>NC_047094.1:30192740-30814240 GCF_902459505.1 Geotrypetes seraphini | reverse complement strand
AAAAGAATTTCCTGGTGTCACCTCGTAGTTTCCCGCCCCTGATTTTCCACGGATGCCCTCTTGTTGTCGTGGGACCCTTGAAAAAAAAGATATCTTCCTCCACCTCGATGCGGCCCGTAAGATACTTGAACGTCTCGATCATGTCTCCCCTCTCTCTGCGCTCCTCGAGCGAGTATAGCTGTAATTTGTCAAGCCGTTCTTTGTATGGAAGATCCTTGAGTCCCGAGACCATCCGGGTGGCCATTCTCTGCAGCGACTCCAGTCTCAGCACATCCTTGCAATAATGCGGCCTCCAGAATTGCACACAATATTCCAGGTGGGGCCTCACCATGGATCTATACAATGGCATAATGACTTCCGCCTTACGACTGACGAAACCCCTTCGTATGCAGCCCATGATTTGTCTTGCCTTGGACGAAGCCTGCTCCACTTGATTGGCAGACTTCATGTCCTCGCTGACGATTACCCCCAAGTCTCGTTCTGCTACCGTTTTTGCTAGGATCTCGCCATTAAGGGTATAAGACTTGCATGGATTTTGGCTGCCCAGGTGCATAACTTTGCATTTTTTGGCATTGAAGTTGAGTTGCCATGTCCTAGACCATCGCTCCAGTAGGAGTAGGTCGTGCATCATGTTGTCGGGCATTGAATCTTCGTCTGTTGTGCATTTGCCCACTACATTACTTAGTTTGGCGTCATCGGCGAATAATGTTATTTTACCTCGAAGCCCTTCTGCCAAGTCTCTTATAAAGATGTTGAATAGGAGTGGGCCCAAGACTGAGCCCTGTGGTACTCCACTAATCACCTCCATCATTTCGGAGGGGGTGCCGTTCACCACCACCCTTTGGAGCCTACCTCCAAGCCAGTTCCCAACCCATTGCGTCAATGTGTCACCTAATCCTATAGAACTCGTCTTGCTCAGCAACCTGCGGTGTGGTACGCTATCGAATGCTTTGCTAAAGTCCAGGTACACGATGTCCAGGGACTCCCCAATATCTAGCTTCCCCGTCACCCAGTCAAAGAAGCTGATCAGGTTGGATTGGCATGATCTCCCCTTAGTAAATCCATGTTGTCGGGGATCCCGTAGATTCTCCTCATCCAGGATCTTATCCAATTGGTGTTTGATTAGAGTTTCCATTAGTTTGCTCACTATCGATGTTAGACTCACTGGTCTGTAGTTTGCTGTCTCCATCTTTGAGCTTTTTTTGTGGAGTGGAATGACATTAGCCGTCCTCCAGTCCAACGGGACGCTGCCTGTACTAAGGGAGAGGTTGAAGAGTGCGGACAGTGGCTCCACCAAGACATCACTCAGCTCCCTAAGCACCCTGGGGTGCATGTTGTCCGGCCCCATTGCTTTGTTAACCTTGAGCTTTGACAGCTCACCATAGACACTGCTGGGCGTAAACTCAAAGTTACTAAACGGGTCAACTGAGCCAACCCTTGTCTGTAGCTGAGGGCCGAGCCCCGGCGCTTCTCGGGTGAAGACTGAGCAGAAGTATTCATTTAATAGTTGGGCTTTTTCCGAATCCTTTTCCACATAGTCACCGTCTGGATTCCTAAGACGTACAATCCCGCCTGAGTGTTTTCTTCTATCACTGATATACCTGAAGAAGGATTTATCTCCCTTCTGGATGTTCTTTGCTAGAGACTCCTCCATGTGGAATTTAGCCTCCCTGACTGCTGTTTTGACGGCTTTTGATTTGGTCAGGTAGTCTGCTCTAGAGTCCTGCTTCCCCGATTGTTTGTAAGAGATGAATGCTTTTTTCTTCTCCTTGATGAGGTCTGAGATCTCCGCAGTAAACCACTGTGGCTTATTGTTCCTTCGCCGTTTACTTACTGATTTAACATAGCGGTTTGTTGCTTCTTGTATGGTTGCTTTCAAAGTCGACCACATTTCTTCCACGTTATCAGTTTCTGCTTGGCTTTGTAGCGCCTGGTGAACGAAGTCTCCCATTTCTTTGAAATTTGTGTCCTTGAATTTGAGGACCTTGGTCAGTGTAGTAGATTTAGTGAAACCTTTCCTGAGACTGAACCATACCATGTTGTGGTCACTGGAGGCCAATGTGTCACCCACCGAGACCTCTGTGACACTTTCTCCATTGGTAAGTATCAGGACCAGTATTGCCTGATCCCTTGTTGGTTCCAACACCAGTTGCCTGAGTCTTGCTCCCTTCATAGAGTTTAATAGCCTCCTGCTGCTGCCGGAAGCAGAGGTAAGTGTAACCCAATCCACATCAGGCATGTTGAAGTCACCTAGCAATACTGTGTCCCCACGCAAGGTGATATTTTCTATATCTCCGATTATTTCCATATCCAGGTCATCCTGTTGTCTTGGGGGTCTGTAAATTACGCCAAGATACAAGCATTTGTCCTTCCCTCTGGCCAAATTAACCCAAAGGGATTCCCCAGTATACTGGACATCTGAGATTCTCGTGACCTTAATGTCATCTTTAGTATATAATGCTACACCTCCTTGAAATCCTTGAAGACAAACTAACACCGCAAGACTCGTCCCAATTCTCTGAAGCAACCCGCTCTACTCTTCAATTCCTCTGAAAATGGCCAGATAACTCCTTTTGTAATCCGCCTTGAACCGGAAGGTAATGGTGGAATATAAATCACTAATGTATTTCAGCCTGGGAGCGGAGAGACCGGTTCGGTACTTACAGAGGAATCATGGACGCATAGCAACACCTAAATAAAATTCATGTACAATTTTTTTAAATTAGCTTAATTGATGTGCTAATTGACCACACCATTAAAAACTGATTAAATTAAAAAAAAAAAAAAATTACTTAATATGGGTTGCATGTGACACCTAGTGATGTCTTAAGTAAAGGCAACCACCGGCATGGTTAGGGGCAGAGGACAGGTGTGGTTGACTTAGGTGTCATGAAGTATCTGTGCTAGGCATTGGTATATTAGGCCAGGAAACGCCTAAACATGCCTAGGCACCAGTAAGCCTGAAATCGTGCCAACCAGTGCCAAGTTAGACCCTATGAGCATCTTTTTGGTCTCAACATATTATAAAGAAGTTGTACCTACGATTGCAAATTCAAAAGCTATTTACCTGGGATAAACTGACTGTCTGAAAATTACCTTCTCTTAATTTGAGTGAAAGATTCTCCAACAGCCTGAGGTTATTTCTATCTTTCCCCTCGTTAAAAGGCGTCATGTATGCAGGTAAATTAGAGAAATCCCTTTTCTTCAAATTCACTGAGCTTTGGAATAACCTCCCTGCCCCGCTGCGGAACCTAGGCTCATTCCAATTATTCCGAAAGCATATAAAAACCTGGTTTTCTCCAAAACGTAAAGCTATCTATTTAAAATGTAAAGCTAGCTATCCTCTTCATAATCTCTAATTTCTTATTATGTCCTTCCCTCATTTATTGAATTACCTGTAAACTATGCCGAGCTCTATCTCTATGGAGATGATGCGGTATACAAACTTAAGGTTTAGTTTAGTTTAGTTTACTCCTCCTCTCTCTTTCTTTTCTTTCTCTCTTCCTCTCTCATTTTTTCTCTCTCTCTTCCTCTCTTTTTTTTCTCTCTCTCTCTTCCTCTCTTTTTTTTCTCTCTCTCTCTTCCTCTCACTTTTTTTTCTCTCTCTCTTCCTCTCTCTTTTTTTTCTCTCTCTCTCTTTATGTCTCTTTTTTCTCTCTCTCTTTCTTTTTTCTCTCTCTCTCTCTTCTTCTCTTTTTTCTCTCTTCCTCTCGTTTTTTCTCTCTCTCCCTCTCTCTCTCTTCTTTTTTTCTCTCTTTCTCATTCTCATTAAAAGGCGTCATGCATGCAGGTAAATTAGGGCAACCCATTTTCTTCAAATTCACTGAGCTTTGGAATAACCTCCCTGCCCCACTGCGGAACCTAGGCTCATTCCAGTTATTCCGAAAGCATCTGAAAACCTGGCTTTTCTCCAAAACGTAAAGCTATCTATTTAACATAGTAACATAGTCTGCCCAACCTGATTCAATTTAAAGTTTTGTTTTTTTTGTTTAATTTTTTCTTCTTAGTTTTTCTGGGCAAGAATCCAAAGCTTTACCCGGTACTGTGCTTGGGTTCCTACTGCCGAAATATCCGTTAAAATCCAGCCCATCTACACCCTCCTAGCCACTGAAGCCCTCCCCAGCCCACCCTCCACCAAATGGCCATATACAGACACACAGACCGTGCAAATCTGCCCAGTACTGGCCTTAGTTCAATTTTTAATATTATTTTCTGATTCTAGATCCTCTATGTTCATCCCACGTTTCTTTGAATTCAGTCACAGTTTTACTCTCCACCACCTCTCTCCGGAGCGCATTCCAGGCACCCTCTCCGTAAAGTAGAACTTCCTAACATTGCCTTTGAATCTACCACCCCTCAACCTAGCTAGTTATCCTCTTCATAACCTCTAATTTCTTATTATGTCCTTCCCTCATTTATTGAATTTAACTGTAAACCGTGCCGAGCTCTATCTTTAAGGAGATGTTGTGGTATACAAACTTAAGGTTTAGTTTAGTTATTTAAAGTTGTTAAACCACAAGAGGATTGTGAGGAATTGCAAGAAGATTGGCCTACTTTGGATAAATATAAAAGCCCTCTTTTCTTGATCATGACAGGAATAGCTATCCAAATGGTTACACATAACTGGAAGAGCCACGACAGAATAAATTACACATTTTGGTGGGCAAATGTGTGTACCACATATAAATATGAGAGAATGAATGCGGAATGTATGGGGTTTAGTAGTTCATTTAACAAAGTGTGGAGCCCATTGAATACATTTGTCACCTTGCAATAAGGGTCATGTCTCTCTCCTTTTCTTAGATTTCCTTACACATTCAGGATGGGTGGGTGGGAGGAGGGAAATGTATTTTGAGGATTCAAATTACTTATTATAATATTGTAATCACATCATATGTCTTATTGTATTAATAATTGGGAGGAGGATGGGAGAAAATGATTGTTTTATGTATTACTTGTGTAGTTAATAGTGCGTTTTATGCAGTATTTTATGTTCAATTAATTGTATTGCATTGTCAAAGTTTGAAAATCAATAAAGATTTAAGAAAAAAAAGAGGATTGTGAGGGAATTGCAAGAGGACCTTATAAGACCTGGAGACTGGGCAACCAAAGGGCAGATGAAATTTAATGTGAACAAACACAATATGATGTACATAAGAAAAAGGAACGCAAAGATAGCTGCATGAGGCAAGTTTACGCATCAGGAGTCATTGCCAAGGAAAAGGATTGAGGCCCAAATTCTGTAACTGGTGCCAAAATTTGGAGGCGCCCAACTGGATAGGCGCCTATCTAAATTGTTTAACAAGCTCAATTAGGCTTTGTAATCAGCACTAATTGAAACATAGGCGCCTATCAAGAAACAGCAATTCTTCCACAAGGTGCCTTTAAAAATTTAGGTGGCCTTCAAAAAAATAGGCGCTATGCACGTTAGGTGTGGGAATGGCTACGTGTTAGGCGCTTTGTGGCAGAATCGCTGCTCTTGAGCGTGCTTAAGCGCTCACATAGACGCATAGTTGGCCTATTTATTGGGCGCCTCTAAAATAGGTGCCACTCAGCGTGATTCGTTAAACAGCGCCCAATTTTACTTGAATCGCGCTGAACGGTGCCTATAGCAGTGCCTAACTTTTGGGCGCTTCTTATAGAATTTGCCCTTGAGTTGTCATCCTTGATGATATGTTCAATCCTCCACTTAGGGGTAAATTCTATGTACGGTATCTAAAAAATTGATGCCCATAAAAAGGGCTAGTCTATAAACCGCTCGTAGGTGCGGTTTATAGAATAACCCTTATGCCCAGGAACCACATCTAACTTTAGGTGAACCAATGAAACCATGGTGCATATGCTTGTGCCTAAATTTAGGTGTGGATGCGCTTATCCTTAACTTACAACGAAGGCCGATAAGCGAGATGCGTGGGCTCTGGCTGAATATCAGGCCAGGACTGAATGACTATTAAAAACAAACAAAAACTTCTGAGCCCCCTAGGGCCTCTCTAATCCCCCTCCTATCCCCTGTAATGTCCTAAGTCTCGTTCCTCCCCTCTTCAATGAACCCCACCTCATCCAATGTCCAGGCAGGCCTTCCAAGGGCCTACCTGTTTACCTGGTGGTCCAGTAGGGGTCTTCAGGGGCAGGAGTGCAGCCCCCTTGCTCTTGCCCCCTCATGGCTGCCTTTCAAAATGGCTGCCGCGACCTCTTGTGGCAGCTCATGGAACTACATGCGAGGGTGGGTGTCCTACCTGAACATTGGGGAAGGCAAGGGGACGAGACTCTCAGGGGGTTAGGAGGTGGGATTAGAGAGGCCCTGGGGAGATTGGGAGGGTTTAAAAAAAATAGTTATGGGGGTGCCGGCAGGATGTTAAATGCCTGCCACCTGCATAGCTAAGTGGCTTAATTTAGCACAGTTTTCAAGCTGTCCTAAATTAGGCCACTTAGCTATATGGGTGCTGGCACTGAATATGCGGATACCCGCATAAACCTGGGCTCCTCTCCAGTGCCGCCCCTGACCTGCCCGCTTTTTAGTTGGACATTCTGTGGGAATATTCAGCATCACTTTCTTGTAAAATGCCATTGAATATCCCCACTTAGGGGCAGAAAGTGATTTAACTTGTTGGCGCTGCTCAGCAGGGTTGTTATGCTTAGTGGCACTTAGGCATTGCTAGGTACCAGCATATTAGGCCAGGGTTTTTCTGGCCTAATTTACCAGCGCCTAACACAGACACCTAAGTCAACCACACCTATTCTTGACCCCCCCAAATGTCTCTCTATAAAAGTGAGTGTAAACTAAACTATAAACTATAAACTATTATTATTAATTCATTTGTTATTACTTCAAAATGTAAAGACTTAATTAGTCAAAGGTCGCCGTACCTTAAGAAGGATATGGCGATACTCGAGAGGGTTCAGAAAAGAGCGACACGATTGATAAAGGGTATGGAAAACCTTTCATATGCTGAAAGACAGAGAAACTGGGGCTCTTTTCCCTGGAAAAGCAGAGACTTAGAGGGGACATGATAGAGACTTACAAGATCATGAAGGGCATAGATAAAGTGGAGGAGGACAGGTTCTTCAAACTTTTGAAAACTACAAGAACGAGAGGGCATTCGGAAAAATTGAGAGGGGACAGATTCAGAACCAATGCTAGGAAGTTCTTCTTCATCCAAAGGGTGGTGGACACCTGGAATGAACTTCCAGAGGGTGTGATAGGACAGAGTACGGTATTGGGAGTTCAAGAAGGGATTAGATGATTTCCTGAAGGAAAAGGGGATAGAAGGGTATAGATAGAGGATTACTACACAGGTCCTGGACCTGATGGGCCGCCATGCGAGTGGACTGCTGGGCATGAAGGACCTCTGGTCTGACCCAGCAGAGGCACTTCTTATGTTCTTAAATGCCATTAACAAATGATGGATCAACTAGAGTCGTTAAAACTATTTCAAACTACAGAACAGTAATTTCTTTTTGCACTTAAGCAACCTTGTCTCATATTTATTTAAATCAAGCAATGGTGAAAGTTTGAATAGAAAAAAGCTATTCTGCAATTTCAAATAATTTAATGACTCTGTGTTGATTTGAACTCAATCATCCCTCCGCTACCATTATTGTGTTCTATTTATAATTAGTAAGCGCATCATTTATAATGAAGCCTGAATAATTTAGCATTTACATTTTGAAGTAATAAATGAATTAATAAAAATATGCTTGCTTTTGAAACAGTTATCAATTATCACCAAAACTGTGCAAGCCACTACAGTTTGCTGCTCCTTTTTAAACGCACTCTGTGAAATTGTTTTCTCCTGCTGTACGTTTAGGGACATGCTCTCCGACCCCTTTCCACCACACACAAATGGGAACAAAAACGTACATACCTGTCTCTAAAACAGGATCATCTGGTATGGGGAAGCCTAATAGAGCTGCACTCAGGTGTCTTAACCCTTTAATTGGCAGATGGTGAAACAGCTGCTTTTCGTAACTTGATCTTGAATGAGAGCAACAGTGCCAAGAAACAGGCATTTGGAGATGCAGATCTCCCATATGACAGTATACAATTCAGCTGAGAGAAATTGTCCCACAGCGTTACCACCTTTCATTCACAACTTATTGTTCATTTAATTTTTCACTGTTCCTCAGCGGGCCACCACACACTCAAGCGTTCTCATAGGGCATGGCTTTACGCTCCCACTCCTCATTGGAAACCAGCATACGTTTTTTTTATATATATATATACTTCTTGCGTTTACTTTATAAATAAATTATATATACTAAAAGTACTTAGCTTTTAGCGAGACGCTGTGCAGGGGAGTTTGTGTGATCTCCCATATGAGCCATAGAAGACACACATTGCTTCTGAGCAACAGTGCCACATAAAGGGTTAAGTAGCCTGGTGGGTGGACTAATGAACCATAGATAAGAGGACCCAGGCCCATAAGCCACTCTAACCACTACGTTTATGGAAGAACATGTGAGCCCACCCAAACCCTATTATACTGCCATATGGGTGCCACTTGAAGCCATAAGTACTATTGGGGTGGTACACAGGAAGGTATAGTAAGTTTTGGGGGTTTTTTTTTAGGAGGCTCACCCTAAATTATAAGGGGGTTATGGTGAGAAATACAGCTGGCATCCTATATGTGAAGTTCACAGCAGTGCCCTCTAAGGCAGTGTTTCCCAACCTTTTCAAGCCTAAGCCTAACAAATACCAACCGAGTACCGCCGCCCAAGCTCCGTCCCTGACTCCATAATAATAGTACTAATTGCAATGCAATTTCTTCCATCCATTTTTCATATAATCTTATTAATGCATAATGGTAACCACAAAATGATGAAAGCAAAAAGCACACTGTATGCAGAGAAAATGTTAATTATCATTTATATTCGGGTTTTTTACAAAGAGGTCAAGGCAGATGATTTTAAAATATGCAATGTCACCACAGCAACAACCATACAAAAATAGACAAATATAGTGCAAAATATAGACAGCAGATATAAATGCTCAAAACTGACACATTTTGATCACTAACTTGAAAATAAAATCATTTCTCCTACTTCTTTCTTCCTTTCCTCCAGACCTCATTCCATTCCCCAACCAACATCTCTCTCTGTCTCTCCAAGAGTCCAACTTTTCTTCCTCTCTCATTCCCCAGATCATTTTTCACCACTGCCCATCAACCCCATGCCCATTTCTCCTTCTATCACCCCTCTCCAACACCATGCCATATCTCTCCCTCCATCACTATGCCCCACATTCCTCCCCATTGCATCACCTTCAATCCCTCTGTTCCCTCTGCACCACCATATCCAACATTTCCCCTCTCATCCTTCTATTCCCCATGCTTCTCTACCTCACTCCTCTCTATGCCCAATTTTCTTCTTCCTTTCCCCATGTGCACCGTCTCTTTCCCTCTCATTCACACACTCAGGCCCAACAATTGTCCCTTTATATTCCCTCCCTCCCTTCTATTTCCCAAGTTAGTGCCCCCTTCCTCCCTCACTTGCTTCTATGTCCTGAGTTTATTCCCCTCCCCCTCATTGCCTTCCAGCCTTTGTTCCACCCCCCTTCCTTCCTCCCTTCCCCCCAGAAGCCGACCTGTGCCAAAGCCTGCCTGCCCCCAAACCAACCTGCCGCCGATTCCTCCTCCTCCCGGTCCATTGCTGCCCCCGCCACCTGCCAGCTCCATTATCTCCGCCACCACCGCAACTCCGGGAATGGAAGGGCCAAGCACGTGCAGCGATTACACACGCCAGCCCACATGCCTTCCCCCCGACGTTAATTCTGATGGAGAGAAGGTTCCGGGCCAGCCAAGCATTGTGGTTGACTTAGGTGTCAGTCCCAGTGGCCAAGACATCTACATAGACGATTTAAAAAAATTAAAAAAAAAATTTGGACATCCAGCAGTTTACAATTTGAAAATGCCCATTTTTGTACCTCCAATTTTGGATGTTCAACTGGAGACAAAGGATTCTCAGGGAGTACCCATGAGATTGGGGGGGGGGGGGTTCTTTGAAGAGAAAAGACCAATAAGGACAGAGCTTGAGAAAAAGTTGCAGAGAGAGGTCATACCTTTGCTGACTTGCCCAAGGTCACAAGGAGCAGAATGGGATTTGAACCCACAACCTCAGGGTACTAAGGCTGTAGCTCTAAGTGCTGTGCCACACACTCCCCAATATGTATTTTATTTTTATTTTTTTGTAAACCACTTAGATTGTTGTAGTAGTGAAAGCGATATATCAGGATTAAATAAACCTGTATGGGTGAAGCATATGTGTATCACCAAGTGATGTGTGCAATTTATAAAGTACTATTAGTTGTGCATATTGCATGGTGCACCTACGTGCACTTACTTGTGCCAGCCATTGACCTGACATAAGTAGCCAGTCGCATGCCTGGCTTACTGGCTACCCAGGGTCGATCACTCCCTCCTCCAAGCAGAGCACCCCCTCCTTCAGGTAGCAGGAGGTGGAGTGGCTGCAGGGTCGAGGTCCAGATCTGCATAAATTGTAGTGTAGGTGATTGATGATTTCAAAAAATTCTATTATTATTAATTCATTTGTTATTACTTCAAAATGTAAAGACTTAATTAGTCAAAGGTCACCGTACCTTAAGAAGGATATGGCGATACTCGAGAGGGTTCAGAAAAGAGCGACACGATTGATAAAGGGTATGGAAAACCTCTCATATGCTAAAAGATTAGAGAAACTGCTAACTTTCTGTAATAGCGTAGGCTAGGGGGTCTCAATGTCCCTCCTTGAGAGCCGCAATCCAGTCGGGTTTTCAGGATTTCCCCAATGAATATGCATGAGATCTATGTGCACGCACTGCTTTCAATGCATATTCATTGGGGAAATCCTGAAAACCCGACTGGATTCCGGCCCTCAAGGAGGGATTTTGAGATCCCTGGCATAGGTGCACTGTTAAGCCATTGCAGAATCGGTGCTAAGTGCCCCCTTTTGTGGCATGTAAAATGAGACACCAATTTATAGAAGTGCTGTCATTGTTCAACTTGAAAATTGCCTGCCAGGGCTCTGGGCTTTGCACCTAAACAGACTACTGAAAATTGTCGACTAAATTAATGAATTCATTTTATTTTAAAAATTTCTATACCGTTTACAACTAAACGGTTCAGGGCTGCCCAAGTCCAGTCCTCGAGATCTACTGGCAGGCCAGGTTTTCTGGATATCCACCATGAATATGCATGAGAGAGAGCCTGTACTGCCTTCTTGGTATGCAAATCTCTCTCACGCATGTTCATGGTGGATATCCAGAAAACGTGGCCTGCCAGTAGATCTCGAGGACCGGACTTGAGCAGCCCTGGTTTTACATATTTTACATACATAATTTAAAAACAGAGACATGATCAAATAAACAGAAATCATGGCTAGAAAATAATACCATAGCTTTGCATAATAAAGGTCCTGAGTTGTTCATCAGCTCCGCCGGGGAAGAAAATTATTGGCTAGAGAGGCGTCTACAAATAACTGCGTCTTAAGTAATTTTCTAATCATGGCTGTAAACACTTCAACAGAGAAGAATAATGGTCAAACCAGACTGGCCTGGTGGTCTTCTTCTGCCATCATTTTATATGTTAGGTATAACGGAAGAATCACTGTAGAATGGACCGATCACTTTTATGCATTATGCTGTTGATGCTTTGAAAGATAAAGAAGCGCATTATTAAGAATGCTACTAGAGAAACATTATCTTAATGGACTGAAGGGCAAAGCTAATTTGTTTTGACTGGTCTCGTCTGTTAGTTGAAGAGGGACTGAGTGAAGCTCTTACTGGCTTGAATAGCCATCAGAGCTGAAGAGAAGAGCGGTGTTTAGTCAGGCTGCTATTATATGAATTGCTCCGATGCTGTTTGTGAAGCTCCTTTTAAACAGGTCAAACATTTCAATATCAAGACAATTGTTTGGAAAACGTCAGGTGCATTGACTACGCTACACGACAGGACGCAATTTGAGTCAGTTTATCTACAGGATTGTAAGATCTGTTCCGTGTCTTTACATTACATTACATTACATTACGGATTTCTATTCCGCCTATACCTTGCAGTTCAAGGCGGATTACAAAAGATTTGACTGGACATTTTCCAGTGAAGATACAATTTTTTTTTTGTTTTTTTTTGACAGAGGAGAGATAGCTGGATAGATTCCTAAGGGGAATTAGGGGTTGGATAGTAAAATGACAGTGCCGAACTGTGTGATATGGACAAAGAGAATATAGTTAGAGTAGGTAAGATTACCATCTAATTTTTGGGGTCTGTTTGCTTGGAAGGTGTTTAGGTGGGTTATTTGGGGAAGTAATATCTTGAGGTAGGTGAAGAATGGTTAAGATATTTGGATGAATTTTTTGAAAAGCTGGGTTTTGATTTCTTTTCGGAATGTTTTGAAGTCGTCCGATGTTGTCAGCAGATTGGAAATGGTATGGTTGAGTTTTGCTGCTTGTGTTGCCAGAAGGTTGTCAAACAATTTCTTGCGTAGTGTGCCTTTGAGTGGGGGAAAGGCAAAAGGGTTTGGGGTTCTTCTGTGTCTTGAGGTGGAGATCTGGTTTAAGCGGTTGTTTAGGTAGGAAGGGGAAGAGCCATGTAACGCTTTGAATAATAGGCAGTGGAATTTGAATTGAATTCGTGCTTGTATGGGTAACCAGTGGGAGTCTAAGAAGGCAGTAGTTATGTGATCATATTTTCTGAGTGAGTAGATCAGTCTGAGGGCGGTGTTTTGTATGGTCTGGAGTCTTTTTATCATAGTGGCTGGACAAGGAAGATAGAGGGCACGAGGGAAGAGCTCTTGGGTGCATCGTTAAAACTGCTTTTTGCCCAATTCCGTTTGCTTCTCATCCTCTCGCGTTTAGCCCACGAGCAGAAAAAAAAAATGCTTTCAGGACCGCCGAACAATGCGCAAAGCAACGTTTTGACTCTACAGTTGGCGTTTCTTTGAAACATTAGCTATGACATTCGAACATATGCCGGGATCTTCGGTGCTGGCCGCCGTCTGAATCTCGGTGTTCAATATCTGGCGATCGCCTCCGTTTCCAGAGAATGGCGGTACACAATGCAATTATCTAGGCGAGTATTCTGATAACTCAAGACAGCTTTTTCACTGCCCCGCCTTCAAGACTAGAATGCCCTGGCATCATTGCGATTTGTGATTTAATAGCAATTTTTAATTAACAATGCCAATTAAGGCTTTTAAAATAATTACCCCCTCCCCCTTTCACAAAACCATAGCGTGCTTTTTAGTACCGGTCGCGGCAGTGACAGCTCTGACACTCATAGGAATTGCAATACGAGTACGTACAATATTTTGCATTAAAGTTTTTGGGTTGTGGAATAGAGAATGACATGGTGACAAAATTCATCACCGTTCCCGTCCCCGCGGGAAACCATCGTCATGTCATTCTTTAAGGAGAGAGGGAAGAATCAGAGTATGAATGGCCAAAACCACTGACCCACAAGCTTTGCTTTGAAGAATGCTGGTGTAGAAGAACTGAGGTTGAGATAGACGCTACAGAATGACAGTCTCTGGTATCCAGAGCAGATATCGTGATGTCATAATGCCTCATTCCACCAGTGCCTAAGAGCCAATCACATCAGTGATATCACAATGGCTTCATTATCCTTGGCTCACATAAGAATCAGAGTATGAATGGTCACAACCACTGACCCACAAGCTTTGCTTTGAAGAATGCTTGTGTAGAAGGACTGAGGTTGAGATAGACACTACAGAATGACAGTCTCTGGTATCCAGAGCAGATATTGTGATGTCATAATGCCTCATTCCACCAGTGCCTAAGAGCCAATCACATCAGTGATGTCACAATGGCTTCATTATCCTTGGCTTACATAAGAATCAGAGTATGAATGGCCACAACCACTGACCTGCAAGCTTTGCTTTGAAGAATGCTGGTGTAGAAGGACTGAGGTTGAAACAGATACTACAGAATGACAGTCTCTGGTATCCAGAGCAGATATTGTGATGTCATAATGCCTCATTCCACCAGTGCCTAAGAGCCAATCACATCAGTGATGTCACAATGGCTTCATTATCCTTGGCTCACATAAGAATCAGAGTATGAATGGCCACAACCACTGACCCACAAGCTTTGCTTTGAAGAATGCTGGTGTAGAAGGACTGAGGCTGAAATAGACATTAAAAAATGACATGGGATTATTTCCCGCGGTTGTCCGCGGGGACGGGAACGGTGATGAATTTTGTCACTGTGCCATTCTCTATTGTGGAACGAATCGTCTGAGATTCCATTATTTCTTATGGGGAAATTTGCTTTGATATATGAGTGTTTTGGATCACAAGCATGGTTTCGGAACAAATTATGCTCGTAAACCAAGGTTTTACTGTACTTGTTATTTCTAAAGTGCTACTAGGCACACACAGAAATACACAGAGAGTCTTGTACTCCACAGAGCGCTATTCAAGATAAACCTTAGAGCTCACAGCCTATCCATCTGGCAAACATTAAATTTGGGATTTGCATAGCACTCCTTTGGGATAAAGGGTAGTTTTTCGTTACACCCTGTAATGCTCCAGTTCGTTTATTGTACCAGATGGGCGCTCTTTTAGCAAGAAACAAAATAGAATCAGCTTAAGTAAGATAACAGCCCTATAATTTATGGTCACAATGGCAGTACCAACCAATAAACAAGAATTACAGAGACCTTCTGCCATGGGCAAATGCACTGCAAGATGCATCTCATAAATACCTTCTATAGCACCACATTTAACCAGCTCTCCTGTGGAAACAGCATGGAATAACATTTAGAAATGAAGAAGAGCCACATCTGTTTGGGAAACTTGAGGATAATTTATCATTAAGTATGAGAAACAGGAAGGTGACAAAAGTGGTAGGGAGTTTGTGTCAAAAGAAGTACGAGAAGAGATTTGAAACCTGAAGACCCACGCCCTGGAGGGTGCATGGGAGATATACAAAGATTTAACAACTTGAAAGGTGTTAATATACAAATAAATCTTTTTCAGAGCTGAGGAAAATGGTAGAAATAGGGGACATGAACTAAGGTTGCAGGATGGCAGACTTGGTGGTAAAATTGGGAAATACTTTTTCAAGAACAAGTGGTAGATGCCAGAGCTAGCCACTTGGTGGAAATGGAGAAACAAAAATAATGACCAAATCAAATATGTGTGGAATAAAAACAGGATGGAATCAAATAAAAACTGAAATTAACTTTACACTTTAAACAGAGCACAAAGGGATGCAACCTCAGTGGCTTAGTAAGAGGGGGGGGGGGGGGGGGGGAGACAGGGGGATGGACCGCCCCGGGCACCATCTTGGTGGGGGTGCTTGCATTTCTCCTCCCCCCCCCGATACCATGCTCACACCCTCCCTTCCCCCACCTCTGTACCTCTTTAAATCTTTGCTTGTCTGAGCAACTTCTCAGGCCTGCTGCTTGCGCCGGCCTGGCTCGTCTCAAGGTCTTGCAAACCTGCTGGCAGCAACAGTGTGAACAGAGGCAGTCTCTGTCCATCTCCTGGGTGTTTCCTTTGTTAGTCCTGCCTCCTCTGATGCAATTTCCTGATGCTGACTGGGGGAACACCCAGAGACTGACTGGAGGCTGTCTCTTTTCACATTGCTGCTGCCTGATTGGATAAGGTCCGACTTAGTGCTGGAAGAGGCGGTCTGAGCATACCGCGAGTGATTTCCTGCACTCGCGGCGCTCCGGCTGCTCTCCCGCTGCCCTCTCCCGCTGCTCTCTTCAGGCTCCCCCATGAAAAAACGTATTTGCGTTTTTTTGAGATTCGTGGGGGTTCCTGGTTTACATATCGTTACATACGTAATTCAAGAAGACAAAATAAAATCAAGTAAACATTAACATATAATCATCAGAAAATCACGTAAAGTGCCCATCAAAAGAACAATCGCAAAGATCAGTTCCTAGAAAAATGCATTAACAAATAACTGCGTTTTTAATAGTTTTCAGAAATTACTCTTGTCATAACATTTTCATAATTCACCGACAAGTGAGTTCCACAGTTTGACCCCCGCACAGCAAAAGACCATTTTACTGGTCTCAGCATATTTTGGACTAGCATTTGTTTTTAGTGACGCTAAATTCTCAGAACGCAGAGACCTAGATGGTAAATAGTTTGACTGGCTATATTGCATGACCTGGCCGGTCACCAGCCAGTCCGCTGAGTGGGATATTTAGCGGGAGATAGAGGGCTATTTCCTGCTGAATATTGGAAGTTAACTGGCTTAGCAGTATTTAGCTGGCCGGGAGCCATTCTTGGATGGCTAAGTACCACTGAATATCGGGCAGAAGAATCTACACTTACCCATAAAAGTACTGGTATTCTGTTCATTTGTGCAGATAAATGGAGGCCTCCAGATATAGAACTGTTCTTCATATTCTTTGAATATTAAGATGAAGTATGGGCCCTTTTTACAAAGCCAAAGTAAACGCACTGAAGTCCATAGGAATTGATGCTACTGCGGCATTGTACAAGGGGCCTTATATGCAGTTATTCTAAAATGTTTTTTACCATATTGTTTTTATATTGTTGAGGCAGGATATTATTGAAGACATAAGGCCGTTTAGTGTAGAGATATCAACAAGGGCAAAAATCAAGTATTCAAAATTTAGAATTAGTTTTAAAAGAAAAAGAAAATTACATGAGAGCATAAGAATAGCCTTACTGGGTCAGACCAGTGGTCCATCTAGCCCAATGGCCTGTCTTCATGGTGGCCAATCCAAGTCACAAGTACCTGGCAAAAACCCAAATATTAGCAACATTCCGTGCTACCAATCTAGGGCCAGCAGAGGCTTACCCTATGTCTGTCTCAACAAAAGACTATGGTCTTTTCCTCCAGGAAATTGTCCAAACCACACTATCCGCTCTTACCACATAAGAACAGTTTTACTGGGTCAGACCAATGGTCCATCAAGCCCAGTAGCCCATTCTCACGGTGGCCAATCCAAGTCACTAGTACCTGGCCAAAACCCAAGGAGTAGCAACATTCCATTATCTCAGAGTAAGCAAGATTCCGGAACCCCAAAGAGTAGCAACATTCCATACAGAATCCCCAAAGAGTAGCAAAGTTCTAGAATCCCAGAGAATAGCAACATTCCATGGTACCGATCCAGGGCAAGCAGTAACTTCCCCCATGTCTTTCTCAATAATAGACTATGGACTTTTCCTCCAGGAAATTGTCCAAACCCTTCTTAAAACCAGATACGCTCTCCGCTTATACCACAATCTCTGGCAATGCGTTCCAGAGCTTAACTATTCTCCAAGTGAAAAAATATTTCCTCCTATTGGTTTTAAACATATATCCCTGCAACTTCATCCAGCATCCCCTAGTCTTTCTGTTGATCGGTAACTAATGTGCTCATCCTATTTCCAATAAATGATTCTGCTTCCACTTCTATGTAGGTAGACAGTGAGTAAATGTTGTAAAGTGGAATAAATCACATTGATGTCATTTCAAGGTGCTACCAAGCTACAACGCTTTGTACTATATCTAATCCACAGCCAGTGATGCATATGTTGCCACGTCAAGTTTTGATGACTGAACATCAACTGACTAATCTCTCCATGGAAGCTATTTATTAAAATGTGAGCAATGTCTGTCTTTATTGCTGTCACTTGCTGACTCTAGAGAAGATTGACTTGGGCCTATTAATGTTTAGAGATGATACAAAGTGCAGGTAATGAGAAAACATCCCCCACAAATCCATAGGGAAGGACACTAAGAAAACCTTGCTATTGTATATAATTATGGCAGAGTATGTCTAAGGTAAAATAGAAGCGAATTTGCACCTTATTTATCTAGATTTTCAAACTTCACCCTCTTCTTTTTTCCTAACACAAATTATAAAGAGATCTGCTATGATTTACCACCTTTCGCAGAGAAATGAGACATAATATGGTTAATAGATATTAATGTTATTCAGTAATTTTTTAAAAAAAATTATTTATTTATTCATTTTCAAAAATACAATTCAAGATAAACTTGTACAGAAAGCTTTTTAAGTCAGAAATCTAAAAATAGGACAACACTTCAAAAGTATCAGATTTAACTTAAATCAGCTCAAGTCCATAAAAGATCCAAAATGTAATATATATAATGGAAATCAGGGAGAAACTAACTTAGGAAAAGTGATGCGAGTTAACTGATATGGGCATCTAATATAATCTATATTCCTCCTTTCTTTTCCTTCTCAAGCCGGGATAGAGCGAGGAAAGCAATCAGCTGGAAGGGCTCAAAGAAAACATATTTTTGAGAATTATATTGTATAATCACTTGCAAGGGTAACAAAGATAAAAAGTTGCTCCAAGAGCTATAATTCCTGGTTTTAACATAAGAAATTATTTTCTTCGCCTTTGTGTATCCCTAGCCAAGTCGGGGAACATTTGTATCTTAAATCCCAATTCTTTAACTCTATTTTTAAAGAAAAATCTCAAAATTCAATTTTTATCCAACGTCAGGGCTAAAGTTGCCACCAATGTTGCCGAAGTGGTCATTTCTCTATCTGATAATTCCAATAAAGCTGATACATCTATTGGTCCTTGACTTTTTTCTTGTTGTTGATTTTTATTTTTTTTTGATAAATAGTAAACCTGTGTAAATGGAGGTAAGGAGTCCTCAGGCACTTCCAATATTTCCATCAGATATCGTTTTAACATTTCACGAGGAGTGATTGTTATAATTCGTGGAAAATTAATCAGTCTGATATTGTTACTTCTTGAGAAGTTTTCAAATATCTCAATCTTCTTCTTATATTCATGTTATCTTTCATTAAAGTTTCTTGAAGTTGTTTAGAAGATTTTAATTCATTTTTGATACTGTCTAAGGATATCTTAGAATCTCCAATATCTCGTTTTATCTGGATAATTTCCTTTTCTTGATCTTTTATTTTACCCTCCACTTGCATTTGTTGGATATTCACTGTTGTCACCAAATTGGCCACCAGATCCCACAAAGCGTCTAAGGTGACTTCTTGGGGCTTAACTATGATAGGACATTGCAAGTGTGTATATAAAAAACTTTGCTCACCAGCCAATAGCTCTCCTCCACTTCCATTAGCCTGGGTAGGTCCAAGTTCTGCTGTTACGGCAACCTCGTCCATACTCAGGCTCTCCTGCAGAGCCTGTGAGCCTGAATCGGCTTTCTCCACACAGCTCTGTGTAGCCTCCGGGGATGAACACATCCTGACTTCCGGTAGGTTCTCAACCTCTGGGGAGCTGGTAGCTCGAGGATGTGAGGGAGGAGATCTAACGTTGGGACTCGGCGTGGTCTCCAAACTTCGCTGAGACACCTCCATTCCGTTTGCCTGGAGTGTCTCAAGCGACGGTGTCCCCGACGGCGTCGTAATGCCCTGCATTCGCCTTAGCAATTCTTCAATATTGCCGGAGGCTGCTGTTCCGGAGCGCCGTGAGGCTCCAACGGCGCTCCTACCCCTTCTTTTCGGCATTTCAAAGTAAATAAGGCCAAGTAATTGCTGCGATATGAGCTATCAGGAGGAATCTGCTCCAGCGTCTGCTCAGTAACACGCATCAGCAACCATCTTGGATCTAGACCGTTGTTCAGTAATTTTTTTCAGCAAGAATCTCGATTGTTTTAGCTAGTGACCTTCCTATTGCTAAAAAAGCAAGTGGTTGTGATGCAAATGGCTTGCTCCTGTATGATAGAAGTTTTATAACCCATGTGAGAAAGAGCTTTATTATTATTTTCATTTTTAGTGGAGGTTTATCTCGGCCTATGATGTTGGAGAGATGCTTTAAGCGCAATTATGATGCTGTTAGTATATGATACCAACTGAAGTCTTTTTTTTCCTTCACTTTTGAGCACTGAAAAGGCTTTCCTAGAGTAATGCTCATTTTATATAAATCGTTTCAGATTTTTTTGATTTTCTAATTTATTTTCTTTGTGGAATTTTTCTTATTGGTAGCCATGATGGATCCAGGAAGGCACATGCTGCCATTTGTTTGTCAAAAAGTCAAATATAATAGCAAAAATAATCAGACCAGTCCAATGCCACTTTGTAATTATCTTTATCATGTTTATCATGTCTGGAGAGGTCTTACAATAAATGATGCTGTGCTGACCTTAATAAGCAGGATCACGGGAAATCTCAAAACATGAACAGAGAGAGGAATTTGCAGAAAAGCAAAATGATCCAGTTTTGAAAAGTGACATATTTTAATTTTGTCCCTGGCAGCAGTGGGTATAATGGTAATGAATCCCCTGCATTTCATAAATTACAATATCCTGCCAATCAGAAATCCGAAGCCATTAATCTTTATGAAGCTTCACGATGTCACTTAAATTAATTTGATTCCAGATGAGTTTGGTATTCTTGTCTAAAAAAAAAAAAAAAAGGTCTTCAGCCGCTAAGTTTAGAATGCAAACACAGCAGATATGCGAATTGGTTTGGATATTCTAGAGAAAAGCAAGTGGTGAAGATCTCTAAGCGAAAACATTCATTTTCATCAACACCGTAAAATATTAAAGTGCATTCTTTTGTATCCAAGTCCAGACGCGTATGCTAATAGGAAGCAGAAAAGCTTTGTGCTAAATTTATAGCCAATGAACTAAAACTGATATTGCGATGTAGTCTGTCATTTTCTAGTTCCACTGAAAATGGCTACGTTTAACACCGGCACAAAATGATTTGTGTGCTGCGTTTCTTACACCTTAAAATATTAACTTGGACAACTGAAACGGTACAGAACATTTCATATTTGCATTAGTAATGGAGGAAAACTGAGACCTACCTGCTTTTTTTATATCTTAAAAGTAGCTTTTTGCTCATAGTAAGATACCGAAGGCCCAATATAAAAAATAGCCCAACAAAAACCAAGGGGCAGATGCTTCAAAGCTCCAATAATTACCCCTGCCGAGCAGCGCAAGCTAAATGTCAAGCCACCCATAGGAAAAGAATGTACAGATCAGCATTTAGCTCTAATTCATTACATTACATTACAGATTTCTATTCCGCCATTACCTTTCGGTTCAAAGCGGATTACAAAAAGAGTTATGGAAGAAGGGTTACAACGTTAGATCAGAGAAGGTTTCCAAGAGAGGGAAAAGTAGGATCTGGGGTTAGGGAGGGGATGGTAAGAGGGGGGTTAAGCTTTATCATGGTATTAAGCTTTATTAAGGGATTTCTTGAAGAGCATAGTTTTTATTTCCTTTCTGAACATCTTGTAGTCTGGGGTTGTTGTCAATAGGTTGGAGACTTGGTTGTCTATCTTCGCTGCCTGAGTGGCCAGTAGTCCGTTGTATAGTTTTTTTCCATTTTACTTCTTTGATTGGGAGGTAAGTGGATGGGGTGTGTGTTTTTATATGCCTGGTAGAGATGGTTTGGATGAGGTGGTCATTTAGGTAGGTTGGGCTGTCTCCATTTATAGTTTTAAATAGTATACAGTAGAATTTAAATTGTATTCTTTCCTGGATTGGAAGCCAATGAGAATTGATGAATGCCTCAGTAATGTGATCATGTTTTTTCAATGAATAGACGGCTATTCATTCAATGAATGAATACAGGCTATTAACTAATTATCCCTCCCTTTTACTAAACTGCAATAGCGGTTATTAGTGCATGGAGCCGCGCTGAATTCTCCACGCTGCTCCCAACGCTCATAGGAACTCTATCTAGGAGATCCCTTTCCTTAAGGGTTTGGTTTGCTTGCAGTACATGCCATCCTTGTCCTTCCCTCTGAATTTTTAGTTTTCTAGAACTGTGATTAAAACATTCACGAGTATATAGCAATTCTGAGAATTTATAACGGCGTATCATTATTATATATATATCTTTCATATTTTCTGGAGCATGAAGTGACTCCATTTCGCAGCAACTAATGGAGTGTAAAATAGGGATTATGAGTGCTCTTTGTACAAACCACAGTTCTCTTTCCTTCGTCATAGTGAGATGGCTCTGTTTCTTATCCATCTGATATGGAAAAAGAAGTAATGATTTTCTATGAAGTATGTTAGAACTCCAATCCCTCAAAAAAACAGTGGTCTGATCTTAATAGACTCATCATATTGATGGGATTAGCTAGTAATTAAAAAGTCAGCAAGTCTATGTGTAGGGGTGGTTTAATTAGATAATGCTAGGAAATCAAATTTACTTAGCAATTTATTTTTTTAATTCAAGCAAAAGAAGAATTTATTTTATTCTCTATGAAGCTGTTAGGGACCAAGTGAAATTTAATTATACTCCTGTGTAATGACCCACATATCAATCCAGACTAATACTTACTATAGAAACTAAAGAATTGTTCTAATACTGGACCTGAGAACTTTTATTATGGATTTAGATCGCTGAATGAAGTCCTAGAAGATTCAGTGCTGAACCATTAAGCCCTCTGTGTTACATGAAAGAACCCAAATGTTCCCAGGCCATAGGGGAGGTAGTCTTAAAACTCAATGGACTTTTGAACTTGCTTATATTTCAATGCAAGTTCTCCCTAATTTTGTGTTATCGTATGTAAAAAGTTCTAGATGGACCAGGTGTAGATGTCTGAAGTATAAGAGCATACTGGGTCAGACCAATAGAACCATAGCAACATGAAGGCAGATAAAGGCCAAATGGCCCATCTAGTCTGCCCATCCGCAGTAACCATTATCTCTTTCTCTCTCCGAGAGATCCCACATGCCTATCCCAGGCCCTCTTGAATTCAGACACAGTCTCTGTCTCCACCACCTCTTCCGGGAGACTGTTCCACACATCTACCACCCTTTCTGTAAAAAAGTATTTCCTTAGATTACTCCAGAGCCTATCAACTATTAACTTCATCCTATGCCTTCTCATTGCAGTTTCCTTTCAAATGAAAGCGATTTGACTCATGCGCATATACATTATGTGGGTATTTAAACGTCTCTAGTATATCTCCCCTCTCACGCATTTCCTCCTTCTGATCTTTAAGTCTGTCCCCATACGCCTTATGATGAAGACCACACACCATTTTAGTAGCCTTCCTCTGGACCAACTCCATCCTTTTTATATCTTTTTGAAGGTGCAGCTTCCAGAATTGTACACAATATTCTAAATAAGATCTCACCAGAGTCTTATGAACAGAGGCATCAATACCTCCTTTTTCCTACTGTCCAAACCTCTCCTTATGCAACCTAGCATCCTTCTAGCTTTCACCATCACCTTTTCAACCTGTTTGGCCACTTTAAGATCATCACATACAATCACACCCAAGTCCTGCTCTTCTGTGGTGCACATAAGTTCTTCACCTCCTAAACTGTACCGTTCCTTTGAGTTTTTGCAGTCCAAATGCATGACCTTGCATTTCTTAGCATAAATTTTAGCTGCCAAATTTCAGACCGTTCTTCAAGCTTCGCCAGGTCTTTCTTTGTTATTCACACCGTCCGGCTGTCTACTCTATTGCAGATTTTGGTATCATCCGCAAAGAGGCAAATCTTACCTGACAACCCTTCAGCAATATTGTTTATAAAAATGTTAAAAGAACAGGCCCAAGAACAGAACCTTGAGGCACACCATTGGTAACACCCCTTTCCTCAGAGAGATCTCCATTGATCACTAACCTCTGTCACCTTCCACTCGACCACTTCTTGACCCATCCCGAGGGCACTCAGTTTATTTATTAGACGTCTGTGTGGAACACTGTCAAAGGCTTTGCTAAAATCTAAATACACCACATCTAGTGTACATCCTCTATCCAATTCTCTGGTCACCCAGTCAAAGAAATTGGTCAGATTTGCCTGATAAGACCTACCTCTAGTGAATGGTCCACCTAGCCCGGTATCCTGTTTCCAGAGTGGCCGATCCAGATCACATGTATCTGGCAAAAACCCTTCTGTGACACTCACACCCTATGGGCGTTGGAGCAATTACTGCAACAGCAGTTGCTACTATGGATTTGTAAAAGGATCCCATAATGATGTCCAATTGTACAATTGAAGATGTAGTAGGGCGACCTCAAGTAACTGAACAATAATCTTTTAAAGGTGCCCAAAGTCTTTTTAGTTTTTAGAGAGCCATATTGAAATTCATAACATTGACAAGGATAATATGAACCATTTGTCAAAGAGAATAAAGCTAATAGCATGAAATACCATCAAATTAATCTTAGCAGTGGTTTCCCCTTCAAAACACAAACCCTTTCCTCCCCTCTCCTAGTGGCAATACTCAGTTGGCTATACTCTGTTGGCAACATACAGAGTCCAAAACTTAGAAAAATTGGTATAAATAGTGATGAACTGTCCTTAAACCACACTGAGGACGGTATAAAAGACTGTGCTTCCAAGGAATGATTAAATGAAATAAATAATCAATGAATAAATAAGAGGACCAATCAGTACGGGCCCAGTGCCCTCGTAATAACCATTGGCCCCGGGCAGGTGCTTATGGAGTGACAAGCACTTAGAAATAAATCTAAATAAACCCTGCCCCGTACATCATCATGTCCTCATATATCTATATAAAATAATAAATACTAAGAAGCACAACCACCCCCAGACTTAAGTGGAAAGGAGAGAAAATCACTGAAAAGAGTTCTCCCCAAGGCTTTCCAAATAAAAAAACATCAAAACCTAAGTGCAAAAATAGCCAAAAAACATCAAAAGAAAAAATGAAAATAAGATCCTCAGTCTCATCCACAAGTCCAAATAATAGTGAACCCTAAACACTTGGCACAAAATATTCGTGAAAAATAACACAGGAATTAAGTCAAAGCAAAAGAAACTAAAAATATATATGTGATAAATGGTAACACACCGCAACTTTCAACCAAACATGAGCTACAAAGGCTCACAGGTGTGTGAACAAGCAGTGAATAGTACTTAGCTCGAGCGGCTGCAATTAATCCAAAGCGGGACAGAATCCGAGGTTCACCAATCTTCACTGTTTGATTCCGCTCGCTGTTCAGTTCCGCTCGAATAATCCAACTCGCTCAAATGTCACTGTTTCCAATCCGTTCGCTGTTAAATCCACTCGCTCAATCCCGTTCACTCAATGTCACTACTCAACTCTGCTCACTGTTCAATTGCTCAAATCCGCTCACTCTTCCGCTCACTCGACAGGTCCTGTTTCAAAGTCCTCATCAGGAGGGAGCAAATAATCAGCTGTATTAGTAAAATGACTGAAAATTCACAAGCCCAGCCCCCAATATCAGGGACGGAATAACCAGCAGCGGCGGCACAGTCACGCTGCTTTAGCACTATACAGAGGCAATACTCTGTTGGCATATCAATACTTGATATGCCAACAGAGGAGTAAATTTTACAAAAGTTTTTCATGAGTAAAACTGGGTTTTACATGTGGAAAGAGTCATTTCTTAAAGTAAGATGCTAGATGTACAATTCTTATGAAAAATTATTTCTTAGTAAATGTTTTATTTTGGGGAAGAAATGTATCTTGTGTTGCTGGCTGTCTTCTGAACCACCTTCATTCTGGTACTGGAGGAATCGCCTCCATGAACTTATGGGTTGGGAGGCCCGTTTGGCTCGTTCTTCTTGACGCCGGAGCAGCGACTTTCTTCACACTTGGACTCCATACTTGAACATTTTGACTCCTGAGAGTCGTAGTCGGGTCTTGAATAGACTCCACCTCTGAACCTGTGCTTCTCGGTGTCTCTGCTGTTCCCTGCTTACGAGTTTTTCTGTATCTGTGGGGGGATGGGGAGGGGAGGGTGGGGGGCTTCTTTGTCGGGGGGTGGGGGTATGGTGGGTCCGGGGAGGACATAAGAGTCCAGTCCTCCGCGGGTGTTTGATGAAAATGCATACCATGGTTGTTATTGCTGTTGTATTTTCTGTTGCTTAATAAAATAGATTTGACTTAAAAATAAAAAATTAAAAAAAAAGGGTGTGGCAATCACTGTTCCCTCTAAGCTGAGCAGGAGTCCTCCACCCACAGTCTCACCAATAGAGGGTGCTGTTTTACTGTCACATTTTTCAATTGTGAGGGACAGGCAAGTTCTGCAGGACTCCAGGGAACATACCTGTCCTTAGCGACTGGCCCTTTCTAGGGGTAGAAATGAGTGGAATACAGGGTTTCTGCATATAGGGACAGATTCTATAAATAGTGTTGAAAGTTTGGTGTTGATAAAATTTGATGCTCAACATTATTCCATAAAGGCTGAGTACACTACCCAGACCCTTGTCCACGCTCTCGTAACCTCACACTTAGATTACTAAAATCTACTTCTAATTGGTCTCCCGGAGTGTTACCTCTCCCCCTTGCAATCTGTGAAAAACTCTGCTGCATAACTCATCTTCTACCATCCTCGCTATGCTCATGTCACCCCTCTCCTTAAGTCACTTCACTGGCTCCCTATCTGCCATCGCATACAGTTCAAGATCTTATTCCTGACCTACAAGTGTGTTCATTCTGCTGCCCCATCAATATCTCTCCTCGCTTCTCTCTCCTAATACACCTCTCAGAGAACTCCGTTCCTCAGATAAGTCACTCTTAGCGCTACCCTTCTCCTGGGTGTCAGGTCAAAAGCGCGCCGGGACAAAGGCGCGTCCAGACAATTGAGCGCAGCGCGCCGCCGTGCCGCTCTAAATTACTGTTTTTAGCGCTGTGACGGGGGGGGTGTGGGGGGGAACCCCCCCACTTTACTTAATAGACATCGCGCCGCGTTGTGGGGGCGTTGTGGGGGGTGTTGGGGGTTGTAACCCCCCCACATTTTACTGAAAACTAAACTTTTTCCCTGTTTTTAGGGTAAAAGTTCAGTTTACAGTAAAATGTGGAGAGTTACAACCCCCCAAACCTCCCATAACGCCGGCGCGATGTCTATCAAGTAAACTGGGGGGTTCCCCAACAAAACCCCCCGACGGAGCCCCTAAAAACTGTAATTTAGTGCGGCGCGGCAACGCGCGCTGCACTCAATTGTCGGCGCGCGCTTTTGTCTTTCGCGCCATTGTGTATGAACCCTTCTCCTGCCAATTCCAGACTTTGTTCCTTTCATCTAGCTGTCCCCTAGGCCTGGAATAAATTACCCGTGTTTGTCCATCAAGTCGCTTCCCTTCTCTTGTTTAAAAGCAGACTGAAAGCCCACCTTTTTTGATATATCCTTCAATCCTTAACCCTACTCCTCTGCCCTCCAACCCAGCCAGCTGATTAACCGTTTCCCCTTAATTGTATCCATGACATCCTGTTTGTCTGTCTTGTCTGTTTAGACTGTAAGGTCTTTCGAGCAGGGACTGTCTTCTTTGTGACTCTGTACAGCGCTGCGTACATCTGGTAGTGCTATAGAAATAATTCAGTAGTAGTAGATTCTATAAATGGTGTCGAAAATTTGGTGCTGATAAAATTCGATGCTCAACATTATTGCATAAAGGCTGAGAATTTGGTGCAAGGACTTATGCCAGCTGAAACATGGATCCCTGCAATTCTGTACCACTGCACACATCTTTTGGTAATGCCCCTGACCTGCCCATGCCCCTCACATGGCCACACCCCTTTTTGAGTTGCATGCGATCCGATGTAGATGCCCACTGTTAAAGAACAATGCGTAGCCAGATCGGAGCCTAAAGCATAATTCCAATGAAGTTCTTACATCAAATGATTAAGTCATTGGAGACCATTATCTAATTATTTTGAGTGCTGATCTGGTATCCACGCCTAATTTTTGGTGCCTACGTTTGGGCTATCTTTATATAATCCAGGGGATTCTTTACAGAATTGAAAGTACAGAGTAATTTTATAAATGATTTTCTGAAGTAAAGCTTGTGCAACATGAGGAAAAAGTCTTTTAGAAACAGAGAAAAAAAAAAATGAAGGCGGATAAAGATGACACGGCCTATCCAGTCTGTCTATGGTACTTTGTCTAAGTGCTTTGAAAATGAGCTCCTTAGGACTAGATTCACAAAGCAAACCGATCGGTTCATGACCCCGACCCAAATCACTAACCTCTCCTCTGATCCGATTCCAATCCATGCATGCAAATGAGGGGAAACGGCATGCAAAGTAGGCAGGGACACGATTCGCAAAACTTTTCAGGAACCACCGACTGGGCTGGCCGATCCAAAAAGAAGCAACTGCTGAGGACGTCGTTCAGGTCCTTTCCGACTGCCCTGCCTTCTGCCGCCCTGCTTCTCTGCCCCGATCTGATCTCCGCCCCGTCTCAGCCTGCTCTCCTGCCTGCCCCGATCTGTTCTCTGCCCCCTCTCAGCCCTTCTCATGCCTGCCCCGATCTGCTCTCTGCCCCCATCTCAGCCCTGATCTCCTGCCCTTCCCCGCACTGCGAGCCCGTGGTTATGACCCATGGGTTTAAAGAGGGTTAAAACCACGGGCTTGCTAGGCGAGAAAATTTTTTTTTAAAAGTTGCCACTCTAGACGCATGCGCAGACCATCGGGACGCATGCGTCGGGATCGCTCTCTAGCGATCCGTGCAGTGGGTGGGGGGCGTGTCAACGATCGTCCCCATTTGCATGCAGGCCTTTTGTGAATCCGTCAGCCTGCATGCAATCGAGCATGGATCGGACACGGAATTGGGGGTTAGTGAATCTAGCCCTTAGTCCATTACACGTTTCTGTACAGCGGTGCATATGAGAATCTGCAGATAGAGCAGTCATGTGACTGAGAAGTGGAAGTGGGCATTATGGGTATCTGATCTTGTCTGTGCTCGTTCATAGCGTGTTTTTTGTTGACCATTAACATGCTTTGCGTTCATTAAAGAAGCAATGTCTTTGATGCTTCTCAAAATGCTTTTGCAATTGTACAAAATGAGAGTCTGGTCATAAGGAAATGTAATCAAAATTTGGATTATATAGGGCTCCTTTTATGAAGGTGCGCTAGCGTTTTTAGCGCACGCACCGGATTAGTGTGCGCTAGCCGAAAAACTACCGCCTGCTCAAGAGGCGGCGGTAGCAACTAGCGCGCATGGCATTTTAGCGTCTGCTATTCCGCGCGTTAAGGCACCTTCGTAAAAGGAGCCCATAATGTTTATAAACAAAAACACTTCAGTTTTGATTTATGCTGCAGCCTCATTAATTTATATTAGATTGTACGTGTCTGATTTGATTTTTTTTTTGGTTTGGGTTTTTGGGGGGGTTTGTTACAGCATCTTATTTACATTTCTGAGCTGGTCTTGGAGTTAGCTGCATCTGATGCACTCTAGTCTTATTAAAATACAGATGTGATGCAAACCAGTATGCTGATCGTGTTTGATTTGCAATCTGCATCTTCGAGATGGATGACCTGCACTATTAATGCTAGCTACCACGCATTCAAACAAATTGCTCTCTCATTTTATTCAGGAGTGAATGCAAATTGCTTGACAGGATGGAAATTAAGAAAATAATCATAGTCATTGGATCAAGTGTCCATTTATTATTCATCACCGCGCAGGCTGAAATGTGTATCACTCGCACACGCACGCTGTTTCCAGTTCTAGTGCCCATCTTTCTCAATTGTGAACCCAGAAATGTTTATTGTGGCCGACTCCTAGAGAAGCTGATCTTAAGGGTGCCCCTTTCAACCGATCCGCGTACAAGTGCTATTTTTCGCCCCCTAACTGTGCTACTCCATTTAGAATGACAAATTAAGTATGCAAGCTCTTTAAAAGAAAAAAAAACCCCAAAACAACCCTCTGTGGAATGAAAGAGACTGGGAGAGATGCCAATTCAGATTCAGCCTGAACACGTGCATATGGAATATTTTAATTTACTGAGTCAAAGTGCTAATATGCATAAGCGGGGCAGACAAAACAAGTGTTAAAAATTAGCCCAGCTACCGGTTGTTAATTTTTTTAAACAACTGATACTACATAAGGCAAGCAGAAGAAAAATCACCAATAATAGTTTTGCTACAGGAAATCATCTGTTGTGTGGCTGTGGAGAAAACTGTCATTTCAGCATATATCACCACTAATGTCATCACTGGTCTCTTTATTTTCATTCCATTTTCACAATTTCATTAACGATTCATCTTTTTTATATCACCAAACATCAAAGGTGGGCAAAAATCAATTTCTTAATGATTTCAGTAAAGTTGTTTAGACTGCAGTTCCTGCCGGGTTGGCATTATTGTAATCTTGTGTTTTTAGGACGCCCAGTAACATGTCTACATGCTTTACAGGTGGCTCAAAATTCCATACTACGGATGTCGTGTGGAGCTGATAGGTCTGAACATGTCACCGGACACTATCCCCCTCGTCTACGAAACTGCGCTAGCAGTTTCTAGCACAGAGAGCCACGCTGAATGGCTCGCCGCTGCTCCCATCGCTCATAGGAACTCTATTAGTTTCATAGAAGAGGGGGTATATTGCAATGTATTGGTTGAAAATAGAGAGTGACAGGGGGACAAATTTTCCCACGTCCTCACAGGAACTCATTTTCCCATCCCGTCTCAGAGAGTTCTTTTCCTTTTCCTGCCTCATTCCTGAAAGTTCTTTCCTCATCTGCACAAGCCTCAAACACTTTAAAATCATAAGTAGCAACATTCTAGAGCTCAGATTGTGATGTCATCATGCCTCATTCCACCAATGCCTAAGTTCTGTCCTCATCTGCACAAGCTTCAAACACTTTAAAAATCATAAGTAGCAACATTCTAGAGCTCAGATTGTGATGTCATCATGCCTCATTCCACCAATGCCTAAGCTCCGTCCTCATCTGCACAAGCCTCAAACACTTTAAAATCATAAGTAGCAACATTCTAGAGCTCACAGTGTGATGTCATAATGCCTCATTCCACCAATGCCTAAGCTCCGTCCTCATCTGCACAAGCCTCAAACACTTTAAAATCATAAGTAGCAACATTCTAGAGCTCAGAGTGTGATGTCATAATGCCTCATTCCACCGATGCCTAAGCTCCGTCCTCATCTGCACAAGCCTCAAACACTTTAAAATCATAAGTAGCAACATTCTAGAGCTCACAGTGTGATGTCATAATGCCTCATTCCACCAATGCCTAAGCTCCGTCCTCATCTGCACAAGCCTCAAACACTTTAAAATCATAAGTAGCAACATTCTAGAGCTCAGAGTGTGATGTCATAATGCCTCATTCCACCAATGCCTAAGCTCCGTCCTCATCTGCACAAGCCTCAAACACTTTAAAATCATAAGTAGCAACATTCTAGAGCTCAGAGTGTGATGTCATAATGCCTCATTCCACCAATGCCTAAGCTCCGTCCTCATCTGCAGAACCCTCAAACACTTCAAAATCCTCAAGGCTCGTGCGGTTAAGGCAGAGCTTACGGAAAAGGGGCGGGGATAGCGACAAAACTCATAGGTGACAGGATGGAGAAATTGAGTTTCTGCGGGGACGGGGACAAATTTGTCCCCGTGTCATTCTCTAGTTGAAAATGGAGTTTTGAGTGAAATACAAGCTTCTTATTATGGTATATTTGAGTGTTAATCATATGGCACGCATTCATTTATGTGACTACTTAGCGCTTTATACTCCCGTGAGACAACTGAGATCTTCTGCACAGGCACGTTTGTGTTCCTGCTTTGAGGAGCTTATATTATGAGAGCATATGGAAAAGTGTACTTTCATATGCAGGTCCCATGGAGTGGAACAAGTTGCCTGTGAATCTAAGGGATTGTTAAAATGGCCAGTACTGGGCAGACTTGTACGGTCTGTGTCTGTATATGGCCGTTTGGTGGAGGATGGGCTGGGGAGGGCTTCAGTGGCTGGGAGGGTGTAGATGGGCTGGAGTAAGTCTTAACAGAGATTTCGGCAGTTGGAACCCAAGCACAGTACCGGGTAAAGCTTTGGATTCTTGCCCAGAAATAGATAAGAAGAAAATTTAAAAAATTTAAATTGAATCAGGTTGGGCAGACTGGATGGACCATTCGGGTCTTTATCTGCCGTCATCTACTATGTTACTATGTTATATATGCTCTGTAAATGAACTATGATATCTGGCAATATCTTGGGTCTTATAAGTCAGCAGACTTTTGTTACATGTAAATATTGTCTGATATGTATTTTAATTGTTTCTATTGTGTATGTTTACTTCTGTAATCCGCTTTGATTAAAGGCGGACTAGAAATAGGCTAAACTAACCTAAATACCAACATGGCCAGTGTTTTGGAACCTGTGTCAGGGAAGGGGCCTGCTGAAAAACATCAAAAATTAAATATACGAGCATAAGACAATGAATTCAATGTCTAAAAAAACATTGTTTCAAAAAGATTATTATTTAACCCCCCCACCAAAAAAAAACCCCTCCTTTATCCACCTGCTAGCTTTTACTCACATTTCTAAGTCCAAGATTGTTTCATACCATGCATGTTATTTCCTTTAGAAAATGGCGTTGGCGTTTCAGCCGACACTCTAAAAAAAGAAACACCTGACAAATGATGTCAGGAAAAGCCTTGCAATTATGGTTACCAGACTGTTGGGAATGAAAATCCGGACCCATGGCCCCGCCTCAGGCCCGCCCGTGTCACGCTCCGTTTTGCGCCCCAGCCCCGCCTCCCTCAACCTGGTAGCTTGTCGGGAGAGCATCCGTGCATGCACTGGTGTAATGCGGTGACACGCGCATGCGTGCGGTGTCACCGTGTTGCGTCCATTTTTGCGCAGATGCCGTCCTGACGTCGCTGCTTGCTGGAAGCTTTTTCCACACCCGGACAAAAGGAGTACATGTCTGGGAAAATTCAGATGTCTGGTAACCCTATTTGCAATGGACAAAACCCAAAAAACTGAACTGGATCATTTTCATAAGGACTTCCATTCAATTTTAAGATTTAAACCAGTAGGGTAAGTTTCAAGTTTCAAGTTTATTTAAAATTTGATTCATCGCCCAATCATAAATTCCATTTCTGTTACTTATCTAATATAATAAAACCCTAAGCCGCGCATGCACACTCCCACCTGCGTGCTCCCGTTTTCTGTGAGCTGTAGGGCACCGCAGGTAGGAGTGCGCATGCACGTGAATCTCTCTCTCTCTTCCCCCCGAGGCGGATGTCGGCCGCGGCGGCTGTCAGCAGCTGCAGACCACGGCGGCTGTCGGCAGCTGCAGGCCACGATAGCTGTAGGCCGCGGTGGCTGTCGGCGGCTGCAGGCCGTGGCGGCTGTCAGCTGCCGGTGACTGCAGGCTGCGGCGGCCGAGCACGGAGCACGGAGCCACCAGCAGCGGGTGGCGGTCAGCCCAAGAAACCCCTGACAAAATGAAAACCGGTGGACTGAGACAGAACAGAAATAGTACCAAGACAGTCAATTAAACTACTGGAGACCATCCACAATTATGAAAAGAAGATGAAAGATGTTCATGGATTCCAGCTGGAGCAATTATATCCAGCTTTAAAATAGGACACCAGATTAATAGTTGCACAGGGAATTGGAGGGAGAGGGAATGCTGTGGCTGCTGCACAGGGAAGTAGGGAAGGAGGTAGGAAGAAAGACACAGGGACAGGGGCAGGGAGAGAGACAGAAAGACAGACAGACAAAGGGGGCCAGAGAGGGAGAGAGACAGAAAGAAAGACAGCAGGAGGAAGAGAGACAGAAAGAAAAAGACAGGGGTAGGGGGAGAAACAAAAAAAAAAAGACAGACATATATTCTAGCACCAGCGAGAGGAAGGGAGACAGAAAGAAAAGAAGAAAGACACAGAAAGACAGACAGACAAAGGGGGCCAGGGAGAGAGACAGACAGAAAGACAGCGGGACAGAGAGAGACACAGAAATAAAGACAGACAGACATATATTCTAGCACCCTTTAATGTAACGGGCTAAAATACTAATAATTTAATAAATATTCAGCATTCCCCCCCCCCACCCTATCTGAATACTGTTTATAATCGTCCACTTGATATCTTCCAAAGAAGTGAGGTCCTTCCAGTGTTGTACCAATGGGGGAAGACAACGTACACCAACTTGCACAGGAATAGGGGGAGAGGACCATGCAGCCGGCCCACTATTAATCCCAGCCAAGCTGGGAAGGAGATACTCAGGCTCCTGCTAAATCAGTGATGCAAGCAGTTAAGCCAAGACATGACCCCCTGAGCTCCAAAATGAAGACTGGCTAGCCGATTCACGCCTAGCATCGCCTAATGACACCGAAGCCTGGCGCCGCCCCTTAAACATGCCAATTTCCAGGCCTTGACAATGCTAGGCGCCATGAACCTAGGCGCAGTTTCAGGAGGCTACCTAGCGTTGCCTAATTTTTTTTAATTAGGTATTTTATTGTTTTTTAATGGCAAGACCAATTATCACACCATTTAGAACCAATTAAAACCCTTGTGTTAAGTCGCCAGTAGGTGCGATCTAGGTGCCTGCTAGAGACGAACTTTCGGCAGCTGTTTGAGCTAAAACTTAGCCATCTATATCGTGTGAGAGCCACTGATTTTAAGGGCTGACCGGTCAAGTTTAGCAGCCAAATCGGGCTCCCAAATAGTTGGTCTAGCTTGGCTGCTATAATTTGGCCATCCAGCCTGCCAAAAATAGAGCAGATATTCAATGTGGGTCACCAGAAATGACCCGTTATTGAATATCCAGACTCAGTGCTGACCTGGGGAGTTATCAGGCCTCCCTCCCACGATCTCAATACCGGCCCCTTAGTCTTTTTTTTGACGTTGCAACTGGTTGTACAAGAAATGCCCATCGCCAAGTCTCAGTACAGTATTGACCTATGTGTACATCTATCTGTGTGGAGGAAAATAAATGGAGAGAAAAGCACAATGCATGTTAATAAATCCAAGTCATAATTTATACCCTGCGTTCCCAATTTGTTCTAAAAAGGATTACACTTCAACCTCGGAAGACATGGAGAAGTTATAGTATTTCTTCACGTCTCAATGCTAGCTTATGGAGCGCGCATGAAGGCTCAGAAGCACTGAGAAAGGCATCATCACTCCTCCACGGGAGGCTGACACTTCCTTCAGCTCAGGCAGCAACTGCGCAACACGGATTAGCTGCAAAGGAGAAATATATGTCTAGTGTGCCCGTCTGCATTTTGGCAGATGAATTACAGAAGCTGGAGGCTGGCACTTACTGGCCACACTCAGATATCAGCTTTACCCCTGTTGCCCCGAGGACTAACTGACTAGCATTAACTATAAGTCTTCACAATGCACTTTTACTTTAAAACAATTGAATTTTTGGCTGTTATGTATAACTGACTTAAAAAATTTATTAGAGTTCCCACTGTTGCTGGTTGGTGCCTACCAGTCTGTTATCTGACAGCAAATATGTAATTAAACAGTCCTTTAAAAAAAAAAAAATAATTAATGAGCAAATCTATTGTGTGTGTTTGTTACAAAATCAAAGCACCATTGTTTTTAGGGATGTCTAAAGGCCAAAATGTTTTAGCTCATTTGGCTTCCCCCCATCCCTCCCCCCCTGATTTTCATGTGTTTTTTTTCACTGTTTAGCATTCATTTTAATAAGTTTATGTAATGTAATGTAATTTATTTCTTATATACCGCTACATCCGTTAGGTTCTAAGCGGTTTACAGAAAATATACATTAAAATTATAAGTAAGAAAGGTACTTAGAAATTCCCTTACTGTCCCGAAGGCTCACAATCTAACTAAAGTACCTGGAGAGTAATAAAGAAGTGAAAAGTAGAGATAGAGGAAAAATAAGAAAATAAATAATAATAATAATAACTTTATTCTTATATACCGCCAACAATCTTGCGACTTCTAGGCGGTTCACAACGAAGAGAAACTGTACAGACAGCGACTTACAGAGTATAGCTGAGAACATCTGATAGTAACAACAGTGGTAATAATAGCAACAGTTTATATACTGCAGGACCGTGAAGTTCCGTGCGATTTACAATGAGTTAGAGAAATTCCATAAATTAATGGAGCAATCATAGTTAGAGATCAGAGGTTAACAGTTTACAAGATCAGATCGTTGTTCTCGATGGTCTCTTACACAGCTACTCCGTGATTTATTCATTGGGATATAAGTTGTGGGTCTGAGTGTTCACTATTTAGCACCAGTTGACAGTAGATTTTAGTGAATGCAATTGAACATGGAGAAACTATAAGGTGATTAATGAAAGTGATTGACATAGATATCACCTGTTATAACTTAAGTGCAGGTATTTAGGTAGGGCTACTTAAGTGACATAGATATCACCTGTTATAACTTAAGTGCAGGTATTTAGGTAGGGCTACTATATTCAAGAATGGAGAAACCCAGACAAATGGCCACGCCCTGTTCTGCCTCTAACTCGTCCCATTCTACCTTCAGCCTCATCTCTTTTTTCTGACCTCCAGGCCATGTCTAGAAGGCCTTCAGATGCGCAGATGTGTGTGACATCATCCATGCATACTTGTTGAAGGCTCTCCAGATGCCTGAGTAAGGCACATTTGGGTGCTGAAACTAGGATCCTTGTGATTTTGGATTATTTATTAAAATTAGTATATATTGGATTTGACATCACACTTGCCTTTTGTTCGAATCTAAAGTTAGGCATAATTCCTGGGCCTAAGTAGTATTCTAGAATAGCGCTTAGGCATTTTTTCAGCACTGACTTTTTAGGTGCAGTATATATGGAATTCAGCCCTATATATTACACCCAGAATGCAAATAATACTTAAAATCCATGACAGCATTAACGAAGAGGGGAAAAAAGTGGCAGTGATACATATTGCAGCACAGAGCGCAGGCTTCCAAGAGATTTAAAGGCACTGTATTCCCATACTAATAACAAAATCACAACCAACAAATAGGACAACAGTCAAATGTTTAAAAGATGTCTTTCTTCTGGAATGCTACCATGCGGTGAAGGAAAATAAGTCATGCAGACGAAATAGATTACAGTGGGGAACCAAGGTTCAAAGGGAGACCCGCGAAGAGCAAGTTGCAGTCGTCTAAGCAGGAAGTGATAGAGAGTGGATGAGCATTTTAGCAGGATCCTCAGAAAAGAAGGTAGAGATTTTAATGTCAAAGAAGAAACAACACTCTTTGGTAGTGTCTTGGCTGAGTGATGGAGAGAGAAGCATCAAGTATGACCCCCCATGCTTGTGAGAACGCCATCCACAGACAGAGAGGGAATGATAGAATACTTCTTACCTTGCACATTTTCTGGTCTTGTCAGAAGAACATTTTGATGAATGATATTAATGCCGAAGACATTGGCTGATAATCAGAAATCAATGCAACCTCAGCAGCAGCTTTCTTGAACCAGGCAAAATAAGCTAAGTCATGAGCATTCAGAAATTAATGAACAAGGTACCTCAAAGAAAGCTCTTTGGGATATGGCACAAGCCGCAGTGTTAATTATAAAGCTTTTCCAATTAACATGTTCCTTGCATATGTCACATATTTCTTTCTTTCTTTATTCTATTTGATCTCCTGCCTTTATGCTCCAGAAACCTCCAGGCAAGTAATAAAACATTTATAACGTAAATGATTTTTTTGTAATTGCGCTGTACCACAGCATTGCAGACTTACCTAGGACTAATTGCCTGTCAGTGATTTTTTGGACTTGGGAAGATCACTTAGGGGCCTTTTTACCATGCTGCGCTCGTAAATGGGCTTAGCACGTCCTAACGTGGGACTTTTTTTTTTTTTTTTTTTCCACACTAAGCCCATTTCTAGCACAGCCATAAAATTGGGATTTTTCAATTATCTCTTTTTCTGGCCATGCACTAATGCCAGCCAAGGCACCCCTCTCAAGGAAATTATTGAACGCTTGTGGACATCATAAAGATAAGGTTCCATCGATATTGATTTGTGATTTACACTGTGGAAACTTTCATTCACAAGGATATGTGGGTTTAAGCGACTTTGCGATTTTGCATTTAATATTTTTGATATCACAATTTTATCTTTGCACACAGCACTTTTGGAATTTAAAGAAATGTTTAAAATACAGGGTGGTAATATGCGATGTTTGTGGGTAGACCCTGCAGGGCACTCTAGTGTGCGCATGAACTGTGGATATACCCTGGTGAACTCCATAATTATTGATAGAAGGTTCCCATAGACCAGAGGTGGCAAACTCAATCACATTAAGGGGCTGAAATTCAAAACACAGGTTAAGTCGCGGGCCAGATCCCACCCATCTCTGCCCGAGACCCCACCCCCATAATAGTACTAATTGTAACACCATTTTTTCCATTCATTTTTCATATATACACACACAATATAATCTTATTAACAACACATAATGATTAACCACAAAATTAAACTACACAAAGCACACTGTATGCTTCTCAACATTCATTCCTACCAGAACACAGATAACCCCTATGCAAACATAGGACCAAACACTATAAGTACTAATATATACAAACAAACTCTAAGATTCAAGACTCTGTATGCCCAGAGAAAAAGAAACAAATGCATTTCTTCCTGAACAGTGCAAAATATAGATAGCAGATGTAAATTCTCAAAATTGACACAATTCAATCACTAAATTGAAAATAAAATCACCTTTAGAAACATAGAAACATAGAAAATGACGGCAGATAAGGGCCATAGCCCATCAAGTCTGTCCACTCCACAGACCCACCCCCTAAGTCTGCTCTAGAGCCCCCGCTCTAACTGACCCATCCTTTGTTGTCTCCCTTCCTCCAAGCTGTGCCTCAATTAGGCGCCTCTCTCTGGCGGGTGTCTTACCTTCTGGCCTGCTCCCGACTGGCTGTTTTATGCTGCCCATGGTGCAATGTGCGTTTTCATTGCCGCCCCTGGTGTTATCTTCTGGCCAGCTCCCTCTTCCTCACTGCCACAGTGTGCACAAAGCTGTGTCCGGCAGCTCCTCGTGCGTCTCACGCCTCATCTAGAAGCCTTCCTTCTGATGTTGTGAGGTCAGAGAGAAGGCTTATGGTACAGGCGCATGACCCACAGCTTTGTGCACTGCGGCAGTGAGGAGGAGGGAGCCGGTCACAAGATAACACCGGAGGGCAATGAAAATGCCACATCGATCACACTGCAGCCTGCATAAAACAGCCAGGTGGGCCGGATTCAGCCCGCGGGCCTATTTGACACCTGTGCCATAGACTGATAAACTTCCTGTTTGTGAGTAATTGATAATCACTACATAAGTGCAATTTTGTAGGCAGGGTTCTGTATGCAAGTTAGAGATTTAGGAGCAGGTCTTTTGTAGTAGTACTATATATATTTTGTTGTGCTATTCGCGAATCACGGATCCGCTCATTTGCGGTCTGCTCCGACCGCCTCTTCCTGTAGTAAAGTCGGGCTACACCAATCAGGAGCCGCGTGCCCCTTAATTAGATACAGTCAAACCTCGGTTTGCGAGTAACCCGGTTTGCGAGTGTTTTGCAAGACGAGCAAAACACTCAGCAAACTTTTGACTCGCAAACCGAGTATTGACTCGATTTGCGAGCACCCCCCCGATAACCGGCATCGCTCTCCCCCGCTCGCAAAGGCCCCCTCACTCCAACCGGCCCCCCCCCCCCCGCGCGAACCGGCCCCCCCGCCCGAACAACTTAAACTTATCCCCGCCCCCCGTCTAGCGCAGGCACAGATCGTGTGCTTAGAAAATCTTCCGGCTTCTGCCTGCCTTGAGCATGCATCTGTGCATGCTCAAGGACTTCTAGTTTTCCCTCTTGTCGAGAATCTCGGCGAGAGGGAGAATTAGAAGTCCTTGAGCATGCGCAGATGCATGCTCATGGCAGGCAGGCAGAAGCCGGAAGCTGGAAGATCTTCTAGGCACACGATCTGTGCCTGTGATAGATGGGTGTGTGTGTGTGTGTGTGTGTGTGTAATTTTAAGTTGTTCGGGCGGGGGGGCAGGTTAGAGCGAGGGGGCCTTTGTGAGCGTGGGGGAGCGATGCCGGTTAACGGGGGTGGGAACGTATCAAAGCATATTTCCATTATTTTCTATGGGGAAACTCGCTTTGATAAACGAGCATTTTGGATTACGAGCATGCTCCTGGAACGGACTATGCTCATAATCGAAGGTACCACTGTATTTGATTTCACAACAATAGAGTTGCCAGACGTCCAGGCGTCCGGACGGCTTTTTCAAAACCTGGCACTTTGTCTGGATTTTGAAAAGTTTCCCACTTCAGGACTGCGTCGGGAGAGCGTCTGCCCATGTGCGGATGCAACGCGGTGATGTCACGCACGCGCGCATTTGCGCATGCGCAGATGCCCTACCAACTCCAAGCACGAGAACAGGTTGAGGTGGGCAGGGCTGTGGGGGTGGTGAGGCTGGGGTGGAACAGGATGGGGCTGGGTCTTCCTCTCTATGGCTCACTAACCAAGTCACCAGGCTACTGAAGACACCCGCGTGATGCTGTACTAGGCTTTCCCATACTAAGTGTTGCTGTTCCAGAGATGGGTATGTACTGTTTCATTCAGATTTTGTGGGGATGGGACTATTTTTTGGGGGGTCAGTGACCATTCGGAGAGTGTGCATGTGCCCACCTCTCACCTCTTCAATCCGTTCAAAATGCTGCTGTGCGACTCATATTCCATGAGAGCCGCTATTCTCACATTACCCTCTCAAGTTGCTTCATTGGCTCCCTGTCCATCTCCGAATACAGTTTAAACTGCTCTTGCTGACTTACAAGTGCGTTCGCTCTGAAGCCCCCCCATATCTCTCTTCACTGATCTACCCCTATGCTCCTCCCCGTGATCTCCATTCGTCGGGCAAGCTCCTCTTATCTGAACTCTTCTCTTCCACTGCCAACCCAAGACTCCATCCCTTCTTTCTTGCGGTGCCGTATGCCTGGAACAATATGTCGTGCTCCCTCCCTGACAGCGTTCCAATCCAAGCTAAAAGCCCCACTTTTTTTTAAATCTGTTTTCAACTCCTAGCTCCCACTCACGGCTATCAGATACCTAGACCCACTGTATCATTTCCTTTACCATAATCTCCCCAACCCCGAAATGTCCTATCTAAATTAGATTGTAAGGTCTTCTGAGCAGGGACCGTCTATTGTATGTTAAAATGTACAGCGCCGCATACGCCTTTCAGCGCTTTAGAAATAATAAATAGTAGTAGTGTGTGGTCATAACTTAGGCTGATATTCTCAAAACAGGACTGGAATTGGCCTGCGCCTGAAAAAACGGCGCTAGTCGTATGCCACTCAAACTACAGCGCCATTTCGAGAATCATGGTCTACTATGTCGAAGATAGGCGCCAGAAATATGGGCCGCGGTTTCACAGGCCTACATTTATGGTGTATCTCTTTGACGTAGAATCACACCTAGTAGCACTGATCATCAACCTTACCCATAACCATGCTTCTTTTGACATTTGGTGCCAGTAATCATCTGGTAGCTTCAATTCAGGTGCCTTTTTTTTTTTGGTAGGTGCCTCATGGTGCCTACTTTTTTTTTTTTTCTTAATTGGTTTTTAACGGTGCAGTCAATTACCGCACCATGAAGGGCCAATTAAAACACTTAACTTAGGCGCTGTTCCAAATGGTGCCCTTTTGAGAATCCAGGCCTTAATTCCTCCAGTGGACATCTGGCCAATTTGCGTAGCTTTTCGGCACGTAGACGCTTTGAAAACAAGTCTAGCTCAGATCATCTAAGTTCTATCCAGAACGTCTTGGGAAAGGTTTGAATATTACCGCAAGATGTCCACACTTAAGCTTGCCCAAAGGCTGCCCAGAACATGCCTCCAAAATACCCCCCTCCTTATGTTTGGATGCACTGTGGCTGGGATGCCTCATAAGACGTCCAGAAAGATGGGTTTGAAAATTGGCCCTTGGACATTTTGGCAAGAAAAACATCCAAGTGCCGATTTATGCCATTTTTTGGGACATCTTAGAGCAGGGGTGTCCAACCTGCGGCCCTGTGAAGTATTTTGTGCGGCCCCAGTCGAGGGCGATGCAGTGTTTTCCTCTGCTGCCCCCGGGTGTTTACCGTCTTGCCGGCTCCCTCCTCTGTCTTGCTGCAGCGTTTGCGCGGCCCCAGAAATTTTTTTTGACCAATGCGGCCAAGGGAGGCCAAAAGTTTGGACACCCCTGTCTTAGAGTTTTGAGAATGCCCTTAATAGCATTTCCAGATTTCACCTATAAGGCTGCATCAGGGACAAACATAAAATTAAGAATCAAATAATAACTTAAATGATAATAAACAGTCAATAAATGATATCTTAAAAGCAGTAGTAAAAAAATTTCCATGCATAAGATGAAAACAAACGTGTTAAAGCAACCTTAAGTGTCATATCTGGCTCTCTCTCGTTTATCATTATCACACAGTATTTTCACGAATCACAATACTTTGCTTTGTAATTTAGCTCGGTGCGCAGCGTGAATATACACTGCCATGAATCACAATATTTTACATTGCAGTCCATTTGAGCTCACAGGTACAGCTCATGCTGTCAGGACTGTTACAATGAGTGAAAAGCACATATGCATGCTTGTTAATGATTTTCCAATTTATGTGCTCTCAATTGATTTATTGGTCTGCTTTAATGCTTTGTGTTCGTCTTATGCATGGAACAATTTTACTTCTGTTTATATATCCTTGTTATCTGGACATTTGCAGAGCCCTGGCTCCTGTCATTTGACAATGCATATGTATCTTACATATTTATCCAAACGACACTCAATTTTTATATATAAATGTTCTTGTGAGCATCACCAATCAAACTCTCACTAAGCTCAATATATGTCTCAAATCCTCACCTCTAATGTATAATCCCTAGCTCCTCAGAAGTGCCAACAGGGCTCAAAAGCTTTCACAGCCCTCGGCTTTATGTACTACCTCCTCACTGGAGCCATTATCAATTTTTACTCACAAACTTTATTTTAAAATTTTTATTTAACAACCCTTCTAGCATATTTCAAGGGTACTTGGCTTTTAATTGTGGTCTTTTGAGAGAAATAGGAGCCAATATGTTTCACCCACAGAAGAATTTTTCAAGGCTTATCATCCCTATTTAAAAAACAAAACTGTTTAGTTTATTTCTAAAATGTTTAATATACTACTATCTATCTAATAACTCACTCCTCATGCTAGCAGTGTTAGAAAATATATAAGTTTTACTAAAAACATCTCTCTTACCTTAGCAAGCTTTACACCGACATATATGACCACTGAATGTTGATTCAAAATGGCCGCAGCTTCTTCTTCCTTGTATATACCCTCCAGGACCGGTCAGTTGCATCAGCATTATCTACTCCAGCATTATAGGCCTGGGAGGCTGTAAAGGGACTAGGTTAAAAGTACCATTACTTTGAAAAAAGTTCTAGTGAACTGTTTTTTTAAGCACTCTCCATTTATAAAAAAAAATCAAAGGATAACCTCCCCGCTTCAACGCCTCAGATCAAAGTGGGCCATTCAAGCTCCAGATTTAATCCATTTGGTAAAACTGTATTTAGATAATACATCCATCTCTGCTCAGCGAAATTCAGTTTTTCTTCCCAGTTACCGCCCTCCCTCCCTACATCATAATATTCTATTACTCTCCATTTTGTTTGTTCTATCGCATGTTTTTTCTGGGTCCAATGTTGAACTAGCGGTGCCTGGAGATTACCTGTAACTATCCAGGATTTATGCTCATTGAACCGTATCTGACTAGGGCGCTTTGTCCGACCTACAAATACTAGTGGACAAGGGCAAACAATCACATAGATTACATTGTTTGATTTCCAATTTGTGTTATCCTTGGCCCTAATCACCCGCTGGGTCTGGGGGTCCTGCCAACGAGGCCCCTCCATGGTACTATCATACCATTGGCAATGATTACATTTAGTATGGCTTCCTGGGAAGAAAACCTGAATTTCGCTGAGCAGAGATGGATGTATTATCTAAATATAGTTTTACCAAATGGATTAAATCTGGAGCTTGAATGGCCCACTTTGATCTGAGGCGTTGAAGCGGGGTGGTTATCCTTTGATTTTTTTTATAAATGGAGAGTGCTTAAAAAAACAGTTCACTAGAACTTTTTTCAAAGTAATGGTACTTTTAACCTAGTCCCTTTACAGCCTCCCAGGCCCATAATGCTGGAGTAGATAATGCTGATGCAACTGTCAGCTGACCGGTCCTAGTGGGTATATACAAGGAAGAAGAAGCTGCGGCCATTTTGAATCAACATTCAGTGGTCATATATGTTGGTGTAAAGCTTGCTAAGGTAAGAGAGATGTTTTTAGTAAAACATATATTTTCTAACACTGCTAGCATGAGGAGTGAGTTATTAGATAGATAGTAGTATATTAAATGTTTTAGAAATAAATTTAAAAAATGCACAATCTCTCATTGAGGCAAGATGGGCCTTCGAGATATGGGGAACAGCTACCCTATTATCATTCAGAGATCGTAATAGACGCCTCGGTACATAAAACAACACCAAGGGCTCCTTTTACGAAGGGGCGTTAGGGCCTTAACGCGCGGAATAGCGCACACTAGCCACTACCGCCTCCTCTTGAGCAGGTGGTAGCTTTTTGGCTAGCGTGCACTATAGCACACACTAATCCGGTGCGTGTGCTAAAAACGCTAGCGCACCTTCGTAAAAGGAGCCCCCAGTTAGAAAGATTATGATGGTTGTAACTGAAATAATGTAACTGATGTAATTGCATCCCGATTTCCTCCATAGCCACTAGGACTTAAGATCAGGGACCTAATAATCTCTCCTGCAAGAAAAATCCCTAGGTGAAAGGGGGAATTGCAGAACTGCGATCCGCAATCAAAATCTTTACCTCCATTTCCATTTGCCTGATCAATCTACACGCAAAAAGCGACCATTCTGGCCGAATGCTTGCAGCCATAAAACCGGGTCATTCTGCAGAATTAATGCCAGCTGTTCTAACCAATCAAATTGTTTGGAGTACAACTGAACATTCTATTTAGCTTGTAATAAAGCTTTATTCAAACGAGGAATTTGAAGTCTAATTATAAATAAATTGTTTCCAGCATACAACATGGTGACAATAAAAAAAAAAAAAAAAAAGCACATTCGGTTTTAGGTATAAGAAGCCATCATTCAACTAAGTTTTGCTTTATTACCTTTCTCACTAAAATACATTTTATTACTGATGAGAGCACATTGAGCCATAGCAAAACCAATCCCATGAGCCAGCATTCACATTTTTAATGCATTCATTGTGCCACATGCAAGAACCATAAAAAACAAAAGTCTGAAACCCACACTATACTGGAATAATAAGAAGCCTAAATTTCTTTCTTTTTGGCATTGTGGTTCCTTCTTCCTGCTCAGGAGTGGGTCCTGATGCCATGTACCTACTGATTTTTCTCTTATTAATAGAATTTTCCATTGCTCTTGCTTGCCTCTCCAGTAAGGGCTGTGCATTCATGAGCACATATTCAGGGCATTTAAATTGCTTGAGTGCCAACCTCCGTAGGAGGTGTGTAAATATTATGTACTTTGCTACAATACTAAACCTATGTGAATATACGTAGGACGATTGATTTGGTATAAACATTCATATAAGTAGGATGATCGATGTGCCGGTGACATAAGTAGGATGATTGATTATGGCATAACTATGCCGGTATTAATATCTCTGTATGGTCACACTGCTACAGAAGCCCTTGTAACTCTGTATAGAGCCCTTGTATTGTAACATCTCGCAGAAGCTCTTTATAACTCTGTATTGTAACACCTCTACAGAAGCTCATGCAAACCATTCTGAATTGACGCCCCAGTCATTAGTAGGAGCTTAGAAGCTCCCCCCCCCACCCCCTGCAATCTGTGCAAAACTCTGCTGCATGACTCATCTTCTACCAGCCTCGCTATACTGATGCCATCCCTCTCCTTAAAACGCTTCACTGGCTTCTTATCTGCCTTTGCATAGAGTTCAAGTTCCTATTGCTGATCTACAAGTGTGTTCATTCTGCTGCCCCTCAATATCTCTCCTCTCTTCTCCCTCCTTATACACTTCCTAGAGAACTCCGTTCCTCGGGTAAGCTGCTCTTAGCTTTACCCTTCTCCTCCACTGCCAATTCTAGACTTGGTTCCTTTCTTCTAGCTGCCCCCTATGCCTGGAATAAATTACCCGAGATTGTCGGTTAAGCCCCTTCCCTTGTTTAAAAGCAGACTGAAAACCCACTTTTTGATATAGCCCTCAATCCTTAACCCTACTCCTCTGCCCTCCATCCCAGTCCGCTGATTAACCATTCCCCTTAACTGTATCCATGACATCTTGTTTGTCTTTGGGAAGCACAGCTGAGCTTCTGATGTCATAATGGCTCTTCCACCAATAAGAGCCAATCTCATCAGTGATGTCACAATGGCTTGATTATCCTGTACCTCCTCTGCCCTCCAACCCAGCCAGCTGATTAACCGTTCCCCTTAACTGTATCCATGACATCTTGTTTGTCTTTGGGAAGCACAGCTGAGCTTCTGATGTCATAATGGCTCTTCCACCAATAAGAGCCAATCTCATCAGTGATGTCACAATGGCTTGATTATCCTGTACCTCCTCTGCCCTCCAACCCAGCCAGCTGATTAACCGTTCCCCTTAACTGTATCCATGACATCCTGTTTGTCTGTTTCGATTGTAAGCTCTTTTGAGCAGGAACTGTCTTCTTTGTGACTCTGTATAGCACTGCATACGTCTGGTAGTGCTATAGAAATAATTAATAGCAGTAGTAACACACCCAATACCATGCCTCCTTTTTGAAATATGCACCATGGGACTTACCACTGTGCCTTAGAGTAGGGGTGTCAAATGTCGGTCCTCGAGGGCCGCAATCCAGTCGGGTTTTCAGGTGTTCCCCAATGAATATGCACTGAAAGCAGTGCATGCAAATAGATCTCATGCCTATTTATTGGGGGAATCCTGAAAACCCGACTGGATTGCGGCCCTCGAGGACCGACATTTGACACCCCTGCCTTAGAGAATAGGGTGCACCCGGACGCTTCAGCAAATTTAAATGAAAGCCAGTTAACATCAATAATTGATTGTTATGGTTCAGAGCTCATTATTCAATTTGTATGTGCATCTCAGAAGCGCGTCCAAAGTTGGGTGTGCTACTTTGTGTGCCATATGTAGAATCTGGGAGTTAATGTGCAATAAGTGTAATGTGCTAGCTGGCTAATATTTCCATGCCCATCCTCCACTATTCCCCAAGACAGGAAAATTCTGAAATATTCTGTAATGTGCTGTTCAACATGTGAAAACAGGCAAACTACCTCAAAACCAGGGGTCTCAAAGTCCCTCCTTGAGGGCCGCAATCCAGTCGGGTTTTCAGGATTTCCCCAATGAATTTGCAGGATTTCCCCAATGAATTTGCACTGCTTTCAATGCAAATTCATTGGGGAAATCCTGAAACCCCGACTGGATTGCGGCCCTCAAGGAGGGACTTTGAGATCCCTGCTCAAAACCCTTAATGTGATCATGCGGTACCGTTTCCACATGTTAACTGTATGCTAAATGCATCATGATCTTGAGTAAAAGAGCTCTTCTGTAATAAATCAGAATTGTTTAAATAGGACAATGTGTTTAAGTAAGACTCTTGGCTCATTAAAAACGGACTCTAATTGGAAGATCTTTTCGCTGTTCTCCTTCTCTCTTTATTTTGGATTTGCCAGAAGCTTTTGGCCATTTGCCTAAGGGACATAAGGCGCAGTGTAGGAAAATGAGTCTTTTGGCTAGAAAATGTATACTTCACTATTGGACGATCCCTGATCCTCCGAGGTTTCGGCACTGGCGGAACCAATTACATCAGTTGGCCATTTGGGAAGCTAGAGATGCTGGAATTACAAGAAAGCGAAAGATGTTGTTTGTACAAACTTGGGATTCATATTTGCAAGCTTTGCATCCTAAGGGCCGTAGTGCAATTTTAAGTTGGGTCTCTTAATTGGGCTTTTATTTAGTTGAATGAAGAGAGTATCATTGGGAAGAGAGTACCATTGGGTGGGGAGGGGAGGGTGTGGGGAGGTTATTGAAAGGTTCAAACACATAGTTATTGAAAGTGGAATTTGTTTTGGTTTTTTTTATATTATGCATATTATATTATTATATTTGATGCATTATTGTTGTGCTTTGATGTTGTATTTGTTGTATTTGATGATGTTTGCATCAGTAAAACTGTTTGAATCTAAAAACGGACTCTAAGCGACATCAAAACCAAGCATGTGTTGGCTTGTCGCTTTTTGATCTATGTGGAGTCACCTTTCCACCATCCTCTCCCTTTGTCTGAGAAATATGGCAGACAAGCAGCTATTTTTGCATTCATATCACTGGCATTTTGCACCTTTCTTGCCTATATGGCACAAATCCACCGATTTCAGCCTAGATTTGGATGACTATTTCTGAAAATCCAAAAGAATGCTTGCTGGCATGAAGTAAGAGAGTTCTTGTAAGTAAAATCTTTCCAGAGGTGACTAGAAAAACTCCCTGGCTGTAGTACCTAGCTATTATGGCTATGGTTTATGGTTTGTTTATTTATAATCTGCCTTTTTCAAGGTGAAGTACAACAGCCCACAGACATTTCAGACATCTTACAAAAACAACAAAAAAAATAACAATATACGAGGGTCATTTCATAAATAATGCACACTATTTTTAAAAAATTTACATGTTTTATTTTTTTTCAAGTATTTCTTTACAGTCCTTCAATATAGTCTCCCTGCTTTGCAACGACCGAGTCCCAACTTCTGGGAAGCTTCATTATTCCATCCAAGGCACCATTTTTGTTCAGTTGCCAAATGGAAAAAGGTCGAAGTCTGGTGGACTCATGTCTGGACTGTACTGAGCATGAGGTAACACCTCCCATCCGTATTTGCGTAGGTTTTCAGTGACGACATTCCCTATCTGTGGGTGAGGATTATCATGAAGAAAGAGTGGCCTAGCCAAGAGCAACTGAGGTCGGGTTTTGTGCATTTTTTGCAATAAAATCACCATAATACACTGCTGTGACACTTCTTCCACATGGAACTTTGCCTGTCATGATGATGCCTTCATGATCATAAGCAAAAATCATCATTTGAGCTCGTCGAAATTTTTTTGGCCGTGGGGAAGATGGAGTTCTCCATTCGTCACTGAAAAATTACACAAATACAGCTGGGAGGTGTTACCTCATGCTCCCTACAGTCCAGACATGAGACCACCAGACTTCAACCTTTTTCCAAAATTGAAACGGCCTATGCGTGGACATCATTTGCATCTCTGGAAGAGCTTTTTTCCGCCGGTACCCGAGCCATTTGGCAACTGAACAAAAACGGTGTCTTGGATGGAATAATGAAGCTTCCCGGACATTGGGACTCAGTCATTGCAAAGCAGGGAGACTATATTGAAGGATTTTAAAGAAATACTTGAAAAAAATAAAACATGTAAATTAAAAAAAAAAAAAAATAGTGTGCATTATTTATGAAATGACCCTTGTAAATCATATTCAGCATAAAATCAAAATAAAATACCAGCCTGACAATAATAGCAATACCAAACACTTTTCTTATACCAAGAATCAATCTCAAGCAACCTAATACAACTCAGATTTTTCACTGACCAACATCTCATACTGTGTATTTCATACAACAAAACAGATGCGTTTTCAACAGTTTCTTAAAGGCATCCAATTTTTTTTTTAATGTTTAATGTAAGACGGGAGTCTATTCCACTCTTCTGGACCACAGCATGAAAGTGCCCCTACTCTCATCGCCTGCAGGCTCAGCTCTTCTCTTGATGGAATCGCCAGGTCATGTTGGGTTGCCGAGTCCAGCTTTTGCAACCCAGTGTATGGAAATACACTTAATTCTGAACTCAATTTTCAGCCAAAAAAGCTTAATATAGTCATCTGTTACATGTTTATTTTTCTGGAGCCGGAATAACACCCTGATAACAGAATTTTGTACTATCTCCACTTCAAAATCACTAAGCTCTGGAACAACCTTACCTCCCCTCTTCGGAACTTGAGCTCTCTCCAAGTTTTCCGCAAACATCTGAAAACCTGGCTTTTCTCAAAAAATGTAAGTCTCCCTCCAACTTAGGAATCAAGGAAACTCTTATATCTTGGCATCCCAAGTCCTCTAAATTTTCTTCACACTTCTACCTCTAACCCTCTGTTGTAGTTCCTTCCTATTTCTCCTACTGTAAACCGTGTCGAGCTCTACGAACGTGGAGATGATGCGGTATACAAACCTAAGGATTAGATTAGATTAGATTTCAACACCATCCCCGGAACACCATCCCCGGTAATCAAATACAGACAACACTAGTGCCTGAAGTATACTTTTGAAATCCCCCCACGGCACATAATAATAATAATAATAATAATTTTATTTTTATATATCGCCAAAGCCATAGTAGTTCGAGGTGGTTTACAAGAAGAAGAGCTGGACAGTCAGCGAAAAAGAATAACAATGAAGTCTTTGGTTACATAAAGTCACAATGTAGGGATATCGAGTACATGTGATAAGAGTGCAGGGGAAGGTTTAAGAGTTCTTGGTTACAAATCGGTTAAACAGGTTGGTTTTAACTAGTTTTCTGAAGTTAAGATAGGATGAGGAGTGCTTGATGATGTTGCCTAGCCAGCCGTTCTGTTGATTTACTAAGTACAATTTGTAGTACACTCTTTTGATCAAACTTAGCACATGCTGTCTGAATGATAGTATTTAATTCAATGTGCATACCTGTAGTAATACAATTATTCTCTAGGAACTCATCCAACTTAATTTAAAAATATTTACAAAGCACATGGAATCATTTCCATGGGCAAACCTACCCATAATTTAACTATGCTTGGTGTGAAAGAATATTTTTTATTTTTAAACATGTTGGAATGATTGATTTTCTTTCCTCTGATTGTTATGGGTGATTCCTTGCATTATCTCAAGTTTTAGATGTGCAAACGTTCCATACTATCTCCTGACAGGGCATCCATCAACTTTTGATTTTCTTTCAGTGCAAAAAAAAAAAAAAAAAAAAATCTTACTTAAATCAGATTATTTTTGAGCTCCCCGCCCCTTAATCATTTTCTACCCCTTTGTATTGTGTCCAGTATTCTGAGAGTAAATTTAAAACAGCGTGCATAGGCTACTAAGCATATGTTGTGCCTTTTTATAAAGGCATAGCTTTGTATTATGCAGAATTCTACTCCCTCGTATCGGTGGAAAGCAAAATGTCAAACCAACACACAAAATACTCTCACTATTATCATAAAGATAGTCGGATCACCAGAAGACAGACAATAGTCAGTGAAGGACTGATATCCACAACCTTAATTCATCAAAGATACATTTTATATATTTAAAAAAACAAACAAACCCAAAAAACCTGCTTTGAAATGGAGACAAAAATATCTTCCTCCTAATTTGAAAAGTTATATATAAATATGCATGAACTTATCTTAAATGAGTATGCTGTAGTAAGTAGTCAAAAATCAAGAAACTCAGAATCCAACTGATACCTTGTGTTGCCCAAATGCATCAGGGAGATCTACTCCTGCAAGATCAAAGCTTCAAATTAATTCAACAAGCTCATAAAATCTCTGGCACACAGCAACTGCTAGCACAAAACAACAGGGAGGCCAAATGAGGCTGAATCCGTTTATTGCAAATGCTCCCAGGAACAGCGCGCCGAAGAACCTGCGCAGGCAAAAACGTGTTGGGCGCTGCTCCAGTGAGCATTTGCAATAAACGGATTCATCCTCATTTGACCTCCCTGTTGTATTGTGCTCCATGATGGATTCCCTAGTGGATCGTCTGCTTTTCTGTTTTCTCACACAGTACTACTTGCATTATCAAACTCGTATAAAGGCAACAAGATACATGATATCTGAGCCCATCAGGGTCTTAGGCCCCTCCCAGTGGATCCAAGGAGGTACTGGGAAGGGTAAGGCCCGCCATTTTGAAGAGGCGGGACTGTTGGCAGGAGGGAGTGGGCATCCCTTTTGCTGGTCATTTAAATAAGGTACAGGGGTGGGGTTGGAGGGAGGGGTCAGGGCGTGCAGCAGCCAGGTGGGAGAGAGGAGGGAGGGTCAGCTCCTTGAGCTGGTGAAAGGTGCTTATTTGAAGGGGGGGGCCAGGTGTTTGAGGGGGGCTCGGCCCAGCCTACTAGACCATTAGGGAATTTTTTTGGGAGGGCTGGTGGGGATTGGTAAGAGGGGGGCAGGAGAGGAAGGGGTTCTCCATCAGCTGATTTGCAGTAGAGAATAACATGGGGACAAATTTTTCCCCGTCTCGGCGGAACTCATTGTCTCATCCTGTCCCGGCGAGTTCTTTTCCTGTCCCTGTCCCATCCCTGCAAGCTCTGTCCTCATCTGCACAAGCCTCAAACACTTTAAAATCATGTTTGAGCTTTGGGTGGTTAAGTCTAAACTTACAGGAATGAGGCAGAGACAAGGACAGTGACAAAACTCGTGTGGACGGGGCTTTGAGTTTCTGTGGGGATGGGGAAAAATTTGTCCCTCTGTCATTCTCTAATTTGCAGCTTCTCCTGCTGGCTCCTGCTTCAGAGCCAGCAGGGGAAGCCCCGATCAGCTGAGTGCAGCTCCAGAGATGGCAGGGGAAGCTGCGAATCAGCTGGGAGAGAGGGAGAACGGTGGCGGGTGTGGGGTTTTTTTTTTTTAAAGGGCATAGATGTTGTGCGTGTGATGTAGGCGTGCACAATACATGCACAAAAGCTACCAACTCCAGAACTGCCGGAAATTAGCAACCCTAAAAGGGGGAGCGTTCTTTGCGTATCATTTAAATAGTAATGAGCTCTTAGTAATGCATTTGCACAGGATTCATGGCGGTTGCTACTACGATCAGTTTCCTTGCAAGTAAGACCGCATTGAGGCCACAGTCTTTGTCTCCACCACCTCTAACAGGAGACTATGCTATGCATCTATCACCTTTCCTTAGATTAGTCCTGAACCTATCACCTCTTAACTTTAGACTGTAAAAACTGGACAAATCCTGTTTTCAAAATGACATCATTCAGGAAGTCACAATTAAGATCTGTTTTGGCAAAACGGTGTTTAGTCAGTGACATCAAGGACTTTGTGACTATGCGAAGGCTGAAGGAGAACACCGTGTTTTTTTCCCAGTTGTTATCCTTATGGTTCTCTTAAGAGCGGGTTTTACTCCAGTTTAGGACCCCTGAGGAAGGAGTGTGTTTTCGAAACATGGACCGTGTCGGGTCCCGGTTTTCCACACAATCGGACCATATTAGGATACAAACTGTTTTATGTTTTTATGATTGCAATTAAAATTTTGCCTCATATCAAGCACTTGGCATCTTGTACATTACTGCTGCAGTATCCCCTTTTTTTGTTTGTTGGAGAACACTTTGAACACAGATTATGATTTAACTAAGAAAAATACCCATATAACGAATGTATTTTCAAAGGTCATACCACAATGCCAATATTCAGACTGCAGGAGCCAGCCCGCTTAAGTCCTGCAGTCAGCGCTGAGCCTGGATATTCAATGCCAGGCTGTTTCTGGCGACCGACACTAAATATCCAGTTTCACTTTTGGCCGCGGCAACGTAGCCAGTTATGCCGATGTTCAGTGTTAACCGGCTGAGTGCTTAGCAGACAAAGATAGGCCTGCCATTTAGGCCCTAAGTCAGACCAGTTTCAGAATAGTAGCTGTAAAAAGAGGACATGTCTAGGTAAGTCTGGACGTCTAATCAGGAGAAGAGGGCGATCTGCAATCAGATGGCTGGACATGTTGAAAACAACCATGGGGATGACACTGGAAGACCTTACCGCACAAGCACAAAACCGCTCTCTTTTTAGATCAGTAATTCATTCCATTGATACTTAATTTCCGGAAGTCAATTTGGGGGCAAATAAATACTATTCTTGAGCCATAATTTGTGGTGCAATAATGCATATTAAGCCTTCTTTAGATAGATATAAAAGCCGGCTCTTCTTGATTATGACCGGAATAGTCATCCAGATGATTACGCGTAACTGGAAAAGTTACGACAGACTTAATTACACATTTTAGTGGGCAAATATTTGTTCCACGTATAAATATGAGAGAATGAATGCGGAGTGTTTGGGGTCTAGTATGGCATTCAATAAGGTGTGGAGCCTATTGACTGCATATGTTGAATTGCAATGAATGTCAGGTATCTCCCTTTTTACAGATTCCTTACACATTCGGGGGGGGAGGGGGGGAGAGGGGAAGGTATTTGGGTTTGCTAACGGTATTTATCTATAATATTGTAATAATATATGCATGTGCAGTGTAATAGTTATGTGAGGGAGAAAAGGATTGGTAATGTATTAATTTTGTGTATTTTAAGTGCGTTACGTATAATGCTCATGTTTAATATATTTGTATTGAACTGTCAAAATTTGAAAATCAATAAAGAATTTAAAAAATAAATAAATAAAAAGATCAGTAATTCATCAAGTTGCTAGGAATCAAGCATGAGTCAATGAAACCTAACGAACTAGGCTTTCTGGGATTTGTAGGTCTTCTCTGTGTTGAGTCCTTTTTCCCTTTGCTTTCCCTGGCCACAATTGGTAGTTTCTTTCCCTGTATTTTCCTTTATATCCTTTTCTTTCCCACCGGATAATATGTATATGCCCTCACAATATGTATTCCAAATATAATTTATGAGCAAATGTCGACTTGTGTACTGCATTTTATGTGCTTTGCCGTAAATTTAGAGAGCCATCATTTATCTTTATGCACTGACATTTGCTAAATCTCACTGAAGTTGCCTGTTCTAACTGGAATTTCACTGCATGTTTGTCCTTGCCAGCCCTCCTTGTTATATTGTTTTATCAAGGAGGACGATATGCTTGGAAAAAGTAATCGGGAACAGTTCTTCAGTGATTAATGCAGTGAAACAAATAAAGATGTCTTCTGGCTTGGCTTTTCCAAATAGATATTTAGTTTAATTATCAAGGAGTTAGTCAATAAGATATTATTATATGTTTGTTAAAATGCTGTCGTTTTAATTTATTTTAAATGATACTATTTGGAGCTCTGTGACTCTGTAAAGATCTTGAACAAGGAACTTGCAGTAATTCACACAGTACTCTTGCTTTCAAGAGAAGAAAAAATATAGTTTAGGAGGGTGAAGAACTTATATGCATGACAGAAGAGCGGGTCTTGGGTGTGATTATATGTGATGATCTTGAGGTGGCCTAACAGATTGAAAAGGTGATGGCGAAAGCTAGAAGGATGCTAGGGTGCATAGGACGAGGTATGGCCAGCAGGAAAAAGGAGGTATTGATGCCCCTGTATAAGCCTCTGGTGAGACCTTATTTAGAATATTGTGTACAATTCTGGAGGCCGCATCTTCAAAAAGATATAAAAAGGATGGAGTCGATCCAGAGGATGGTTACTAAAATTGTGCATGGTCTTTGTCATAAGGCATATGGGTAAAGACTTAAAGATCTAAATATATATACTTTAGAGAAAAGGCGGGAGAGGGGAGATATGATAGAGACGTTTAAATATCTACGTGGCGTAAATGCGCATGAGTCAAATTTCTCTTTTTTTTTTTAAGTTCTGAAAGGAAGCTCTGGAAAAGAGAGGGCATAGGATGAAGTTAAGAGGTGATAGGCTCAGGAATAATCTAAGGAAATACACTTCCCCCTCCCTATTCGTAGTTTCAGCGTTTGCGGTTTCGACTATTTGTGATTTTTTTGCCTGGGCCCCCCCCCCCCCTAGAGAATTGCTCAGAGGCAGCCCGCTTCGACCAGAACCGGCCCCGGGACTTGGATCAGGACGAGGAGGCAATCAGAGGAGGGGGGCGATCGGAGGAGATGATCAGAGGCGAGCAGCCACCCCAGGGGCACAGCCCTCAGCTGTGGATGCAGCTCCAGTGGCAACTTCATGCACAGACCTTGACTGGTGGTCTAGCGTTGACGCGGGGCAGGAGCGATCTTCCTACACTCCTGCCCCGTGCAGAGGACTTGCTGTGCACCCGTGCTGTGAGTTCCTGTGGTCTCATGAGATCTATTAGCCCAGTGTTTTTTCAACCTTTTTACACCTATGGACCGGCAGAAATAAAAAAATTATTCTGCGGACCAGAATCGGTCCGTGGACTGGCGGTTGAAGAACACTGGGCTAAGTCGTGGGCCAGACCCCGCCCATCTATACCCAATATCCACCCCATACCCCTCCCCCATAATAGTACTAATTGCACCTTGCACGTCCCGTGACTCATCTGGAAGCCTTCCTTCTAATGTTGCAACGTCAGAGAGAAGGCTTCTGGTTCAGGCGCAGGATGCCCGTAGGAGCCACTGTCCGTGGCTTTGTGCACTATATCAGTTAGGAAGAGGGAGCTGGCTCGAAGATAACTCTGCATTGATTGCACCGTGGACCGGCGGTTGAAGAACACTGTTTTGGGCCTGATGCACGTGCTGGCCCTGTGGACCGGCAGGAAATTTCTGTGGACCGGCGCTGGTCCATGGACCGGTGGTTGAAGAACACCGTATTAGCATACAATGTAAGCAGTGCATGCAAATGGATCTCATGCATATTCATTGGGGAAATCCTGAAAACCCGCCTGGATTTCAACCCTCGAGGACCGACATTTCACACCCCTGATTTAGATTGTTAGTGCTTAATTATTGGCACTAATTGGCATGTCAGGCAATTAAATCACAGCATCATCGACTTGCTGCCTGTGTCAGCGTCGGCCCGCTCTCTGACGCCAGATCCTAGGCATGTGACCTGGAAGTGATGTCAGAGGGAGAGCCGCAGTTGCTATTCACGCCAGTGAAGAGCTAAAGTACGGTGGGGGGAGGGAAGTTAAGGCTTGTGCACGGCAGGGGGGAGGAGTGGGAAGGAGCGGAGGAGGGGATGGGGAGAGGAGGAGGAGGGGTTCCGGCATCCCCACCAAGATGGCACCCAGGGCGGACCGCCCCCCCCCCTTTACTGTGCCAATATACATATGTACAGTAAACCCCCGCAAATTCACGGTTCGCAAATCGCAGACTCAGTAATTTGCGGTATTTTCCGACTGCCTCTTCCTGGTACTAAAGTCATGGTTGCATCGATCAAGAGCTGCTTTGACACGCTATCTGGCGTATCAAAGCAGCTCCTGATTGGTGTAACCATGACTTTAGTACCAAGAAGAGGCGGTTGGAATATGTGCCCGGCTTTGTAAGTACAATTTAAGCACCTGCCAGCAACCCAGCTGCTCTCTCCTGCCTTTGATCAGCTGAAAAACCATATTCGCAGTTTTTCCAAAATTCGCAGGTGTTCCTGGAATGGAACCCCCGTGAATTTGGGGGGAGCACTGAACACATATATGCCAGGATCCTAGCCATGTACAGGCATATTTACATAAGAACATAAGAATTGCCGCTGCTGGGTCATACCAGTGGTTCATCGTGCCCAGCAGTCCGCTTCCGCAGCGGCCCTTAGGTCAAAGACCAGTGCCCTAACTGAGACTAGCCTTACCTGCATACGTTCCGGTTCAGCAGGAACTTGTCTAACTTTGTCTTGAATCCCTGGAGGGTCTTTTCCCCTAAAACAGCCTACAGAAGAGCACCTTCTTTATAAGATTACTCCTGGTACCCCTGGTCACGCCACTCCTTTCCTAGTCTTGACAGGAGATCCAAACAAATGCCCCAAGTTTGAGGCAGGTCTCAGTCTGCTCACTGATTCAGAACTTATTACCCTGCCCCAGAGAATAAAAATTAGGAAATATTTCTCCACTAGGGGCCTTGTCTGTGTCTTGCATGAGCGCAGAGCACATGAAGAAAATGGAGCATTTTAAACCTGCAGGGAATCTAAATGGCAGGAAGGATTAAAAATAATAATAATACTGATTCTAAATGTGGGCTGACATCAGTCTCGATATAGTTTTCTGTTTAGAAACTCTCGTGGGGTGGATTAAATCTGTGAGCCTGGTTCTGGCTTGTTTAGGGAAACTTGAAATACCAGTGAATGCCCTTGAACCAACTGTTCCTTTCAAAAGTGTTTAGTTTGCATTAGACAGATTTGTCCGTGTGTTTTTGGAAAGTGCCTTTAAAAAAAAATTGTTTGAAGAGTGACAGGATGATCCATTCTGGGCAGCTAAGTAAATCCAGTTCTAATCTGTATTCCAGACACTTTAGAACTGGTACGTTTCCCGAAGCCTTATCGGTAATATTCTCAAATATGCAAACCATTGTCTGTTTCCATGGAAAAGAGGGAAAAAAGATCACTGAATAATTCAAAGTGAGGCCCAAGTGGCAATCTCTTGTCATTTTTCATCAGAACGTGCGAATGACTGACTGCCTTCTGTCCTACCCGTAGATGCTGACCTTCCTGTAATGACAGAGAAGTTCCTTTCTGGTTTGACAGTAACCTTTTCAAAGCGATCACTTCTCCGTCATGCAATATTAATGGAATCCACAATGAATAATAAGTGCTTAGCAACACAGTCTGCTTGTTTAAATTAGACCATTGAGTTTCTGAGTGGCGACTGTCATATGCTGTCAGCACAGCAGAAGGGAGAGGGAGAATACTGCCCAGACAAATCTTTAATTCTGAATAATTAAAATAAGACTGGCTTAACAGAATTGTTGTGTGGCTAGAGCAGGGGTGTCAAAGTCCCTCCTCGAGGGCCGCAATCCAGTCGGGTTTTCAAGATGAGATCTATTAGCATACAATGAAAACAGTGCATGCAAATAGATCTCATGTATATTCATTGGGGAAATCCTGAAAACCCGACTGGATTGTGGCCCTCGAGGAGGGACTTTGACACCCCTGGGCTAGAGGAATTTCTATAACTTGGGAAAGGACAGGGAAGGGGGCATGAGAGAAACTTGAATAAATCATAAACCTGCCCCCCCCCCCCATTGCACTGCACTGTTTAACCGGTCGGCATTGGCTCCTGGCCGATTAAATAGTGATTAATCACTTAAGCAGTAATACTTCGCAAGAGATAGTCGGTTATTTGGAAGTGCAAGGACGTCTCAGTCACCATCAAACAAAGATTGATCACTACCATTGTGTTCCCAGTCGCAACATATGGCTGCGAGACATGGACACTTATGAAGGCAGATAGAAGAAAAATTGACACCTTCGAGCTGTGGTGCTCGAGAAGACTTCTATGAATCCCATGGACAGCTAGGATCACCAACAAAGATGTTGTTCCTGGAAGGCAAGATTAGCAGACAGAAACTGACCTATTCTGGATATGTGATGAGGGCGAGGCCTACATCGACGGAGTCGTCCAGGAGCTGTCCCAAATCACCGAGCAGGCCCATGACAAGTCCATCCTCGAGACACCCAAATCATCAGCTTTGAAACCAACAATTGGGATACAGGAAATGGCTAGCAGCACTGACTCCTGGCAGCTGGTGACCTCCTCCGCAAACATAGGAGACCCCCCCCCTTTTTCAATCTCTTCATCTTCTCCTTCTTCTTACAAACAGGGCAGCTATACATCAACCCCTCAACTCGTCCTGCGGAACAGATTCCAGATTCTTCAGGAAGGAACTGCCGATGAGGAACAGGAGCAGGAACAGGAGCAGGCCCAACACCCAGCTCCATCTCCAGGGACAACTGACCGGCTCCCCCCAAAGAAGCGCAGAGTAATAGTCATCGGGGATTCCATGCTGAGGGGCACCGAGGGACCAATTTGCAGACCGGATATGCAATCTAGGGAGGTCTGCTGTCTGCCTGGAGCCAGGATACGAGATGTCACCGCCAGTCTGGATAGACTACTCACGCCCCGAGACCACTTTCCTATGCTTCTTGTCCACATAGGAACCAACGACACTGCCAGGAACACACCGGAGACCATCACCAGAGACTTTGGAGCACTGGGTGAGAGGCTGAAGCAGACAGGAGCACAGGTGGTTTTCTCATCGATCCTCCCAGTTAGAGGCAAGGGAAGAGCCAGAGATGAACGTATCCTGAGGACGAACGAGTGGCTACAGGGATGGTGCCGGGATATGAACTTCGGATTCCTAAACCATGGGGAAGCGCTACAAGGACTTCAGGGACCAGACGGACTCCATCTGACCAGTAGGGGTAAGAACGTCTTCGGACACCGACTAGCCCGCCTGCTTCACAGGGCTTTAAACTAGGTAAGTCGGGGGAGGGTACCCATTCACATATTAGTGCAGAAAGGAATTATTCTGATGAGGTGAGTCGAAACTCCGCTTCCATGTCCAAGGTAAGTACTCACATTGCAAACAGTTCTTTGGGAGTCACACCGACTCAGGTAGGAGACGCCTCACAGGGACTTAGCAAACACAAGATATGGAGGGCCATGTATGTCAATGCACACAGTTTAGGTAACAAAATTCTAAAATTGGAGGCTGAAATAAGGAATGCCGACCTAGATGTGGTGGCAATATCTGAAACTTGGTTCACAGACTCACATGGGTGGGATATGGCTATACCGGGCTACAATCTACTTCGTCAGGACAGAGAGGGCAGGTTGGGGGGGGGGGGGGTAGCTCTATACATTAAAGAGGACATCAAAACCACCAGGATCACAGATGTCAATTACACCAGGGAGTCCCTCTGGGTAAACCTGGCAAGAGGCAGAGAAAAATGCCTGTATCTAGGTGTGGTTTACAGACCCCCAAGACAACTGGAAGACATGGACGCAGAATTAATTGAAGACATAGAGAATATCACTCTACGAGGAGAAGCTGTACTGCTAGGGGACTTCAATATGCCTGATGAAGACTGGAACTCATTTTCAGCGACAACCAGCGGTAGCAGGAGGCTCTTAACCTCCATAAAGAGAGCACGTCTCAAACAAATGGTAACGGAGCCCACTAGGGCCCAGGCGATCCTCGACCTGGTACTCACCAACGGGGAAAGCGTTTCAGAGGTCTCAGTAGGAGATACGCTAGCCTCCAGCGACCACAATATAGTATGGTTCAACCTTAGGAAAGGCTTCCCTAGATCAAACACGAAAACAAAGGTACTCAATTTCCGGGGCACAGACTTCGCACGCATGGAAGATTTCGTCCATCAGACGCTGCAGGACAAAGCAGAGACCGATGATGTAGAAGCTAAGTGGTTAACACTGAAATCAACCATACGTGAAGCAACTAGCCGCTTCATAAAATCAGTAAATAAACGACAAAGAAACAATAAACCCCAATGGTTCACCACGGAGATCTCGCACCTCATTAAGGAGAAGAAAAAAGCGTTTCTCTCCTACAAGCACACGGAGAAAAGAGAGGCAAAAGTAGAATATAGGACCAGGTCTACAGCGGTCAAAATGGCAGTTAGGGAGGCAAAACTTTGAGTGGAAGAAATTCTGGCAAAAAACATTAAAAAGGGGGACAAATCCTTCTTCAGGTATATTAGTGACAGAAAAAGGAACACAGGCGGGATAGTACGCCTTAGAAGACCGGACGGAAGTTACGTGGAAGCAGATTCCGATAAAGCCGAACTACTGAATGAATACTTCTGCTCAGTCTTCACCTGTGAGGCACCGGGACACGGTCCCCAGTTGAAGGCAACACAAAGCACAGAAGACCCGTTTCAGAATTTTGAGTTCACACCAGGTGAAGTTTACAGTGAACTGGCAAGACTCAAGGTGAACAAAGCCATGGGACCAGACAATTTGCACCCAAGAATGCTCAGAGAATTGAGCGATGTCCTGGCGAAACCGTTGGCTGAGCTATTCAATCTCTCCCTAAGTAAGGGGAAAGTTCCCCTGGACTGGAAATTAGCTAATGTCGTTCCTCTGCATAAAAAGAGTTGCAGGGCAGAGGCTGCGAATTATAGACCGGTGAGTCTCACATCAATAGTGTGCAAACTCATGGAAACACTAATTAAAAGCAAATTGGACACGATCTTGAATGAAGGGAATCTTCGGGATCCCAGTCAGCATGGATTCACCAAGGGTAGGTCCTGCCAATCCAATCTCATCAGCTTCTTTGACTGGGTAACAAGAAAGTTGGACTTGGGAGAGTCTTTGGACGTCGTGTACCTGGACTTCAGTAAAGCTTTTGACAGTGTCCCACACCGCAGGCTGCTAAGCAAGATGGAATCGATGGGGTTAGGAGAGACACTAACTGCATGGGTCAATGATTGGCTGAGTGGCAGACTTCAGAGGGTGGTTGTTAATGGTACCCTCTCTAAAACATCGGAGGTGACCAGTGGAGTGCCGCAGGGCTCGGTCCTGGGTCCACTCCTTTTCAACATATTCATAGAGGATCTGACTCAAGGGCTTCAAGGTAAAATAACACTATTCGCCGATGACGCCAAACTATGTAATATAGTAAGTGAATGCAGTTTACAGAATTATATGGCGCAGGACCTGCTTACATTGGAAAGTTGGTCCTCAACCTGGCAGCTAGGCTTCAATGCTAAGAAATGTAAGGTCATGCACCTCGGAAGCGGAAATCCATGCAGGACGTACTTCTTGAACGGAGAAACTTTAACTAGGACTTCAGCAGAACGAGATTTAGGAGTAATCATCAGTGCAGACATGAAAACTGCCAATCAAGTGGAGAAGGCTTCATCTAAGGCAAGGCAGATATTGGGTTGTATCAATAGAAGTTTCGTCAGCCGAAAGCCTGAAGTCATAATGCCGTTGTACAGGGCCATGGTGAGACCTCATCTGGAGTACTGTGTACAATTCTGGAGGCCACATTACAGTAAAGATGTGCGCAGAATTGAATCGGTTCAACGGACGGCCACCAGGATGATCTCGGGGCTCAAGGGTCTCTCGTACGAAGAGAGACTGAACAAATTGCAGCTCTACACTCTTGAGGAACGTAGGAAGAGGGGAGACATGATCGAAACATTTAAGTACCTCACGGGACGTGTCGAAGTGGAAGATGATATTTTCTTTCTCAAGGGACCCTCGGCCACAAGAGGGCACCCGCTCAAACTCAGGGGTGGAAAATTTCATGGCGACACCAGAAAGTATTTCTTCACAGAGAGAGTGGTTGACATTGGAACAAGCTTCCAGTGCAGGTGATCGAGGCAGACAGCGTGCCAGACTTTAAGAATAAATGGGATACCCATGTGGGATCCCTACGAGGGTCAAGATAAGGAAATTGGGTCATTAGGGCATAGACAGGGGGTGGGTAAGCAGAGTGGGCAGACTTGATGGGCTGTAGCCCTTTTCTGCCGTCATCTTCTATGTTTCTATGTTTCTATATGTTTCTATAGGGTGAATTCACTAGAAAAGGAGCTGTTACTCGGAATGGTCAGTGGTAAAAGGAAGCAGGGGAGACCAAATGCCCATTGGCTGGATACCATCAAGAATGACATGGGAATGAACATCAAGCAATTGAAAGAAGCCGTGGAAAACAGGGAAGCATGACGAAGACTGGCCTACAGAGTATCCAAGGGTTCGACACGACTGAATGGATAGTAGTAGGAGCCGGTTATTTGAACAGAGCATTAGCACTTAGGCCCTAGCAGAATTCAATCATCTGCTAGGCGCCATTTATAGAATTGCATCTAGTGATGTCTATGTGATCTTAGGCCCCAGTAGATGTTGAAAGCTTAGGCGTACTGCCATTTAGGCCAAGGTTTCCTTGGCCTAAATGAGTGTGCCTAAGTCAAACCACACCCAAACTCTGTCCAGAATCTGCCCCTACCTCTGCCTACTTGCTGGTTGGCACTTGGCACCTCAGAAAAGATGCCCTACTTCGAAGTGGTAGGTGCCTACCAGCTAATTCATTTTTTAATTGTTTTTTTTTTTTTTTAAATGGCGCTTTCAATTATCAGCATGTTGACTAAGTCAGTTAAGAAAATTAAGTTTCCTGGCCTTGGCCCTACTTTCCAATTACTAGAGTTGCCATCAAAGCCCATTCCTGCCTATCCATAATCGGGACACAGACTGTATACGACTGCCCTGCTTTGCCATATTTGAGACACAGGCTATAGAAATCTGCCTGTGATGCCAATATTCAGCTGTCTAACTTAGACATTTTCAAATTGTACCTATACTCAGCAGCATTATCCTTTTAGACAGTAGCATTGCATAAATGAGCATTAGGTGAGTCCTACAGGTGACACATAATGCAACAGCTCATTTGATTGCTGGTGCATCTCGCTATGATCACATTTCTCTGAAACTGCATTGCATTTCTGTGAAACAATTGCATTGGCTTCCCATTTGCTAGAGGATACATTTTACTACTTACAACTTTGATTTTTAAAGTTCTTTATGACGAAACTCCGTTCTGTATTGCTGCCACCCTAGAGCAGCTCATGCTCTCAGTGGCGTAGTAAGGGGGGGGGGGGTGGAATGCCCCAGGCACTGTCTTAATGGTGCCGGAACCTCTTCGCGTCCCCCACATCACGCTTGCGCCCTCCCTAGCCCACCCCCGTACCTCTTTAAAATCTTCGCCAGCGCGAGCAACTGCTCTAGCCTGGCTCCCTCTGAAATCACTTCCGGGGTCGTGGGGCCAGGAAGTGATGTCAGAGGGAAAGCCAGTTCGAGCAACAGGCTGGAGAAGCTGCTTGCGCTGGCGAGGATTTAAAAAGATGCGGGGGTGGAAAGGGAGGGCGCGAGTGTGGCGTGGGGGTGCTGAGGGGGGATGGGCACGGAGGGGACAAAGAGAAGGACGCTGGGGGACGCCATTGCCCCAGGAGCCTCCTACCCTTGCTACGCCACTGAGGGCATGAGCTGCATGCCCTAAGAGCCACTGAGAAATGTCTACTTGACATGCCTTCTTGTAGGTATGTTAGATCAAAGGAGTAAGGAATTCTCTGTTTCCGTTTCCCCAGAGTTTCTGACTAAGTTGTCATTGCTATCCTCAGGTTTGTGACCTGACAGATCAAGAGCGAGAACGTGTGAGTTTGTTGTGTCACATTCACCTAAGGATGGATAATGAGAAAAATGTCAGTATGCAACATTGGTGCTGGTTTATTTAAGTATTAATAATAAATGTGATTATCCAAAATTATAAAACCACTCTTCTGTGACTGTCTGGCTGTTCTATTTGTAATACCAATATTTGATCTTGACGGTGTGAAAACTGCATGAAGTGGCCTTCATGGGCAGTCTACCATATGGGTCTTTATCGGCTGTTATTTATTACGTTACTATGATGTTTGCCTGCATTTCTCGAATAAATGAACTTGCTTCCAGTTGGGAGTTGCTTAAAATGTAATATTTAAAGCCAGTCTGTTACGAAGCACGCACATAAAAGGAAATGAGTGAAACTATCAGCTTTAGAGTGTTTGCTCCATCCTTGAAAACAAAAGAATCAGTTTGTACGAATCTAATCCCCAAAGAAGTTTTGCAGTTTTGGTATCATTTGTTTAAATAATCATCTACCTTTTCATTTTATTCTCAGGCAGACAGTGGCATCGAATCAGTAAACCGAGCGATTATAAAACACGCTCTAGAACGCATTGCCAGAGGTTGTGGCAAGAGCGGATAGCGTAGCTGGTTTTAAGGAAGGTTTGGACAATTTCCTGGAGGGAAAGTCTATAGACTGTTGAGACAGACATGGGGGAAGCCACTGCTTGCCCTGGATGGGTAGCATGGAATGTTGCTACTCTCTGGGATTCTAGAATCTTACAACCCCTTGGAGATTCTGTATGGAATGTTGCTACTATTTGGAGTTCTGAAATCTTGCTTACTCTGAGATAATGGAATGTTGCTACTCTTTGGGTTTTGGCCAGGTACTTATGACTTGGATTGGCCACCGTGAGAACGGGCTACTGGGTTTGATGGACCATTGGTCTGACCCAGTAAGGCTATTCTTATGTTCTTATGTAACCATACAAGTGCCAAGTGAGTTTTTCTTGTGATCATCTGAGGATCAATGTACCATCTGATTGAACAAGCACAATAAAACCAAATACCAAAGCTACTTCTGCCACTGTACTGCCATGCCATGAGAACTTGGAGGAATGGGTGGTAGCCGAACTGTTGAGCAATATAGCAGTGTCTGAAATCTGTACTGAGCTGGCTACACTATGTTTTCACAAAGGTTTGTACTACGTACCAAGGCGTAAAAGCAATTGGTCACAAATGACTTACTTTAGATGGAGACTGGTAACGTAGAGCTACAGACCCTACATAGCTCTGTAAATCTGCTGAGTCATTCATTTCTGTTCCCATTAAACTTGTTTTATGTTGCTGTAAAAGTATTTAGCATTCAAAATGAAAGCCTTGTTTAGAATTTTATATCTAAGATGTTTTATTATTCATCTTACCACTTAAGGGAGGAACAACTTGTACTATCCAGTCTCTCTCGTTTTACTTCTATTTTTTTTTTTTGGGGGGGGGAGGAAGATGATATTTCTTTTGATTGGCTGCAGGCAATTTGCATAAATAAAAGGGAAGAAAGATACTTGAGAAGCAAAAATATAATTAAATTAAGAATCACTAGAGTTAAAGAAAAAAAGGAGTATTTACAGTCAAGAACAGCCGACTCACTACTCTGAACAATTTAGGCCCCCTTTTTTCAAGCTACATAAGGCTTTTGTTTTTTTATTGCAGACCGCTGCGGTAAAAGCTCCGACGCTCATAGAATTCCTGTGTTAAAAAAAAAAACCCTTTCACAGCTTGATAAAAGGGGGCCTTAGAATGTGTTGTGTTAAAAAAAAAAAAGCAAATGTAAACCTATAAAGAACAGTTTCTGAATAAGCATGACACCATTACTGAGACAAGTATTGTCTTACTGCCCCCGTAATGAATTACAATTTATGCCTTTAAATATTTGCTCAGAAAATACGGGCTGGGGGACAAGATGGGGGACAGCTCAGCTGCAAGTACTGTGTGCTGCCACATGCTCTTATCCAATTCTCCAGGGAATGTACAGAAGCAGTCTGATGTGCCTCTGAACACCAGAGAAAACAAAACACTGTGGAGTGACAATGTTTCTAAATGGACTTTATTTGAAAGTGTCAAAGTTCCAAAGGTACACTGAAATCATCCACATAAAAATAAATCATCCACATAAGAGCCTTAAAGGACCTAGTCTGCTAGGGATACAGGACCCAACATGGTCCACGTTTTGACAAAAAGTCTTCTTCAGGGGTCCCTGGGGGGGTCCTATAAAGGTGAGTACGTGGGAAACAATTGTGTGGTGAGCCCCCCACAAACAAAAAACAAAAGGAATTGACCCCAAAATATCCACAAAGAAGAAAATCCATAGAAAACCAAAAAAAACCTCTGTGGAGTGACGATGTTCCTAAATGGACTTTATTTGAAAGTGTCAAAGTTCCAAAGGTACACTGAAATCATCCACATAAAAATAAATCATCCACATAAGAGCCTTAAAGGACCTAGTCCGCTAGGGATACAGGACCCAACACGGTCCGCGTTTCGACAAAAAGTCTTCTTCAGGGGTCCCTATAAAGGTGAATACGTGGGAAACAATTGTGTGGTGAGCCGGAAGTAAGACACTGTGTTGGGCCCTGTATCCCTAGCGGACTAGGTCCTTTAAGGCTCTTATGTGGATGATTTACTTTTATGTGGATGGAATTATTTTATGTGGATGATTTCAGTGTATCTTTGGAACTTTGACACTTTCAAATAAAGTCCATTTAGGAACATCGTCACTCCACAGAGTTTTTTTTTTTGGTTTTCTATGGATTTTCTTCTTTGTGGATATTTTGGGGTCAATTCCTTTTGTTTTGTGCCTCTGAACACCGTCATCTCTTGCTTTTCTCGTGCATCACATTGTTGCTCATAGAACTCACCGTGCTTTGATTATGTTGCTAAGGTTGAGTTTCTGACTTCTCAATAGTTCTGCTATCACCTGTTCTGGGGCATGGCAGTGGTAGCTTTGGGTTTCTATCATCCCATGGTGATCGGACTCATATCTGGTGCTGATAGAACACTGTGGATATCAACCGTAGTAGGGTTGATTTAGGAAAAAAAAGACAGGTCAACCACTTGACCCTGTTCTCCCTTTTTCCCTCTGAGCTTCTGACATTTGGTGGAATGGAGAGCAGGTTCAGTGGGAGGAGGTTCCTGACGTCGTGGACCTTCAGTGAAAAGTGCTGTTCAAGTCTCTTTGGATGTAGCTCGCTGATCTGCCTGCTTTCCTTACCGCTCACCTGTTAAAATAGGGAAAAATGTAGTGGTGCAGATTGGCAACCCAACAAAAACTCATGACATTTTCCCCACCTTAAAGAACATTGCTCTACACTGAATAATTCACTAACCACCTCTTTTATTAAGGTGCGCTAACCCCTTAAGCACGCGCTAATCAAATTAGCACACGCTAAACGCTAACGTATCCATAGTCTAACATGTACGCGTTAGCGTTTAGCACACGCTAATCGGTTAGCGCACCTTACCCCCTCTTTTACTAAGGTGCACTATGCTTTTTAGTGCACGCTAATCATGCGCTAAATGCTTGCATGTTATCCTATGGACGCGTTAGCGGTTAGCGCACGCGTTGATTTAGTGCACGCTAAACTCGCGCTAAAATGCTTAACGCACCTTAGTAAAAGAGGGCCTAACTCTTAAGCAGGCGTGAGCAGTAGGTAGGAACCCCTGCTCACTGCCGGCGACGAACAGAAGGCCGCTTTGGTTCTCAAAAATAGTACCTGAGAAGGTAAGGAAAAAGGTTAGCTTTCATAAACTACAAAAGGTCACAGAACGAGGAAGACAGGCAAAACATCTGGAAAAGTTAAGAGAGACTTGGATAATTTCCTAAAAGAGAAGTCCATAGGCCATTATTATTTTGTTTTATTTTTATTTATAGCCTGCCTTTTACAAGGCGGCTCAGAGTATAAACATGCACAATAAAATTATACATAAAATACTTATAGAAAACACAAACAAATAAGTGACCAGCACTCATACCGTCACAGATGCCTTAATGCCCATATTTCATTTTCCAGAATAGATGTCTTTTCAATAGCTTCTTAAAAACATTAAAATTACTCTGCTTTCGAATGTACAGAGGGAATTGATTCCATTCCTGGGGGGGAGGGGGGGCCCAGCAAGAAAACATGCTTACACGTGAAGTATTCAGTCTCAATTCCCTTACTGATGGCACAAACAAGTCACCAAGTCATACAAGTCACGTATTAATTTTAAGATACTATTTTTAGTATTCAAAGTTCTAACCTTCAATGAACCACAATTTATGACAAGAATGATTATTCCATACAATGCCCCGCGCTCTCTTCGATCATCTTCTTTAAATTTACTTACAGTTCCCTCTTTGAAAATCGTTGGCACAAGAAGAAGTGATACGTTTTCTGTAATGGCTCCTAAATTGTGGAATTCACTGCCACAATATATCAGAAATGAAAAAGATCTTACCTCTTTTAAAAAATTACTGAAAACTTTTCTGTTTCAAGACGCTTTTGATATTTAATATGTCTTATTTTGGACCCTTCATATCTTGTTATAGATATTAACCGCATTAACCCCTTCCCTCCCTCGTTTTTTTCCTTTTTTGTAATTTCCAATATAAAATGAATTTGTAACTCTTCCCCCCTTTCCCCCTCCAATCATGTCTGTCTTTAATCTGACTGTTAGTTGGTCTATTTAATATGTATGTTGTCCTTTATATCCAATTGTATGTGAGACCACTAACTAGTGGCTTTTTAAATTGTTCATCGCTTAGAAAATTTGTATAAGCGATTCATCAAACGGTAATAAAACTTGAAACTTGAACTTGGGTAGTGGGACATAAGCCTGAATAGTACTCACCAAACTTGCAGGAGCCAAACCGTGTATACACAAATAAACCATCACAAGCAGTCATTATTGAGATGGTTTTGGGGAAATCCACTACTTATTCCTAGGATAAGCAGCACAGGGTCTGTTTTACTACTTGGGATCTAGCTGGGTTCTTGGTTCCTGGATTGGCCACTGCTGAAAAGAGAATACTGGGCCTGATAGACCTTTAGAATGACCCAGTATGGCAATTCTTATGTTAACTAGTCAGGAAAGCAAAGATGCAAATGGAAGAAAAAAATAGCTGACAAGGTAAGGGGGAGGGGGGACGGCAAGATATTTTTTAGATATATTAGTGACAGGAGAAAGTGCAAAAGTGTCATTGTGAGACTCAAAGATGAAGGGGAGGTTGAATAGCTTAACAGAGATTTCTGTTCTGTGTTCACAGTTGAAGTGTCAGGCGCTGGACTGCAGAAGACAAAAGCAAAGAGGCTGGAGATGTGGTAGACTCTGATCGATTTTCAGAGGACTGTGTTCATGAGGAGATAGCTAAACTAAAGGTCCGGATGGTGTATATCCGAGAGTACAGAAGGAACAGAGAAGTTCTGGCGGCTCCACTGGCTGACCTTTTCAATGCTTCTCTAGAGTCGGGAGTTTTTATTATTTCTAAGATTTCTAAACCGCCTATAACTAAGCGGTTAACAATTAAAACCTTCACAGTAATTCGTGGACAGTACATTTACAAAATGCATTCAAATTACATTGCAATTACATAGTAATTTAATCCTCTTAAAATAATGTCAAAAGCTCAATGAATTTACTCGTTAACCATCCCCACTAAATAAAGTGCCACAATTACAGCTCAAGATTCTTATTAAATATGCCTCCCAACACAATTTCAGAGAAGCCTCCACAAAGAGTTGGGTCTTCAGCATCTTTCTAAACTGTATAAACCAGGGGTGTCCAATCTTTTGGCTTCCCTGGGCTGCATTGGCCGAAAAAAAATGTTTCTGGGGCCGCACAAATGCGCAAACGCTGCAGAAAGACAAAGGAGGGAGCCGGCAAGACAGTATACACCAAGAGGCAGTAGAGGAAAACACTGCATCGCCCTCGACTGGGGCTGCACAAAATATTTCACAGGGCCGCAGGTTGGACACCCGTGGTATAAAACGGTCAGAACAGGTCCTCAGGATGCCAGGGAGGGAGTTCCAAAATTTTACCCCTATCCACGGACAACATGGCGCTCTAGATTTAGCATACCGGACAATTTTCTCCATCATGGAAGTTAATCTCATAGTACTTTCAGACCTTAGATTCCTCCTCAGCTGATACACCTCCCACAGTAATTGAAAGTTCAAAGGAATAGATCCATACAAGCTCTGATGTATCATTGACAACATTTTATAACAAATCCTTTGTGACACTGGAAGCCACTGCAGCTGTTTTAGCACAGAGGCAATATGTTCTGCACGTGAGGACTGGAGAAAGGCAGATGTGGTCCCTCTCCACAAAAGTGGAAGTAAGAAAGACGTAGGGAACTATAGGCCCGTAAGTCTAACTTGTGTGGTAAGTAAATTAATGGAAACACTTTTTTTTTAAAAACAGAGAATAGTGAAGTTTCTGGAAAATAGTGAATTACAGGATCCAAGATAACATGGATTCTTTAGAGGCAGGTCTTGCCAAACAAATCTGATCAATTTCTTTGACTGGGTGTAGAGAATTGGATAGAGGAAGAGCACTAGATGTGGTGTATTTGACTGTTCCACACAAGCATCTAATAAACTGAATGCCCTTGGTATGGGTCCCAAAGAGATGAACTGGGTCATGAACTGGTTGAGTGGAAGGTAACAGAGGGTAGTGGTCAATGGAGGTCGCTCTGAGGAAAGGGATGTTACTGGTGATGTGCCTCAAGGTTCGGTTCCTAGGCTTATTTTTATAAGCAATATTGCTGAAAAACTGTCTGGTAAGATTTGCCTCTTTGTAGAAGATATCAAAATCTGCCATTTGGTCTTTATCTGCCGTCATGTTTCTCTGTTTCTAACCTACCTCTCACTGCAAAACAGGCCATCCTGATACCATTAACTCTTTTGCTATGTGTGAAGGATTAAGGGTTTTCCCTCACTAAAACTGGTGTTATGCCTCTAGGCAGCAAGGTGCGTCAGACAAATTGGGGAAAATGACCTGTCCCAGAATGCCCTGAGCTTTGCAGCTCAGTGCTGAGATCCATTAGGGAAGGGATACATCCCTGCTGAGTCAGAGGGGCGGGACTCAGGCAGGGAGAAGCACTTCTGCCCCAGACTGGAATCATTCAGGGATGTCCCTGAGAGAGGAGCTCCTGAGAAAAAGACTTCCACTAGAAAACCCTTCCCTAGCTGTGGGTTGAGGAGAACCCTGGGAAGCAGAGGAATTCTTATGAGACTGTGAGAGAGAGAACCCCTCCCTTGCCATGGGCTGAAAAAAAGCCCTGGGAAGGCAAGAAATCTGGCAAGGATTGTTAGAAGAGCTGACAGTATAAGACTTTTAGTACATGGCTGGCTAAGGTAAGCCAACATTGTTTTACTAAGGATTGTGGACTATGTGTGGGTCTGGCTTGCTTAAGAAAAACTGCCACATTATGGTTCTCTGATACTTACCAGTTTCTACCATGATAGGCATAGGGTTACCAGATTTTACTTTAGTAGAATCGAGACCCTAGACCCACCCCCAGCCCAGTCACATTCTCCACCGTATCCTAAGCTAGATGTACACTCGCTGTCATTTTGTGACATTGAAGCTAGTACAGTTTCATAGAATGATACTTTCTAAAACCAGATTGTGAAGGATGAAGCATAAATGAAGATTCTGAATGTTGTGAAAGTTGATGAAATACAATCTTTTGTTGAACTTTAGAAATAAATGGAAGGTTGGAAACTGGCTGAAAATTAGAAGCTTGTGAAGGATCAAGAGAAGAATTTTTAATTATAGGAAAAACAGCTGTTTTCCATTCAAGAGGAACAACTCCAGATGTTAAGCTATTATTGATCATACTCAAAGCTAAGGGAGATAAGCCGTGTTTATTATCTAAGATCCATGTAGTTGGAATAGGATCAAGTAAGTAAATAGTTTTCATCATAGAATTCACCGTCTGTTCTATAATAGTAAGAGATGGCAAATTAAATTCTGACCAAATTGATTACTGCAACTCTATGCCAATCTTCCTCTTTACTCCCTCAAACAGCTACAGTTAATCGAGTCATTGCTGGAAAGGTTCTCCACTCAGCCCACCGCTTTGTTCCTGTTACTCCCCCCACTTCAGTCAGAACATTGGCTCCTGGTCTCTGTGTGAATTAAATTTAAACTTCTCTGTTTGGCCTTCAAGTCCCATTATCCTACTGTCCCTTTCTACATGAGTGCCCTCTTGATCCCTTACACAGTTCCCCGCACCCTTCACTCCTCGACTGCTAATCTCTATGCAAAGCCTGCTCTCCCATCTTTTCATCTCACTATCTCTCAACTAGCTTCAGCTACCTAGGCCCCTCTCTATGGCATGACTTGCCTCCTCACATCTATTCAGAATTCTCTTACCCCAAGTGCAATTCACTCCTCAAAACCTACCTGTTCATAGAATCCTTTGGAACAACTGCTGTTGGATTCTTTCTAGGCCTCTCCCCACATCTCTCTTATCCTGTTTTTATTATATATACTATTAGTATATACAGTACTATTGCTTGAAGTATGGGAACAAGGTTCTGGATCTAGAAGCTGTGATGGATGAAGATGAGTTGGATATAGTGGAAAGACAGGGTAGGAAGAAAAGGATGGGAGTGGCATTGTATGTTAACGATCATATTAAAGCCACACAATTGCAGGTTCCACAGGGTAAGGAAGAGTTGCTACAGCAGATCACTTGTGTCAAGTCCCTGGAAATAAATTCAGTGGGGCTGAATATTATCACAGGCTGCTAAACTCAAATCATATAACCATCATTCCCACACTTTCTGCGTGAGAGCAATATATCAAAATAAATTTTTTAATGTCACTAGAGATCTTCAGACCTCCGTGCAAGTTAATAACTCGCAACGGTCTCTATCCTCATTAGTCCCAACGCCATTAATGTTTAATATTTAATTAATTTATTGATTTTTCATATTAAACGTATGCTACTTAGCTTTTTCTTAGTTGTCTCAATTTTCTTAATTTGATAACTCCCCTTGCCGACGCGTTTCGAGATTCTTTATCAGCGACGAGCGTGCTAAAAAGGAGAAAAACTCAAATTAAAGAGAAACTGTGGGAATGATGCTTATGTGATTGGATGAATGTTGGAAATTGAGAATTATTCATTGTTCAACGGATGCTAAACTCAAAGCCAGTTGTTTTGTGGGTGGTCCAGGGTGGAGTCAGCATTTGTGTGGTTAAGAGCTAATAGCTGACTATGTAAACTATATATGACTATATAAATTATATATGACTGTATAATCGATGTTAATGCCTGGACATGGCCTGGAATTGAATATCCAGGAGCAACGCCAGTAGCAGTTAAAAAATCTCTTACTGCTGCCTGCTCCAATATCTATGCTAAAACATATATTTTTTGCTCTTTTTCATTTGCTAAAGACATTCAGGGGTCCTTTTACTAAGGCGCGCTAACTGATTTAGAGCGCGCTAACGCCAAGGCGCCCATTATATTTGCTGAACCAGAATGTATGCAGGTAGGGCTTGTCTCAGTAAGGGCGCTGATCTTTGACCAGAGGGCCGCCGCGTGAGTGGACTGCTGGGCACGATGGACCACCGGCAATTCTTATGTTCTTATATATTCTATGGGTGCCTTAGCATTTAGCGTGCACTAATCGGTTAGTGTGCCTTAGTACAAAGACCCCTCAATGATGTCGCTGACATTTCCGATGTCATTGCAAACGACAGCCCGTCCCTAGCAATGATGATGACGATGATAAATCTTACCTTCTAGCAATAATGAAAGCAGTGCTGAACAAATGAAAAGCAATCATTTGTAACGCTTATTCCATATGTTAAGAAATATCGCATTATTGAAATGCTGATTGGCTGATGATAATGTGTCTCTGTTTATTTTAAATGTTATTTATTTGACTTGTGTTTTACATTGCTTCGTGCAAATAACACTAAAAAAATAGATGTTATAAATAAGTAAATGGCTAAATAAAAATTGCATTTGTGCACAGAAAGAATATTAGCAAAAAGGAAGATGCGTGGCCTAGTTCTTAAAACATTACACTAGACTTCAGATGAAGCCTTAGGCTGTGGTGAGATCAGGAGTCTCTTTTGACAACATACAGGACCTTAGACTAGTCGCTTTATCTCTTTGTGCTTCTGGGGCCTAATTGAGAACAAGACATTTGTCTTGGTCAGTGTTCCCGGTCAACAACTTACTTTTTTTTTTTTTTTAAGCTGTCACACTAAAAGTAATGGAAATCAAAATCCTCCATTTACCCATGGAGCAGGTACAAAATGGCAGATATGATATATGACTCCCTCATATTGCTCCATTCCATCATGTTTTGACTCGTTTCTGGCGGGCACCCAATTCTAGTCACATGAAGGTTATAATATGTACATGGACAGAAGAGGTTTCCCCGTTAGGACTCCCATTTAAGTTACAGCGATGTTGATAAAGCCTATAGTAGGTGGCTCATCTGAAGGCTTCAACAAATTTTCAGAAAAGATACCAATAAAAATGATGTTTGGTCACTTCTGATCACAGATTAGAGCGGTGTTAGAGGTGGAAGGATGCAGATCCCTCTGGTCTAATTCACGGAGTTGTCAAGCTGTCTAAATGCAAATTAGGTTTGCTGCTATCCAAAAAGGACTTCAGGAATCCACCAACCAGCTGATGTTAGCACCAAGCACATTAGATGTGAGAACTGAAAACGGTAAAACTTTATTCTCCAGGGCTCTACAGGAATAATTCAGCTGTAATGATTGGAAGATTGAAACTGGGACCCCTGGAACATTTTCCTTTCTACCTGGCAGACAAATCAATGATTTGTTTTCCATGATTTTTAAATGAGATTTCCCTGCATCTTCAGCAGGTTTGATTGATACGGCACACAAGGCCACTCGGCAAAATGATACAGTGTAGATCAAAGCGTGAAAGATAATTTTCCCTGAAATGCAGGTAGCTGAAGGTGAGTTATGAGTCTTTGTTTCACAGTTTATGGAACACAATTTCATTTAGAGTCTAAATCTGTCATTTCAGCATTGTTTATCAAAGTACTTCCATTGCACTCCCCCGAGGAAAACAGTGTCAACTCAAAGGTAGAAAATCAAACTGATGCAAAAACATTATTGAGAAATAAAGTGACAGGGAATAGGTTAAGATCTGCATACATGTTGTACTCATATGATGAATTTGATTCACATCGGTTTATCTGAAAAGTAAATACACACAATGACATTATATTTGATAATATTAATAGCCCGATGGATTTGGTTTACATGTTAGAGTATCTACATTTGACCATACAGTTTTCTGAGGGTGCTAAGAGATTATCACAACAGTGACCATTAGTTATCTGTCTCCTCACTTTTGACTCAGTTGGTTCATGTTTTTTATAAGGTATGGCAATATGAAAATCTCCATAAGCAATCGCCATTTTGAAAAGCAAGATTTGTATCTAACTGATGTGGTATGGACCACTGCTCTGAATGAAAATATATATGTGTCATCTCCTTTGAAGGTGCTCCCTGAAAACAGACAAGGGGCCACTATCAGGTACGACAGAACACTATCCAACTCATCAAGGCCTTGATTTAGAATAGGGAGGTGTAGCATAGCTGCGAGGCCCAAGAAGATCATACACAGACTTTTTTTAAAAAACGCTTTGTATGAACAAAAAGTTTTGTTCCAAAACCAAAGTAGTATTTACTGAAGACAAAAGTAGATTCCACCAACACCAAATAAGATTTTTAAAAAGTATATTTAGTGGACTAAGTGGCATTCATGGAGTTTAATGGTACTCAGAGACATGGTTCAGCTATAGTTATACTAGACTACATTCTACTTATTTCGAAAGGTAGGAGAAAAGGTAATATTAAAGTACCAGACTGGCAAGACTTGGGCAGAAAGGAGGTAACCTCAGGTTAATCCAAAACATCTATTTACAGACCTTCTTCACGTGCAGAAGAACTAGGCAGAGATTGAAAACAGTCACAGTGTTGCTATTGTAATCCCAGGGCCTGCCATATCTGCCCTGTGGTTGCCTATGCTCAGCAGGACAGAAACCTCATAAATGCTTCAGATTTCTAGAGTTTGTGCTTTGGATGAGCCCTCCAGTAACTGGGACTTGTGCCTGCTAAAGTGGTTGGTATCAGAAAAGACACTTGCTCCCTGAGCCCTATGATAAACCCCACCACCACCATACCCCAGAATTCAACATAGAACAATGTTCAACAACAATAAGCTTTACTTTCATATACTTACTATCTGTATTGTACATGGCAATATGAAATGGTATTCACAAGAAATTAAATAATAGGCCACCCATTAACATCAAAAATTCCAAACACAATAGTTTCAAACACATAGAAAGATTGGCCTTGTTCACTGGTGTAGAATCATAGGCCAAATTACTCAACAACAAATAGCTGGTAGGCAAAAAGAGTTCAACTGAAAAGATCACAAAAGGGGGTAGGGGGGGGGGGACTGGAACCTCTGCAGATTGTGTACACATAAAAACATGATGTTAGATGAAGACCGAATTGCCCATCTGCAGTAACCATTATCTCTTTCGCTCTCTGAGAGATCCCTTGTGCCTGTCCCAGGCTTTCTTGAATTCAGACACAGTCTCTGTCTCCACCACCTCTTCTGGGAGACTGTTCCATGCATCTACTACCCTTTCTGTAAAAATGTATTTTCTGAGCCTATCACTTCTTAACTTCATTCTATGCCCTCTCATTCTAGAGCTTGCTTTCAAATGAAAGAGACTCAACTCATGTGCATTTATATCACATAGGTATTTAAACATCCCTATCATAGCTCCCCTCTCCACAGTATACAGATTGAGATCTTTAAGTCTATCCCCATACGCCTTATGATGAAGATCACACACCATTTTAGTAGCCTTCCTCTGGACCGACTCCATCCGTTTTATATCTTTTTGAAGGTGTGGTCTCCAGAATTGTACACAATATTCTAAATGAGGTCTCACCAGAGTCTTATACAGGGGTATCAATACCTCTTTTTTTCCTACTGGCCATATCTCTCCCTATGCACCCTAGAATCCTTCTAGCTTTTGCTGTCACCTTTTCAACCTATTTGGCCACCTTAAGATCATCACATACAATCACACCCAAGTCTCGCTCTTCTGTCATGCACATAAGTTCTTCACCCCCTAAACTGTATTGTTCCCTCAGATTTTTGCAGCCCAAATGCATGACTCTGCATTTCTTAGCATTAAATTATAACTGCTAAATTTCAGACCATTCTTCAAGCTTCACCAGGTCTTTCTTCATGTTATTCATCCCATCCAGGGGGGTCTATTCTATTGCAAATTTTGTTATCATCTGCAAAAGAAGCAAATCTTAACTGACAGCCTTCAGCAATATCTTTTATAAAAATGTTAAAAAGAACAGGCCTAAGAACAGAACCTTGAGGCACACCACTGGTAATATCCCTTTCCTCAGAGAAATCTCCATTAATCACTAACTTCTGTTGCCTTCTACTCAACCAGTTCTTAATTCAGCCCATCACTTTGGGACCCATCCCAAGGGCACTCAGCTTATTTATTAGACGTCTGTGTGGAACACTGTCAAAGGCTTTGCTAAAATCTAAATACACCACATCTAACGCACTCCTTCTATCCAATTCTCTGGTCACCCAGTCATAGAAATTGATCAGATTTGTTTGTCAAGACCTAACTCTAGTGAATCCATGTTGCCTCCGGCCCTGTAATCCACATGATTCCAGAAACTTCACCATTCTCTATTTTAAAAGCGTTTCCATTCATTTTCTTACCACAGAAATCACATTTACCAGCCTATAATTCCCTACTTCTTCCTTACTTCCACTTTTGGTGTGATATATAGGCCTCCTTCACAGCTGTGATATATAAAATTTCCTTCACAGATGGAAGAAGTGGACAGAGATTTAATAAAGACATTCAAAATAAAGCTGTAAACGGTGAAGTACTATTGATAGGAGATTTTAGTATGCCAGATTTTGATTGGGGTATCCCTACTGTGGGATCTCCTAGAAATGGGGAGATCCTGGATTCTCTTCAAGAACTGTTCCAGCCAGTGGCATACTAAGGGGGGGGGGGGGGGACAAAGGAGGTAGACCTCCACTGAGAAAAATGGCCACTTAATCCACTGAGAAAAATGGCCACTTAATCCTACCCTCTGTTTTCTGTCCAATGAGCAATTCCTAATCTACAACAGAACATTACTTCCTATCCCATGACTTTTAAAATTTTCTCTGAAGTCTCTCATTTGAGCCCCCATGTGTGCCCAGAATCTGTGAATGTGTTATCCTGGTCTCCATTACTACCTTCACTTGTCGTTCTTTGATTTGTATTTGCATTGAAATGAACTCAGTTTGCACTTGATCATTCCACTCTGCTACACATCATCTTCTCAATATCCCCTCTTTGAAAAATATTAATACCTTGCGCTTAAATATTTTTTCAGTTACTGCACCCTTCCTCTGGAACTCTATACCCAATTACATAAGAGAGGAAACATTTAAACCAGTTTAAATCTAAATTAAGAAACCTTCTTGTTTAAAGATGCCTTCAATAGTAACTACTCTTTTAAAGATGCTGTTTAATAGCAACTGTCCTTCTAAAGACAATTTGACTTCCCTTCTTTTGGTCCTTCCCCTACCTCTTGTTCCTTCCTTCAGTGTCTCTTTCCTATAATATTGTAGTTCGATCCCTCTTTTCCTTTTGTACAAGTTTGTCTGTTTGGTTAATTATTCCCCCAAATATGTTTATTAATTTGATTGTTTTTATTGATTAATGTACACCGCCTAGAAGCCTGATTAGGCGGTATAATACATTTTTTTAATAAACTTGAAACTTGATCTAGTATTCAAAAAATGCACTGGCTGTCTGGAAAGCAGGAAAAAACATGGTGTCAAATTTTGACCAACTATAAAATAACTTTCTTCCTTCCTACATAGCCGGAAAAGCTGTAGCTGACAGAATTGTCTTAGTGCTTATCCAATCTTTTCTGTAATATGTTCTGATTTATTGATAAATTGGTCATGCAGCAGAGCAAATGGTTTCTATGATATGAAAAAGAATGTTTGTACAAACCTCATTTTCTCCCTTTACAATATGTTAAAAAAAATAACCCATCCATCATAGTCTTTTAAAGTAAATCCATTAATGCAAATCCTGAGAAGAACCACTAAGGCTTTCTTCAACCCATAAGCTTATATCTAAAAAAAAAAAAAAAAAAGGAAAGAAACATGATAAATGGTGAGGATTTCTAGAGAAAATTACTTGGCATACTAATGATAACATCTATGTCTCATGCCCTGTAAGTGTCAGACATGCTTTATCTGCCATCAATAAAGATTTAATTTCACAATTGTATCTGTTGGATTCAGACAAGGGATCAGCAACCATATGAGAATAAGATTCCAAAATCCTAGAGGAATCAAATACAAAACTATTCACTCTACAGCCTTTCCATACCTGACAACAAAATGGTGGAATCATTGTTGGAGGCATGGTTTGGGCGGGTTTCTGCAAAAATCAAACATTTTAGAAAACTCCCAGGCAACGATCTGGCCATTTGGAGCTAGACTTGTTTTAATAATGAGTAAGTGCCAAAAAGATACTCAGACTGATCAGATGACCACTGAATACATAACCCCTCCACACTCCCCCCAGTGATCCCTAACCCCCTCCCAACCCCCAAAGATATGAATGAAACAGTACACACCTGTCTTTATGATAGCTTCAGATGTGATGGCCAGTCCTCCTAGAGTAGCAAGCAGGTTCCTGGAGTAGCTTAGTGGGTGGTGTAGTGAACAATAGAGATTGGGGCTAAGGCCCATATCCAACTCTTAACTACTACACTTAAGGTGGAATATGTGAACATTCCAAATCCCACTGCACCTATATATAGGTGACACCTGCAGGCTTAAGAGCTATTGTGGTGTAGTGTTGGGTTCAGTAGGTTGTGGTGGGTTTTAGAGAGCTTATCATACACTATAAAGGGGTTATGGTTAGATGTGTACCTGGGACATTTTATGTGAAGTTGACTATAATGCCTCCCTGAGGTGCCCCACCGCTCTATTTTTGGGAAGACACCAAAAAGGGAGCCCATGGAGGCCTCAACGACAAGACAATCAAGGTGCAACAAAGGAGTCGTGAGGACGAGATGCCAATAATTCAGCCTCGGTTGCAAAGTTCAAAGTTCACTCTATTGATAGTAGCACTGTGAGGACTCGAAGACTTTTGAGTCTTCGAGTGAACTTTGAACTTTACACCTGTGGCTGAATTATTGACATCTCATCCTCACAACTCCTTTGTTGACGATGTGGCCATCCCAATGGCTTGTTTTGTGTGGGGTTTTTTTGGCGGTGGGGTTTTTTTTAAAAAACTGGTCCAAAAAAGATAGATGCACTGAGGACAAGCATGTCTGAGAAATGGCCATTCTCAAAACAAACAGACCAAAAAAATAGACGTTTTTCTGTTTTGAAAATGGTCACGTTTGCTGCTGGATTTTTGTGCCTGTTCCACAAAACATCCAAACTCAGATTTGGATGTCATATTGAAAATGCCCCTCCCCTTCCCCCCAACCCACACTTCATTTAGATGTGCCATTACAGAATGGTGCTTAGGTTCCCTACTGCCACCGTCACGAGTAAGTGTACAGTTACACGCATCAGTGCTAATATCCTAGACATTCATGTGTATAAGGGGCATGTTAATGCAGGCGCCCAGTTGTAGAAATGCCCCACGAAATATTCTTATTTCCATGCCATTTAATTTTTCAATTCTTTTAAAGCATTAACAACCCTCCTTGAAGAACAATTCACTGGTACAGTGGGAAGGCATGCATTCATTGCAAAGTCAGTGAGGCTTAAAGAAAGAGGGCTTTCAATCTCTGGTATTACTGACACGATTTGCTGAGCAGCTACAGCGCTGCCCTTGCAGTGTTCCTGCCAGAAGATCAGGAGTTATTAAATCAGGCTGAAAATGGCCAACAATATAATACATGGGGATTCATTTGTAGCACTCAAGCAGATAAGCTTACACGGAGCAAAAAAGCAAGACCTCTCCAAAAGCGGCAGGGTATTTATTTATTTGTGGCTTGCTCAGTGTTCTCAGTGCATGACATGACCCGACAAATGCACGCACGACAATTGTGCCCCGTCATATGTGTGCACCGACAAGTTCGTGCAGGACAATGGCACCCGCGGATACTATTTTGTCTTTTTGAGGGTTATGATCCCCCACCCCACTACACTGGTTTCTAGTGTTAGGGTAAGTCCTGTGTGCACTTGTTGGTGCATGCATTTGACGGGGCACAATTGTCCTACGCACCTTTGTCGGTGTACCGTGCATGAAGCATCTGAAGAATGCCCAAGTTCCTAAGCTGATAAGGTGCAGACAATGAGGTGGTACAAGGCAGATCTTGGAGAGTTAAAATTGACAGCAGTCTGCCAAGCACCATAAGCTCCCATGTTACCTTCTCTGAAAGCTTTTAGTTCCCATCAGGGAGTTATGGGATTTTGTTGCCTTGCACCTGTTCCATAGAAAGCTGTGGTCTGTTTATGGTTTATTTCTGCTTGATATACCGCCTATCCACAGCAGGTAATCAAAGCGGTTTACAATCTGAATAATAAGTATAAAACATAAAAGAACTTCATTTGATGATAGGACAGCACTAAAACTTTCATTTAAAAGAGATAAAATGCATAAACATAACAGAAAAGATATATCACATTGTCAACAATAACTTCTGTATTTAATGTCCATGCGCTCTCCTCACCTACCCACCAGGTAGCGAGATTGCAAAAGCCTGATGAATAAAATAAGTCTTTTATGCTCTTCTAAATCGCGACGTTGACCACTCCTTGTGGAGCTCTTTAGGCAAGGCATTCCATAACTTATCTATTGCACTCAAGGTTCTCAAGATTCTTCTTGAGGCCCATGAAGATGCATTTGCAAATTCAACTATGGTTACTCTTGTTGGGTATTGATACAAATAATCCTCCTAGTATTATTATGATACCTCATTCTTTCTCAAGGGGCTTTAATAAGGGACATTTTTCTATATACAGTCAAACCTCAGTTTGCGATTAACGCGGTTTGTGAGTGTTTTGCAAGACATAGTAACATAGTAGATGGCGTCAGATAAAGACCCGAATGGTCCATCCAGTCTGCCCAACCTGATTCAATTTAAATTTTTTTAATTTTCTTCTTAGCTATTTCTGGGCAAGAATCCAAAGCTTTACCCGGTACTGTGCTTGGGTTCCAACTTCCGAAATCTCTGTTAAGACTTACTCCAGCCCATCTACACCCTCCCAGCCATTGAAGCCCTCCCTAGCCCATCCTCCACCAAACAGCCATATACAGACACAGACCGTGCAAGTCTGCCCAGTACTGGCCTTAGTTCAATATTTAATATTATTTTTTCGTAAATCTTGCCTCGCAAACCAAGCGTTGACTCAATATGCGAGGCATCAGCCCCGAGAACTGGCATTGCCCCCCCCCCCCCCCGCAAACTGACAACGCCCCCCCCCCGCCTGCCCGCCCAAACCCTTACTACGAATGGGCACCGGCATGCAGCACCAGCCCACAGGACGTGCTGGTGCCCAAAGAGCCTGCCGCCTGCTGCTGATTCTGCTGGGCCTTGAGTATTTTCGCATGCTCAAGGCCTTCTGGCTCCCGCTCTCTCCATCTCATGGTATGACACAAAGCAAAATATGCTTGCTACCACATCTCGATGGTCCACAAACATTTATTAAATGATTAGAATGAAGAAAATATCATGCTGGGATATGATTTTGATGTTTGATTAATTTTTCCTCCCATGTGAAATTTTTGGACTTTATTTTGGAGATGTACGAGAATTCTTTAAAATCTTTAGCCCAAGTGACACAGATATAGTGAACAATTAACGATGATATATTATAACAGGAGACGCACTTCGTGTCCCACTTTAAAGTCTGATCGGTCGTGTTACACCCTGAGGCAGCAGACTTGTGAAACGCTGGCCACCGTCGGTGTACTGATCAGCTGAAGATAAGTTGATTTACGTTCATCTATCTTTTTGAGTTTTCACAGCACAGCACAGAGCTTTTTTCAACTAAAAGGAAGGTTTTTTTTGGCCGATGAAGTGACCGCTCAACCACCTTAATAGCCACTTTTGTGGAGGTGGGAGGGCCCTTTTCTGAGGCTTTTCCTTCTATTTAACTTGTTGTGGAGCCTGTGCTGTTCTTTCACTATACAATTTGACACCTTGCATCACTTATGTGAAAGTGTTATACTATATCATTCTTTAAAATCTATGGGGCTCCTAATTTTAAAAAAAAAGTCTAAAAAGTTGGCTAAATGGATGCTTGGACGATCAAAAAGTCTGATCATTCAAGTACCCATAATCACAGCTGGTTTAAGACGTATCTAAAACCAACTTAGGCCTTTCCCCTGCCTCTAAACGCATAGAGCGAAAAGAGGCATTTTTAGAGGAGGGGAAAGGGCGGGAGGTGCGCCAACCTAGACATAGGCGAACAGCAGGTATAACCAAAAGTTTAGGCAGGTTGTCTAGTCGGAACTTATACGTTTTGACTTAGACCAAATCAAAACAGGTCTAAGTGCCGAAAAAGGGCCCGCTGAGCTGATCGCTGCAGCTCAGCGGCCCCAGCAACCTGCTTACCACCTACTGTAACTATCGCTGAAGGAGACATGGCTCATCTCTCCTGCCGCGATGGTGATCGCCCACCTCCCTCCGAACTGCGGCGCTTCAGGGTGAGCATCGCGGCAGGGCATCTCTCCTACAGGCAATCCTCACCCCGAAGTGCCGCGGTTTGTAGGGGGGTGGGCGATCACCATTGCGGCAGTAGAGATGATCCATCTCGTCTGCAGCGATCAGCCCTCCCCCTGCGACTCGATCTGGGCAGGAGAGCGCCCAAGACCTCCTGCCTGGCGACACACCCACATCCGACAACATCGGGGCAAGAGGGAGCCCAAGCCCTCTTGCCCCGGTGATCACGAACCACCCCCGGCGATTACAATCAGGCCAGGAGGGAGCCCAAGCCCTCCTGGCCATGCGACCTCCCTTACAAGATCAAGCAGGAGGGAGCCCAACCTCTCCTGCCCAGGCGACCACCCTATCCCCCACCCCCACTAAGATATCGGTAGGAGGGATCCCAGGCACTCCTGTCCTCAATGCACCTCCCCTCCCACGATCGGCCCCCCGCTGACTCGCGAGACCCCCCCGCTGACCCCTTGATCCCCCCACCCCCAATCCCCCTCCCCGTACCTGTAAAAGATGTCCAGCTGGATGGGTCCCAAGCCCGTCCATCCAGCAGGTACAGCCATCCCACATATGGCTGGCCTTAGGGCCTGATTGGCCCAGGTGCCTCAAACCCCGCCCACAGGTGGGACCTGAGGCGCCTGGGCCAACCGGAATCGGCCCAGTTGGTGGGGCCTTAGGCACATGGGCATATTTTGGTATTAAATCAAGCAAAGTTCCATTACTTCTACAAGGCTAAGTTCATGAGACTCTACATGTTGTCCATTTTGATTCTAATGAAGAGATACTCACTAGTTATCATCATAGTTGTACTCCATGGGCCCTGTTTTACTAAGCTGTGCTAACTGATTAGTTAGTCTATAGACACATTAGCATTTAGCGTGCGCTAATTCGATTAGCGCACTTTAGTAAAACAGGGGGATGATCTAATTAATAATTACCCAGTTTAATAGTTTCCTTTCAAACGCTTTGATCTTAGAGTCAGTGTAATAATCAAATCACCACACTCAGAAATATGGAAGTAATACACAAAGGAACTAGTTCCTTCTCTTGGAATTTCGTATCTATAATAATAAAATGCTAAGCGCGCATGCGCACTCTTACCGGCGTGTTCCCTGACATCTGATCTGTCGGGCTGTGGCCGGTAGGAGTGCGCATGCGCGCCAGACAAGCCTCTCTGCTCTCCACCTTGCGCCGCTGCAGTGGGTCCTCTCGCGGAGAAGGATTCCGACGAAGGCGGCGATTGTGAGGGGAGCCGCCGTGACACCTTCAAAATTAAAAATAAACTTCGGCCAGAAATGGCCCCCACCCTCACGGAGTTCTATCTATAATAAAATATTTTTCCCATAAACTTTCTCAACGTGTGATAACTTAGAAGGGTGAACAGTAAAACTGCTGTTTCTTTTCTTGTCTGCTAGTGGTAACAAAATCTTCTGAGGCTGCTAAGAAATGGGACTCTGTCGACCAGTTATTTTGGGCTGGGAGAAATGCACTAAGCACCAGAGTTCAGAGAAAGCCTATAGAATTGTTGAGCTAGAATTAAATGGCTTAAAGATGGCTCACAGACTTCTGTTTTATCTATCGTGTGCTGTGCTGTCATGGCTTAACAGTCCCTGGAAATGAATTACTAATGCATTTTGTCAGTGTTTCAAGGACATCTGAGTAAATGTGTTAAAAGGTGAAAATGAAATGCATGTCAAACCTATTTGCGGGAAAATAAGAGAACTGATCTGCAGCTCAAGTCAACTGCTCAAAATGATGCTGGACTTGTTATTTATGTTTCTGGTAATATGATAAAACCATGAGACAAGGTGAGTGGTTTGAGATGTTGGGGGAAACTCAAGATGATCATTATTGATCCGTGAAAAGCAGTGGGATCCAGTGGTTAAAGCAGGAAGCAGCAGGTGATGTCATGGGAGTTCAAGTTCGGCTTTTGCCCTCCCAGCTGCTTGCTTACTTGGTATTTGACCTTAGAAGGGTCATTTTGCTGTACTGTCATTATGCAGCTCCAGCAATAATATTAATATTTTCTATATAATATGGGGTTGATATTCAATGTGGTTGACGAGGACAGCAGAAGCTTAACCATTAAGGAAGCCGCTCAGCACTGAGCAGCAGCGCAGAATCACATGCCTGCTCGTGCTTCTTCTCAGTGGCTGAAGACACTGTAGCCAATTAACAGCGGGGCAGGAACTTGGAAAGTTCGCTCCTGCCCACTGCACCTCCACCGACGATCATCAGTAGAGGTATGAGCCTGAGTCTAGGACATGGAGGGCGGCAGGGTGAATGGTGGCGGTGACCTGCAAAAATTTTGGAAGGAGCGGTATATTGGCACGAATATAAACCAGGACCCCCATTTTTGGGCCAAATTTTTGGCTCCAAAATTCCAATTTATATTTGAGTATATATGGTATTACTCCATATCTCCAACAACTGCATTGGCTGCCAGTTTCAACACAAAGCAATTATGTTATGTCACCAATTTTTATATAGTACGATCTTTGAATTCTTTAAGAGTTTGTTGTCTGGATATCAACCATTAAGATCATTGCGCTCTGAAAGTTTAGCATTGCTGAAAACGAAGGCTAATCCTAAATATGTGGAAATGAATGCCATGACTTTTACATGTGCAAGAGTTATGTTGTGGAATAGCCTTGTTGGTCAAATTCAAAAATGTAGAGATGGGAACTCATTCAGGAAAATGTTAAAAACACAACTATTTGAGCAATTGACCTTATGTAAAGATTGAATCTGTCTATTTTTTGTTATAATATTTTATGTATGTAACGTTTTATAAACCGTTTTGGAAAAAACAGTTTAGAAATTTTAAAAATAAATAAATAAATCCAACATTTGTTCATACTATGATTCGCGACAGGAGAAATCACAGACTCTGCCAATAAACATCAGACTGTTCATGTTGAATGAAATAATAGTAAATTGCTTATCTTGAGAAAGCACACGATCCCCCCCCCCAAAGGTGGCCTTCGTATCGCGCCCATTTGCCGCTGCTTCAAGGCATAAGATCCACAGGCGCAAGAGCATATCATTTCATGGAAAACAAAGCAATTAAAGCAGGCAAGATGAAGACAATAGATTAAAAATTTTATAAATAAGAGTTTAAACTTAAAGCAAACTAATACAAAAAAAGATATAACCTCATCAAACTTTCTAGCTCCATAAGCTAGTTGAGCTGCTGTATTTTGTAAAATTTGCATTTTATAACTCAACTGTTTATTTATACCTAGGTGCATTAAGTTACAGTAATCCGTATAAGCATTAATGCTTGAGCCAATATCCTAAAATGTACCCTGGTTACTAAATTAGAGTCAGATATATAAAGAGCCATTATATAATTTGGTGCAAGAAGTCGGCAACACAATGGGGTGTGCTTAGAGCCAACTCTATAATATCCTATTTAATATCTTCGTACGGGACCTGCCTCAGGGACTTCGAGGTAAAATTGAATTATTTGCCGATGACGCTAAACTATGCAACCTAGTGGGCGGAGTTACCGTGCCCGACACTACGTCGCAGGACCTACTTTTACTGGAACAATGGTCTACTATTTGGCAACTGAGTTTTAATGCCAAAAAGTGTAAAGTTATGCACCTTGGTAGCGGAAACCCATGCAGAGCTTACGCTCTGAATGGTGAGACCTTAACAAGAACTGCTGCAGAACGGGACCTGGGAGTAATCATTAGTGAAGATATGAAGACTGCCAATCAAGTGGAGAAAGCTTCATCCAAGGCTAGACAAATGCTGGGTTGCATCCGAAGTTTTGTCAGCTGAAAGCCTGAAGTGGTAATGCTGCTTTACAGGTCCATGGTGAGACCTCATCTGGAATATTGTGTTCAATTTTGGAGGCCACATTATCAAAAGGATGTGCTGAGAATAGAGTTGGTTCAGCGAATGGCCACTAGGATGGTCTCAGGACTCAAGGATCTCCCATATGAAGAACATCTAGATAAGTTGCAGTTATACTCTTTCGAGGAACACAGAGAGAGGGGAGACATGATAGAGACGTTCAAATATGTTACTGGCCGTATTGAGATAGAAGAAGACATCCTTTTCCTTACAGGACCTATGGTAACAAGAGGGCATCCGTTAAAAATCAAGGGTGGGAGATTTCATGATGACATTAGGAAGTATTTCTTCACCGAAAGGGTGGTTGATCATTGGAATGATCTTCCGCTTCAGGTAGTTGAGGCCAGCAACGTGCTTGATTTTAAGAAAAAATGGGATAAACATGTGGGTTCACTTCGAGGAAGTGCTTAGGGTGGAGGGTTCTTTGATTGGGCAGACTTGGGCCGATGGCCCTTTTCTTCCGTCATACTCTATGTTTCTATGTTTCTATGTATAACGGCAGTTATGGGTGTATAAGTTATTACAGAATATGAGCTTCGGAGCCAGGTCAATGGCTAGTGTAAGTGGGCACACCTAAATGCCGATCAACACGTGTATATACTAATATTCTAAAATAGCAGCCCACTTTCCCTATCATTAGTAAGCTATTGACACTCAGAGGTCCTTTTACTAAGGCACATTAACCGATTTAGCACGCGCTAAATGATTTAGCGCTCGCAAATGATTACCGCGCGCTAAATGCTAATGCACCCATTATATTCTATGGATGCGTTAGCATTTAGCATGTGCTAATCATTTGCACACTAAATAAATTGGCGCGCCTTAGTTAAAGTACCCCCTCAGTTTATCCAAAGCAGTTGAAACCAACTGTGCAATAATACAACTTAACAAATCCTCCTTGTCCTTTTCCATGGTAAGTAACACTTGGACATCATCCATGTAAGGGGTTAGTGAGGAGTGGGGGAGTATGTGGAGGGGGGGACCGGTTCATACTATAATGTATCCAGTGGTCATCTGGTAAGTTTGGATGCCTTTGTGGCACTTAGATATGTCTAAAACAGGTCTAGCTCTGAACATCTAAGTTCCGCCCAGGATATTTTGGGAAAGGTTCAATTATCGCTTTACGACTTTCAAGTTAAGCCTGCCCAAAGCATTCCTATAACACGCCTCCCACAATACACCCCTGGAACGCTGATCGTACAGCGGGAGAAATGTCTCAGTAGATGTCCAGGAAAAGGGTTTCGATTATCGGCACTTGACCGTCTCACCGATTAGGACGTCCAACTGCTGACTTGGGCGTTTTTTTGGAACGTTTTAGTTTTTTTTATTATGGCCCTAAAAATATTCTAGGTTTTTTTTTTTTCAAACTGGCCTGAATTGAAATTTCTTCTAATATGAAACTTTACCTAATATTATCCCACTTTTGCTTTTGTTCTACTTCAATAATAATAAAAAAATCTTATCAATTTCCTGTGTGTGTGCATTGGCATGATAAAAATATTTGATTGCTTTCTGCTGGACTACATTATTGTATGTTCATTTTTCCATTGCCTGCAGTATAGAAAACTAAAAGCAATAACTCTTGTATATGAAGACAAGAGTCTTTGGCCAGTTGTCATGGAGACCAGTAGCAGCATCATATCTTTCCTTCTCTTGAATAAATCCACTGTGTTAAAAATCCAAACACACAACTTATTTGCACCATCTCTCTGTGAAGGAACAGTAAGGGGTTGATTTTCAGTAAGCTACTCAGAGGTCAAATAGGCAGATTTTTTTTTTTTACTGTGGATAACTTTAGATGAATTGTGTACGTACAGTGGGAGCCAACTTTTCAAAATTATTGAGGGTGCTAAACCCAATGGAAATTACCTCTCCCTGGACACGGTCAAGGAGTTTGTTCAATATTGGCGGTGCTCAAGCACCCACAGTATCCACAGAGCTGGGTCTTATGATTTTGTACCCACATTTGTGATTCAAACGCTTAGAGTACTGCAATCTACTCCTAACTGGTATCCCGCGGTGTCGCCTCTCCCCCTTGTAATCTGTGCAAAACTCTGCTGCGCGACTCATCTTCTAACAACCTCACTACACTCATGTCACTCCTCTCCTTAAGTCACTTCACTGGCTCCCTATCTGCCATCGCATACAGTTCAAGATCTTATTCCTGACCTACAAGTGTGTTCATTCTGCTGCCCCTCAATATCTCTCCTCGCTTCTCTCTCCTTATACACCTCCTAGAGAACTCCGTTCCTCAGATAAGTCACTCTTAACGTTACTTTTCTCCTGCTAATTCCAGACTTCGTTCCTTTCATCTAGCTGCCCCCTATGCCTGGAATAAATTACCTGTGTTTGTCCATCAAGCCCCTTCCCTTGTTTAAAAGCAGACTGAAAACCCATCTTGATATAGTTTTCAATCCTTAACCCTACTCCTCTGCTCTCCAACCCAGCCCGCTGATTAACCGTTCCCCTTAACTGTATCCATGACATCTTGTTTGTCTGTCCTGCCTGTTTAGATTGTAAGCTCTTTCGAGTAGGGACTGTCTTCTTCTTTGTGACTCTGTGCAGCGCTGCGTGCGTCTGGTAGTGCTATAAAAATAATTCATAGTAGTAGTGTGAAGAGTTTGTCTTTGGGAAGCAGAGCTGAGATTGTGATGTCATAATGCCTCATTCCACCAATAAGAGCCAACCTCCTGAGTGATGTCACAATGGCTTGATTGTCCTGTAATCCCCTCTGCCCTCCAACCCAGCCAGCAGATTAACCATTTCCCTTAACTGTATCCATAACATCCTGTTTGTCTTGTCTGTTTAGATTGTAAACTCTTCCGAGCAGGGACTGTTTTCTTACTCTTTGTGACTCTGTGCAGTGCTGCATGCGTCTGGTAGCGCTATAGAAAATAGAAATAATTCATAGTAGTAGTACATGTGCCAGGAGGGGATATGCCTCAGGGTGATACAGAGATTCAGCTACTAGATGTCTCTGGTACACATAGACCCATGATAGCATTACCATATGTTTATTTATTTATTGGGATTTATTAACCGCCTTTATGAAGAGATTCACCCAAGACGGTGTATAGCAAGTATAGTTGTAACATAAAACTTATAACTTTTTTAAACAGCATAATTACAGTAAAATGACCGAATATACACATAAATACAATTCAAGAGGTAAACTCCAAATCACCAACCCGAAGCCTAATAAAAGAACTACCATGAAAACAGTATCAAAATATACATATCTAACAGCACTGAATTCAATGCAATTCAATGCCAGCACAATACCTACGAAACACCTATTAAGCACACATTAGAACATTCAAATAACAGAGATACAGTGTTCCCCCGCAAGTTCACGGTTCGCGCACTCACTAATTTGTGGTATTCTCTGACCGCCGCTTCCTGTACTAAAGTCGGGCTACACCAATCAGGAGCTGCGTGTCAAAGCAGCTCCTGATTGGTGTAGCCTTACTTTAGTAACAGGAAGGGGCGGTTGGAGCATACCGCGAGTGATTTTCTTCACTCGCCGACACTCCGGCTGCCCTCTCCTGCCTTTTGACAGGCGAAAAACCGTATTCTCGTTTTTTTTTTAATTTGGGGGGGGGGGTTCTTGGAATGGAACCCCCATGAATATCGGGGGAGTACTGTATAATGTTAATGGTTTTCTACAATGCAGTTAACCATATAGCTCAGAGGCTGAGTGCAAATAAATACGAGATGGGGACAATGTGGATGGTCCAGAGTCTGATGGGATAAATACATGGGTGTCTAAACTCAAGGGAAGTTGTAAGTTAAACAAGATATAAGTTAGTCCAGGTGCAGAATGTATGTTTTAGCCAGTCACCCTATGTATTAAAAATTTATTGCCCTACTGGGACAGACCGAAGATCCATCAAGCCCAGCATCCTGTTTCCAACAGTGGCCAACCCAGGTCCCAGGTCACAGGTGCCTAGCTAGATCCCAAGTAGCAAAACAGATTCTAATGCTGCTTATCCTACGAATAAGCAGTGGATTTTCCCAAGCCATCTCAATAATGGCCTATGGGCTTCTCTTTTAGGAAATTATCCAAGCCTTTTTTAAACCCCGCTAAGCTAAATGATTTCACCACATTCTCTGGCAACAAATTCCAGAGTTTAATTACTCGTTCTGTGAAGAAATATTTTCTCTGCTTTGTTTGAAATCTACTCCTTAGTAGCTTCATCGCATGTCCCGGTAGTCCTAGTATTTTTGGAAAGCATGAACAAGCGAGGTAGAAATAGTGTTGAATTAGACGTATACACCCAGATGGTATGACAGGTTAAGGAACAGTGCAAAGACATGCTGTTTACCTATTGGCAGCCACAAAATTGAGTTGGATTTCCTTAAAAGAACTGCTTCATTGTTATGTCTTAACACACATTAACACATGCCATTTAAGCAATGAGACCTATTAACTAATAATACACATTAGTGGCATTAGCTTGCTAATGTAATAAAACACCAGTACATCTAGCCAAAAGTAATTTAATTTAACTATGCATTTGCATTCTGTTTAACAAAAAAACAAACAAAAAAAAAATTGGTTCAAAGCAGATCACACTGGCCTAACCCCCCCCCACATACACAATTTCTTAAATAATTTAAAAAAAATTCCCTGCAGTCATAAATCTTACTAAAATGTCAATATAATCTTAATCCATATAATATTTCTCAATTAACAAAGTTGAAAAGGAAGCAAGTTCCATAACTCTGAGCCAATACCAATTAGTTTTATGGTTACAAATGCACCTAAAAAGTGACTGGCACCAGTTAAGTCTAATGTTTGCTGGCTAGATATAAGCCACCTACGAGTATCTCTGAGCATAAGGACAGCTGGACTTCTTACCTTTACCCAACCATGGAACCAAAGCAGGATTTGATATTTTGGTGCCTATAGGCAAGACCAGACCGTAGATTCTTGCCAGCTAAGAAAGAATATGAAGAGAAACTTGCAAAAGAGGCAAAAACTTATAACACTTTTTTTAGGTACATCAGAAGCAGAAAATTACAAAGACTAGGGGACACTCAATGAAGTTACAGGGAAATACTTTTTAAAACCAATAGGAGGAAATTTTTTTTCATTCAGAGAATAGTTAAGCTCTGGAATGCAATGCCAGAGGTTGTGATAAGAGCGGATAGCGCAGCTGGTTTTAAGAACGGTTTGGACAATTTCCTGAAGGAAAAGTCCATAGTCTTGTTATTGAGAAAGACATGGGGGAAGCCTCTGCTTGCTCTGGATCGATAGCATGGAATGTTGCTACTCTCTGGGATTCTAGAATCTTGCTACTCTTTGGGGATTCTGTATGGAATGTTACTACTGTTTGGAGTTCCGGAATCTTGCTTACTCTGAGTTACTACTCCTTGGGTTTTGGCCAGATACTAGTGACCTGGATTGGCCACCGTGAGAACAGGCTATTGGGCTTGATGGACCATTAGTCTGATCCAGTAAGGCTGTTTTTATGTGGAAAGAACGGATAGCGTGGTTTGGACAATTTCCTGGAGGAAAAGTCCATAGTCTGTTATCGAGAAAGATATGGGGCAAGCAACTGCTTGCCCTGGATCAGTTAGATGGAATGTTGCTATTCCTTAGGTTTTGGCCGGCTACTAGTGACCTGGATTGGCCACCTTGAGAATAGGCTACTGGGACTTGATGGACCATTGGTCTGACCAAGTAAGGCTATTCTTATGTTATATCAGAGCCGATAATTGGCAATTAACTTGGATGTCCAAAGCTCACCTAGAACACACCTCCAACACTCCCCCCTTTAGATTTGGATGCACAGCGGCTAAGATGCTAATAAAAGGTATGGAGAACTTGGAATACGAGGAACGACTTAAGAGACTGGGATTGTTCTCCCTTGAGAAGAGGAGACTGCGAGGGGATATGATCGAGACTTTCAAAATACTGAAAGGAATCGACAAAATAGAGCAGGAAAAAAAAAATATTTACAATGTCCAATGTGACACGGACAAGAGGACATGGACTGAAGCTAAGGGGGGACAAGTCCAGGACAAATATCAGGAAGTTCTGCTTCGCGCAACAAGTGGTGGACACCTGGAATGTTCTCCCAGAGGAGGTTATTGCGGAATCCACCGTTCTAGGATTTAAAAGCAAACTAGACGCACATCTCCTTACGAGAGGCATAGAGGGATATGGGTGACTAAAATTATGCCAGGTGTACACCTGGCTGGGCCTCTGCGTGAGCGGATCGCCGGACTTGATGGACCGAAGGTCTGATCCGGAGATGGCAGTTCTTATGTTCTTATGATGCCTCGCAAGCTGTCCAGAAAGACGGTTTAAAAAATCAGCACTTGGATATCCTAGCAATTAGGACATCCAAGTGCCGATTTATGCCATTTTTGGATGTCTTAGGCCCTCTTTTACTAAGGTGCGCTAAGCGTTTTAGCGCGTGTTTAGCGTGCTAATAACATGCACGCATTAGCATTTAGTGCATGTTTAGTGCATGCTAATATTTAGCGCGTGCTAAAAAGCACTGGATTAGTGTTTTGAAAAGGCCCCTAATATTCAATATAAGGTGCCCATAAATTTGGCATTGACTAGAACGGCACTTGGCATGATTCTAGAAAAGTTATGTGCACCTTATAGAATCGCGTTAAGTACCAGTGTGTGTCACAACTTCTAGGCACACCCATTTAGAACGAGGAAAGCCAGGCCTATATGTCTGCGCCTAACTTGTGCGAGCATCAGGCATATTCTATAACAGTGGGCATAAATTTTAGGAATGGCCACAATCCTTCCCTACCCTGGCCATGCAATATGGCCATGCAATATGTGCAATAATACTGGTGCACGGAACTTTAAAATGCACCTACCAAATTGTGCACATAACTTCTAATTAGTGCCAATTATGAGGTGTTAATTGGCAATTATTGGCTCAGATTGTTGAACAAGTTGTGGGCACAAATAGGCTGTGCGCACTGATTTACGCACACAACTTAAGGCGCCATATACAGAATTGAGGAGTTAGCCTTTTAAATATCCCCGAATGCCCATTTCTTAATGCGTCAACCATTCCTCCTCCTCTTTAGAAATCTGAACTTCAGAGGTTCCCCGTTTTGGTACCTGCTATTTTGAGATAACAGAAGGGACATCAAGAGGATTTTTTGGACTAGAAGAAAGAAAGCACTTTGAACTAGTATTACTTTGTTTTAAATTCAAACTGGTTCCTAGAAAGTGGCACTGATTTAATAGCTTTGGAGGCACCATAGGTTTTGTTTAATAAACAGTCTTACTAATAATTACCAAAATTGCAGTCAGAGAAGAGGATTTACATGTTTAACATCTGTCCCATTCTTCTCCGTGTCCAGTACCAGAGAACGTGTGGCCCAGCTATGACTCTTCTGCCAATTGCCATTTAGGTGGATTGATTGAATGCAGCATATGCAGGAATTAAATAAAAAAAATTGAGATAAATGGCATCTCTTGACCGTGGATTGAGTACAGGGAATATAAGCACTATCTAGCTGCAGTTAGAAAAATGGAGTTGCATGTCTTCCAGCTATCACTAGACCAGTGACGAGGGTGAGAGGTGCCCGGGGCTGGTGGTGCCCCTGCCCCGCTCTCTTCTCTGTTCCCCGCTCCTTCCCTGCCCCTTGCCGTGCACGCGCGTGCTCCTTCCCTTTCCATGCTCCTTTTTAACTTCCCCGGCGTGAGCAGCATCAACACCTTGACGTCACTTCCTAGGCGCGGGTCCCGGAAGTGATGAGAGAGAGAGCATCGACGTGGGCAAGTTGGCGATGCTGCTCATGCTGAGGAAATTTTTTTTAAAAAGGTATGGGGGAAGGGAAGAGACGCGTGTGCATGGCAGGGGGAGGAGTGGGAAGGAGGGGGGGCAGAGAGGAGGAGGGATGCCGGTGCCAGCGCCCCCATCAAGATAGTGCCTGGGGCGGAACCTCCTCCGTGGCCCCTTACGACGATACCGCATTGTGCCTATATTAGAAGATGTAACTGAACCACTTCTCCATTCATAATGCTGATCCTGATTTCATACATTGGCACATAGTCATTTTGGGGAGGAATTATATAAATGGCGTATAGCTTAGGCGCTGTAATCAAGAATGCCTAGCAATGCTTAACTGAATTCTGAGTGAAACTATTTATTTAAAATAGGTTTAATTGGCATGGTAGTTGACCACACCATTCATAACCAATAAAAATAAAGATTAAAAACAATTAATTTAAATTTTGCACGGAATACAGTATGGCACCTAGCGATGCTCAAGTCAAGGCGCCTATGGCTCCTAATGACGCCTGCCTGAGAATAGGTGCGATTGACTTAGGGGTTCCAGGTGTCTATATTAGGCACTGGTAAATTAAGCCAGGAAAACCTTGGCCTAATGTAATGGCATCTACTATTAGAGTGCCTAGCGATGCCTAAGTCAAGTTAGGCGCTGGTAGTCATGGTGTTGGAAATGGCGCTTAGCTGTTGATTGACAACCATGTCTAGGAGTTCGAAGCTGTTAGATGCTGTTTATAGAAACTATGTAACACAATTTTGGTTCCCAGTCAGTAAGGCCCGGATTCTATAAATGGCGCCGTTGTCGGTGGCCGCCTTGAAAACGGCCATCGATCGCAAGTCAATCATGCGACAGCACTGTTTATAGAATTGCAGCTTCGGAAAAGGGAGGCGCCAGAAATGTAGGCCATGATTTTCAAGGCCTACATATCAAGGCCTGGAATGTTCCACAAAAAAGGTAAATCTCAAAATATCAATGTCCTGGTCACAAAAGCATAGTTTGAGGGGAATGAAAGCTATTTTTTATGCTTTTGTGGCATAGGCAATTAAGAAAGAACACTTATTACCCAGGAACAAAATAGAAATAAAATTTTGTTACGAGGTGGAATCAGGCCCTTTGTGTTCCATCTTACCAAGTAGGAAACAAAGCCCCAAATCTTTTTCAGATGTTGCAAGGTTAGGTTGGCTACGATGGTCCTGCGATAACCTTTGCTTATGCTATGACAGTTTGGTTAGGGGGTCTGAGCACCTCATGCGATTTTAAATAATTGGTTTTCATCAGGATATCTAATATAATAAAAGCCTAAGCCGTGCATGCGCTCTCTTACCTGCGTGCTCCCGTTTTCCGTGCGCTGTAGGTCCCTGCAGGTAGGAGTGTGCATGCGCGCTTCCACGCATATCTTTCTCTCTCTCTCTCTCCCAAGGCGGATGTCAGCTTCAGGCAGCGTGGAGGCTGTTGGCTGTGGCGGCTCTTGGCATCTGCAGGCCACGGCGGCTTGAGGCGGCTGTTGGTGGAGGGCAGACACGAGGTAAGGGGTGCTGCTGGACAGGGGAAGAGACAGGGTGGGGGGGAGAAAAAGGAAGGGAGACCTACTGCTGGACAGGGGGACAGGAAAGAGGTGCTGCTCGACAGGGGGGAGATTAAAAAAAGGGAGAAGGGCTGCTGCTGGATAAGGGGAGCAGTGAAGGGGTGGTGGTGAACACAGGGAAGGTAAAAGGAAGGGAGAATGGGTGGACAGCCGAGGAAAAAGAAAGACAGAAAGAAAGACAGAAATACAGAAAGCGGCTAAGGAGAGAGAGAGAGAGAGAGAAAGAAATAAAGACAGACACACACACATATATTCTAGCACCCATTAATGTAACAGGCTATAAGTCTAGTTATATAAATATTGCCGTAGCAGTCTTGTGTTTTGTTGAAAAATTATAATAGGCAAAGGTTTCAAAACATATTAACTAGGCATAGAGAGGGGTTCACTTCTATTATGCAGAAATAGTTGGAGAATAGGAATGTAAAGAGACATATATTACCGTTCTACAGTTGCTGTCAGAAATCCCTTTACTACTTCAGTTTATATTTATTACAAAGTGTTTCATCACGCAGCACTGAATTTGCTTAACACTTACCCTAGTCCCCAGGCCAGGCCTCAATTAATGCACCCCCTGTCACTAGGAATTCTAAATGTAAAATATTAGATCATTAATATTCATCAGAAACCCCACTTTGCCATATGAGCCTTTCCACCAGCGACTCTAAATGCATATGCTGTGTATAAATAGTCGGATGGTAATTGGACTGCAGAGCGACAAAATGGAACAAAATTCTAAACAAGCTGCTTTCATTACCAAATTGGAAGTGTGCATTCCATTCATTAGACTGACATATGACTAATCATTAGTAACAGTTCATTTCAAAAGTTACAGTGGATAAAGGCTGATTAAAAATTAACGAGGCCCAACCATGGCAGAAAGAGTCGGGGTTGTCAAAAGTGGCAGCGCCTCTAAGACAGGCCCAAAGAGTAGCTGAAATATCGCCACACAGCGCTCACGGAGGATTTTTGGATGAGACGGTTCACAGGCAGCGTAGATTAAAAAGTGGTACAGCAGACAAAGCGGATCCTGTAAAAAAAGGGATGGAAATGGGTTTTCATCTTGTCCAGGGGTGTCAAAGTCCCTCCTCGAGGGCTGTAATCCACTCGGGTTTTCAGGATTTCCCCAAAGAATATGCGTGAGATCTATTTGCATGCACTGCTTTCATTGTATGCTAATAGACCTCATGCATATTCCATTGGGGAAGTCCTGGGGATTGGAGGAGAGCGGATGTGGTCCCTATTCATAAAAGTGGTCACAGGGATGAAGCAGGAAACTACAGACCGGTGAGCCTCACTTCAGTTGTTGGAAAAATAATGGAAGTGTTGCTGAAAGAAAGGATAGTGTACTTCCTTGAATCTAATGGGTTACAGGATCCGAGGCAACATGGCTTTACAAAAGGTAAATCGTGCCAAACGAACCTGATTGAATTTTTTGATTGGGTGACCAGAGAGCTGGATTGAGGACATATGCTAGATGTAATTTACTTGTATTTCAGCAAAGCCTTTGATACAGTTCCTCATAGGAGGCTGTTGAACAAACTCAAAGGGCTGAAGTTAGAACCCAAAATGGTGAACTGGGATAGAAACTGGCTGTCGGACAGACGCCAGAGGGTGGTGGTTAATGGAAGTCACTCGGAGGAAAGAAAGGTGAGTAGTGGAGTCCCTCAGGGTTCGGTGCTGGGGCCGATCTTGTTCAATATGTTTGTGAGTGACATTGCTGAAGGGTTAGAAGGAAAAGTGTGTCTTTTTGCAGATTACACCAAGATTTGTAACAGAGTAGACACCGAAGAGGGAGTGGAAAATATGAAAAGGATCTGCAAAAGTTAGAGGAATGGTCTAATGCCTAGCAACTAAAATTCAATGCAAAGAAATGCAGAGTAATGCATTTGGAGATTAATAATCAGAAGGAACCGTATATGCTGGGAGGTGAGAAGCTGATATGCATGGACGGGGAGAGGGACCTTGGGGTGATAGTGTCCGAAGATCTAAAGGTGAAAAAACAGTGTGGCAAGGCAGTGGCTGCTGCCAGAAGGATGCTGGGCAGTATAAAGAGAGGCGTAGCCAGTAGAAGAAAGAAGGTGTTGGTGCCCCTGTACAGGTCATTGGTGAGACCCCACTTGGAGTATTGTGTTCAGTTTTGGAGACCGTATCTGGCGAAGGATGTAAGAAGACTTGAAGTGGTCCAGAGGGCGACAAAAATGATAGGAGGCTTGCGCCAGAAGACATATGAGGAGAGACTGGAAGCCCTGAATATGTATACCCTAGACCTAGAGGAAAGGAGAGACAGGGGAGATATGATTCAGACGTTCAAATACTTGAAGGGTATTAACGTAGAACATAATCTTTTCCAGAGAAAGGAAAATGGTAAAATCAGAGGACATAATTTGAGGTTGAGGGGTGGTAGATTCAAAGGCAATGTTAGGAAATTCTACTTTACGGAGAGGGTGGTGGATGCCTGGAATGCGCTCCCGAGAGAGGTGGTGGAGAGTAAAACTGTGACTGAGTTCAAAGAAGCGTGGGATGAACACAGAGGATCTAGAATCAGAAAATAAGATTAAAAATTGAACTAAGGCCAGTTCTGGGCAGACTTGCACGGTCTGTGTCTGTATAGTGGAGGATGGGCTGGGGAGGGCTTCAGTGGCTGGGAGGGTGTAGATGGGCTGGAGTAGGTTTCAACAGAGATTTTGGCAGTTGGAACCCAAGCACAGTACCGGGTAAGGCTTTGGATTCTTGCCCAGAAATAGGTAAGAAGAAAAAATTTAAAAAAAATTTAAATTGAATCAGATTGGGTAGACTGGATGGGCCATTTGGGTCGTTATCTGCCGTCATCTACTATGTTACTATGTTACCCCTGATCTTGTCGCTCGCTGCAACATTCCGATGGCAGAAGCTTTCTATACAAAAAGACACAATAAGTTGAGATGTCTTATCCACTGGAAACTTTGCTACCATTATAAAATTGCTATACACATTATGGACTAGATTCAGTAAATAGTGAACACGTTTGGGGGAGAATTTATCAAAGGGCACTAAGCGCATTAGCATGCGTTAAACCCTAAAGACACCCATTACATTCCTATGAGCATCCTTAGCGTTAAATGCATGTTAATGCAATTAATGTGTGCTAAGTTTCATATGCATCTCAGGATAGCTTGCAATTTATAGAATCCAGAGGTATATGCAGGTACTTTCTCTGTCCCTAGGGGGCTCACAATCTAAAGTGTTTTTTGTACCTAGGTCAATGGAGGGTTAAGTAACTTGGGTCACAAGGAGCAACAGTGGGAAACAACCCCCCTTCATTGACATGTTAACATAGGGACATTGGATCATCTGTTATTCTATTGTCCTTTGATACTTAATTTTTGGAAGTCGATTTGGGAACAAATTAATCTTGTACTGGAATCATCAATTCCGTTAACTTATGAAGCCATAATTTGTGGCACTTTATTGCAAAATAAACCACCTTTAGATCGATATAAAAGCCGACTTTTCTTATGACCGGATTAACTATCCGGATGATTACACATAACTGGAAATGTTACAACAGAATTAATTACACATTTTGGTGGGCAAATATATGCTCTACCTATAAATATGAAAGAATGAATGCGGAATGTTTTGGGTTTAGTAATATATTTAGTAAAGGCTCCTTTTACAAAGCCGCACTAGTGGGGTTAACACATGTGACTTTTCATCACGCGCTAACCCCCGCGCTGGCCAAAAACTACTGCCTGCTCAAGAGGAGGCGGTAGCGGCTAGCTCATCCGGTGGTTTAGCGTGCGCTATTACATGCATTAAACCGCTAGTGCGGCTTTGTAAAAGGAGCCCAAAGTGTGGAGCCCATTGACCACATATATAGGGTCACATTAGTTGATATCTACTTGTACTCATTAGATTAACTCCTTGCACATCTAGGGTGGGAGGGTGGGGGGTTAGCAGCATTATGAATGATATATAGAAATTATAGTTATAGGTATATTTTTAATTACATTACATTAGTGATTTCTATTCCGCCTGTGCCTTGCGGTTCTAAGCGGATTACAATTATAAGAGATCTGGACATTACCGAGAGAATTACATAACAACGAAACAAGTTAGTTACATGTTGTGGTAGAGAATTACAAATTAGAGGATATCTGGAATTTTTCCGATAGAATTACTTAGCAGGATTCAGTAATTACAGGATACAGAGGAGAGTAACAATATATTCGGGTAACAGAAGAAAGTTACCTTACTTTGAAGGGATAGGATTGTTGGATACCGATGGGTGAAGCTTATTTGGGAATCTAATATTTTTGGCAGGTGAGGTTCGAGGAGTTGACTGATGTGTTATCACGGGGGAGAGAGCATGTGCGATTAGGGAGGAGATTAGTAAGTAAGGAATGTTTTTTGAATAGAAATGTTTTGATTTAATCATTACTAGTTAAGGGAAAAGAGGGAAGAAATGATTTGTTCTAAATTAATGTATGTGTAAAGTGCTTTTTCTGTTTTGTTCTTGATAATTCATTGAAATGCACTGTTATGAACATAAGAACATAAGCCGTGCCTCTGTTGGGTCAGACCTGAGGTCCATCATGCCCAGCAGTCCGCTCACACGGCGGCCCATCAGGTCCAGGACCTGTATACTAGCCCTCTATCTATACCCTTCTATCCCCTTTTCTTTCAGAAAATTGTCCAATCCCTTCTTGAAATCCAATACCGTCTGCTCACGCAGTGGCCCATCAGGTCCAGGACCTGTATACTAGCCCTCTATCCCCTTTTCCTTCAGAAAATTGTCCAATCCCGTCTTGAACTCCAATACCGTACCCTGTCCTATTACTTCCTCTGGAAGCGCGTTCCAGGTGTCCACCACCCGTTGGGTGAAGAAGAACTTCCTAGCAATCTGTCTCCTTTTAATTTTTCAGAATGCCCTCTCGTTCTTGTAGTTGTCGAAAGTTTGAAGAATTTGTCCCTCTCCACTTTCTCTATGCCCTTCGTGATCTTATAAGCTTCTATCATATCCCCTCTAAGTCTCCGCTTCTCCAGTGAAAAAAGCCCCAGTCTCTCTAATCTTTCAGCGTATGAAAGGTTTCCCATACCTTTTATCAAATGCGTCGCTCTCTTCTGAACTCTCTTGAGTATCACCATATCCTTCTTTAGGTACGGCGACCAATATTGGATGCAGTACTCCAGATGCGGGCGCACCATCGCCTGATACAACGGCAGGATAACTTCTTTCGTTCTGCTTGTAATACCCTTCTTGATTATTCCTAGCATTCTATTTGCTTTCTTAGCAGCTGCTGCGCATTGTGCAGATGGCTTCATTGTCATAGAAACATAGCAACATAGAAGATGACGGCAGAAAAGGGCTACAGCCCATCAAGTCTGCCCACTCTGCTTACCCACCCCCTGTCTATGCCCTAATGACCCAATTTTCTTATCTTGACCCTCGTAGGGATCCCACATGGGTATCCCATTTATTCTTAAAGTCTGGCACGCTGTCTGCCTCGATCACCTGCACTGGAAGCTTGTTCCAATGATCAATCACTCTCTCTGTGAAGAAATACTTTCTGGTGTCGCCATGAAATTTTCCGCCCCTGAGTTTGAGCGGGTGCCCTCTTGTGGCCGAGGGTCCCTTGAGAAAGAAAATATCATCTTCCACTTCGACACGTCCCGTGAGGTACTTAAATGTTTTGATCATGTCTCCCCTCTCCCTATGTTCCTCGAGAGTGTAGAGCTGCAATTTGTTCAGTCTCTCTTCATACAAGAGACCCTTGAGCCCCGAGATCATCCTGGTGGCCGTCCGCTGAACCGATTCAATTCTGCGCACATCTTTACTGTAATGTGGCCTCCAGAATTGCACACAGTACTCCAGATGAGGTCTCACCATGGCCCTATACAACGGCATTATGACTTCAGGCTTTCGGCTGACGAAACTTCTATTGATACAACCCAATATCTGCTTTGCCTTAGATGAAGCCTTCTCCACTTGATTGGCAGTTTTCATGTCTGCACTGATGATTACTCCTAAATCTCGTTCTGCTGAAGTCCTAGTTAAAGTTTCTCCGTTCAAGAAGTACGTCCTGCATGGATTTCCGCTTCCGAGGTGCATGACCTTACATTTCTTAGCATTGAAGCCTAGCTGCCAGGTTGAGGACCAACTTTTCTATGTAAGCAGGTCCTGCGCCATATAATTCTGTAAACTGCATTCACTTACTATATTACATAGTTTGGCGTCATAGGCGAATAATGTTATTTTACCTTGAAGCCCTTGAGTCAGTCCCCTATGAATATGTTGAAAAGGAGTGGACCCAGGACCGAGTCCTGCGACACTCCACTGGTCACCTCCGATGTTTTAGAGAGGGTACCATTAACCACCACCCTCTGAAGTCTGCCACTCAGCCAATCATTGACCCATGCAGTTAGTGTCTCTCCTAACCCCATCGATTCCATCTTGCTTAGCAGCCTGCGGTGTGGGACACTGTCAAAAGCTTTACTGAAGTCCAGGTACACGACGTCCAAAGACTCTCCCAAGTCCAACTTTCTTGTTACCCAGTCAAAGAAGCTGATGAGATTGGATTGGCAGGACCTACCCTTGGTGACTCCATGCTGACTGGGATCCCGAAGATTCCCTTCATTCAAGATCGTGTCCAATTTGCTTTTAATTAGTGTTTCCATGAGTTTGCACACTATTGATGTGAGACTCACCGGTCTATAATTTGCAGCCTCTGCCCTGCAACCCTTTTTATGCAGAGGAACGACATTAGCTAATTTCCAGTCCAGGGGAACTTTCCCCTTACTTAGGGAGAGATTGAATAGCTCAGTCAACGGTTTCGCCAGGACATCGCTCAATTCTCTGAGCACTCTTGGGTGCAAATTGTCTGGTCCCATGGCTTTGTTCACATTGAATCTTGCCAGTTCACTGTAAACTTCACCTGGTGTGAACTCAAAATTCTGAAACAGGTCTTCTGTGCTTTGTGTTGCCTTCAACTGCGGACCGTGTCCCGGTGCCTCACAGGTGAAGACTGAGCAGAAGTATTCATTCAGTAGTTCGGCTTTATCGGAATCTGCTTCCACGTAACTTCCGTCCGGTCTTCTAAGGCGTACTATCCCGCCTGTATTCCTTTTTCTGTCACTAATATACCTGAAGCAGGATTTGTCCCCCTTTTTAATGTTTTTTGCCAGAATTTCTTTCACTCGAAGTTTTGCCTCCCTAACTGCCATTTTAACCGCTGTAGACCTGGTCCTATATTCTACCTTTGCCTCTCTTTTCTCCGTGCGCTTGTAGGAGAGAAATGCTTTTTTCTTCTCCTTAATGAGGTGCGAGATCTCCGCGGTGAACCATTGGGGTTTATTGTTTCTTTGTCGTTTATTTACTGATTTTATGAAGCGGCTAGTTGCTTCATGAATGGTTGATTTCAGTGTTAACCACTTAGCTTCTACATCATCGGTCTCTGCTTGGTCCTGCAGCGTCCGATGGACGAAATCTCCCATGCGTGCGAAGTCTGTGCCCCGGAAATTGAGTACCTTTGTTTTCGTGTTTGATCTAGGGAAGCCTTTCCTAAGGTTGAACCATACTATGTTGTGGTCGCTGGAGGCTATTACCCCCAAGTCCCTTTCTTAGGAACTCTCACTCAATAACAGCCATTGTGTAGCTGTACCTTGGGTTTCTGTTTCCTACATGAAAGACTTTGCATTTCTCTACATTGAACTTCATCTGCCATCTCATCGCCCACTCCCCTAGTTTGTTTAGGACCCTTTGTAAATCTTCGCAGTCCTCTTTAGTCCTAGCCCTATTGAATAGCTTGGTGTTATCTGAAAATTTTATTACTTCGGGCTTCATCCCCGTTTCTAGATCATTTATAAATACATTGAATAGCAGCGGTCCAAGCACCGACCCCTGCGGAACATCACTCGTGACCTTCCTCCAGTCCGAGTAGTGGCCCTTCACTCCTACCCTCTGCTTACTGCCCGCCAACTAATTCCTGATCCATCTGTGTACGTCTCCTTCCACCCCATGGTTCTTTAGTTTCCGAAGTAGGCGTTCATTGGGTACATTGTCAAAGGCTTTTTGGACGTCTAAGTATACAATGTCTATGGGGTCCCCTTTGTCCATCCATTTGTTAATTCCTTCGAAGAAGTGCAATAAGTTCGTCAGGCACGATCTTCCCTTGCAGAAGCCATGTTGGCTTGTTTTCATAAGTTTATGCCTCTCTAGATGCTCCACGATGCTATCTTTTATCAGCGCGTCCGCCATTTTCCCTGGAACCGAGGTCAGACTTACCGGTCTGTAGTTCCCCGGGTCACCTCTCGATCCCTTTTTAAAGATGGGCATAACATTGGCTATCTTCCAATCCTCCGGGATCATGCCTGTTTTTGGGGATAGATTACAAACCTGCTGTAGTAGTTCCTCTATTTCCTCCTTTAGTTATTTCAATACTCTAGGGTGGATTCTGTCCAACTCTAGGGTGGATTTAAAAATCAATAAAGAATTATTTTTTTAAAAAAAATCCCCAATTCCCTAGAATCTCATGGTTATTCCTCCATAATATCTGAATTGTAAGGAGTACATCCCATCCTTTCCCATCCTTTGAAACCCTAATGAAGGAAATCACTAGATGAGCTGCTTTTTTTTTTTTTGCCTTGCTTCTGTTTCCTTTAGCCAATTAATTAGGAAAAGCAGTTGGAAATGGTTGTTATGGCCTAATGATGCAGCCATTCTTTCAGGCAAATCTGTTTTTCCTCCTCTTTGCTGACAGTATTCCATTTTTTGTATAGTTAATGGTGGCGATGCAGCAATTTTCTGTAATTAACAGTGATGGAACCTCATTATTGGATAATATAAATATTATTATTATTAGAAAATGCAGGTGTACCAACACATGCCATTTTTTGTAGATATAAAGTTATATTTGTGACACTATAGGCCCTATGCGAAGATCTGCAATGTGTTATGGGTTCTTTTTGAAGATCTGCAACGTGACATAATCATGCTCGAGGAATGGGCATCAACATGGCAGATGAGGTTCAACGTGGATAAGTGTAAAGTGATGCATGTAGGTAACAAAAATCTCATGCACGAATACAGGATGTCCAGGGTGGTACTTGGAGAGACCTCCCAGGAAAGAGACTTGGGAATTATGATTGACAAATCGATTAAGCCGTCCGTGTAATGTGCCGCGATGGCAAAAAGGGCGAACAGAATGCTTGGAATGATAAAGAAGGGGTCACAAACAGATTGGAGAAGATTATCATGCTGCTGTACCGGGCCATAGTGCACTCTCACCTGGAGTACTGGTCAAGCACTGGTCGCCATACATGAAGAAGGACACAATACTACTTGAAAGAGTCCAGAGAAGAGTGACTAAAATGGTTAAGGGGCTGGAGGAGTTACCGTACAGTGAGAGATTGGAGAAACTGGGCCTCTTCTCCCTTGAAAACAGGAGACTGAGAGGGGGCATGATCGAAACTTTCAAGATAATGAAGGGAACAGACTTAGTAGATAAAGACAGGTTGTTAACCTTCTCCAAGGTAGAGAGAACGAGAGGGCACTCTCTAAAGTTAAAAGGGGACAGATTCTATAGAAACGTAAGGAAGTTCTTCTTCATCCAGAGAGTGGTAGAAAGCTGGAACGCTCTTCCGGAGACTGTCATAGGGGAAAACACCCTCCAGGGATTCAATACAAAGTCAGACAAGTTCCTGCTGAGCAAGAACGTGCGCTTCTATGGCTAGTCTCAGTTAGGTCGCGGTCTTTGACCAGAGGGCTGCTGCGTGAGCGGACTGCTGGGCACGATGGACCACTGGTCTGACCCAGCAGCGGCAATTCTTATGTTCTTATGTTATCTGCAAAACTAGTCATGGGTGAGAACCTATTTCTGTGAAATTTAACTGAGATACAAATACATTATGGGAAATCCCAGGCCTTGGAAATGCATGTAGATTTTATTGTGAAATAGGCTGCAAATGGAGATCATACATTTAGTTTATTTTCATTCTGTAGCTAAATTTTACTAAAGCAGGTACTAACCAGCAAACCCTTTTGTGGGTTAATCTTTATTAGGAGTCGACATCTGTCCCGGTGACCACAGAGACAATTTGGGTTATAGGATATCAGCAACAGGCTAGGGATGTTTCCATATTGACGGCTCCACTCCCTGGATGACACCAATACTCCATGACTTCTTTCCACGCCGTCTGATAATTAAAAGGAAACAGTTAGGCTGAGACTAGGCTCAGTCTGTAAACTCCTCAGCATTACTGCATTTCTTCATCTGAAATTTCTCTGCAGTGCCCAGTCTTGCTCAGACTCACAGACTGCTTGCAAGATATTTTCTCAACACATACAGTTGACTTCCCCCATTTCTCAGCCTTTACTTTCTTTTTCTTTTTTTTGTAAATCTTTATTAGTTTTCAGTTATTAACAGTGCAATACAGTGAATTTAAACATAAATGAATCAAACAAAAGCACTTTAAATATACAAATATTTCAACAACATACATTTTCATCCCCGTTCCTCCTCTTAACTAATGAAAATAAAACCACGTGTATAATTTCAATAAAATAGATATAATGAATAAAAATTATAATGTTTTCCCATCTTCCTCCCTCCCACCCTGGATGTGTAAGAAGGTCAGATAAAAAGAAAAGGTACATGACAACTATTGTGATTCAATAAATGATGTCAATGGGCTCCACACCCTTTCAAATGCATATCCTAAAATTTCAGCATTCAATCTTTCATATTTGTAGCTAGAACATAAGTTTGCCCACCAGAAAGTATAATTAAAAGTCTATCATAACTCTTCCAGTTGCGTTGTTAAATCTGACATTTGTGCGTCGCACGATTCGTAATCAGGCTCAAGGCGACTTACAGCGAAAAGAAATGAAAGAAAAAAGAGAGCAATACAACACTAAAGGAGGAGAATTTGGCAATTGGGACAGCACTTAGGACTAGATTCGCTAAACCTCATCTTGTTGAGTGATCCATGGGCGATCTGTGGCCGAGTCTTCCAGGGCGACCGATTCACAACATGTCCTCATGCAAATTAAGATGATTGGAGGCATGCCCTACAGTGACCCCACGGATCACTGCAGAGCAATCCTGACGCATGCGCAGACCACACAAGTGAGGTCAAAACAAAGGGGGATATGGAACAGAACACGCTGCAGCCAGATTAGAACACGCTTTTAGGCTCGAAGGGTGGCAGAGAGGCAGGGTGGCAGAGAGCAAGAGCAGCAGAGAAGCATAGAGGCAGGGTGGCAGAGAGCAGGGCAGCAGAGAGCAGGGAACTTTTGCACAAGGGAGATGTTTTATTTCAGGGCGGCAGGACTGGGATTTTAGGGCGGCAGAGAGCAGGATAATTGTAAAGGACATGAGCGACTGGTCCTCAACAGTTGCTTCTTTTATGATCTGCCAGTCCTGTCGGTGTTCCTTCTTCTCTTTAGTGAATCGCTGCCTTCCTACTTTGCATGCCGTTTCCCCTCATTTGCATGTGTGGATCGGATAGGAGGAAGATTAGTGAATCGGGTCGGGGTTGCAAAGTGGTTGGGACACGATCGGTAAGCTTAGTGAATCTAGGCCTTAGACATTCTAAAACAAGGTTTCTGAGCAGAAGAGAGACATTTCTCTGTGGGGAGAATTATTATAATTAGAGATCTTTTGTTGGCGAGAGGTGGCGTGAATGGTGGAGGGTGTTACAGCAAGAGGAAGTTGGGCTTAGTTTCGTATGGAGTTCAATTGTTGAAGAGTTTCCTGCTGCATTAATTTCCTCAGCATTTATTTTCCGCTGTAAACAGTCACTTTGTACCTCTGCCCAGAGTTCTGTCCTGCCAAGTCTTGCTGCTTGCAGAACTTTCTTTCCCAAGGACTTCAACATGTCCCAGCAGGCATCTCCTCCTTCATCTGGCATGTATCACCAACAGCTCTATCAACACCTCTTTTCCTTGCTTTGCTTAGCAGACCACTTTTTATGTCATGGTTGGGAAGGTTCTGGAACTCATCCCACCCTGGAACACACCCATGGCTTTCTTAGCATCCTTTCTGCTTGCCTTCCCATTTACTAAGGACTATTGGAACCCTTTGTTCTTACCTTCCTAATGGAAATCCAACCCAGGATTTCTATCCAGCCTACTATAACCCTGGAAGAAACCGCCCTGGTGCTAAGCCTGATGGGAATTGTAGCACCACAATGAGTGAATGAGAGTATTGCCTTCATAGTAACATAGTAGATGACAGCAGATAAAGACCCGAATGGTCCATCCAGTTTGCCCAACTTGATTCAATTTAAATTTTTAAATTTTTTCTTCTTAACTATTTCTGGGCAAGAAGCCCGGTACTGTGCTTGGGTTCCTACTGCCGAAATCTCCGTTAAAACCTACTCCAGCCCATCTATACCCTCCCAGCCATTGAAGCCCTCCCCAGCCCATCCTCCACCAAATGGCCATATACAAACACAGACCGTGCAAGTCTGCCCAGTACTGGCCTTAGTTCATGGCCATCATCTATGGTCAGAGACCCAGAGGTCCCCCCTGTGGCCTCCCTAAACATAATGAGCTTTGTACTGGTGATCGTAAGCTCCCACTTATAGCATCCTCAAACAAGACAGGCCATGTGTCTGTCACAATATTTTAACCCAGAAAAATTGTGAGAACATAGGTTTCCTGGGATAATTTTCAATGCAGATGTACATGACTACTTTTGCTTTGAAAATTTGGCAAAGTCTACAAATGAAGCAAATGTACACACATTTTGCACATACAGTATGCTTTACTTATAAAATTACCTCCATCATGGCACTAGAGGATTCTGGATCAAAATGAAAGCATTCTCTAGAGGAATAAGAAACATAAGGGATGTCAGTGATGGAATTCTCTGACTATCTCATAAAGATGAGGATTCGGTTCAGCTAAATTGAATGGCTGCAGGAACTAACAGTGAAACGTGTACAGAGAGAAGAAATCCAGCAAAGCAGATAGTTGTCAGTTTGACTGATACTTGTACAGGCTGCCAGACAGAATAGAAATAAAGGAGGACTAAAGTGTCTACCTGTGGTTGAGATTAGAATTTAACAGTTCTAAGAGGTGCTATATACTGTATATCTTTCACTCCTCTTCATTAGACTGTATAGACTCCACTTTTAAGACGTCTTGACATCAGTAGCGTACCTAGGGTATGTGACACCGGTGGCCCATTGTTTTTTGACACCCCTGTCATCATTTATGACACCCCCAATGTAAAAAAATATTTTTAGTAATGTTCCCCCAGGTGCAAGCCATGAGGGAGATGTTCCTGGCCTGGGAGTCATGGTCCGGCAACTTCCCTTCTCATGGCCTGGTGCCAAGCTCTGGATAGTCCCCATGGTCCAGCATGTTCCCAGCCTTCTTTTCTGTCCGATGGCCCTTTACCTTCCGTAAAGCTGAAAAAACTTCTGGCCTCAGCAGTGATTCAGCTACATCGCCCGCGGCTCCCCTTCCTGCTTTCCTTGTCTGCCTCTGCCGCAATCCACCCGGGCAGAAACAGGAAGTTGCATCATTGGCAGACACAGAAAGCAGGAAGGGGAGCCGCGGGCGACGTAGCTGAATCACTGCTGAGGCCGGCAGTATTTTCAACTTCATGGAAGATAAAGGGCCATCGGACAGGAGAGAAGGCTGGGAACATGCTGGGCTATGGGGACTATCCAAAGCCTTGGCACCGGGTCTTGAGAAGGGAAGTTCTCGGACTATGACTCCCAGGCCGGGAACACCCCCCTCATAGCTTGCACCCCCCACTTCCCCCTTCCCCCTTGGTACGCTACTGCTTAACATAAGCAAACAGTAAGAACATAAAAACATAAAAATTTCCATATTGGAAAAGACCGAAAGTCCATCAAGTCCAATATCCTGTTTCCAACAGTGGCCAACCCAGGTCCCAAGTACCTGGCAGAAACCCAAAGAGTAGCAACATTTCAGAGCTGATATTGTGATGTCATAAATATTCATTCCACCAATGCCTAAGATCCAAACTCAACAGTGATGTCACAATGGCTTGATTGTCCTACACTTGGCTTACATAAGAACAAAAGAATTGCAATACTGGGACAGACCGAAGGCCCATCAAGCCCAGTATCCTGTTTCCAACAGTGACCATACCAGGTCCCAAGTACTTAGCAAAATCTCAAGTAGTAAAACAGATTTTATGATGCTAATATCAGGAATAAGCAGTGGATTTCCCCAAGTCCATCTCAATAATGGCCTATGGACTTCTCTTTTAGGAAATTATCTAAACCTTTTTTAAACTCTGCTTAGCTAACTGATTTCACCACATTCTTTGGCAGCAAATTCCAGAGTTTAATTACACGTTGTGTAAAGAAATATTTTCTCTGGTCTGTTTTAAATCTACTACTTAGTAGCTTCATTACTTGCCACCTAGTCCTAGTATTTTTGGAAAGAGCAAACAAACGATCCACATCTATCCTTTCTACTCCACTCAGTATTTTATATATCTCTCATATCAACTTTGAGCCATCTCTTCTCCAAGCTGAAGAGCCCTAGCTGCTGTAGCCTTTCTTTCTCAGCTAAGGCCCTAGATTATAGGGCTGTGAAAATGGCCATCAAAGATCGTGTGGGGGTTCACCAAGGACTTTTTTTGGAAGGACTTTTATGGATAGTACCCTAGGATCCCAGGAAAATCCTAGAGCCTTGGTTCAAAGAGACCAGGCAATCAAATGGCTTGCAGCTGAAGGAAAGCCAGTTGCCCAATTTATGGAAGAAATAATTTTGGAGCAATTTGTATATGCTATACCTAGCAAATTGAAGAAATGGTCGTTGAAGCAAGGGATAATGACTGTGGTGGAGACCATTCAAGCTGCAGAATATTATCTTGATGGAGAATCATTCCGTTCCAATTCCTTCCTGAAGAGGGGAGGGGCTTCACATGTTGAACCAGTAGCAAGGACCCTGGGATTGCAGAAGGGAGGAGGGGTTGGGGAAAAAGTCCTCTAAAAAGCGGGGTAAAATGTTATCGGTGTGGAAAGGAAGGCCACTTTTTAAAAAGATTGTCTGGAAAGGTCTGCATTAACTGGGAATACCTGTTCAAGAGGGGAGGGGGAGGGCCCATATATGAAAGAAGTGGATGTTAACGGGATATCGGAGATGTGGGGGATGTCAGCGGGATATCGGGGATGTCAGGAGAAGGTCTGGGATGTCAGGGGGATGGGTGTAGGGCTCTGTGGCTCAGCTGATCCTGGCAAGGTGAATCCCCATCAGCTGAGCTGCCAGGAATCCCCGAAACTAGTTCAGCTGATAGGGATTCCTTCTGCTGTGATCAGCTGATGGGAAGCTTAAAGGTTTTGGGGGGCATTTTGCTCTTTGGTTGTGGGATGGGGTCGTGACCATTGGGGGAGTAAGGGAGGGGGTCATGCCTTAAATCCTCCAGTGGTCTTCTTGTCAGGTTGGGCACCTTTGTGGAACTTAGATGCCGACAGTTAAGACTCAAACAGGTCTAACAGGTCGGCATCTAAGTTCCCTCTAGGAAAGCTTTGATTATGGCTGGCGCATGTCCAGGTTGAAGCCTTCCCGATTCCCGCCCATAACCCACCTCCCAACACGCTTCTTTGCTCTCTGGACACACAGCAGCTTAGAAGTGCTGCTGCATGTCCAGAAAGTTGGTTTTGACTATCGGCAGTTGGACGTCCCTGCTATTAGGACGTCCAAGTGCAGACTTAGGCTGGTTTTTGGACATTTTTAAGTTTTAATGATGAGTCCCATAGTGCATATGTTACCTGGACTTACCATGGAAAAACTGAAGGCAGGAATTTTGGATGGTTCTCATATCAGACAACTTATAACTCACCCACAAAACAACCAGAAAGAAGTCTGGAAAATCAGTTTTGAAAATGCCCACTTTGACATTTTGATTGACTAGTAAGATGTCCAAGTGCTGGTTTATGCTGTCTTTTGGACTACTATCTTTTTGAAAATGAGCCCCGTAGTAGAGAATGACACAGGGACAAATTTTTCCCCATCCCTATGAGAACTCTTTTTCCTGTCCCTTCCTGGTGAGTTCTTTTTATGTCCCTGCCCCATTCCTGCAAGTTCTGTCCTCATCTGCACAAGCCTCAGACACTTTAAAATCATAAGTAGCAACATTCTAGAGCTCAGATTGTGATGTCATAATGCCTCATTCCACCAATGCCTAAGCTCCGTCCTCATCTGCACAAGCCTCAGACACTTTAAAATCATAAGTAGCAACATTCTAGAGCTCAGATTGTGATGTCATAATGCCTCATTCCACCAATGCCTAAGCTCCGTCCTCATCTGCACAAGCCTCAGACACTTTAAAATCATAAGTAGCAACATTCTAGAGCTCAGATTGTGATGTCATAATGCCTCATTCCACCAATGCCTAAGCTCCGTCCTCATCTGCACAAGCCTCAAACATTTTAAAATCATAAGTAGCAACATTCTAGAGCTCAGATTGTGATGTCATAATGCCTCATTCCACCAATGCCTAAGCTCTGTCCTCATCTGCACAAGCCTCAAACGCTTTAAAATCATAAGTGTTCGAGGCTTGTACGGTTAAGGCAGAGCTTACAGGAATGGAGCAGGGACAGTGACAGCGACAAAACTCATGGGGATGGGATGGGGAAATTGAATTCCTGCAGGGACAGGGAAAAATTTGTCCCCCATGTCATTCTCTACCCCATAGCTTCTGTGTAGCATCCTGCATCTCTTACACCTGCTCCCCTCCTTTCCAACATGACTGGACCCCATCACTACCATTGTTCCTTCTAAGCTAAGCAGAAGTCCTCCAAATGAATTGTTGCCAGTAGGGGATGGTGCCTCAGTATTATGTTTTCAATTCCTAGGGACAGGCAGGTTCCCTGGAGAGTTGCAGGGCTTGCCTGCCCCTTACTATTGAAAATGTGATAGTGAAACAGCACCACCCACTGGCAGGATTGTTGGTGGAGGACTCCCATTCAGCTGTCACCATTCCTAGAGTCCTCCATTGACTGCAATCGCCCTGTGACCCTGCCACTATTGCCAGAGCCCTCCGTGTCCAATTACTCCCCCCGGTAATATTGCTAGAGGTTACAGCTATCATTTTAGAGCTGTAGGTGCAAGAGGCAAGGACAAATGTGATTTTTTTTTCTTCAATGCCTGCTTCTGCTAGCTGAATATTGACTGGAACAATTATCTTCAACAGTTAACATTTTAGTTATAAGGAGTAAAACAAAATTAAAATTAAGACAACAACAAAAGAGGCATAGACAAAATGTTAAATGTTACTAAACACTTTTCCTTAAGTAATTATCATTATATTGCAATTGTTACTTAGTTAAATAATTAGACAGAGAGTAGCAGAATTCACTAATTAAAGATTCTAGATATAATTGTAAGCAGAACTATTTGTCGAAAGAGGTTCTCATTTTATCTGTTATAGACATTTCAAATTTGCCACATTGTAGGACCAATTACCACCCAAAAATGAACCTTAAAACTATGATTGACTTTCCAATTAGTTGGTATCATGTTCTCCACCAGAATGATGGTATATCAAGAAGTTTAGTTTGTGAGGAAATCTCGCTTTAAATGCAGAAAATATAATTTCTTTTTCGCCTCTTTCTTAGCTGTTTCAATAGCAGCAAATTCTTCATGGTCGAGATTCAGCATGGTTCAAGCAAGCAGGAGAGGCTCTAACCACTATGGCAGTGCCCAGAGTGACGCGGGCAGCTATGTGGACACCAGTCATATTCAGAACTGAGGCCTGTATAGCTACAGTAAACGGGCAGATAAAAACCACACAAAAGAAAGCCCTATCTTTCCCTTCTACTGCCATTACTACAATTTATTATTTCTATAGCACTACCAGATGCACACAGCACTATGCATTAAACACACAAGAGTAGGGTTGACAGATTCCCTCTTTACAAAAAGAGGACATCTGGCCTTGCCCTGTTCTGCCTCCAGCTCTACTTCATTCTGCCCCCCCCCCCAGCCCCACCCCTGGGTGAACCTCCTGTCTCCATCCCAGAGGTCTGGGCAGCCTCTGCGCATACGTGGATGTCAATGCGATGACCTTGCGCACATGCGAGTGCATGTATGTTCACGTTTAATTAGCATTTGTTATACCACATCAGCATATTACAGACTTCAGTGGTTTACATTATCTAATATAATAAAGCCCTAAGCGCGCATGCGCACTCCCACCTGCGTGCTCCTGTTTTCCGTGCGCTGTAGGGACCCGCAGGTAGGATCACATTAGTAGTATTGTTAAAACCACCTTCTATAGATTGCGGAAAATTCGATCTATTTCTAAATTCTTCTGTCCTAGAGCACTTAATATTCTTATTCACTCTCTGGTGATGTCTAAAATCGATTACTGCAATTCATTATTTACAGGAATTACGTTACAAGAAATTAAACGTTTACAAATTATTCAAAATGCTTCTATTAAATTAATAACAAAATCTAAAAAATTCGATCATGTGACACCACTCCTAAAAAAGGCTCATTGGCTTCCAGTCATACACAGAATTACACACAAATTATGTACTATTATCTTTAAAACATTAGAAAATAAGACTCCAGCATTTTTATTCAGACTACTTATTCCATATTCTGTTAAAAGAACTTTAAGATCTAGTGAACGGAATCTTTTATCAATTCCTACGTTAAAAGTAATCGGCACAAGAAGACAATTTATCTTCTCATGTACAGCTCCCCAGATCTGGAATGCGCTTCCTATGTTTTTACGGGAGGAGAAAGTGTTTGGGAAATTTAAAAGCGATTTAAAAACCTTCTTGTTTAAAGACGCATTTGCAAATTAATTAAATTTTATTATACAGTGTTACTCTAGTTAATTATTTTTTACTCATTTTTTAATTTCCTTATGTGTTTTCCCTTTATGTTCTTTCTTTACTATAAAAAATGTATTTCTCTTCCTCTTTCCCTTTGTTTTTGTTATAATTGATAAATTGTATGTAATGTTTTCGTTTTCTTATGTGTATATTTTATTGTACATCGCTTAGAAATCTGATTAAGCGATTCAACAAGCAACCTAATAAACTTGAAACTTGAAAACTTGAATGCGCATGCGTGCGGCGGCACGGAGCCTGTTGGCCGTGGCGGCTCTTGCTGTCTGAAGGATAAAGCCAAGAAGCACGGAGCTGGAAAGGAGAGGAGCTGCTCTCCTCCCCTCCCCTGACGGACTTAAAAACCCCCAGAGCTCGTTTCAGGTCCGGCAAGGGCTGCGGGTCCTGAAACCTTCCGATTCAAGCAGCGTCTGCAGCACTCTACACACGCTACTTCGGGGCCTTCTACTGCCCTGATTTGCTGGGCAGTAGAAGGCCCCGAAGCAGCGTGTGTAGAGTGCTGCAGACGCTGCTGGAATCGGAAGGTTTGTCGGGACCAAGGGAAGGGAAAGGGGGGGGGGGCAGGCGGTAAGGGACTAAGGGAGCCGGCCAGACCACGGGAAGGGAAAGGGGGAGGGTAGGGGAAATGCTGCTGCTGCACAGGGAAGTGGTGGGAGAGAAATGGTGCTGCATAGGAGGCAGGGAGAGATACAGATAGATAGAAAGAAAAGAAGAAGGACACAGGGACAGGGAGAGACACAGAAAGACAGACAGACAAAGGGGGCCAGGGAGAGAGACAGACAGCGGGAGGGAGAGAGAGACAGAAATAAAGACACACAGACATATATTATAGCACCCGTTAATGTAACGGGCTAAAATACTAGTAATACAAATAATATATGAAAGGAACTCCATTAGAGATAGGAAAGCACTGGATAGAAAGTACTAGATGTATGACATCATTGTGCCAACGGCCATTCATGCACAGATGGCCTCTAGGTGCGGCCCAAGCTCGGGGACTTCCTAACCCAATACAAACTGCTTGGTTTTGGCAATCCCTCCAGGCACTCGGACAGTCCTCTAAAAAGAGGACATGTCCGGGTTTTCCCAGACATCTGGTAACCCTACACAAAAGATGATCCCTGCTCAAAAGAGCTTACAATCTAATTATGAAAGACACACTGGACAAAAATGGTAACTCAATATATGCTGTTCATGTGGGGGAAACACAAAGGGCGAAGAGGTAGACAGGGTAGCGGGCTACAGAGGAAATGACAAACAAATGTGGTACTTTACAAAATGGTGGGTTTAAGACTTACCTGCTACTAGATTTTTAAATCGATCTCACTGGTATCCAACCAAAGAGTTTGTAAGGCTTACCTATTATGTTACCTTTATTATCAGAGTACAGTACTCCCCTGAAATTCACAGGGGTTCCATTCCCAGAACCCCCGCAAATTTTGAAAAACCGCAAATGCGTTTTTTCACCTTTCAAAAGGCAGGGGAGGCAGGAGAGGGCAGCTGGAGCGGGTGAAGAAAATCGCTCACGGTCTGCTCCGGCCGCCTCTTCCTGTGGCGGGGTCGGGCTGCGCCAATCGGGAGCTGCTTTGACACGCGACTCCTGATTGCTGTGGCCCGACTTTGCTGCAGGGAGAAGCGGTCGGAGAGAACCGCGAGTGAGCCCACGAATCGCGAGCTGCAAATTCGCGGGGGAACACCGTATTATCATTATCAGAGTGAAAAAGCTTCAGACAGTGGAACAGTATACCCAATCCGGGTTTCAGTCGTGAATAAATTCACTGGCTCCTGCTCACATCACAAGCAAAAAAAACCTTTTAAAATTATTTTATCCAATGGCGAAAAGGTATTTTATGGAAATATTGGAAATTCCTGAAAGCTCCTTACCTCCTCTTACAAGAGTGTACTATCTTCCTGCCAAGCCCCAATCCAAAGAAGAAGAAAAAATTGAGGAATCCCGGCACAGACCATTGGACATTTCCGCAATTCTGGAACAATCGGATAGAGAATTGGCTGTTCCAGCCACTCTCTTGTTGTCTGTGGCTTTGGCTCCAGACAAGGATTGGATATTAAAACTTTTCTTTAAAAATAGGTCCAAAGACTTCCTGGGATATCATTTTCAGATTTTTCCTGATGTCTCTAGAGAGACTCAAAAAAGAAGAAAAGAATTTCTACTTCTAAAACCTGGAGTGATTCAAATAGGGGGTATTTTCTTTTTGAGATATCCATGTAAATGTGTAGTCAGATATTTATCTTTGAAGTATATTTTTACAGAGCCGTCTCAACTGATTAGTTTTCTCTCAGCGAAATGTCTTGAGAAAGGAATAACAGCGCCCATGGAAGGTTAGCTCCCCGCACTGTAGTAAGACTGGATTTCCTTTTAACTTATTTGATTTATATTTGTTCTACTCTTTAAATCTTGGATCCAAAACATGGAAGACTAGTGTGTGATCAATTAGATCATTTATTACTTCATTTATCTATTTTTATTTTCAAATTGAATTATGTATTAAGGTATATCTTAATTTCGGAAATTTAGTTTATTATGTTGTTTGATCTCACTTTACTGTACAAGATGTATATGCTTGGTAATATTATAAAATTTTATAAATAAATAATAAAAAATAAAATAAAATTATTTTATCCATTTATATATTTACTTGGGTTTTTTTTATTTTTCAGTTTATATTTGATCATAAAATCAGCTGTCCCAGCAATGTTTAAATCATGATCGCCGTTTTAACTTGTCTGTAACAGACTCCCAGTTTTTAGCCTTCCAAACTCTTCATGATATACAGAATTGGCAAATCTCACATTAAATTCAAAAGACTTTTTTTTTAAATCTCTATCTTCTGGAAATAAACGAAAGGATTACTTATCTCAGAGGATTCTCGATTGCTGCTGTCCCTTAAGTATATCCTTTTATCGATTTATATAAACTGTCGGTCCATTATTGTTAGCTGACATAGCCTGCGTTTCGCGGGACCAAGTCTAGTCCTGCTGCATCAGAGAATTTCGATGCATCAGAGAATTTCGAGGCAACAGTATTTACTTATCTTGAATTGGCTGTTAATTCTTCGTACCGATTCTGCTGAGCATGGTATGTCCGTATTTACACTTGGCATTTGACATGCCCATGTTACAGGAAGGTGCTCTGAATGCATAGTTCTCTACTGAAGGGAGTAAGGAAAGTCACAATGGGTATTTTTCTGTCCCTGGAGGGCTCATAATGAAAAAAAAGAAAGAGTAAATTACTGTGGGATTTGAACCAGAATCCTCTGGTTTTCACTCAGGTTGTTTTAACCATTAAGTTAATCTACCACATTAGCCCTCTTTTACAAATAATAACTTTATTTTGTATACTGCCATACCCAGAGAGTTCTAGGCGGTTCACAGCAATTAATTAAGATTACAAACGATGAGATCATTGGAATTAACATTTTAGGAATGTAGAGGTCATTGAAGTTGATAGGAATATACAAGAATGTACAAGGAATATACAAGAATGTACAGGAATATACAAGAATGTATAATAGGAAGGTAATATTTTATTTTCAGGAATATACCGGTCATTGAAGTTAATAGGTTTGGTGGGTATGGTAGGAGGGAAGGTGGAGTTTCACGTGTATTGATGGGAGTTGAAGAGGTGTGAGGGTGTTAAGGGTTCTAGAAGTCCGTGGAATAGGTGAGTTTTGAGGGGTTTTTTTTTAAGTCGAGGTAGGTGGGGGCGTCGAGTACAGTTTGTGCTAGCCATGAGTTTAGTTTAGCTGCCTGGAAGGAGAAGGTTTTGTCAAGGAACCTTTTGAGACGACATAATTTTAGGGAGGGGAAGGCGAACAGATGAATTCTGCGAGAGTTCTTATTGTTGTGATTTAGATTGTTGTGAGAGTTCTTATTGAAGTGAGGGTAGAGGTAGCTTGGGAATAGGCCAAATACAATTTTGTAGCAGAGGCATGCGAACTTGAATAGGCGCGCTAAGCGTTTTAGCACGGATTTAGCGTGCACTAAACCAACATGTGCGCTAACCGCTAATGCGTCCATAGGATAACATGCACGCGTTAGCATTTAGCGCGTGCTTAGTGCATGCTAATATTTAGTGCACGCTAAAAACCTTTTCGCACCTTTGTAAAAGAGGGGAATAGGGTCTAGGTAAATGGTCTCCAACACGCGGCCTCAGGGTCACATTTGCCTCAGGCCCTCCATTGCGGCCTTCATACAGTTAGTTGAAATCTTCAAATCCTGTAAATGTGTTAATTTCAATCTTGCCTACTTGTTATAGAGGGCAAGATTGAAATTCATCTCTTAAGTGTTATTTATGGAATTTGCTACAACTGCAATCCAAAATAGTTTCAAAGAATATATCCTTGAAGTGTTGCAGAATCAATATTAGTCTTAATTTTTAATACCCAGTCTGAACAAGCAAGTCAAGGCTTTTTACAAGAGGCCACTAGACCACCAAGATTTTAAAGGTAGGTCTAGGGAGGGCCGGCTTGTCCCTATTACTGCAGGATTACCACGGCATGGTTCCCGAGGCAATACGCGGAATGGTCCACTGGTACTGCAGTAATACCAGATTATTCCTTGACGTGGCCCCTGTTTCCATGGTAATTACCGCGGTAACTACGGTACTGGTTACCCTGTTATTCTAGACATCACTTGGAAGTCCATTCCTCTTGTATGTTAGAACAGAATCTATGTGGCAAATCCTGTTCTAAGATATTTGAGAAATAGACTTACATATGTGATTCACAAATTTGGACATTCATCTTTCAAGATGGCGTCCTTTCTAAAAAGCCTCTGCATGTTCAGTATACTGCTGATTTCAATTATTATTTCCACTGTTAGTACTGGGTACAGACTTTACAAATACTACCTAGGCTTAGTGATATACTAAATTAGTAGCATTTGTCCGCTTGATTAGAGAGTTGAGGTGGTCTTTATGGACTCGGTGGGTGGGTAGTATAGCTTTTGGTTAGCAGATGGTCAAATATTCAACTGGCAGAAGATTGCCTCAGCAAATGGAGTCAGCTGGGCTTTGCCCAGATTTCAGAGCATGAATGAATCAACTCCACGTAAAACAGCGAACAGGCAAACTGTTCCTAGCACATGTTAGCATTGCTATAATATTATGATAGATCTTGACTTTTAGATAGTGTAGCAGCATTCCCTGGGCTTCCTACTGGCTTAGATAAATGTGTCCCTTCAAAAGATAGTTACTTCTAAGGGAATTCTGTGCAAAACTATTCAAAATTCTGCACACCTTATTTTAAAATGTTCCAAAATTCTGCATACTTTATTTGTGAAATTTTGTGCAGAATTTTCCCGTCCTGAGGCCTGACATCCCCCCTCCAACTCTCTTTCTTCTTCCAGCTGCAGTTCTCTTTTCTCACCCTTCAGTTGTCTCCCAGCAAGACCCCAATCCTGTGTATCCCCAAGGTTCCTCCTCAAAGCACCTACCCCCCACCTTTCCTTCTCCCCAACCCCTCTCTCCTTCTTAATCCAACTCATGCATTTACCTCAACCTTTCTTTCTCCCCCACTCTCACACACTGACCTCAATCTCTTTATCTTCCCTCTACCCCCCTCAACCCCTAGGAATTTATCCCACCTCTTCCTCATATCCTCTCACACACTAACTTTAACCTCTCAGTTTTTCCCCTCTCCTTCTCCCTAAACCCCAGGCATTTACCCTGCTTTCCCCTCTTACTCTCACTCATTCATGTATCTTTACTTCCCATTATTCCATCCACTATTATGGCACACACACCCTTCCAGGAACAGGAAAATACGTACTTAACTTGACTGTAATTGACTTTGAGCTACAGGTGTAAAAAATGTAAGTCAAATCCAAATGAGTGATGCGCATAGGCATGGGCGTCAGAAGAAGGAGGCCACCGGGGCCGGGTCCTCTCCAAAAATTGGTGGTCACCGGTCAGTTATAGCTCTACTCCCCCACCCACCTCCTCCCGGCCCTATACTTATAAATCTTTGGGCAGCCACTGTGCAGCATCAGTGAACAGGCCTGGCCTGGAACCCTTCATTCCACTTTAGGGGGGCAGGCCTGCTGGTTGACGCTGTACAGCAGCTGTACGAAGATATAAAAGTACAGCGCTGGGAGAAGGGGGGAGGGGGAGCTGGTGAGAGGTCATGCTGCAAGACTCCGCTGGGGTCTAGGGTGGAATCCCTGGTACTCTCTTCCCCAAACAAAATAGTGTTCTGCTGCCTATGCACATAGGCAAGAGCAACCCAAACTATATCTACATGATACACCAAAATCCTCTACTCAGGGTGCAGCGGCAGCCATGAAAGCAAGTAGAATATTAGGAATTATCAGAGCAGGGTATCATAATGCCTCTGCATCACTCCATGGTACTGTGTGCAATTTTGGTCACCATATCTCTAAAGATGTAGCTGAACTAGAAAAGGAACAGAGAGGGGTGGCTAAAATAATTATTGAGATGGAATGACCCTCATAGGAAGAAAGGCTAAAGAGGTTAATGTCTGTAGAATGATGAGTGGAGTGTTGTGGGTAAAGGCGAATTGCTTGTTTAATCTCTTCGAAAGTACAAGTTTTTATTAAAATTCTATTTGATCGCTTATCTTGTTTTACTAAGCGAAATACAATTAAAAAAAAAAAAAAGCATGAAGTTTCATATTTTCATAATTTATTTAAATTTTGAGAAAGCCTTTTGGGCGAAACGGGTCCCGTCGGGGCATGCATTAAAAAAAAATTCACGCTGTCAACTAGTTTTTATTTCTGCATAAATGATACAGAAGTAAATAGAGAAGCTACATCGCATAAGGAGGCAATGAGATGAGCCAAAGCCAGACATTGTTTGATGCATTGACACTGATGACTTTGAAAGCCCTATTGCTATCCTGTTGTTGAATCCGAACAGTGAAGATCTCAGTTGCTGTGTCAATATTTCTTCACTCGGCACCGTTAGTATAAATCTTGTTTGAAGAATATATTCATATAACCAATACTACAACCGTAAGAAGTTATCTTACTGTTGTGATTAACTTCAATCTGTTCGGTTCAATATCATTCATGGGTCCTCAGCGGGCCACCACATACTCAAACTTTTTCATTGTATGTGGCTTTACGCTCCAAATCCTCATCGGACCATATACTCATTTTTAATTTTTGAATTTTTTGAAGGTAAAACTTAATAGAAATAGATTTTAAATATATGCTAAGAATACTTAGCTTAATATGTTCGACGTTAGTCAGGAGGGAACGTTCCGACGTAATGGTGGAGTGAGCTAAATGAGTGGTGAGAGGGAGCCTTGATAAAGCCCTGGAGATTGACCGGGCGAAACATGTTGGCGACATCTGTTCCCTCCTGACTAACGTCGAACATATTAAGCTAAGTATTCTTAGCATATATTTAAAATCTATTTCTATTAAGTTTTACCTTCAAAAAATTCAAAAATTAAAAATGAGTATATGGTCCGATGAGGATTTGGAGCGTAAAGCCACATACAATGAAAAAGTTTGAGTATGTGGTGGCCCGCTGAGGACCCATGAATGATATTGAACCGAACAGATTGAAGTTAATCACAACAGTAAGATAACTTCTTACGGTTGTAGTATTGGTAATATTTCTTCACTCAACATATAATTCACCCCCTCTTTTACAAAGGTGCCCTAAGTGTTTTAGCGCGCACTAATCGAATTAGCGCGCGCTAAACGCTAACACGTCCATAGACTAACATGCACGTGTTGGCAGACAAACCCCCTCTTTTACAAAAGGTGCGCTAAGCTTTTTAACGCATGCTAAATATTAGCGTGCGCTAAACACGTGCTAAATGCTAGCGCGTGCATGTTATCCTATGGGCACGCTAGTAGTTAGCGCACATGTTGATTTAGTGTGCGCTAAATCTGCGCTAAAATGCTTAGTGCGCCTTTGTAAAAGAGGGCCAATATTTCTTCACTCAATATATAATTCACCCCCTCTTTTACAAAGACGCGCTAAATGTTTTAGCGCGCACTAATCGAATTAGCGCACGCTAAATGCTAACGTGTCCATAGACTAACATGCACGCGTTGGCAGACAAGCCCCCTCTTTTACAAAAGGTGTGCTAAGCTTTTTAGCACACGCTAAATATTAGCGTGTGCTAAACACGTGCTAAATGCTAACACGTGCATGCTATCCTATGGGCACGTTAGTGGTTAGCGCACACGTTGATTTAGTGAGCGCTAAATCTGCGCTAAAATGCTTAGCGCGCCTTTGTAAAAGAGGGACAATATTTCTTCACTCAACATATAATTCACCCCCTCTTTTACAAAGACGCGCTAAATGTTTTAGCGCGCACTAATCAAATTAGCGCGCGCTAAATGCTAACGCGTCCATAGACTAAAATGCACGCATTGGCAGACAAATCCCCTCTTTTACAAAAGGTGCGCTAAGCTTTTTAGCACACGCTAAATATTAGCGTGTGCTAAACACGTGCTAAATGCTAACGCGTGCATGCTATCCTATGGGCATGTTGGTGGTTAGCGCACACATTGATTTAGTGCGTGGTAAATCTGCGCTAAAATGCGTAGCGCGCCTTTGTAAAAGAGGGCCAATATTTCTTCACTCAACATATAATTCACCCCCTCTTTTACTAAGGTGCGCTAACTGATTAGCATGCGCTAATCGAATTAGCGCGCGCTAAATTGATTAGCGCTCGCTAATCAGTTAGCGCACCTTAGTAAAAGAGGGCCTCAATTCTAGAATACTTTGCCAGAGAGTGTGGCAAAAGTGGTTAGTTTAGAGAAGTTCTTGAAAGAAAAGTCCATAAACTGTAATTAAGATGGACTTGGGGGAAATTCCTGGGAAAGGCAACGTTTACTCTTTTGGGATTCTGCCACGCACTTGTGACCTGGATTGACCATTGCTACAAACAATACTGGGCTTGATCGATCTTCGGTCTGTCCTAGTATGACACTGCTTATGTATTTTTATAATTATGTAACATTTGTTCCTTTTAAAAGCCATGGATCTAATGCTCTTGCAAGATGGCACACCAGCACATGATGCTAGATGAGTTAAAAGAGTTAACTCAGACCATGGTCTGGCAGATGGTTCAAACCTGAACTTGTTTGGGATTAAAATGACAAGGTAGCTCCTGACAGCTGAGCATGGCCTCTGGATAAGTGTGTCGGTTTCCATTCTTGGCAGAACCCGTGCAGATAATACAATAAAACACCTGCTGAAGTCAGTCCAGATTGAAACCGCTCTTCTAATTACACAAACACATCCGTCGGATAGCCGTAATATCTATTAGCAATGATGACAGAGGGATGTGCCAAATGGAAAAGTGAGCACTGGCATGCCACAAGATGAAGAAAGCTGGGATCGTCACTAAATCATAAAATTAGCCCAGGCATCTTTTGCCTTTTGTGGCTTCTCTTCATTCTGGTTATTACACTCCAGGGCTCTAACTCATTTATTGCAGTTTTAAGATTGCAAAAACATTTCAAGATGCAGACTGCTTAGTGCACGGAGTACAGCAAATTATGGAAATATTTTTTTTTCGGACGCTACAGCTGGCATTTAAACAAATCCCTTAAACAATCCCCACCCTGCTTGAGGAATTTGGATTACTTTGGGCTAGACTCACCGATCGTGTACTGACCCAATTTTCCTCCGACTCGATTCACTAAACTCTGCGCTGATCATCCTTCGATCAGATCCGCACATGGAAATGAGGGGGGAATGGCATGCAAAGTAAGAAGGATGCGATTCACAAAACAATTTCAGGAACACCGACTGGGCTGGCCGATCCAAAAACAAGCCACTGCTGAGGACCAGTCATTTATGCAAAAACCCTGCCCTCTGCCCCGATTTTGCTTCTCCTGCTCTCTGCCCTGATTCTCCTGCTCTTGCTGCCCTGCTCTCTGCCCCGACTCCATGGTTTTAACCCGTGGTGCAGCCCCGCTTTCAACCTGTGGGTTAAAACCACAGGCTTGCGAAAGTTTCCAGCTCTGTATTTAAAAAAAAAAAAAAAGTTTCCAGCTCTTCCTTTGCGGTGAGCATGCGCAGACCATCTACATGCACAGAAGATGGTATGGCATGTGTCAGGATCGCTCTCCAGCGATCCGTGTGGTTAGTGGGGAGGCATGCCTCCGATTGCCCCCATTCGCATGAGGACCCGTTGAGAATTTGTCGGCCTGCCACAGATCGCACACGGATCCTATGCATCTAGGAAAGAAGAACAAAGAACACGAGCATAGAATGTTTGGGGTAACATTAGCAAAATGCGAACATGAAAGGGATTTGGGGGTACTGATTGACAGAACCCTAAAGCCATCGGCGCAATGTGCGGCGGCGGCAAAGAAAGCAAACAGGATGTTGGGCATGATTAAGAATGGGATCACGAGTAGATCGGAAGAAGTCATAATGCCACTTTATAGAGCAATGGTCAGACCACACTTAGAATACTGTGTCCAACACTGGTCTCCTTACCTCAAGAAGGACATAACTCTGTTGGAGAAGGTGCAAAGGCGAGCCACGAAACTAGTCAAAGGAATGAAAAATTTGAGCTACGAAGAACGCCTCAGGAAACTGGGACTGTTTACACTCGAGAGGAGAAGACTGAGAGGCGATTTGATAGAGACTTTTAAAATATTAAAAGGATTTGATAAAATAGACCAAGAAGCAGCATTACTAACATTTTCAGATGTGACATGGACAAGAGGTCACAGCCTGAAACTGGGTGGCAGCAGGTTCAGGACGAATGCCAGGAAGTTCTGTTTCTCACAACGAGTGGTGGGCACTTGGAATTCTCTTCCAGTGGATGTTGTGGCGGAGACTACTCTTCTCTGTTTCAAGCGCAAGTTGGATATACACCTTCTTGCAAATCATATTGAGGGATACGGTAATTTCAGGTCTTCAAAATAGAGAACCTAAATGGGCCGCCGCGTGAGCGGATCGCCGGACTTGATGGACCTCGGTCTGATCCGGTGAAGGCATTTCTTATGTTTTTATGTTCTTATGATAAGACATGATCGGGCAGGTTAGTGAATCTAGCCCTATGTCCTTCTAGAAGAGGTCTTAGCATCTGATGCTACAATTGGGACGCCGTTTATAGAATTTTCTCCCCCTTGGTGCGTGCGCTGATTTCTGCATAAAAATTTTCCAGGATTGAAAGCATGACTTTAGTTGTCCAATTCACAAACCAACCAAAAGTTATGGGGTCTTTCACTAAGCTGTGGTAAGCATTAATGCCTGCTTACCACAGCTTAAAATGCCTTATTGCAGGGTAATTCAGCACATGTAAATAATAGAGCTTCAACTTAATTTTTCTTTAGTTATGCATTCTTCTTACACAAACTTGATTGCTTAACTCACACTGAAGTTCCTCAGTGTACCACTCTCCCATTATGAAATAACAGGTATGTGGGTTCTTCCTCACCGGAACTATTTAAATCGGTGTTCTATTTGTTATATCCGTTCTAGGATTTAAGGGAAAATTGGACGCAAATCTTCTTGCAGGACACATTGAGGGATACGAGTGACTAATGTATGCACCAGGGTACGCCTGGCTGAGCCTCCGCGTGTGCGGATCACCGGACTGGATGGATCCCAGGTCTGATCCAGTGCAGGCATTTCTTATGTTCTTATACCATTTTATACTTTTTCTCTTTTAAAGTGCCTGTGCTTATACTTTAAAATTTTTCTTATTAATATATAAATAAAGAGACTTAGCTTTTGAACAATTCCTGTCTCATTCCCCACCGACACGTTTCATTCTTCATCAGGGTCGGGGAAAGCAGATAGACAGAAAAGTTCAAGCTGGTAGCGTTTAGCTGATTCCTTGAAAAACATGGCGGGTCTGCAAAAATTTAAAAGTATAAGCACAGGCACTTTAAAAGAAAAAAAAGTATAAAATGGTATAAAAAGTTTAAAGGATATAACAAATAGAACACCGATTAAAATAGTTTTGGTAAGGAAGAACCCACATACCTGTTATTTCATAACGGGAGAGTGGTATACTGAGGAACTTCGGTGTGAGTTAAGCAATCAAGTTTGTGTAAGAAGAATGCATAACTAAAGAAAAATTAAGTTATTGCAGGGTACACATGGGCATTCTGCAGTAATTTTGGCATCTGCACGCACTTCCTACGCATGAAAAATAGATTTTTTTTTTTTTGTGCTGGGAGCGGGTTGGGGGTGGAGAGTAGGTAGGTACTGGGCTAATTGGTAAGCTCAGCTACATCACCATGGACTAACCGATTAGTACCTGGTTAGCATGTGAGCCCTTACCGCCTACAGTTTAGGTGGTGGTAGGAACTTGCATGCTAATGGCCACACACTAATAGAAACACAGAAACATGACGGCAGATAAAGGCCAAATGGCCCATCTAGTCTGCCCATCCACAGTAACCATTATCTCTTTCTCTCTCCAAGAGATCCCACATGCCTAATAGAAACATAGATACATGACGGCAGATATAGGCAAAATGGCCCATCTAGTCTGCCCATCTGCAGTAACCATTATCTCCTCCTCTTCCTATTGGCTAAGGCTCTTAACATTTGCATCAACTCTTCCTATAGGCTAGGGCTCTTTATACCTGCATTGTGATGTCATAGAACTATGTGGTTATAGAAACATAGTAATATGATAGCAAATAAAGGCCAAATGGCCCATCGAGTCTGCCCATCCAAAGTAACCATTATCTCTTTCTCTCTCCGAGAGATCCCACGTGCCTACTACTACTACTAATTATTTCTAGAGGGCTACCAGAAGTATGCAGCGCTGCACAGAATCACGAAGGAGATAGTCCCTGCTCAGACAAACAGGATGCCAAGATGGGAGATACAGATAGAGGGGGAGGGGAGGATGATTAATTTACTGGCTGGGTTGGTGAGCAGTGGGGAGTAGGGTTATGGATTGAAGGCTATTTAAAAAAGGTGAGTTTTCAGTCTGCTTTTAAAACAAGGTGAGGAAAGGGGTGTGGTGGACAAACTCGGAATCTGTTTCACTCCTTGGGATCTTGCCAGGTACTTGTGACCTGGGTTAGTCACTGTTGGGAACAGGATACTGGACTTGATGGAGCTTCGGTCTATCCCAGTATGCCAACTTATGTTCTGTGTTTAAAACCTGAGAAATCTCCACATTCTCTCGTACTTTCCAGCAATAGTGGAAACGATGTATTAGGTTGAGCTAGATCAGGAGTCTCAAAGTCCCTCCTTGAGGGCCGCAATCCAGTCGGGTTTTCAGGATTTCCCCAATGAATATGCATGAGATCTATGTGCATGCACTGCTTTCAATGCATATTCATTGGGGAAATCCTGAAAACCCAACTGGATTGCGGCCCTCAAGGAGGGACTTTGAGATCCCTGAGCTAGATGGATCAATAGGTCATCTGCAAAAGCTGAAATTTTAAGTTCAGTCTGCTCTACTCTAATGCCCATTATTTCTGGACTCAAAATCTCTCCCATTATAAGGTCCAAGGTCAGCATAAATAAAGGAGGGGGGCAGTGGACAGCCTTGGCTAGTACCCTATAAAATATTAAAGGAATCAGATTCTATCCCATTGGTCCATATCAAAGCCTTCAGATCATAATAAAGTGCCTGGACTGCATCACTAAAAATGAGGGTGTGGCTATTAATTCAAATGATAGAAAACCTCCGCCATTTTACCCATGCAATAAAAATGACCTTAGTGAATGGGAATGACTTGAATAAGCATGCGCTAAGGCCAATTTATATCACAGTGTGGTAAAAGGGCACCTAGTGTTTTAAAAGGGAGTGTGATTTGAGATTGAGTGAAGGGTGGGTTAAAAGTAATATAACCAATAGTGAAATTCATCCACTGAATGTATAATTTATACATCCAAGTGGTGACGTTTAAGATAGCAGACCTAAGTTAATGTGGATTTTCAAAACTGGCACATACACAGGTGGAGGACAATTTTAGAAAGGGCATTTACTGTATATACAGTATAGGTGATTAGATGGCACCTATTTGGAACCTAGTCTATAATGGAAAGTAGGCGCTTTCTTTCTTTTATAAGATACTAGTGTAATCAGGCATATATGTGTGTATAAGGATAAAGGAAGTTTGAAGCAGTTTGACTTCTTGTAGTACTGCTAGACTACCACTAGGGGATGTCAGCACTATTTTGAGTCTGGCACAAGCAGGGGCAGGAGTAACTGGGGATTGTTAGGGATTTCTCAAGGTAGGCCTGGGGGATGGGGCCTACAGGGAGGTGGAGAGATGTGGGGGAACCATGATGAGGGGACATCAGGAAGGGTAGGTGTGATGTGATGAAGGATTGGGATGGGTGTAAAGGGGCATGAGGAGGAAGGGGAAACTTTATGCTAGATTGGGTGACCCCCTTTAAAAACACAGAATTAGAACATCAGGATACTCCCAGGCCAATGCTCTAACCTAGAAAAAATAATCTTACTTTTATAAGAATCATCACAATAAATATATTCAGAATCCACCATGTATTCTACAAGGACCTGAGCGGTGCCTCTCTAGGGCTCAAAAATTCATTTCCCTTAAGCTTTATGCTCAAAGAGAATAGAGATTATTAAGAGAGTATGAATCTTATTAAGCACCTTTAGAAACTGATTGAAATTTGATAAAGTTTGGTGAAAAATACAGGAGCTTACAAAATTGGTCTGAGTTCTTGAGCCCTGGAATGGCATTACTGAGGTCCTTATAGATTCTGAATATACAGTATGCATCGTGTGTTTTGTGTTGAAATCCTAAAAAAAATAGTTTTTATTAGCCAAGGTGATTCAATTTTCATACGAATAACATGGCTTGCGGTATTCATTGCAAGTCATGTTCTTCTTTTTACGTACTATTAAGGTATTTTGCATGCGTTTGTGTACATTGCATCTCATTACTATGTATACCACAGTTTTAAAGCTAGATATTAAATGCAGGATCAGGATATTAAATGCAGGACCAGCACTGAATATCCCGGGCCAGCCACACCAGGAAATTCAGCAAAAATGCTAGCTTATATTCAGCACCAGCACTCGCAGTGCTAAGCAAAGATAGGACTGGCTTTTGTGTGGTCCTATCTGCCCACTTAGCTTAGGGTTACCATATGGCTCCAGAAAAAAGAGGACGGATTGAGACATCCGGGTTTTACTTCTACTGAAAGCAATGGCAGTAAGGAGGACAATGGAAGTAAAACCCGGATGTCTCAATCCGTCCTCCTTTTTCTGGAGCCATAAGGTGAGCATTCAGCACTGAACATGGCTAGTGTTCACATAACTGCCGACACCTCCATGACTCCACCCACAGACTGCTCCCAGCACTAACTGGACTGTAGTGTGGACAGTCATAACTGAAATTCAGTGGATGAAGTGCCATTGAATATCGGCAGCCAGGACACTGAGTGCAGTTTAACCAGGTAGGAAAGGCTTTGATTATCAGGCCCCAAATTTTGATATCCTCAAAAACTCTTAATTAGCTAGAAAATAAACACCTACATTTATATTTTACAAAACCTAAGAACAGCAACCTGCGTGACCGTTGGCGTTCCGGGGCCTCCTTTATTTCAGACTCTAATGCGAAACGCAAAACTGAGAGCCTGTCCTATCTTACGAGGGGCCAATGAAAAGTTCTCAGTCCAGTCAACAAAGTTGGGGGCAGTCTCCACTGAGGGCCATATACTTAGTCCAGTGAGTTCCCACTTTTTTGGTTCTGTCGGAAAAATATGGAATGAAAAAAATGTGGAAAGTTGCTGGCCTAAGTGGACAGCCCTCAATGGAGACTGCCCCGACTTTGTTAGTTGGGCTGAGAACTTTTCAGCGGCCCCCCTCGTGCAACGCCAATAGCTGAGCAATAAAATCTTCTTTCCTGATCGGTAGCTCTGGAGGGCTCTTCTTTCTGTTCTGGGCCTCCCTGACTTTCCCCAACTCTGGGTTTTCATCTTCCCCAGACATTTCCATGGTAGCTGAATTTCCCAGCCTTGGTTCTGTTAAGGTGCTCCAGTAAGGGAATGAGTTAAGGAGGACTGGGATTCTCTTATATGAGCCCTAATTGGTATTGTAATGATTAGTCCTTGGCAAGTTGCTTTTTTTCTCTTGTTCTAATTAATTTTCCTAATTTTGTAGATGTCCATTATTTCTTCCGTGTGCCTCCTCCACAGAGGACTTGAACTAACATATTGGTGGTAATCAGTTCTACTTATGTTTGTGTAGAAGTTTCTTTGAAATTGTAGATTCTGATGACTGAATGTCTTGTTTGGCCTTAATTAACATTACTTTGAATTTGAGTGAATGTATTAAAAATAAGTACAGAATAAACATTAAGCACAGAACTCTTAAACATTCGCAAAGGGAGAAATGTATACAACACAGGGAGAGTGTGGCACAGTGGTTAAAGCTACAGCCTCAGAACCCTGAGGTTGTGGGTTCAAATCCCATGCTGTTCCTTGTGACCCTGGGCAAGTCATTTAATCCCCCCATTGTCCCAGGTACATTAGATAGATTGTGAGCCCCCAGGACAGACAGGGAAAAATACTTGTGCACTTGAATAAATTCATTTTAAACCATTCTGAGCTCCCTTGGGAGAACAGTATAGAAAATTGAATAAATAATTCATCTGTGTCCTCACCAGCAACAAGATGGTTTTGAATCAAGGCACATTGGGCCTAATTCTGGAAACAGCAGCGGCCATGCTAGGCACCTTCAAAACAGTTGGAAAGTTCTGGTCACTGGACCTGAGGAAGGGGAGGGGGAGGAGGTAGTCATCAGCTGGTGAGGCTTGGGAATCCCCCACCAGCTACAGCAAGGAAGATGTTCATTTTGAGGGGGCCTATGCTCAAAAATGGGAAGCCTAGCCCCCCTCTCGTGGTTATGCCACTGATTGTGTTTGGTACAAAACAAAGTACTTGCTGAGTTTAATGTTTTGGGGTTTCCAGTTCAGTTTTGGTATTCATATTTCTATTTACAATTTGTGATCCATTGTTCTGTATTTGGTGAAGGTCCGTTTGTGTTTTGTGTGTGAAGAAGTCATTTAAAATTGTATTATATGTACTGTATATGGTAGTAATGGTGCAAGGAGAAATTGGGGGAAGGGCGGGTAGAAGAGGGGCCCCCCTCCTTAATTTCTGCACTGGGCCCCAGCATGTCTAAAACTAGCCCTGGGTAGAGGTTTCTACCGTGGGCCGGTGAGGTAAATGCTCTGACGTTCACCGGCCTGTGGTAGAAACTAGAGAATGACACGGTAACAAAATTCATCACCGTTCCCGTCCCCGCGGATAACCACGGGAAATAATCCCATGTCATTTTCTAGTGTCTATTTCAACCTCAGTCCTTCTACACCAGCATTCTTCAAAGCAAAGCTTGTGGGTCAGTGGTTGTGGCCATTCATACTCTGATTCTTATGTGAGCCAAGGATAATGAAGCCATTGTGACATCACTGATGTGATTGGCTCTTAGGCACTGGTGGAATGAGGCATTATGACATCACAATATCTGCTCTGGATACCAGAGACTGTCATTCTGTAGTGTTTGTTTCAACCTCAGTCCTTCTACACCAGCATTCTTCAAAGCAAAGCTTGTGGGTCAGTGGTTGTGGCCATTCATACTCCGATTCTTCCCTCTCTCCCTAAAGAATGACATGAAGATGGTTTCCTGCGGTTATCCGTGGGGACGGGAACGGTGATGAATTTTGTCACCGTGTCATTCTCTAGTAGAAACCTCTACTGCTGTTTAGTAAAATCCATATATTAGGAACCCCCTTTGAAAATAACTTTCTGCAGTGGTGTTTTATTTTAGGGTTAGTTTACTGACAGTCTAATGTATCATGAATTCTGTTAGAAAGGTTTCAGTAATTACTTAAAATGAAGATTAATAGTTTTATCTGCACATTTCTTGTATGTCCTGAGATAGCAGTGGTATTATACTAAAAGTCATTTCTGAAAGACAGAATGAACAGCTGGTACCAAATTTAATCCCAGTTATATAGCTAAGGAAATAATGTTCCTTGCTTTCCAATACTGTCCATATTAGTGCCAATGAAAAAAGGTTACTGCAAAGCTGCAAAGAGATGTCAATCAAGAACTCAGGCCCCCATCTCAGCCCTGCCACATCCGCTCCCACTTTTAGTTTCCCCAAACAGCTGAATCAACAATCACCTATGCTGTCGGGATGAGGAAATTATTGTCTGCCAGGGATGGAAGGAAAAGGTTCTATTTTAAGAGGGAGACGGGGGCCCAGCTTCTTCTCTTATAAAGGCACTTGGGGTGTAGCACAAGGATTACTGGTAGTCCCTTCTTTAAAAGTGGTAGGTACCAGACGTCATGACATGTTTTCAATTGTGGCCCCCCAAACTTGGAACTCTCTACCACAATATATAAGAGATGAAAAGGAACTCAGTCTCTTCAAAAATAAATTAAAAACTTTCCTTTTTAAAGATGCTTTTAGTCTCTAACATAAATACTTTTTAATTAGTGTAATTAAGTCATCCCTCCTCATGTTTTTTCCTTGAATGTTCCCTTTTCTTCTTCTCAAAACATTTATTATGTAACTTTTCCCCTTTTATCATTTTGTGTTTCTGTTTTCGTCTGTTTATGAGTTTGTTTTTTACTTTTTAGTTAATATTATTGGTATGTTTTTAAAATCCTTATATATCTTATTGTAAATCGCTTAGTAAATTATGGATAGGCGATTCATCAAATTAATAAAATAAACATAAACATAGACTACCACTGATTTAAGAATGTTGCCACAAACTCAGAATTCACGTTTGCAAACTGTACATTCCCAGGGAACACCTAAAATTACTCATACATGTTAGGCAAGCAGCTTCCTACTTGCGCGCCAGTCAGTATTCTATAATGGGCCATTTATTTACGTAAATGACTAATATACCGCTATTTACTGCATTTTTGCTGATTAAAACTAGATGGCACCTTACAGAATTATTTCCCTATGAAACTGCTTGCCTAAGATGCATTTTTAAGTTCAATCTGAAATTTTTTTAATACACAGAAACCAGTATTTTACAGGTATGAAAGGCTTCTGGAATTACCCTCTCTGAGCGGAGATGAAAACTGATGTTACTGTTATGGCCTAGTTAACAAGTTTTGCCACCACTTAGCCCTTCCTTTGGAAACAGTTAAAGTAATTTACCAGAAAACGTGGCATAATTAGCAATTAATAGCCAGAGCCAATGAATCAAGATTACACATTGTTGCGGTATCGACCCTCGCCTGCCTTGTCAGCACTCTGGAGATGCTGAACTTTAAGTGCTTAATTCAGCTGTATTCAACCAATGATTTTTGGTTTTTATCCTCCAAACAAAAGTGCCCTTGTTTATTCTTCTTTCTGCAAGTAATAAAAATCAATCAAACTTTTTTTTCCCCCCCCCAAACATTTGAAATGTCAGTGTGTTCACAGAAATTGACCTAATGCGTTGTGAATTCTAAAAAGCAAAGATTTCAGCCAAGTGAACATTTTTAGGAACTCACAAAATATCTACTGTGCTGATTTTCGGCGGAAGGGATTCATAATTAACCAACGCTAAGCCTTTTCTTGCCAAGGTTTTCACTTTTCTGTCAGAACTCTGATACAGCCTTGCCTACTATCCAACACTCCAGTACAGGCATGTCAAACAAGCATCCGACAAGGAATGTCTGTGTCTTCGTATTTAAAGCACATTCTAAATTTTTTAACATCTGGGCAATTACATAATGTAAATTTGGCTCCCCGTAATTATAGGGGGAATGAATATTTTAGTGCCACCCATCAATGAATGAGCAGCTGCTGACAAATCTCCGCCAGAGCAAAGGAGATCGATAATATATTCCAAACCTAGCTAACTGCTTACCTGCATTCTCAAGACCCCCATGAATACACTTCCCAACGGGTTATTTAATTTGAATAAGAAGAGGAGACGCAAGAGTCACTCCAGGATAGGTATTTGTGAAAATAAAAATGGACTACAGAGGTCAACCACACCTATACCCTACATATAAAATTACCCTCTAGCTGATTTCACTGTAGCATTTTTCAAAAGAGAGTATAGTGGGTTCAACTAAGTCTTTTTTTTTATAGTGGCTGCAGTTATCCAAATACACTTCCCCTTCCGTATTCGCGGGGGTTAGGGGCAGAGCCGGCCCGCAAAAATGGAAAAAACTGGGAATAATATTCGGGCCGATTCTGCCCTTATCCCCCGCTTCCCCCGGCTATTTTTAGCCCTGCGAGCCCCCCCTTAAGCCTTACCTGGTGGTCTAGCGGGTTTTCAGGCAGGAGCGATCTTCCCACGCTCCTGCCCCATGCAGATCGCTCACAGGAAATGACTGCCTTGAGCTCCCGTAGTCTTTCGAGCCATTTTCTGTGAGCGATCTGCACAGGGCAGGAGCGTGGCAAGATTGCTTCTGCCTGACCGCTAGACCACCAGGTAAGGCTTAAGGGGGGGGCTCACAGGGCTTAAAATTGCCCAAAAAATGAAAGTAATTTTTTTAATTTAAAACCGCGAATAAGCGAATCCGTAGATACTGAATTTGCAAATACGGAGGGGGAAGTGTAAGTACTTTTGAATATCGGGCCTCTAGTTTTTATTTCATGACTGGACCCACCTTTATGTTTTACACAGATTATGTCAATCTAGCAATAAAATGAGACTTTTTCAGAAATTACATGAGTAAACGATGTATTTTAAAAGTGCTTTTACTGTATTAATCAAACAGAAAGGATGCTCTCCCAACATTGCCAACTGCAGCATAAGAGCAGGAAGATACAATATCTCATCAATGTTGCCCCCTGCAGGCCATTATCTTGCATTACATTCTTCTCAACAATTGCTGAGACAACAAAGGGCAGGTATTGAGATTCTCCTGTCTTGATCTAAGAAGACATTTCTAAATCAATAGCCATGATAGGAGGGCCATATTAATAATGAAAGAAAAGTTTTAGTGCCCAACATTAAATGAGTTTCTCTTTTCTTTAATTCTTCCAGCATTGTTCCCCCCCCCCTCCCGTTTTAATTCAGTCTGGATAAAGAATAATTGGATGACAGCTGTTTAGTCACATTGCCAAGTTTCAAAACTAACACCTTTAAAATGAAACAAAGAAAATCAAGTGTGGTGTTTTCATGAAAATGAGCAATGATTTGCCTTAGATGACTGGTGAACAAAAGGACTGAATTTAAACTTTTTAGAATGGCTTTTCATGTTCTGCAAGACAGCTTTGCATGCACTGCCTCAATTGCTGGCAAATTCGGCTCATGAGTATTTATTGTGGACATCCTGAAAACCAGACAGGGAATGGCTATGCATTCATTAGTGTGCATTTGGCTTCTTAATATGATTTAAAATGTTTAGGCATACAGTACACTAATGCTCAAGTCAAAAAATGCTTTCTCACTCTATGGAAACTTTGTACCATTAAACAATACTTCGATTTCTTTTCCTTTCGACTGCTGGTTCAATCCCTGATCTTAAGTACCTTAGACTACTGCAATATTATATACTTGGGATCTCTCAAGAAAACCATCAAACGACTGAGAATCATCCAAAATGCTGCAGTCCGTCTCATTTATGGCCTCAAGAAATCAGACCATGTAAGCCCATATTACAAAAAACTACACTGGCTACCTGTGGAAGCAAGGGTCATTTTTAAGTTTGCTTGCCTTTGCTTCAAAACCATGACAGGTTCATCCCCAACCTATCTGTCTCACCAATTCGAATTCCCAGGCAGAACTAATACACGCAGTACCGACTTGTTCGCTTTTCCATCCCTAAAGGGCTGCACCTACAAGAGATACCTCGATAGAACACTATCATTCCAAGCAGGCAAATGGAACAAATGTTTAACCAACTTCATCTCAAACGCACTTTCGTACCAAACGTTTAGGAAGTCAATAAAAAGTTATGTCTTTGACAAATTTTTCAACCTGTTGTACCTCAGACACTTCCAGATAAACCTTACTAAACTTAACATGCCAATGTAAATTTGAAAGTTCTCTTTAATGTCGCTGTCTGTATATAGTCTCTTCCCTTGTAAATCGCTTAGAACTGTTTGTGGTATGGCGATATATAAAAATAAAGTTATTATTATTATTATTGGAAACAATACTGGCTTTTTAAAATTTAAATATTGTTTACTCTAGTGGTTTGATGCTGAACGTGTGGTTTTCATTGCTCTGATTGGCTTTCTATACTTAAGCTGAGGATTAATTGGTGCCTGCAGAGACATAATGGAGGCAATCTATAACTAGGGCGGGGCTAGCACTTATGCACCAGTAAAACAGTCTGGCCCTGATTCTATGAACCGTGTCCAACTCCTAGGCATCATTGAGGGCAATTGTCAATCATCCTCTAGGCCAGTGGTTCTCAACCCTATCCTAGGGGACCCCCAGCCAGTTGGGTTTTCAGGATATCCCTAATGAATATGCATGAGAGAGATTTGCATATAATGGAGGAGGCAGGCATGCAAATGTGTCTTAAGCATATTCATTAGGGATATCTCGAAAACCCAATTGGCTGGGGGTCCACCAGGACAGGGTTCAGAACCAGTGCTCTAGGCACCATTTATAGAATCATGCCTGGTGGTGCCTAGGCGGTCTTAGGTGCCGGTACGCATTGAAACCTCAGGCGCACTTCCATTTAGGCCAGGGATTTCTTGGCCTAAATGAGTGTGCCTAAGTTAGGTGTCTACCAGTGCCTGTCAAGCCACACCCAAAATCCTCCCCGAATCTACCCCTAACCACACCTACTTGCTGGTCGACACCCTGGAGTAAACGCCTACCTCAAAGTGGCAAGCACCTACCAGCTAATTCATTTTAAATGATTTTTAAATTGTTTTATAATGGTGCTTTTAATTAAAGGCACCGATTAAGCCAATTAAGAAAATTAAGTTAGGCGCCTAATTCGGCTAGGCATGGTGATCTAGGCACCTAGGCCCTGATTCTATAATGGGTGCCTAAAGGGCGCCTAAGTCCCACCTAACGCTAAGTGGGACTTAGGCGTCCAAACTAAGTGGTTAATGAGCAATTTAAGGGTTTTAACGAGAGATAATTGGCACATGGACGTCACTTTGTAGGCACCTCCACAATTTCACGGACGCCCATTGAGAAAACTCACGCCTAACAGAATAGGCGTGGGCGTGGAATGGGCATAGCTTGTGCCTATCTTAGACATCCCAACTGCACCTAACTTTAGGCACGCTTTGCAGAATCAGGGCCCTATTGTTTGGCGGCATTTATAAAATCAGGGCCTCTGTGCTTGAACATGAGGGTAGAACGGGTACAAGTGGATCGATTTTTTACTCCATCAAAAATTACAAAGACTAGGAGACACTCGATGAAGTTACAGGGAAATACTTTTAAAAACAATAGGAGGAAGTTAAGCTCTGGAATGCATTGCCAGAGGTTGTGGTAAGAGCGGTCCCCGTAGCTGGTTTTAAGAAAGGTTTAGACAATTTCCGGGAGAAAAAGTCCATAGTCTGTTATTGAGACACACATGGGGGAAGCCATTGCTTGCCCTGGATCGGTAGCATGGAATGTTGCTACTCTCTGGGATTCTAGAATCTTGCTACTCTTTGGGGATTCTGTATGGAATGTTGCTACTGTTTGGGGTTCCGGAATCTTGCTTACTCTGACATAATGGAACGTTGCTACTCTTTGGGTTTTGGCCAGGTACTAGTGATCTGGATTGGCCACCGTGAAGACAGGATACTGGGCTAGATGGAAAATCATTGGTCTGAGCCACTAAGGCTACTCTTATGTTATGTTCTTATGGAGTTGGCAGTAGAGGAAAAGAAGCGCACACTAAGGGCTCCTTTTACTAAGCTGCGTTAGGACTTTAACGCGTGGAATAGTGCGCACTACAATGCCACGCACGCTAGACAGCATTGAGCTGGTGGTAGTTCTAGCCGCCTAGTGCGAGGTTAGTGTGCGCTAATCCGCTGCGTGCGCTAAAAACGCTAGCGCACCTTAGTGAAAGGAGCCCTAAACGCTAAGAAGCCTATAGGAATGAAATGGACTTCTTAGCAATTAGCAGACACTAAGATTTTGTAAAAGGTCCCTAAATAATAATGTTAATTGTAATTAAATAAGTTGTTCAAAATGTCCTCCCTCAGCAGACCTTTTAACTCCACATGGGTTTATCAAGCAGCAAAACTGTGGAATGCATTACCAATTAATATTAACCAGTAAACCTAAAGACCTGTCTTCTTCAAGAATTTGTTACGAATGATTCCTAAATATCATTATACTTGTTTTTAATTTGTATCACCATAATTACTTAAGTAAACCGCTGTGAACTTCATGGAGGCATTGGCGGGATACAAATCAAGATGGTATTGTATCGTATTATTGCAATGTCAGTCATGCGTTTTGATCAATTTCTTAAGAACATAAGAATTGCCGCTGCTGGGTCATACCAGTGGTCAAAGATCTGTGCCCTAACTGAGACCAGCCCTACCTGTGCTCGTTCTGGTTCAGCAGTAACTTGTCCAACCTTGTCTTGAATCCCTGGAGCATTCCAGTTCTCTACCACTCTCTGGGTGAAGAAGAACTTCCTTACGTTTCTATAGAATCTTTCCCCTTTTAACTTTAGAGACTGCCCTCTCGTTCTCTCTACCTTGGAGAGGGTGAACAACCTGTCTCTATCTACTAAGTCTATTCCCTTCATTATTTTGAATGTTTCGATAATGGCCCCTTTCAGCCTCCTCTTTTCAAGGGAGAAGAGGCCCAGCTTCTCTAATCTCTCACTGTACGGCAACTCCTCCAGCCCCTTAACCATTTTAGCCGCTCTTCTCTGGACCCTTTCGAGTAGTACCGTGTCCTTCTTCATGGACGAAGCACTCCAGGTGAGGGCGTACCATGTCCCGGTACAGCGGCATGATAACCTTCTCCGATCTGTTCGTGATCGCCTTCTTAATCATTCCTAGCATTCTGTCCGCCCTTTTTGCCGCCGCCGCACATTGTGCAGATGGCTTCATTCCTAATTTTTGTGTTGTTTGCCTTTTCCTGCACTGTCGCCCAGTCGTTGTAGTCTACAGGATTTACATCTGGGCTGTTGGATGGCCCAGTGTTAGTTGGATGATGTCTGGCATTCGTTGTATTCGTAATTGCACTGTTTCTCTAGCCTGGTGGGCTGGCGCACTGTCTTGATAAAAGATAAGATATTCACACAGCTTACAAATATCAGGCATCAGCTTCTACTGTCTACTTTTATGCCTGGTTCAACACAGTGAATGGATGTTCTGCCAAGCATCAAACTCCAACTGACACCATGACCATACTGCAAGCGACTGGCCAGAATATGTTTCTTTGACATTCTGGCTTAAGCTCATTCATTTTGGCTGTATGTCGAATGAGCAACGGTGACTGGTTTTTCATCTGTGAAGATGATGAAATGAATGCGGCTTGATGGAAAACATTTCAGGAGTATCTATCCACTGCAGCCTCACTTGCTTGGTCACCTCGGTTAAATCGATTGCTTTCTGGGTTTGTATTTTTTTTTTGTAACATTTCAAGTGAAGGTCATAGTGTACAATTTCGTTCACTGGTGTCTGGGAAATTTCAGTATCTTGTGAAATTTCTCAGTGAGTTCTGTACAAGCCACGCATTTTAGGCAGCATTCTACAGGAGGCGTTAGGGGAGGCTGCTCCCTTAATTCTCCTGGATTTTTTTCTTCCACAAAATCAATACTGCTTTACGATTGTGAATCCTGGACTTATAGTAACTGGGAGAACATAGGCATCAAGGTTTCCAGAGTGACAGACAGGCACATTTAAGTGTTAGCACATATATTTGTGTGTATGTTTTGAAATATTGAACCTACACATGTAAGGGTCAACACTTACATGTGTATGTTGCTTAGCTGTAGAGCAGGGGTCTCAAAGTCCCTCCTTGAGGGCCGCAATCCAGTCGGGTTTTCAGGATTTCCCCCAATGAATATGCATGAGATCTATGTGCATGCACTGCTTTCAATGCACATTCATTGGGGAAATCCTGAAAACCCGACTGGATTGCGGCCCTCAAGGAGGGACTTTGAGATCCCTGCTTTAGGGTGACCAGGTTATCCATTCCAGAAGGGAAACTTTTTGGCCAGTCCTGGATTTCTGACAACCTCATCCTGGTGCTTTATGGGACCTACAATACTGATTTCAATGGATAGAATCATGGACTACTGCTTTGGGATGTAATTTTAAAACCAGGATTGGCCAAAAAGTCTCCCTTCTGGAATGGGTAATCTGGTCACCCGACCTAGATACCTTCAGTGGCTATTCCTTATTTTCCCCCTTCCCCCCATTTCCGAGTAATATTCAGTTATCAAAGACTTACATTTGCCAGTTAAAAATATAGGAGTCATCATACTCCATTCCAATTATTTTCAAAACAGGGGCCCTATAACATGACGGCTTGTATTCCTATTCAAGGCAAAACAAGAAACTGAATTGTTTATCACTAATAATAAAACCCTAGAGCGTGCATGTGCTCTTGAAAATTCGTGATTCCTGGCGCCATGAGGTGTGCTTCTGTGGCAGTATTCTATTTCACACCTCACGGTGCTTGCAGGGGCTGGAGGCGCGTGCGGTGGCTGAAGGCACAGGAAAGGGGGGGAAATGAAGGGAAATGCTGTTGTTGCTGCATAGGGAAGTGGGATGGAAATGCTGCTGCACAGGGAAATGGGGAAAAATGACAGACAGACAGCGGGAAGGAGGCAGACAGAAAGAAAGAAAGACACAGGGGCAGGGAGTGGGACAGAAAGACAGACAGAGAAAGGGGGCCAGAGAGAGAGAGTCAGCGGGAGAGGGAAAGGGGGCTGCTTTGGGGGGAGGGGTGTGCTTGGGGCAAACAGCTTTGCTCTGGGGGGGAAGACAGAAGGGGCCATGGAGAGACAGGGAGAGGGAAAGGGGGCTGCTTTGGGGGGGAAGGTGTGTGCTGGGGGGGAGACAGAAGGGGCCATGGAGAGATAGGGAGAGGGAAAGGGGGTTGCTTTGGGGGGAGGTGTGCTGGAGACGGACAGCTTTGCTCTGGGGGAAGACTGAAGAGGGCCATGGAGAGACATTTGGGGGGGGGAGGTGTGTGCTGGGGGCAGACAGCTTTGCTCGGGGGGGGGGGGGAGGGGGAGACAGAAGGATACAGACAGCGGCCAAGGAGAGAGAGATAAAGAAACACAGACAGACAGACACATCTATTCTAGCACCTGTTAATGTAATGGGCTTAAAGACTAGTTATTTATATAATTGATAATGGGGTTGTTAGGGTTTTACACTGGAAAAGTATGAATCTGAATACCCACATGCAAAAACCTCAGCACTAGGGTTACTAGATGTTGGGATTTCCCCGGACATGTCCTTCTTGTCAAGGACATGTTTGGGGGTCCGGATGATTTTTCAAAACCCAACACTTTGGGTTTTGAAAAGCTTCCCATCAAAATCACGTTGGGAAGGGGATAGCGCAGTGATGCCACACTCACGCACGTGTGACATCATTGCATCGCATCTGCGCATGTGCGGATGCTGTCTGGGGGCAGGGCTGGGGCGGAATGGAGCGGAACTGGGCGGGCCTGGGGGCTTGGCCATGGGTCCAGATTTTCCTTCGGGAAAATCTGGTAGCCCTGTTTAGCACCGATTTCTGAGGTGTAGATGTGATATGTTGCTTGCATAGAATTCCATTATTTATCTGCTGCAAAAAGGTCCAGAAAGCATTAAAGGAAACAGAGGGGAAAAGGCATATGAAATTACTGAAAAGGCTTTATGCAATAGCGATGCCAATAATAGCATTCAATTGCCTTATCAATTTATTAGATGTTTTTGAATGTAGAAATAGACCTTTGTTTATTTATACTGTTCTCCCATGGAAGCTCAGAATGGTTTACATGAATTTATTCAGGCACTCAAGCATTTTTTCCCTGTCTGTCTTGGTAGGCTCACAATCTATCTAATATGCCTGGGGCAATGAGGGGATTGCGTGACTTGCCCAGGGTCACAGGGAGCAGTGTGGCTTTTAACCCCCATCCTCAGGGTGCTGAGGCTGTAGTTTTCACTACTGTGCCACACCCTCCCCCACTCTCACATGAGGCTACAAGACGAACCAATTATAATATATTTGGATTTTCCAAAGGCATTTGACAAAGTCCCTCATCAGACTCCTTAGACAATTAACATGTGATGGGACAGGAGGCAATGTCCTAATGTGAAATGAGAACTGACCAAAAGACAGGAAACAGAGAGTAAGACTAGTTATCCACATGCAAAAGAGTCAGCAGTGGACTTCCCCAAGGGTCTAACATACAGTACTCATAAATGATCTGGAGGAAGGAGCATTGCATGAGGTGATCATATTTGCAAACAACACAAAATGATTCAAAGTTGTTACAACTGCAGAGGATTGTGAGGAGTCATAGAAGAATTTGTGAGACTAGGAGACTGGGCAGCTAAGTGACAGATGAAATGTGGACTAGCATAAAAGGTTACGCCTAGGTCAAAATAATCCCAACTATAGGTACACAAGGACATAAGAATAGTCTTACTGGGTCAGACCAATGGTCCATCAAGCCCAGTAGCCTATTCTCACGGTGGCCAATCCAAGTCCCTAGTACTTGGCCAAAACCCAAGGAGTTGGAGCAATATTCCATTATCTCAGAGTAAGCAGGATTCCGGAACCCCAAATAGTAGCAACATTCCATGCAAAATCCCCAAAGAGTAGTAAGATTCTAGAATCCCAGAGAGTAGCAACATTCCATGCTACCAATTTAGAGCAAGCAGAGGCTTCCCCCATTTAATAACGGGCTATGGACTTTTCCTCCAGGAATTTATCCAAACCTTTCTTAAAACCTGCTATGCTATCCGCCTTTACCACAAGCTCTGGCAATGAGTTCCAGAGCTTAACTATTTTCTGAGTGAAAAAATATTTCCTTCTATTGATTTTAGAAGTATTTCCTTGCAATTTCATCAAGTGTCCCCCTAGTCTTTGTAATTTTTGACGGAGTGAAAAATCGATTCACTTGCACCCGCTCTATTCCACTCAGGGTTTTGTAGGCTTCAATCGTATCTCCCCTCCGCTTTCTCTTTTTCCAGGCCGAAGAGCCCTAACCTTTCCAGTCTTTCCTCATACGAGAGGAGTTCCATCCCCTTTATCATCTTGGACGCTCTTCTTTGAACCTTTTTTTAGCGCCGCTATATCTTTCTTGAGATAAGGAGGCCAGAATTGAACGCAATACTCCAGATGGTGGCGCAACATGAACGATACAGAGGCATTATAATATCCTTAGTCTTGTTAACCATCCCTTTTTAAATAATTCCTAGCATTTTGTTTGCTTTTTTGACATTTTTAGCCCTGTGTGTTCCAGCTGAAAAAAATAAAAATAATTCAAACCTCTCCCCCCCTCTAAAAAAAAAAACCAAGCAAACAAAAACCAACCCAAATAGAATGTTGAATGTTAAGAGATTACTTCTAAAGGAATGGGGAAGCAAACTGAGAATATCATTATGCTTCTATAAAGGTCCATGTTGTGACCCCCGTTGAAATTTTCTGCAGTTCTGGTCATCCCATCTCAAACAGTGTATAGTGGAAACAGAAAAGGTTCAGAGAAGGGAACATTTCCCTTTCAAAAAAAGTATAAATGAGTTAGGATTCTTCAGCTTGGAGAAAAGAAGATTGAAAAGGAAAATAATATTTATTATTATTATGTATTTAAAAATTTATACACCGCCTAAAAACCCAGATGGTTTACAAACAACATGCACAATGATTAAAAACATTCCATAACACATACAATTTTTTTAAAAAACTGTCTTAAAAACACTGCTGTCCAATTCTCCACTTGCTCACATAAGCACACTAACCTCATCCTTTACAATACCATGCTAGCGTTTTTAGCACTGGCCGCGGCAGGAACAGCTCGGACGCTCATAGGAATTCTATGAGTGCTGGAGCTGTTACCGCGACGGCCAGCGCTAAAAACAGCAGCACGGTTCTGTAAAGGAAGGGTTAAAAGAAGTTTATTAAATCACGAGTAGACAGAACTCAAGAAAGCGTGGGACAGGCAATTGGGGTCTCTTAGCAAAAGGAGGAGATATGAATGGATGCTGTGGATGGGCAGACTGGCTGGGCCATTTGGCCTATATCTGCCATCAAGTTTCTATGTTTCTAACCTTTCAAACAACTTAAAAACAAGTGGATACATCACAAAACTAATGTTCAGCAGTAAAAAAAATAAATCATAGAAACTATGGGCTTTTAAAAAGGTGCGCTAGCGTTTTTAATGCAGGTACCGGATTAGCGCGTGCTATAGCACGCGCTACCCGAAAAACTACCGCCTGCTCCAGAGGAGGTGGTAGCGGCTAGCGCGTGTGGCATTTTAACGTGCGCCATTCCGCGCGTTAAGGCCCTAACGCACCTTTGTAAAAGGAGCCCTATTTTAATGCAGTGCATAATTAAGTTGCGGAGTCTGTTCATAAACTATGCGGTCAAGGTGACTGACATAATGGGATTTACAGAAACTTGGACAAGTTCCTGGAGAAAAAGTCTGTATCAATATAGCAGCCAGGTAGAGTTGGGGAAAGCCATCACTTATCTCGGGAAATTAAAAATAAGGAATAGATCCACTTTTGGGATCTGCTTGGTACTTGTGACTCAGGCTGCCACTGTCGGATACAAGACGCTAGGCTCAAGGATCTTGGTCTGATTGTATTTTCTTATGTTCTTAAACCATGGAACATACAGAGAAACTCCTTAGCAGGCTCTTCACCAATTTACCTATGTGAGCACCTTGAAATTGCTGGCCCCTCTCGTACTCGAAATACCTACCTGTTTTCCTTTCCCTCCCTGAAGGGCTGCCTCTACAAAAAAAATTCCTTGACCGATCCCTAGCATTCCAAGCGGGCAAATGGAACAAATGCCTCTCTACTCTCATCTCCAATTCCCCCCCCCCTATCAAACATTCAGGAAGTTAACTAAAACCTACCTTTTTGACAAATCCTCCCTCCTCCTTCCTCCCCCTCTGACCTCGACTCCCCCCCAGACTCTTTACTGCCGTATGTAACACTGCTATTTGTAACACCGCTGTATCTAACTTATAGCAAATGTAACTACTCCGAACATATAACCTAGCTGCAAAAAATAACTTCACCGTAAATTTATCGTCTAAAATGTAAATGTAACATGACTGAATATGTGTCGTCTAAAATGTAAATGTAACATTAACAAAATTGTAACTTCGCTGTAAATGTACAGTCTCTTCATCTGTTAACCACATAGAACTTCCATGGTAATGCGATATACAAGAATAAAGTTATTATTATTATTATTAATGTTAAGGAAGTAAGGGCAGCCTAGCTTAGTTGTTTCTCAGGATATTAGGTACATTTTTCAGGATATCTGCAGCGATTTGCATGAAATGGAGAGAGATTAGCATGCAACGAGAGAAGATGGCTGCTCCCAGGGGAAAAGGCCATTTTCATAATTGCGCTTTGTTTTCTCCTGTGTATCCTTAGGACACCTAGCTTGTGAATTGAGTTATTCTTTTTCTTGGCAGGATATCCGTTTGCTTTAAAAAAAAAAACATCTATTAATAAAAAGCAGTCAAGTAGAATTAAGAAGACATGAATAAATCCCTACAAGGTTTCGCAGCCCAGGAACATACGGTAAACAGATAAATTGGGCTGAAATGAAAAGAAACTGAAGGGAACCAATGTGAAAGGTGAATAGGCAACAAGGATGTGCCAGGTGTTTGCATTCTTATTAACAAGAGGTTTATAAACACTAGCAAACTACTGCACCACTTAATAAATATTTAGTGGAGATGGGCACACATGAATGAAACATCTGACCACCCTTTGATCTGACTTTTCAGAAGTGCAGAATCAAAGCATTTTTGAAGGGATTGGCTGCCAAAAATTTGATCCACCGATAATTATTAGCGTGGATAAAATTCTTTCCAATGTCAAGATAGTGACGTGACATGCTGAAGGCATCAGTGCTCTTAATCAACTCTTTATTTTTTTTTCTGTTTTGCCTTATCGATGTCCCCAAAGAGGAAAAGAAGGGTTTTGGACCATGCTACTTCCTGTTCTAGTACGTCTTCAGTTCAGCAAACAGTAGACGCCTATGCAACCTAGCAGTTTTTCTCAGCTCGGTCCTGGAGTACCCTCTTGCCAGTCGGGTTTTCAAGATATCTGCAATGAATATGCATGAAAGGCATTTGCATATAATGGAGGCAGTGCATGCAAATTCAATGCGCATGCAAATTCACACTGAAATGCATGAAAGGCAAATTCACATTGAAATGCATGAAAGGCATTTGCATATAATGGAGGCAGTACATGCAAATTGAGTTTATGCAGATTCAATGTGGATATCCTGAAAACCTGACTGGCAAGGGGGTACTCCAGGACCGAGTTGAGAAACACTGGCCTAGCAGATTATTGAAAGAAGAGAGGGGTCAGGTTTCTCCTGCTGTTAGCTCTACTGAGGGAGGCTCAAGTGACTTGAGAAATTAGCTTTTGTTCAGCTCCCACTAGCAGCTACCTATGGCATTATGCCCAGCCAGCCCAACAGAGGCAGTGACAGAAGTGGCCTCCAGAGATGACCTTAATCGGTTGAGCTGGATGGCCATGTCAATGTCAACTGAGCCAGCTGTGGACTCAAACACTGATGCTGATGTGCTAGCAGGGGTGTCCAATGTCGGTCCTCGAGGGCCGCAATCCAGTCGGGTTTTCTGGATTTCCCCAATGAATATTCATTGAAAGCAGTGCATGCAAATAGATCTCATGCATATTCATTGGGGAAATCCTGAAAACCCGACTGGATTGCGGCCCTCGAGGACCGACATTGGACACCCCTGTGCTAAGGGAAGCTCAACTGTTGGCTGTGTCGTCATTGGGGACCTTCAGGCCTTGGTAGAGTTGAATTCAATCTTATATCAACCGTTTTATTTATCGGTATTTATTTAAAGATTTTTAAATCCACCTATTTGCCTAGGCAGAGTGCAAGCATCTTTCTCCTTGCTTGTCATGCTGCCAGTGATAGCTCTGGATTTAATCTAGAATGTTTTGGTACAATTTAATGCTTTTTTTTTTTTTTTTTTAATCAAGGAATGAGTTGAAAGTTTTAACGCAGACAGAAGCCAGGAATGCAGCTTAATGCAGCAGACAAAAGCCAGATTTGAAGCCTTTCAAGGGTAGATGTTAGTTATGGAAAATGTCTTAAAAGAAATTAAGATTCGTGGCATTATATTAGTTAAGGATAAAGATATTTGCAATAGAAGATTGGAACAGCTGGAAAATTATACTCGTATCAGTTTAAGACTTTTAAACTTCCCCAGGCTTCAAGGTTTGAGTCTTAAAAAGACATTTACGAATTACTTGTGTGAAATTCGGAATATCGCTTGGGACTTATTTCCCTCTATTGCAAATGCATATGATATTCCCACAGAAGAGCATGACTCTGGGTCTTTGCCAGCATTGGGTGCAGATCTAACAGCCTTTATAGAGTTCTTAGAGGGGCTTGCTCAGGGGAAAGTCAATGGTAGTGGTCTCTAAGGTCTTTGAACAAGGTAGAAACATGATTATACACTAGTATTTTCAAAATTCTTGGCATAAAATTGTATCTATCCTGATTATGCTAAAAACTACTTAGGAACATTGCAAGTTATTCTTGGCTATGCATGAAGAAACATGGAGCTTGGGAGCTACTTTATTTTCCTAAGATATCTTTGCAAATGTTTTCTATATTCTGGAGCCGCTGAAGGCTTTTTTTTTTAGATACTGGGATAATATGTAGAAACTAGTCTTTAAGCCCGTTACATTAACGGGTGCTAGAACATATGTGTGTGTGTCTGTCTTTCTTTCTTTCTCTCTCTCTCCTTAGCCGCTTTCTTTCTTTCTGCCTTTCTTTTTCCTTGGCTATCCATCACCACCCCTTGCCTGCTCCCCCTGTCCATTTTCCCTTCCTTTTCCTGTGTCCACCACCACCCCTTCACTGCTCTCCTTATGCAGCAGCAGCCCTTCTCCCTTTGTTTTACCTCCCCCCTGTCCAGCAGCACCTCTTTCCTTCTCCCCCTGTCCAACATTAGTCCTCCGTTCCTTTTTCTTCACCCCCCCCTGTCCATCAGCATCTCTTTCCTTCTCCCCCTGTCCAGCAGTAGGCATCCCTTCCTTTTTTATCCCCCTCCTCCTTCTTATCCCTATGATACTCTTACCTTGCTCTGCCCCTGATCAGAGGTTCCTGACAGCCGCCCAGTTGCACCCATTGGAAAAGTTCCCACTGCCGCATCCCGCACCCCTCCTGACGCGGCTCCCGCTGTCCTTTCTGTCTGTCTCTGTCCCTGGCCCCCTTTGCCTGTCTGTCTTTCTGTGTATCTCCCTGCCCCTGTGTCTTTCTTCTTTTCTTTCTGTCTCCCTTCCTCCCTCTGTCTGTCTGTCCAAAGTAGCATTCCATCCCCCTCCATTTCCCTCCCCCCACAACAGTTCCCTGTGCACCTGCCCCTGTGTCTTTCTTATTTTCTTTGTGTTTCCCTTCCTCTCTCTGTTTGTCTGTGCAAAGCAGCATTCCCTCCCCTCCATTTACCTCCCCCCCACCAGTTCCCTGTGCAGCAGCATTAGCGTTTCCTCTATCCCCCCTTTCCCTTCCCGCGGTCCGGTCTACAAAGGTGGTGATTCCAGCAGCGCTTGCATCAGTCTCCACATGCTGCTTCGAGTCCTTCTACTGCCCTGATTTACTCTGGCACGTCCCTGAAGACATCATCAGAGATGCGGCAGAGCAAATCAGGGCAGGAGAAGGGCCCGAAGCAGCGTGTGGAGACTGATGCACATGCTGCTGGAATCGCCATTCGTGTCCGCTGGAAGAGAAGGGGGTGGTTGGCAAGGGAGGAACGGAGATCGGCGGCGGCAGGAGGAACGGAGATCGTCGTCTGGCTGCGGTCCGGCTTGTGGAGGCGATCAGCTAGTGACGTATTAGCACGCATGCGCACTCCTTCGGCCACAGACCTACACGCACGGAACACGCAAATAGGAGTGAGCATGCACGGCTAGCTCTTTATTATATTAGATAACACAAAACATAAAGAATGAAGTTAATGCGTTGCTGCAATCCCAACCTTCCTTTCTGAACACGTTGCCACACTCTTGTCACCTCTCGCCTAGATTACTGCAACGTGCTTCTCACAGATCTCCCACTAAGCCATCTCTCCCCCCTTCAATCTGTTCAGAATTCTGCTGCACGCTTCATATTCCGCCAAGGTTGTTATGCTCACGTTAACCCCCTACTCAAGTCGCTCCATTGGCTCCCTCTCTGCTTCTGCATATATAGAAACAAAGAAACCGACGGCAGAAAAGGGCCATGGCCCATCCAGTCTGCCCACACTAATGACCCACCCCTACCTTCCTCTATGAAAAGATCCAACCTGCCAATCCCATTTTGTCTTAAAGTCTGACACGCTGCTGGCCCCAATTACCTGTAGTGGAAGATTATTCCAGTGATCAACCACTCTTTCGGTGAAGAAGTACTTTCTGGTGTCGCCATGAAATTTCCCACCCCTGAGTTTCAGTGGATGCCCTCTCGTTGCCGCGGGACCTTTGAGAAAGAAGATATCTTCTTCCCCCTTGATACGGCCTGTGACATATTTGAACGTCTCGATCATGTTACCCCTCTCTCTGCCTTCCTCGAGTGAGTATAGCTGCAATTTATCCAGCCGTTCCTCATACGGTAGATCCCTGAGACCCGAGACCATCCGAGTGGCCATTCGTTGAACCGACTCAACTCTCAACACATCTTTGTGGTAATGTGGCCTCCAGAATTGTACACAGTATTCCAGATGGGGTCTCACCATGGATCTGTACAACGGCATTATGACCTCCGGCTTACGGCTGACAAAACTTCTTTGGATACAACCGGTGATTTGTCTGGCCTTGGACAAAGCTTTCTCCACTTGGTTGGTCGTCTTCATGTCTTCACTAATGATCACCCCCAAGTCACGTTCTGCTACAGTCCTTGCTAGGGCCTCACCATTAAGGGTGTAAGTCCTGCATGGGTTTCTGCTTCCAAGGTGCATGACCTTGCATTTTTTGGCATCGAAACTTAGTTGCCATGTCCTGGACCAATGCTCCAGTAGGTCATGTGTCATATAGTTCAAACTGCTTTTACTGACCTCAATATCTCTCTTCCCTTATCTCTCCCTATACTCCGCCCCGGTAACCGTTTTTTTTTCAGATCAAAAATAAGCAAAGGTTGACAAATATCAGTATATATAAGTGTATATATAAAAGCATTCCAATGGCAGTCTCACAGGAAGAGATAAGAGATGGGTAGGGTGAGAAACAGTGAGGGCTGGGTGGGTAAGAGACAGAGAGATATGGATGGGTGATAAGAAGGTGACAAAGCAGTATAATCGTATGGTTTGGAATGCGATAGAAAGATCTATGCAATAAGTCTAAAATGGTGGCCTATCTTTGGCCTTTGAGACTTAGCTAGCTAGTCGCTGAATATTGGCCTAGCTGGCTATGTCTTGGCTGGCCAAAAATAGAGCAGAAATTCAATGGTGGTCGCTGAATATGGCACCGGCACTGAATTTCCAAGTTTACCACAGACAGCGGGAGAGTGTGGCGCAGTGATTTAAGCTATGGCCTCAGCACCCTGAGGTTGTGGGTTCAAACCCATGCTGCTCCTTGTGACCCTGGGCAAGTCACTTAATCCCCCCATTGCCCCAGGCACATTAGATAGATTCTGAGCCACCGGGACAGATAGGGAAAACTGCTTGAGTACCTGAATAAATTCAGGTAAACTGTTCTGAGCTCCCCTGGGAGAACAGTATAGAAAACTGAATAAATAAATAATGTGAAAAGTTTCAGCCTTTGATAACCAGAGCTAGTACTGTGACATCACAATGCCTCATTCCACCAATGTCTCATCAGTGATGTCACAATGGCTTCATTGTCCTATAGTTGGCTCACTTTTGCTACATTTTGATTTCTAGAGTGGTTCAGTGGTTAAAGCTACAGTCTCAGCACCCTGAGGTTGTGGGCTCAAACCCACGCTGTTCCTTTTGACCCTGGGTAAGTCCCTTAATACCCTCATTGCCCCAGGTACATTAGATAGATTGTGAGCCCAGCAAAACAGACAGGGGAAAATGCTTGAGTACCTGAATAAATTCATGTAAACCCTTCTGAGCTCCCCTGGGAGAACAGTATAGAAAAATGAATAAATAAAATCTCCCATGGTTTGAATATCATAAGGGGTGTATATTTAGCACGGTTACCGTACCATTTTAGTTTAGATACTAAGGGCTCCTTTTATCAAGCCGCGCTAGCGGAATTAGCACGTCGGACATTTCATCACACGCTAACCCTCGCGGCTGGCTAAAAAACTAACGCCTGCTCAATGCAGGCATTAGCGGCTAGCGCGGCAGGCAGTTTAACTAGTGGTATTACACGCATTAAACCCCTACTGCAGCTTGATAAAAGGACCCCTAAGAAACAGTGCAATCCTGGGACTTCCGCTTCAAGTCAAGAAAAGAAGAAAGTGGATAGGCTGCATGCTTAATACCCTTTTATTTATTATTTTTCATTGGTTATTTCTTATTTCTTCCCCCCTCCATAAGCCTGTGGTCTGATGGCGCTTTTTCTTTTCATTATAGTATGGTAATCCGTATTGATTTCTTTCTTTGTTTTCCTCAGCTGCTCAAATTGGAGCAGCGAGTTGTTTTCTCTTCTTGTGATTGTTAAAAAAATTTCAATAAATACACAGTTAAAGAACAGAAGACCTTTCCAATCGGCTCTGAAATTAGCCCCACCTGTTCCGCCATGTTAGAGCATCTCTCAATGGGAATATCTGCTAAGTAGCTTGCTATGGGATCCTTTTGCTAAGCTGCAGTAGGCACTAACACTTGCTAGGGTTACTAGACGTCCGGATTTGCCCGGACTGTCCAGGCATCTGGCCGGCTTTTCAAAACCTGGCACTTGGTCTGGGTTTTGAAAAGTTTCTAGCTTGGGACCGCATCGGGAGGGCATCTGCGCATGTGCGGCTGCATCGCGCTGACATCACACGCACGCACACATGTGTGTGATGCGGCTCCAAGCATGAGAAGAGGTAGGGCGGGGCTGGGGAAGAACAGGGCATGACTTAGGAGGAACAGGGTAGGGCTGGGTAGAACTGGGTGGGCCTGGGGGGGGGGCGGGGCCACGGGCTTGAATTTTACGATCGTAAAATCTAGTAACCAATGCTTGTGCTCATCCGACTGCTGTGCCAATTCTACCGAATTAGTGCATGGCCATTAATAAAGAAAATGGGAAATTGACCATTTTACTGCCACAATAAAAAAGCGTGTTAGTGTGTGGGGGAATAAGCCATGTAAGGGCACTAAGCCACTTTTACTGCAGCTTAGTAAAAGGTACTTTTATTGGTTCAAGTGCCTCAAATTTGACACACTTTTGTTTCTAAACGCTTGAACTTTTGAGTTTATTCCTGAGGGTTTCTATTTTTTTTCACCTCTCCTCTGCAGTGTGCTTTTGTCTCATCTGTAAATAAGCAGGGGTTTCTTTCAACTATGTCTGCACGATCAGTAATATAGATCTGGAATAGTTCAGTCTCTTGAGTGCACCACTGAGAACCTTACAGGCGGTCCTTTTACCACAGATAAATTCACTTGCCACTGGCCACTGAGCTCCAGTTAACCTTTTCTCTTTGTTCCCAAAGGTTTTATATAGCGAATGCTGCTGTATAAAGCATTCAAACAAGCACTATAGAGAGATGTTCACAGAAAAAACATTTGCTATTTTTCAGACTTTTCCCCTGATTTTTGGTTCATTTGAGACATTGGTTTTAAACTCGAAAACTTTTTGATGCATATTAGAACTTTCTCATGCATATATCAGCTGTGCACGTATTTATTCATAGACAAATATGCATTAAATTGATTTTGCACTTGCTAAATATTTTAAGGCATGTGTACAACGTGGGGTCCTTTTTCCAAGATGGGCTAATAGATTTAGAGTGCGCTAAATGCTATGAAGACCGTAGGTATAAAACGGGCTTCATAGCATTTAGAGTGTGAAAATCTCAAGTGCACGCTAAATCCGTTAGTGAACCTTAGTAATAGGACACCTCAAGCATTCTAATGAATGCACATCTCTGGAAGACAGCTTCAGTTGGCGCGGAGAAGCAACCCAGTGGTTAGAGCTGCAGCTTGAGAACCAGGGAAACCACTGCTCAGATTCCAGTGACGCTTCTTCTGACCTTCATTGCCTCAGGTACGAAACTAGGGCTAGATTTCCTAACGTGTATTAATACCATTTAATGCACTATTTAATGGAAATCCTATTATTGCCAGTGGAGCCTATTTAAGACACATTAGTAAATTAGGCCCTTTGGGAGCAGGGAAATGTCTACTGTATCTGGATGTAGTTGACCTTAGCTACAATGAAAAGCATGTGTTAGTAAAAAGAAGGATAATAACCGGGGGGGGGGGGGGGGGGGAGGGGAGATATTTAAAGCACTTTTACCAGGCAAGAGGCTCCTACAATTACAACGAGGCTCCTAAAATTACAACAAGGCTACCAGTGCCGCGCATCGAAAAACTACAGACGAAGTCCCATATTTCATCTTATAGAAGAGGTATTTCTTCAACATTTTCTTAAAACTACTCAAACTTGTTTGCTGTCGTAAATATCCCAGAAGCTTATTCCACTCCCGAGCACCCACACAAAAATATGCTTGCTCTAGACACGGCTAACCGCAGCTGTTTCACTGTTGGAATACGTAGGTGATCGTGAGCCACCGAGCGCAACATGCGCTGTGGTTCGTATGGCAGAATGCTATCCATAAAATGTTTCGGTGCCTTATGGTGTATACAAAGATGCACCATGACCAGTAATTTATGAAGGATTCGATGTTCTAATTTTAACCAGTACAAAGATATATAGCATTCTGTAACATGACCACTCTTAATCAAAACAGAGTTCAAACAATCACATTCTGGGCTACCTGTAGCGCACTCAATGCTGTTGCAGGTATACTCAGAAGCACTAAATTGCAGTAGTCTAGACATGATGATGCAACTCTCTGAAAGACAGTCCTAAACATAGAGGCTGACAAATATGGGCGCAAACTGTTTCAACAGACGCAATTTGAAAAATACAATAGTAGTCAATGGGTTGGAAAAGTTTAGTAAAATGCAGTAAAAGGAAAACGTTCCTGGGAACAAATGAATCTGGAGTAGTGGTTCCTAAGCCTGTCCTGGGGGACCCCCAGCAAGTCAGGTTTCCAGGATAGCAGTAGTAGTAGTAAAGTACCAGCAATGAATGCTCATGAGATAGATTTGCATGCACTGCCTCCAGTGTATGCAAATTTCTCTCATGCATATTCATTACGGATTTCCTAAAAACCCAACCGGTTGGGGTGGGGGTGGGGGGGCCAAGGACAGGTTTGCTTCAAGGTGATTTCTATACATGCCATCTCTTTGCAAAGACCAACAACAAAAAAAACAACAGACCTAAAATAGAGAATGACATGGGAACACAATTTTCCCCGTCCCCGCGGGAACTCATTTTCCTGTCCCATTCCGGAGAGTTCTTTTCCTGTCCCTGCCCCATTCCTGAAAGCTCCGTCCTCACCTGCACAAGACTCAAACACTTTAAAATCATAAGTAGCAACATTCTAGAGCTCAGATTGTGATGTCATAATGCCTCATTCCACCAATGCCTAATCTCCGTCCTCATCTGCACAAGCCTCAAACACTTTAAAATCATAAGTAGCAACATTCTAGAGCTCAGATTGTGATGTCATAATGCCTCATTCCACCAATACCTAAGCTCCGTCCTCATCTGCTCAAGCCTCCAACATTTTAAAATCATAAGTAGCAACATTCTAGAGCTCAGATTGTGATGTCATAATGCCTCATTCCACCAATGCCTAAGCTCCGTCCTCATCTGCACAAGCCTCAAACACTTTAAAATCATAAGTGTCCGAGGCTTGTGCGGTTAAGGCAGAGCTTACAGGAATGGGGCAGGGACAGGGCCAGGGACAAAACCCGTGGGGACAGGACGGGGAAATTGAGTTCTTGCGGGGATGGAGAAAAATTTGTCCCCGTATTATTTTCTACACTGCTCCACTCTAGAAATCAAAATGTAATAAAAGTGAGTCAAGTATAGGGCAAGCAAGCTGTTGTGACATCACTGATGAGGTTGGCTCTTAGGCATTGGTGGAATGAGGCAGTATGACATCACAATACCAACTCTGGTTAACAGAGGCTGAAACTTTTCACACCGTTTATTTATTCAATTTTCTAAACTGTTCTCCCAAGTAGAGAATGACGCACAGACCCAATTTTCCCTGTCCCATCCCTATGGGTTATTTTCATGTCCCTGCCCCCTTCCTGCAAGCTCCGTCCTCACCTGCACAAGCCTCAAACACTTTAAAATCATGTGTTCGAGGCTTGTGCGGTTCAGGCAGAGATTACAGGAATGGGGCAGGGACAGCGATAAAATTCACGTGGGAAATTGAGTTCCAGCAGGGACGGGGACAAATTTGTCTCCGTGTCATTCTCTAACCTAAAGCTCCTGCCAAGATCAAAAACACAAGCAACAAAGGGACCTGCAACAGTCATAAAAAGGACAATAGCAGTATTCCTGTCCAGCTGAAGGAAACCAGCATTGTTTGTTTCCAAGTATAGGGGTTTTAATTTCTTTACACAATGGACTTGTAATAAGCTTTTAGAACTACTTAAACAGGAAGAATGAGAAAATCCTTTTCAATAAGGCATGCTTTCCTTTGGCTAATTAAAAATAACAGAGTTCAACTATTTTCTTTTACTATGAGACAAACCTTTAAGCAGATTTCAAATTGGTGAAGAGAGAAAAAAAGGGAGAGAGCCAGAGATATAGCAAAAAAAAAAAAAAAAAAGAAGCCCGGTCTGTCTTTATCAGCATTTTTATTGGGAGTGTACACTTCTCCCTCCGTATTCGCGGTTTCAGCATTCACGGTTTCGATTCTTCACGGTTTTTAGCTTGCTGTCTCCTCCCCCTCAATTACATCGGCTTGCATAGAGAAATCGCTGATTCCCAGCGTTTTCAGAGAAAATCGCCGATTCCCGGCACTTTCTTCACCGTGTTTTGCCTCTCCTTCAGGAACAGGCCAGGTCTCCCACCATGTTATTCGCGGTTTCACCATGTTCATAATGGTTTTTAATAGAAAGCAGTGAATAACATATGAAAAAGTTATTTGCCGTTTTTCTGTATTTGCGGTTCTGTTCATCCCCTATCACAGCGAATACGGAGGGAGAAGTGTAGTGTTTAACATACTCATTGTAATGGATTAGCTAGGAATAAGGAATGGGTTAAGTAGTTAGAATTTCTCATGAGGAATGACATTTAGATACATATATACTAAACTAAACTAAACCTTAGGTTTGTATACCGCACCATCTCCATAGTCGTGGAGCTCGGCCCGGTTTACAGGAATTGTAATGAGAAAGGAACTCCAAGGAAAGGGCTAGATGAAGATCGGAGGAAAGAAGGATGTTAGAGGGCTAGGATGTCAGATGAGGAGGGAGTGTTAGATTTTTGAGAAAAGCCAGGTTTTCAGATGTTTACGGAAGGGTTGGAGAGCACTCAGGTTCCGAAGAGGGGAGGAAAGGTTGTTCCAGAGCTCGGTGAATCTGAAGGGGAGGGAAGTCCCCAGTTTTCCTGGGAGGGAAATGCCTTTTAATGAGGGGAAGGACAATTTCGATTTTTGGGTAGGTCTGGTGGTATTAAGATTTGAGGAGTTCCAAGAAAGTGGAATTAATGGAGGAAGGATGACGTGGAGGATCTTGAAAGTTAGGCAGATGCATTATGCTGCTTAATTTTAGGTGGCTCTTTCTAGAATTACCTCCTATCTGTAATAATTCTGGGGAAACCACATGAAGAGCATAAGTACTTACGAATATAAGCATTATAAGGGACCACTGAAAAGTTTTCAGCCCAACCAATAAAGTCAGGGCAGTCTCCATTGAAGGTTAGGCCCAAATTCTGTAACTAAAGTTAGGCACCGATTTCGGAGGCACTCAACTAAATAGGCGCCTATCTAAATTGAAGAACAAGCTCAATTAAGCTTTTTAATCAGCATTGATCAAAATATAGGCGCCTATCAAGAAAGCGCGATTCTGTAACAAGGCGCCTCTAAAAATTTAGGCGGCCTTCAAAACACAAAAAGGCGCTATGCATGTTAGGCGTGGGCGTGGCTTCATGTTAGGCTCCTTCTTACAGAATCACTGCTCTTAAGCGTGCTTAAGCGCTCAGCTAGGCTCCTAACTTGTAGTTGTGCCTAGAGTTGGCCTATTTCTTGGGCGCCTCCAAAATAGGTTCCGCTCAGCGTGATTCATTAAACAGCACCCGATTTTACTTGAATCGCACTGAACAGTGCCTAATTAGGCGCCCAACTTTTGGGCGCTTCTTATAGAATTTGCCCTTAAGTGTATAGCCCTCGTTAGAGATTGCCCCAACTTTGTTGGTTGGGCTGAGAACTATCCATTGGCCCCTCGTACCATAATGGGAAAGACTGAAGGTTCTTAAAGCCCAGCATCCTGTTTCCTAGTCCAAAAGTGACCAATCCAGGTCACAAATACCTGGCAAAATCCCAAAAGAGTAAAACAGATGTTATCCTAGAAATAAGCAGTAGATTTTCCCACGTCTATCTTAGTGCTTTATGGACTTTTCTTTTAGGAACTTGTCCAAACCTTTTTTTAAAACCTGTTAAGCTAACTGCTTCTACCACATTTTCTGGCAGTGAATTCCAGAGTTTAATTACATATTGAATGAAGAAATATTTTCTCCAATTTGTTTTGAATTTACTACTTAGTAGATTCATTGCGTGCACCTGCCAGTCCTCCTATTTTTGGAAAGAGCAAACAAATGAATCACATCTACTTATTCCACACCAGTCAGTATTTCATAAATCTCTATCATATCTCCCCTCAGCCTTCTTTTCTCTATGCTGAAGAGCCCTAGCCTCTTTTACTTTTCCTCATAATGAAATAATCCTATCCTCTTTATCATTTTTGTCACCTTAACTCATTTTACAGAAGGACCTTCAAAAGGAATTAAATAAATAGTTTAATTTATTGACAACAGTACTTAAGGTCAAACAAAACCTGTAGTGTACACATTTGCTCAAAAAAGTCTTCTCCTTCCACAACATTAGCTTTGGCAGAGCAAGTCTCCATAACCAGACGGCAGCTTTAAGGATGTGATTAGGAATTTCTATTTGTTTTCTCTGTTTTCATTTTACAATCAATAATGCAACGAATGAGAGAGAAACACTCTGCAGTAATATTACTTGGAAAGAGCAAGGCAAAAAAAGTATAATTTCTTATTGATTAGTTTCACATTGGAGGCAGTAGCAAGAGTCAGAGACAAAAGCAGATTGACAGTGGTGTTAATAGAACAATACACTTTGCACAACATAAGGAAATATGTATTGGATCAAACAAAAAAACCTATCAACAAACTCATCCTCCGAAAAACTATGTAGGAATCAAGGCATTACATGGCTGAAAAATTAGAGAAACAATGAGAAATTCTAACTACCATATATACTCGAATATAAGTCGATCCGAATATAAGTTGAGACCCCCCATTTTCCCCCCCAAAAGGAGGAAAATGGTTGACTCGAATATAAGTCGGGCGGCTTAATATTCAAGTGCCCTGCCCTACCAGGATCTGCACCCAGTGCCCCCTCCCTCTCCTGTCAGGCTCTGCACCCAGCCCCCTTCCCTTCATCCCCTGTCAAGCTCTGCATCCAGCCCCCTTCCCTCCCTCCTGTCAGGCTCTGCACCCAGCCCCCTTCCCTCCCTCCTGTCAGGCTCTGCACCCAGCCCCCTCCCTGCCAACCCCCTTCCTGCCAGGCAATGCACACAGCCCCCTTCCCTCCCTCCATCTCACAAGAATTCGTGGGAGCCATTCAGGAAGCTGCTCAGTGCTGAGCAGCAGCGCCAAAGCATGCTCCCGCTCGGTACCACTCAGTGGCTGAAGACAGAACTCACAGCAGTGACCTGGACCATGAGGGATTCCAGCGGCAGAGGTGGTACGATGGACTGGGCAGGAAGGGGGGGACAGGATACAGAACCTGGTGGCCAGGTGGTAGCCTGCAATAAGTCTGGGAGGGGGGTGGGTGCATGCTGGACACTGGCCCAAATATCAACCATGCTCCTCATTTTTGGGCCAATTTTTTGGCCCAAAAATCCCAGTTTATATTCAAGTATTCCTAGCTAATCCATTACAATGGGTTTGTTAAACACTATACTCCCGATGAAAATGCTAATAAAGACAGACCAGGCTTCTTACACTAGCAGTCCAGTTGTAGCTAAATGGCTTTAGCTAGGAGATTTGGGATTTTGTTCACACCTTTCACTTGTCCCAATGCTCAAATGCTTTCCACGCTGGTAAGATTTGTTAAACCAGTCTTACGTGGCATGGAAGCTCTGCCTCCGATGCTGAACAGGGTTATCGGGGGAGGGGGGAGGCTGTGACCAATCCCCGTAGCAACCACAAAGAACACAATGCAAATGCATTACAATGAGCTCATTAGTATTTAAATGAGCTCTCCTTGTGATGCACAAAAGAAACACCCTTCTTTTATGGGGCAAAAGTTTCTGGCACGTCTGGACCTGCCAGTAGCTGTTGTGCCTGTGTTGTGTGAATGTATGCCATGGGACACACATGCGTACAACACACGCACAACAGCTATGCTCATTTTTTTTTTAGTTGTTTTTTTTTTTAAAAAACCAACTTCCCAAACTGCTTCTCCCCTGCCCGCGATCAGATGATCAGCACCAGAGCCGTGATCAGCTGAGCTAGCAGGGGAGAAAGGGAATGGGACTTGTATACCGCCTTTTTGTGGTTACACATACAATGCGATTTACTTATATATAAGTACAGTGGTACCTTGGATTACGAGCATAATCCGTTCCAGGAGCATGCTCGTAATCCAAAATGCTCGTTTATCAAAGCGAGTTTCCCCATAGGAAATAATGGAAACTCGCTTTGATAGGTTCCCCCACCCGAAGCCAGCAGCGCTGCTCCCCCCCCCACAAGAACTGGCATTGCTCCCCCCGAAGGCCCCCCCCCCCGTGAACCGGCACCCTACCCCCCCGCGATCCGCAACCCCCCGCCGCAATCGGGCACCCCCCCCCGCCGCGACCTGAGGTCCCCCCAACCCACCCGAACCCTCTTCTTACTTTTCTGTAGCCTCCGCAGCGGCACCGGCACCAGCATGTCTGTGCGTGGTGCCGGTGCCTGAAGATCTGCTTCCTGTGCTGGGCCTTGAGAGTTCACGTTCGACGTGAGAGTTCACGTTCGACGTGAACTCTCAGGCCTTGAGCATGCGAACATGCTCAAGGCCCAGCACAGGAAGCAGATCTTCAGGCACCGGCACCACGCACAGGACATGCTGGTGCCGGTGCCGCTGCGGAGGCTACAGAAAAGTAAGAAGAGGGTTCGGGTGGGTTGGGGGGACCTCAGGTCGCGGCGGAAGGGGTGCCCGATCGTGGGGGGGAGGGTGCCGGTTCGCAGGTGGGGGGGGGGCGCTCGTAAATCGAAGCGCGCTCGGTTTCCGAGGCGCCGATTTTGCGAATGTTTTGCTCGTCTTGCAAAACACTCGCAAACCAGTGCACTCGTAAACCGAGGTACCACTGTACTTAATTTGTCCCCGGGGCAATGGAGGATTGAGTGGCTTGCCCAGGATCACAAGGAGCAACACTGGGATTCTGGCGCAGAGGGAGCAGCTCTACCACTCCGCAATCAGCTGAGCCGGCACCTACCACAGACACCTAACTACGCCTAAGTCATACCATCCTAAACATGACAACTTTTCAGGTATGTGTTGTTAGGCACTGCTAGGCCTCAGTTCTGCATGGAACTCTTAATTGATTGTTTAAAAAAATTTTTTTAACGTAGTGTTCAATGGTGTGGTCAATTATGTTTCACTATATTTTAATATAGTTTGCATAGTTATGCTTTTTTATTTAGACTGTTATATGATTTCAATGCTGGTTTATCAATGTATATGTTTTATGATCTATGATTCTAAATGTTTTTATTTGTGTTACGTTTCGTTTAATAGTGTCCCCTAAGAAGGCGTTTTAACATGCCGAAACAGGGATCCTTATTGGAACCATTACTTTTTCAATAAAGACTTTATTATTGGTTGAAAAGACACCTCCCTTGCCTTTTCTGTTTGACTGTCAATTACCATGCCAATTAAACTAATTAAGAAAAATTAACCCCCCTCTTTTACAAAGGTGCGCGCTAAACGCTAACGCGTGCATGTTATCCTATGGACGCGTTTGCAGTTAGCGCACGCGTTGATTTAGCGTGCTAAAACGCTTAGCGCACCTTAGTAAAAGAGGGTCTAAGTTTCACGCAGATTTTGGCTACGCGTCGCAGGGCATCCCCAATTATGGTGCTTAGTGGCGCCTAATCTAGGCACTGTTTATAGAATTTCCTCCTCATATAGTTTTTCAATTATTTGTAAAATAGCCTTAACATAGTTATTTTTTTGAAACTTTTATAGATTTTTCATTAGTTACCTAGTACAAGGATAATTTTATAACAGGTCACGTAGGTCACTTAGGTCAGGGGCTCTTGCCCCTGAATTCTATATATGGTGCCCAGAATTGCATACTCAAATTTGTGTGAGTGCCCAAGATGCACATGGAAAATAATTGGGTAACGAGCTAAAATCAATAATTGGGTGCTAACGTCAATAATTGGATGCTAAAACAAACAAAGAAAAATCAGAACATAAGAACATAAGCAATGCCTCTGCTGGGTCAGACCTGAGGTCCATCATGCCCAGCAGTCCGCTCACGCGGCGGCCCAACAGGTCCAGGACCTGTGCAGTAATCCTCTATTTATACCCCTCTATCCCCTTTTCCAGCAGGAAATTGTCCAATCCTTTCTTAAACCCCTGTACTGTACTCTGCCCTATTACGCCCTCTGGAAACGCATTCCAGGTGTCCACCACTCGTTGGGTAAAGAAGAACTTCCTAGCATTCGTTTTAAATCTGTCCCCTTTCAACTTTTCCAAGTGAACCATGGTCCAACCTAGAGGTCTGCATGGGAACGAGGATTGCGGGAATCCCGCGGGTCCCGTGGGGGTCCCGCGGGAATCCCCCCTAACCCACGGGGACCCCCCTCTAGCTAACGGGAGTCCCATGGGGATGGAAGGCTTTGGAAGCAGGGTTCGTCCATATAATATAATGGACACGTCAGCCTTGGTATAAGAACATAAGAAGTTGCCTCCACTGGGTCAGACCGGAGGTCCATCGCGCCCAGCGGTCCGCTCCCGTGGCGGCCCATCAGGTCTATGACCTGTGAAGTAGTTCCTGACCATTTTTATAACCTACCTCTACTTCTATCTGTACCCCTCAATCCCCTTAACCTTTAGGAACCTATCCAAACCTTCCTTGAACCCCTGTACTGTGTTCTGGCCTATCACAACCTCTGGAAGCGTGTTCCATGTGTCCACCACCCTCTGGGTAAAAAACAACTTCCTAGCATTTGTTTTTAAACTTGTCCCCTTTCAGTTTCTCTGAGTGACCCCTAGTACCTGGTTTATAAGTTAATTACCTGAACAGAAAACAAAAAAAGGGTTCCACCAAAGAGATTCCACAAGGAAAACAGCAGCGCAAGCACAAAAGAAACTGTGGAATTGATGATCCTGTCAGAAGGAATTGCTGCTTTTTATGGGGACGGGCGGGGATGGAGGTAATTCCTTGCGGGGACGGGTGGGGACGGAGAGGATCCTGGTGGGGACGGAGAGGATCCTGGCGGGGACGGGTGGGGACGGAGAGGATCCTGGTGGGGACGGAGAGGATCCTGACGGGGACGGGTGGGGACGGAGAGGATCCTGACGGGGACGGGTGGGGACGGAGAGGATCCTGGCAGGAATGGGCGGGGATGGGTGGGATTTCTGTCCCCGCGCAACTCTCTAGTCCAACCCCTGCAGCGTACCTCAAGGATCACCTCTGTCTCCCACACTCTTCAACCTATACATTGCTTCCCTCAGCTCCTGCCTAGACAAACAGGGCCTAACCTCCTACAGCTATGCAGATGACATCACCATTCTCTTCCCCTTCGACCAACCAGCGCCCTCCAAGGTAGGCACAATACACAGAACACTTGAAACAGTAGCAACATGGATGACAGAACACAAACTAAAAACTCTGACAAAACAAACTCATCCTCCTAGAAAACAGCAAAACCCCAACCTTAATAATAAACCCCAAACCTAGTAATAAACTCGATCTCATACCCCATTCAGCCCACGCTAAAACTTCTTGGAGTACTGATTGACAGAGGCTTTACCATGCAACCATAAATCAACAAAATAATAAAAACATAATTTGCAACTATGAGAAACCTAAGACAAATTCAAAAATTATTTGACAGGAAACAATTCCAACTTCTGGTACAATCTCTAATCCTTGGCCTAATAGACTACTGCAACATACTATACCTCCCCTGCTCAGCGACCATGATAAACAACTACAAACAATACAAAACACAGCCCTAAGGCTCATCTACTCGCTGAAAAAATACGACCACATCCTTCAGAAATAGAGAATGACACGGGGAAAAAATCTGTCCCCGTCACCGCCCCGTCCCCGTCCCACCATCCTCTGCACCGCCCCGTCACCGCCGTTCCCTTCACCGCCCCGTCACCTTCACCGCCATCCCTTTCACCGCCCCGTCACCGCCACTGCCATCCCATTCACTGCCCCGTCACCGTCACCGCAGCATGCATAAAAGCCTCAAACAGGTATGATTTTATATACTTATCTTTATTAACGTATTCCCATGGGTTACATACTGAACATGTGCTGGATTCCTCCATTCTTGCAGCACATGTTCAGGAATAGGATTCAGTAACCCATGGGAATGGACACAGCACACTACTTACACTAGTACTCAGATTAAAAAAAAAAAAGAACCAGCTCCCAGCTCAGCCAGACTCCCGTCTCCAACCGGTCAAAGAATCCCCCCCGACCCCTGCTGCTGCCGCCGCCAACCCTGAGCAGGCAAGTAGTAGGAAAGTGTGCACCTTACCTCCACTTGTAGCGCCGAAGTTTTCAATGAAATTTCAGCTCCTCCAAGTCTGAAGCAGTGACTCCTCTCCAATCCAGGCAGCGACTCCAAAAAAAATCCTGAGCTTGCCTCTCAGCTCCGAAATCCCCCGATTTCCAATCGCTACTGCAACCCATTAAATATCATGTGTGGCAGTAGCGATTGGTCCCCTTCTTGAGCAGGAAAGAACTGACTAATGAGGAGCCAGAATATTGAAGGGGGCGGAGTCAGGCTACGTGCAAGTTGGGTGGAGAGAGACGAGTTGGAGGAGACCACATGGCCGACAAGCATGGCCGCCGGAAAAAAATCAGACACCTGTCCCGAAGTGAACCGAACACACGGTGAAGACCCGGTAAATCGCGGTATGTAGAAGGGGATACATTTGCCTGCGGGGACAAATCTTTTCACCGTTTTTGCGGGCGGTGAAAACTTTTGTCCCTGTGTCTGCAGTGATTTGGCTATGGAGTCTCCATAGCCCGCAGCCACGCCGCGGTTCCCCGCGGGAATCGCTCCCCGTGTCATTCTCTATTCAGAATCACAGAGCTCTGGAATAACCTTTCTACCCCACTTCGGAATCTGGGCGCCCTCCAACTTTTCCGAAAACATCTGAAAACTTGGCTATTCTCAAAAATGTAATATGTCCTCTTCTTTGTTATACTAAGTCCCTCTAAACTTTCTCTATACTGTCCTGTAACCCTCATTGGAGTTCCTTCTCTACAGCATTTCCTGTAAACTGTGCCGAGCTCTACGATTGTGGAGATGATGTGGTATACAAACTTAAGGTTTAGTTTAGTTTAGAGGCATACCACGACTTACACTGGCTCCCAATACAAGCAAGAGTACATTTCAAATTCTATTGCCTACTATTTAAAGCTATAAATGGAGACAGCCCAACCTACTATATCTGTCACGCCACTTCACCTTCCCAGGTTCTAACCGTACACGTAATGCACACCTGTTTGCCTACCCCTCCCCAAAAGGATGCATCCACAAAAGATTCTTCGACAGGACCCTCTCCTTCCAGGCTGGCAAATGGAATGACTGCCTGTCCACTCTCATCTCTCTTGCCCCTACTTATCAATCGTTCAGGAAATCGCTCAAAACATACCTCTTTGACAAATTCCTCTAACCCCCGCTCCTCCCCTACCGAACTAATTATCCCTTGCCTATCTCCCTTTCCCTTCCCCTCCCCCCATGCAACAGTTACTAAATCTTTTTTGTAATTATCACTGGTTTTTTACCATATAATTGCTAACTAACTCTCTACACCTACATTGTATAAATCGCCCTGAACTGTCTTCTTGATATGCTGTAACCTCGATGTTAACTTCGCTGTAACCTTGATGTAACTTCACTGTTAATGTACAGTCTCTTATCCTGTAAACCGCTCTGAACTGTTTTGTGGTATTGCGGTATACAAAAATAAAGTTATTATTATTATTATTATTATAACCGACTAACTCAATCCACCTCAACCAGACACAGGAGAACCCACACACTATTCACACACCCGCCAACCAAAAATGTCAAACAAAGAAAACTGTATGACAACCTACTGGCCACCAGAGCATCAAAATTGGACAGACAACTCACCAATCTACTGATTTCGACCACAGATTATAAAACCTTCAAAAAAGAAACAAAAACCCTACTCTTCAAAAAATACATAAAACCTATTTAACACAACCAGATCTGTCCCAAGCTTCACCTATAATACGATCTACTCCTTAGCAAATCTAAAATGTTCAAATTATCCCTTTGTATTTCCTAATTTCACGACAATCCTTATATAATCCGCCTTATACATTTCGTAATACCATGACAATTCTTATGTAATCCGCCTTGAACTGCAAGGTAATGGCGGAATAGAAATCACTAATGTAATGTAATTGCATACTCAAATTTGTGTGAGTGCCCAAGATGCACATGGAAAATAATTGGGTAATGAGATAAAATTAATAATTGGATGCTAACAACCACCCCTTTTGTCCTGTGTGTCTGTCATAATTAGATTGTAAACTCTTCTGAACAGGGACCGTCTCTTGCCTGCACAATGAGCAGCACTGCGTGTGTTTGGTAGCGCTACAGAAATAATAAATTGTTGTTGATGTTAATTGGCACTGATTAAAATTTGCATGCGTATCTGCTTGTACGCTATTCTATAAGGCCTGGCGACTGACACTACTGGCTTGTAATCAAAAGGAGGCATGGCCATGGGCATGCTGAAAAGGCATGGGTGGACTTGTAGACGATGGCCTCAGTACGCTTAACTTGGGTGTCAGTATTTACACCAAATTTAGCTGATCTAATTCCGCGCCTCTTTAGGCATGGTTATCGAGGCTAAGCACGATTCTACTGTCTGCCAAGCCCCTTTTCCCCAAAGGGTGACCCCACACCAACGTGGGCATGCTGCTCACCCCGGAGAAGTGAAAAAGGTAGAGGGAAAGGGGGGTGCGTGCGGGGCGCGGAAGAGGGCGGGGGATGGGCGCCGCTCACCCTTACTGCCCCCTGATAAGGCGATGACCCTAAGCATAGATTTGGAAAGCGCGCATTTAAGAAAGAGCTGCACACGGCGGCAACATGAACACAGCCGCAGGAAGACGGGTCAAAGATTTCAGAAAGCCAAAGTGGTTTCTGATACTGAACAAGGTAAACTATGAAGGTCAAGAACGGTTGTGGCCTGCACACAGTAAACTTCAACTTGCATTTTATGAATTTATATTCAGAACAGAGAACCTGGCATTGTAATTCGAGCAGTTAAACAAGAGGTCAGGTGCTTTGGCATCTGTAGTTTATTCTGCATGCAGCTCGGTTAGCAGCTAGAAGCCTCGCGTGCATTGATGGCTGACGATCTGCCCAGTGCTGATAATGTAGATTATGCCTTTGGTCTTGCCGTCTCCATTTATCAGCCGACGTGAATTCGGTTAAGAGCCACCTTCCCTGGCCGAGGTGACCTAATGCAGTATTTGAGAGCCAAACGATGCAACATAATGTCCTTGGAGCATTATATTACCAATATGCGAGGGTATAGTAGAGATGAATACTGCTGGTTGTAGAACCACGATTACTTTCTGCAGCTGTCTCAACCATTGCGATGCAGCGTTGATGGATGTGAAATAAATTAGCACTCGGAAGCAGGCTCTCTCGTGTGTGCCCCCCCCCCCCCATGCATCTAGAATTCTCTCCCTAAAGAAATTCAAATGTGCGATACGAAGGCAATGAAATCTCTAAACTTTTGGATTTTGCATGCATAGCTGCCTGTTTGACACTCGCTCAGCAATGGCGTATGTTATAAATGTACCTACATTAAGAGATATGAGGGAACGTTTAGGAATAGTGTGTGAAAAATATAGACTTTCGGCCCTTTTAAGAAATCAATGGGCAAAGTTTAATGATATATGGGAGAGTTATATTGAATTGGAAAAAGCTCTATGAAAGCTTCCCTAACTGCATATATACTGAAACTGCACTATATCCTATCTGTACAGCATCCCGAATTGTATATCCACTGGGATAGCCCAATCCTCCTTGCCGTATCCCATTCCCTAAACCATACTACACCATTCTTCTTGTAACTCCTCTGGAAATGTTCTTCTTCTTGTAACTCTTCTGGAAAAGTCCAGAAGTCTCTTTGTAATCATCCTGGAAATGTCCAGATGTTTCTTTTGTAATCCGCCCAGAACTGCAAGGTTGAGGCGGAATAGAAATCAGTAATGTAATGTAATGTAAAGAATTGAGATGTAGAATATCCTACCCTTATGGTTTTGGAAGCCAGGTCTCCTGGGAGGGGGGCTGGGGGAGGTAGGGAATTGGATGGTTTTAATTGTAGTATAGATAAGATGCATTATTTGTATTAGTTTATTAAGCTTATGAACTATATTTAATGTCAATTATGTGTGCATTGAGATTATTGTATTAAAATTGTTAAATAAAGAATTTTTTTTAAAAAAGGAAGGCAATGAAATCATATCCTTTCTCTAAGGATTTAAGGCCTAAGCATCGAAATAGTGAATCAGCTAACAGAATGGACTCAGTGGGGGTTATGTACGGATCTCCCCAGGCATGTCCTCCTTTTCGAGAACATGTCCGGGGGTCTGGATGGCTTTTCAAAACCCTAAGCAGTGTACAATGTAAAAATTTATGTAAAAACAAGTTATAATTTCCTCGTACCTCCTTATATCTTTGCCAGCGTAAGCAACTACTCTGGCCTGCTGCTCGCGCCGACCTGGCTCCCTCTGAAATCACTTCTGGGTCACAGTGCCAGGAAGTGACATCAGAAGGGAAGCCAACGCTGGTGCGAGCGGCAGGCCAGAGAAGCTGCTCGTGCTGGTGAAGATTTAAAGAGGTACTGGAGTGGAAAGGGAGGATGCGAGGATGGCATAGAGGGCACTGAAGGCATCGGGGGGTGCCACTACCCCAGGCGCTGTTTAATCTCGATAAGCCACTGGGTAGGGTTACCGGATGTCTGGATTTCCCCAGGACAGGCCCTCCTTTTGAGGACATGTCCAGGGGTCCGGACAGCTTTTCAAATCCCGGCACAGGTTTTGAAAAGCTTCTAAGAAATTGCCGTCGGGCAGGAGAGCATCCGCGCTTGTGTGAATGCCCTCCTGCCTGATAAGAGCAGGCAGTAGGGGTGGAGCTAGGGAGGGATTGGGGCGGGGATGGGTGGAACTGGGTGGGCCTTTGGGGCGGGCCTAGGCATCAAAACAGAAAATCTGGTAAACCTATCACTGGGTGCCCAGATGCTGTTTTAGAATACTATCTATGTGCGCACATTTGGGGCATCTGACTTTTAGCGTCCTCTTTGCTTGCTATCCTCCCGGTATGTTGTTTGAAAAGTTCTCCATCTCGTTCAGAGTGCAGTGCGGATACGCTTGAGAACTGTCATATATGCAGATCAGCTTCCCAGAACTATGCACCATATGGTCTGGATGCCTATGAAAAATCTTTGCTTTGCGGGTCACTGGGCTTTCAAGATTATGCTGGCAAAGGTCCAAAAGATATCCAGGTTCATATTCTGCAAGTCTATCTTAAACTCATTCAACATACGATCCGTGGTCTGGAATCAGTGGGCAGAAAATTAATGGCATATGCAATTTATACAAGACATTGGCGAGATTTAATAGACTCAAAAGCTACCTATAATGGTTCATGATTAGCAAAACTAAAGTTAAAACTAGCAGGCACAGCAAAACAGCAGCCCCCGGGACTTCCCCTTCTCCCCCAGTGGCATCTGTGAGAGGAGGCACACAGGGCCCCAGTACAGTCAGATGTCAGACTGAGTGCTGGGGCTACCACATGCATTTGCTGCGTTACAAAAGGGATATTTTAAGAAATTTCAGGATGTGTGGAAACCATTAACAAAATATTGTCAGGATTAAGTAAAATTATTTCCCTTATGTTTATCACTTTATGAGGTAGGGAGGGGGGTATTTTATTATTACATATATCATTCAATAATGGAGTATATGGTTGGGAGGGATGGGAGAGGGATAGGGATAAGAATCTATGTAATATACCAATGATTGTGTATAGTGATGTATTTATTGTTACTGTGAATGAAAATATTAACACTTAATGTAATTTATGAAAATGAATAAAGAATTATAAAAAAAAAGAACACTTCTTCCCTTGCCCATTCCAGCAGTTTTTCCTTGCCATTCCTCATTGCTAACACACAGCTGTGCTTTCCAGCAACTGCTTGATCTAACGCAGCCATTGGTCCATGCTGCCATGTTGGCTGCATGTACCCAAGGCCAGTTTTCAGACCTCTTTCCTTCCCACATGGCCGCTGGAGTTCCACTGCCAGATTGGGTTTGAAAAAAATATTGAAGACACAATTGTTTGTAAGTGCCCTTTTGTGCTCAGATTTTACATTACGCTGCTACAATACTGAAGGACGCAGGTTGGAGCCCTGTCACCCTGAGCATCTGCCCGCTCTTCAAACAGGAGATCTCTGTTGAGGTAACAGGCGCGCTGCCTTGCTTTCCCGCACTATTTCTTCTGGATATCCACGCTTCAACAATCTGGATTGTAAGGATTGAGCTTACTTCTTATAGGCTGGTATTTCAGACCATGTCCTCCGGTACCTCAAAAAATCAAGAGAACGGTAAGCTCTTCTTCAAAGCTTGTGGGTGACGACTGCTGAAATCTTGAAAAGTATTCCTGTCTGTACGTTTGCGAAAAGTTTGAGAGACAGGGACCTAAAGTATGCAGCCCAATAGTCTCCTGTTTTAAAGATTTATAAAAGCTAATTTTAACCAACTGAACAGTGTTTGCTGTAGTGATTTTTTTTCCCCCTTCTAAAAACAGAAGCATCTCTGCGCATAAAGGTGCAATCTAGTCTTGCTGCCAATCCATCAACTCTTTGATTGATAAATTTTCACTTTGTGTTCTTCTTTATTGCTGATGTTAACAACACAAGCGTCTGCCTTCCTCCACGCATACTTTAATTGTTTTTGCCCAGTCAATAGTACTCAGTGATATCCTGCACCTTCACACAGAAACAAAATGGTTCACGTTGCTGACATTTATTCCTTGTTCATGTTCTATGTACTGTACCAGCACTAAAAGAAACTTACAGAGGGCCTCAGAGAGTAATTCTATGTGCATAACATGGCTGTCAATGGTTATGTTTGTGTGTGTTATTTTTAGAATGAGACAAGACTGGCGGAGGATCTTTCTAAATGGAGTTGCTCCTTGAAACAGCTAATTTGCGAAACGTGAATTCATGAAGGAGCCCCGATCAGCTTGTTCAATAAGTTCAATTTAATTAATATACGGCAAATATAAAACAAAAAAAGTTAAAATCTACGCGGTTTACAATAAGTCTAAAATTAGGGAATACACGTCTCCCTCCGTATTCGCGGTTTCGATTATTTACGGTTTTTATCTTGCTGGCTCCTCTCCCCCCCAAAATTACGTGAGCTTGCATAGAGAAATCGCTGATCCCAAGCATTTATAGAGAAAAATCGCCGATTCCCAGCACTTTCTTCACCGTGTTTTGCCTCTCCTTCAGGAACAGGCCAGGTCTCCCGCCAAGTTATTCGCGGTTTTCACCATATTCACGATGGTTTTTAATAGAAAACAGTGAATAACATATGAAAAAGTTAATCCCCTATCACAGCGCATACGGAGGGAGAAGTGTAAAATAATACAAGACAAATCTGTTACATTTAAAGGGAGAAACAATAAGGTAAATTACAATAACACTTGCCAAAGGAAAATAGGGAAAGGAGGAGTCTTCCTTTGCTCAACACAACGAGAAGCAAAACAAAAGAAAGGCAAAGGCGATGTCACAATACAACACAAGGGATTTTATTGAACGTCTCTATGGGAAGTCCCAACTAGGATCCCGATTCCTCAGGGGACATACCAAACTTTCGGTTCTCACTGAGCGTTCCTTGACAAGTTTCTTTAAGTCTGGCTGTCAGAACTTCTGTTGGTACGTTCCTAAAGGTCTTTTTCAAAAAATTCCTGAAATACATCAGACCAATACGTCGGATGGTAAATGTTGGTCCTGCCACACCTCTCATGGGACTCTAGAACACATGACCTTCCAGTGCACTATCATTCGACATTATTGGTCTCAAATATGGCGTACTATCAGTGCTATACTACACATCACGGAACCTATAACACTAGCAATTGTGATGTATGGCCATCATGGACTACAGACATCTCTAGTTGAACCTCAGGCCAAGCTGCTTAAGGCTCTACTATCCATCACTATTAAACAGATTTTATCTAACTGGAAGAACTCATCCACATTATCGTATTCGGCCTGGTGGAATCAGGAATGCCTTACTGCCAAATTTGAACTTGTAGCTGCTGAACGGAAGGGGGACTCTGCGTAAAACGAATAGCATTTGGCAGCCATTTCTGGACTTTTGTACTGATTGATATGGCTCTATTTCAATGTATGCTCTTTCTAATACTGATGATGTATAGGATTAATAGCCAAGCAGTCAATTTTTCTTTTTCTTTTATCTTCTCTCTATTATGTTAGGCTTTTCTTTTCCCTTAATTATGTAATGCACTGTCTGAACTCAGAATGCTACTTTTACAATGGATTATGTTGATGCATTGCTTTTTGGAAGACTGATCTTATTGTTCCATGGTTATTTCTGTTTCTGAAAACTTAATAAAACATTTGAACTTAAAAAAAAAAAAATTCCTGAAATAGAGACACCACTGTAATATCCTGTTATCAGGTGTGGCATGTCCTCTGAGGAAGGCAGTGTTCTGCCAAAACTGGGCTCCCAGTTGGGACTTCCCATAGGAACTTTCAATAAAATCCCTTGTGTTGTATTGTGACATCGCCTCTGCCTTTCTTTTGTTTAGCATTCATTGTAGAACAGAACAATGGGTTAAAACATTTGCCATCCATTTGACTTCTTAACAAAAAGCGGTTTAAAGACTTAGGGCTCCTTACGTAGGGCTCCTTACAGCTTGGACTTAAATAATTAAAAGCTCTTTAAAGTCTAGATCTATAAAAAGTACTTACCCATATAGAAACCATGCCCAAGCCAGCTATATTTTCAAGAACTTTGGACTGCGCGGTATAAAAAAAAATGTATAAAATAAAATAAAAATTTGTTTTTCGCAACATCTTTAAGGGCTCTTTTTACTAAGGTGCGCTAGCGTTTTTTAGCACACGCACGAAATTACCATGCACTAAACCGCGCGGTGCACTTCTAGAATAATGCCAGCTCAATGCTGGCGTTAAGGTCTAGCACGTGCTATTCCGCGCGTTAAGGCCCTAACGCACCTTAGTAAAAGGAGCCCTTAAAGATGTTGCGAAAAACAAATTTTATTTTTTTTATACCGCGCAGTCCAAAGTTCTTGAAAATATAGTTGGCTTGGGCATGGTTTCTATATGGGTAAGTACTTTAAAGAGCTTTTCATTATTTGAGTCCAAGCTGTAAGGTATGAATAATGCGTTTAATTCTTGTAACTAAAAGTGGGACATCTTCCATTCTAAGAATGGGTCTTTTTTTTTTTGTATATTAAAAAGCATTCAAGCTTTTGTATCTCATATTCAGTGTACTGAATGCTGCATTAGGTTTCGAGCTCATGCTCACAGCTGGCATGCAGATGCAGACAGATTGAGTGCAAAAAGGCAGTCATCTAGATCCATGTTTGCATGCATCTGCAATAAGCCTTGGGTTTTATGTGGGGGGAACAAAAACCATGCAAAAGGCACAGAGACCTTAGACACAGGTCATGTACAGAAGCCATAACTGAGCTGTAAGCATTATTTATAAATGTCAAGCATAAACTGCACAGTGTGGGCTCCATCCGTGCCTTGAACAAAGTGCTGACATCCTACACCGATGTGGCGTTCAGGATGATCCTCATCCCGCTCTTCTGTGTCATAGTGCTTGTCCATCGTTTCCTCCTATATCCCCTAACTCACTTATTCCACGAAAGCCACTATGATGCCTTGAAGAAAGATTCCTCCTCCTGGCCCCAGCTTTACCTGTACTCCGAGGCAGACAAAATCATCAGTGCCTGAGATGTGGAGGAGATGGTGGAGGCACGCAGGAAATACGGCCACTGTGTCGAGGTGGTTGTGTTCAGCAATTCGGAGCATGTGAGCCATTTACGGGAATACTCGGCAAAGTATACTGAGGCATGTCCATCCTTCCTTATGTCTTGCTTGCAGTGCCCTCCAGAGCCTTTCCACAGAAAATATTAATGGCTGCCGAGGCATACAGATCATAGAGCGATTAAAAGCCCTGTTATAGAAAGGGGAGGGGGAGTGGTGTGAGAGAGACATTGACCCCCTCTTTTACAAAGGTACGCTAAGCTTTTTAGTGTGCGCTAAACACACGCTAAACGCTAATGCGTGCATGTTATCCTATGGACGCGTTAGCGGTTAGCGCACATGTTGATTTAGCGCATTTTAAAACCACGCCAAAACGCTTAGCGTGCCTTTGTAAAAGAGAGCCTGAGTGTTGAAAGAAGTAAGACCTCTGGATTTCCAAAGCATTGCACTGTAAAAAAAATAAAGTCTTGGCTCCCCTTTCAAAAAATAAACAAACAAAAAACTGCACAGTGTGGACTCATATGGAACAAAACCCTTGATTTAGCACATTCCCTTTTATTCTCCATTTGCCAAGTAGAAGGCTTGCTAGGAATGGCTTCTATTGATGACATTAGACAACCAAAATACAGTAAAAACTTGGACTGCAAGTCACTTGGTTTGCAAGTGTTTTGCAAGACAAGCAAAACATTTTATTAAATTTTAACTTGATATACAAGCAACGTCTTGCAAAACAAGTACATACAGTATACATGTCACATCAGCACACCTGAGCCGATGGTTCTTCTCTCTCTGACGCTGCGGGAGTGCAGTGACTGTTCTAAACGAGTGAGGTCTTGCAATATAAGTACATACAGTATACAAGCCTCACATCATCACAGTTGAGCCGATGGTTCTTCTCTCTCTGATCCTGCAGGAGTGTAGTGACTGTTCTAAACGAGCAAGGTCTTGCAATATAAGTACATACAGTATACACACATCACATTGTTACAACTGAGCTGATGGTTCTTCTCTCTCTGATGCTGTGGGAGTGCAGTGACTGTTCTAAATGAGTGAGGTCTTGCAATATAAGTACATACAGTATACACGCCTCACATCATCACAGTTGAGCCGATGGTTCTTCTCTCTCTGATCCTGCAGGAGTGTAGTGACTGTTCTAAACGAGCAAGGTCTTGCAATATAAGTACATACAGTATACACACATCACATTGTTACAACTGAGCTGATGGTTCTTCTCTCTCTGACGCTGTGGGAGTGCAGTGACTGTTCTAAATGAGTGAGGTCTTGCAATATAAGTACATACAGTATACACGCCTCACATCATCACAGTTGAGCCGATGGTTCTTCTCTCTCTGATCCTGCAGGAGTGTAGTGACTGTTCTAAACGAGCAAGGTCTTGCAATATAAGTACATACAGTATACACTCATCACATTGTTACAACTGAGCTGATGGTTCTTCTCTCTCTGACGCTGTGGGAGTGCAGTGACTGTTCTAAATGAGTGAGGTCTTGCAATATAAGTACATACAGTATACACACATCACATTGTTACAATTGAGCCGATGGTTCTTCTCTCTCTGACGCTGCGGGAGTGCAGTGACTGTTCTAAACGAGTGAGGTCTTGCAATATAAGTACATATAGAATTTTGTATTAACATTTTTGGGTTGTGGAACGAATCGTCTGAGTTTCCATTATTTCCTATGGGGAAATTTGCTTTGATATATGACTGCTTTACAAGCATGTTTCCAGAACAAATTATCTTCGCAAACCAAGGTTTTACTATAGTTGTAAATCAGTGTTTAGTTAAGCAATGGCATAGTAAGGGGGGTGGCGATCTACTCTGCGTGCCATCTTGGTGGGGGCACCCATCCTCTGCTCCGACCCCCCGCTCTTTCCCTGCTTCCCCACTACTATGCGCACGCCCCTTCCATTCCCTCGTACCTCCTTAATGTTCACAGTGCGAGCAGCAACCCCAACCGTCTGCTCGCGCCAGCATCGGCTCTTCCTCTGACATCACTTCCTGGCCCCGCGCCCATGAAGTGATGTCGGAGGAAGAGCCGAAGCTGGCGCGAGCAGCAGGTTGGGGTTGTTGCTCATGCCGTGAACGTTAAAGAGGTACGGGGGAAGGGAAGGGGTGTGCGTGCGCAGCAGGAGGGGGCGGAGAAGAAGCGGATGGGAGAGAAAAGGGTGAGGGAGGGGTGCCACAGCTTCGGCTGCCTCTTGCCTTCGTTACGCAGCTGCAGTTAAGATATAGCATTGAATGTTGCTATTATATGGGTTTCTGTCAGGTACTGCGACCTGGTTTGACCACTATTGGAAGCAGGAGACTGGCCTAGAGGGACCATTGGTCTGACCCAGTATGGCTATTCTTATGTTCTTATGGGGCCAAGTATAGGACAATCAAGCCATTATGACATCACCAATGAGGTTGGCTCTTAGGCATTGGTGAAATGAGGCATTATGATGTCACAATCTCAGCTCTGGAATGTTGCTACTATTTGGGTTTCTGTCAGGTACTGTGACCTGGATTGACCACTATTGGCAAAAGGAGACTGGCCTAGATGAACCATTGGTCTGACCCAATATGGCTACTTATGTTCTTATGGGGCCAAGTATAGGACAATCAAGCCATTATGACATCACCAATGAGGTTGGCTCTTAGGCATTGGTGAAATGAGGCATTATGACATCACAATCTCAGCTCTGGAATGTTGCTACTATTTGGGTTTCTGTCAGGTACTGCGACCTGGATTGACCACTTTTGGAAACAGGAGATTGGCCTAGCCCTAGACGGACCATTGGTCTAACCCAGAATTGTGCCATCAACTCGTGTTTGAATCCCAGCAACTTGATGAGCATCATCAAGTTTTCGTGGCAGAATACGGAAGTAGATTGCCGAGCCTTTCTTTTGCGCAGTATAAATTCAATGTTGTCGCCATTGTCACATCAAACGTGATCCTCCGCCTCTAACACTGGCCATCTACTGCTGACTAGATGGGTGGTACACTGTTAGTCTGACATCTACGCTGACACCTGTCCTCCTTGGGAAGCCCTACTGGTAGTGAAACTACCGACGACGTAGCTTTCAGCTTCTCAGATGCGCGCAAGCCCCAGTGGTACAACAGGCCCGTGTACCATGACTGGAGCTGACCCAGTATAGCTGTTCTTATATAGTGGTATTAATGCTGGCTGTTCTTAAAATGGCGTATTATGAAAGAAACAAAAACAAACAGTGGAGACAAGAAAGGTATGTGGACATGAAAATTTATTTGTAAAACGATTTATGTTTCAGCCAAGATGGTGTGCCTCGGGGGACCAAATGAATAATCTACAATTAAGACAAAAAAATGTAAAAAATAAATAACATAGAAAATGTGAGTGATATAAAAGCACATATTCAATTCCATTAAAAATATTTATACATTAAAAAATAATGAGAGACTAATGTAATAATACAATAAATAAGAATGGCCACAAATGACATTTAATTAAGTACCAACCACTTAAGCCAAAACTGGCTATTCAGGGGCAGACTGGGGTAGAGTCGGCACTTAACCGATTAAGGGCTCCTTTTACGAAGGCGTGCTAGCGTTTTTAGCGCACGCACAAGATTAGCGCACGCTAGACGAAAAATTACCGCCTGCTTAAAAGGAGGCGGTAGCGACTTGCACGTGCGGCATTTTAAAACCACTAGTGCATCTTTGTAAAAGGAGCCCTAAGTGCTGATATTCAGCCATTAACTGGTTAGGACCTCATAAATACGGTAGTTGTCCTATCTTTCGCTGGTTTAACTTAACCGGTTAAGGCTAAATATTGACACTTACATCTGCACATACCTGGATATTCAATGTATTCTTTGTGTTAATGGAAAAAGAATCAAACGAAGTAAGTACGTGCAAATGACCTTCCAATGAAAAGTCGAAGAGGTCCGCAGAGGCAAGGCAACAGTTGTAGATTTATTTGAAGCAATGCATGCAAAAAGGCTCAACACAGAACTGTGTTATGAGTCTTATTACGCAGTGTGTGCCAGCACGCTATAGTCACTGCTACATTCACAAATCCAGTGCCACCGAGAGTTTTCAGGTGAATCATACATCGAATTGTAACACCACTCAGGTTATTGCGAATCCCTACTTCATTTGGAGGTCCTTTTACTAAGGCGCGCTATCCGATTTAGCGGGCGCTAAAGATTAGCGCCCGCTAAAGGCTAAGGCGCCCATTATATTCTATGGGCGCCTTAGCATTTAGCGCACGCTAATCTTTAGCGTGCGCTAAATCGGTTAGCGCGCCTTAGAAGGACCCCTTGGTTCTTTTGACATTGCGCAGAGGGTCTCTTCTCTCTTGTGATTCAAGTTTGGACATTTTTTTTATTTTTTATTAATGATCTTGTGCAAATGTTGTGATTAGCAGTGGCCCTGAAAAAATTGTAGAAGAACATAAGAATTGCCGCTGCTGGGTCAGACCAGTGGTCCATCCTGCCCAGCAGTCCGCTCACGCAGCGGCCCCAAGGTCAAGACCAGTGCTCCAAATGAGTCCACTCTCACCAGTTTAGCAGGAACTTGTCCAACTTTGTCTTGAATCCCTGGAGGGTGTTTTCCCCTATAACAGCTTCCGGAAGAGCGTTCCAGTTTTCTACCACTCTCTGAGTGAAGAAAAACTTCCTTACGTTTGTACAGAATCTATCCCCTTTTAACTTTAGAGAGTGCCCTCTTGTTCTCTTTACCTTGGAGAGGGTGAACAACCTGTCTTTATCTACTTTGTCTTGAGTCCCTGGAGGGTGTTTTCCCTTATAATAGCCTCCGAAAGAGCGTTCCAATTTTATATCACCCTCTGGGTGAAGAAGAACTTCCTTACGTTCGCACGGAATCTATCCCCTTTCAATTTTAGAGAGTGCCCTCTCGTTCTCCCTACCTTGGAGAGGGTGAACAACCTGTCTTTATCTACTTTGTCTTGAGTGTGTTTTCCCTTATAACATCCTCCGAAAGAGCGTTCCAATTTTATATCACCCTCTGGGTGAAGAAGAACTTCCTTACGTTCATACGGAATCTATCCCCTTTCAATTTTAGAGAGTGCTCTCTCGTTCTCCCTACCTTGGAGAGGGTGAACAACCTGTCCTTATCTACTAAGTCTATCCTCTTCAGTACCTTGAATGTTTCGATCATGTGCTCTCTCAGTCTCCTCTTTTCAAGGGAGAAGAGGCCCAGTTTCTCTAATCTCTCGCTGTACGGCAACTCCCCCAGAGCCTTAACCATTTTAGTCGCCCTTCTCTGACCCTGCCGATGTCACCCTCACGAGAATATGAACACAAAAATACAAACAGTGAGGTGAAGAGTATGAAGCTTTCGAATCAGTAACTATGGAGTCCTTTTACTAAGTGTCGTTAATCGATTTAGCACGCGCTAAATGCTAAGGTGCCCATTATATTCCACGGGTGACTTAGTATTTAGCTTGTGCTAATCTCTAGTGTGTGCTAAACTGGTTAGCGCGCCTTAGTAAAAGGTATGATATTCTGTAACAATGGGTCCCTAAATTGGGTGCAACAGGGGGTGTGGCCATTGGAGGACATGGGCAGGTCAAGGGTGTTCACAAAAGATGCAGTGTTACAGACTAGGGGATACTCAATGAAGTTACAGGGAAATATGTACTTTTAAAGCCAATAGGAGGAAATATTTTTTCACTCACAGAATAGTTGAGCTCTGGAACGTGTTGCCAGAGGATGTGGAAACAGTGGTTAATGTAGCTGCTTTTTTTTTTTTAAAGTTTGGACATGTTCCTGGAGGAAAAGTCCTCAGTCTGCTATTGAGATAGATGTGGGGAAAGCCACTGCTTGTCCTGGGATTGGTAGCATGGAATGTTGCTACAATTTGTTTTTTGCCAGGTACTTGTGACCCAGATTGGCCACCGTGGAAACAGGATACTGGACTAGATGAGCTGTGGGTCTGACGCAGTATGGCTAGTCTTATGTTCTTATGTTGAGTGCTGAACTTTATCGGTGCCATTTATAGAATCTGACCCTTAACGTGTGGGCTAAAATTCTTAAGACTCACTATTGAACTAAATGTGCCCTAAATAATGCACACTACTTCTTGCCAGGTACTGCTAAGGGTGTTCAGTGTTTATCTTTGCACTGGGGATCTCTGTTGATTATCCTGACAAGCTACCACTATATCCAAATTGTTTATTTAATATTTGCTGCGCTCTTATGGCCAATACTATCCTCTTTTCATTCCTTTATTTGCTTGAACAAAACTATGAACAGGGTACAGAGAGCTGATCTCTTAATCTGATTACTCTTAAATTATCTCCTTTAAACTGTTGCTCGTTCAGGCATTTAATAGGTATTCTGTGTTCCTGTGAAACAACATCTTGTTTTGTTGGTTAGTAATAGGCGTCACAGTCTACAAGGATTGCAGTTTTCCTTGTAACTTTGAAACAACTCAGCGATGCTGTTTGTTCAGTTCTTATATTAGTCTTATAATATGATGGAGGCTACAGCACTAACTTGGGAACTCGCACATATGGTAGATTTGGTCGATTAACAAATTACACGAGGACGCACAACATATAATATGTTCATATAATGAGTCAAAATGTTGTGTGATTGTGGCACCGAAGTACCCCCTCTTCAAACCCAGCATGCATCCAAAAAGTACAAATCAAAACTGCTTTTGATACTTTCACTGGCAAAAAAAAACTCCCTCACGGAACAGCTCAGGTTTAGAAAAGGGCAAAGTCACCCGTTGGCACGTTCAAGGACGTAGCTGACAAAAGACGACTTGAGCTCCAACGCTGTCACGTCTTCTCCAATCTCCCTAACAAGCGACCTTGTTTCACCAATGTTTGGCTCATCAGGGGAACAAACAATACAGCCTTGAAAAGTGCAGCCACGCTGAGACCAGCCCCAGTTTCAAATGAATGCTCGGTCATATCTAGAGTAGCAGGACTTCAGTGCTGATATCAGAGAGAGAAATTTTAGTCATTTTGGTTTTTGCAGTCTTCCTGAAGCAAGTACAGTGGAACCTTGGTTTACGAGCATAATTCGTTCCAGAAGCATGCTCGTAAACCAAATTGCTCGTATATCAAAGCAAGATTCCCCATAGAAAGTAAGGGAAACTGCTTTGATTGGTTCCACCTCCTCCCCCCCCCCTCCATGAGGCTACCGGCGCTGCTCCATTCTACCCCCCCTTGAGGAATCCGATGCTGTTCCAAACCCCTCCCCGCGATCCAGCTTCCCCCCCCTATGAACCGGCATCCCCCCCCCGCTCGCGTTGCCCCCCCTCCACCGCGATCCTACTTTCCCCCCTCCCGAGCAGTCAATGACACCCTTTACCCAACTTGGCACCAGTGCCGGTGCCTGAAGATCCTCCCTCTTCTGGCGCGGCTGGGCTGGACTGGCTTTGAGCATTTGAGTATTGTACATCGCCTAGTAATTTAAAATAGGCGATTCATCAAAAACAAATAAACTTGAAACTTGATCTCCAATGCACCGCCCAGCCCAGGCTGCGCCAGAAGAGGGAGGATCTTCGGGCACCGGCACTGGTGCCAAGTCGGGTAAAGGGTGTCATTGACTGCTCGGGGGGGAAGTAGGATCGCGGTGGAGGGGGGCAATGCGAGCGGGGGGGGGGGGGATGCCGGATCGCTGGGGGGGGGGCGCTCGTACAGCAAGGCAAGCTCGGTTTACGAGGCACCAAGTTTGCAAATGTTTTGCTCGTCTTGCAAAACACTCGCAAACTGGTGCACTCGTAAACAGAGGTACCACTGTATGTAGTTTACGTCTAAAATTAAGCTCACAAATCTGTGAAGCTATCAGGTTCATAATCAAAAACATAAACATCCAAAAAGCATCCTAAATCGGCACTTGGACGTCCTAATCGCCAGGGCTTCCAAGTGCCGATAATTGAAACCATATTTCTGTACATCTCGTGAGGTGTTCCAGCCTCTGTACATCCAGAGCACGAGATGGGCATGGTGGAGGTGTGTTATGGGCAGTCTTTGGGCAGTCTCAAGAGTGGGTTAGACATGGACGTCTTGCAACGATAATCCAACATTTTGCAAGACATCTTGGACGGAACGTAGACGTTTGGAACTAGACCTGTTTTAGAAGGGTCTAAGAGCCACAAAGGTGCCCAAACTGACCAGCCGACCACTGCATACATCAACGTAACCCCCCCCCCACTCCCGAGTGCTCACTGACCCCACTTCCACCACACAAAAATGAGAACAGAAAGGTTCATACCTGTCTCTAAAACAGCAGCTTCTGATATGGGTAGGGTTACCAGCTGTCTGGATTTACCCAGAGATGCCCTCTTTTTAGAGAACATGTCTGGGCATTCGGCCCGCTTTTCAAAACACGGCTATCCCGAAAACCTGATTGGCTGGTGGTCCTCCAGGACAGGGTTGGGAACTGCTGACCTATATGGTTTACATAATAACAGGCATAAAATGTTAAACAAAGCATACACATTTCAAATATTACAAATCACCATACTTTAAAAAGCAGTCAGCAGGACAGAAGACATTTTCATTAAAAAAACAACAAAAACTTTATTGATTTTCAAACTGTGACAGTGCAACACAATTAATTGAACATAAAATACTGCATAAAAAGCACTATTAATTACACAAGTAATACATAAAACAATCATTTTCTCCCACCCTTCTCCCAATTATTAATACAATAAAACATATTATGTGACTACAATATTATAATTAAGTAATTTTAATCCTTAAAATACACTTCCCTCCCCCCACCCACCCTGGATGTGTAAGACATTTTCAGATCCATTCTAAATATATAATCTCAACACAAGAAAGCATTAACAAACAATTGGGTTTTTAACATTTTTTTAAAATTCATCCTAGCAGTACAGAAACGCAAGATTCCTGGCAGTGCATTCCAAAGCTTTGCACCCGCTATCTACAATGCGGCCTCCCCAATCTTAGTATGGGAGATAATAATAATAACAGTTTATATACCGCAGGACCGTAAAGTTCTATGCGGTTTACAATAGTTAAAAAATGGTTCAAATTAAGTAAAACTTACAAAGATTAAGAACTAGTAACTGAGAGCCCTCCCCCCACCCCCGGAAGAACGGAGATCGGCGGCTACAGCCCCTGGCTTCGGCGTCTTCTATCCACTGTGGCCAACCCTAGCGGAAACAGGAAGTAGTCAGAGAGGGCGGGCCGCAGTGGACAGAAGACAGCAAAGCCAGCGTTAAGACAGCATTTAAAAGCGGGTGAGCCGGCGAGAAGGAGGAGGTGGTGGTTTTGGCAGTGAGTGAGTCGCCGGCTGTGCTTTCACGATCTGTCCTCCGCATACGCACTCTGTCCACGAGGCCAGACCGTAAGCCGCACATGCCACTTCCTAGCTGCAGCTCACGGGAAACGGACCCACGTATAGGAAGTGCGCATGCGCGGCTTACCATTTTATTATATTAGATAAGATTAAACCAAACCAACAAACAAGATGGGTAGCCTACCCTCTGAACATTAAACGGTAGGCCAGGGAAGCAGGTCAGGGATAGAGGCAGAGGCTCTGATGGGTGTTGCAGAGACAAAGGGATCTTAGCTTTGGTGTGCTGGGGCAGATAGTGATATCAGATGTAGAAAATCAAAAATAGGGAATGGAGCGAAAAATAGTCAAAAATAATGCTACAACCAACACAGCTGTACACCAAATTAGTTTCACAAACGAAAGAAAAAGCCTCAGATAACGGGAGGGGAGAACCCACACTCTACCACCCAAACAACACAGGCAGAAAAACAAACGAGGTGAAAAAACTAATGTTTAGTCCCAATAATAAAGTCCACCAGCCGACGATCGTTTCGTTGCAATGAGCCACTGCTTCAGGGCCTCAGTATAAAAAATACTCAGTTTAATGGAACAATTATCTGTTCGGCATGCTTTCTCCTCTGCTAATGGGCACAGCGGTTTGAACAGCAGTCGTAATAGGATGGGGATGGTAGGATCTGTCTACTGGCATGATTGACTTTTGTGAGCGTTAATCATTTTTCTATGCCATTATTGTAAGTAAAGTCTATTGATTTCCCGTATAAACTGCTGTGATGGTCGTCTTGGTTCAAATGGCATGGAGACTCTCGGCTTTGGGGTGCCATGGTGAGCCTTTAATTTGGTATTTTATGGAAGATAACACCTGCATTAAAAGATTCCAATTTCACTGCAGCTTAATCTACTGGCCTCTTAATAATGATGGTATGCTAACCGTGTTTCCCCGAAAATAAGACACTGTCTTATATTAATTTTGGGCCCAAAAAAGACACTAGGTCTTATTTTCGGGGAAGTCTTATTTTTTTCATGTACAATGATTATCTCTCCCTTCCTCTTCTCCACCCCAATTCTTCCTATTTCCTTTCTTTCCTCCACATGTGCATCTTTCTTTCCTTCTCTCCCATCCCTTTGTGCAGTATCTTCCTATCCCTCCCTCCCATCCCTTGTGCAGCAGAACCCTTGCAGCTTCTATCCCTCCTTCCCTCCCATCCCTTGTGCAGCAGAACCCTTGCAGCTTCTGTCCCTCCCTCCCGCATCCTTTGTGCAGCAGAACCCTTGCAGCTTCTATATCTCCCTTCCTCCCATCCCCCCCCCCATGTAGCATCTTTATATCCCTCCCCTGCCCGCCGACCCATCTCTCCCTCCCATCCGAACCGCGAGACCAAAATAAATACCTTATAACAAACTGGCAGCGTCGGCATTATTTTCGGGGTAGGTCTTATTTTCGGGTAAACACGGTAGTTACAAGAAAAATGAAAGTATGCCAAAATTGTCACAAAGAAAATCAACAAATACCACTTAGCATTCTTTGACAGTCTGCTTCAACATAGCTATAATAACTAGTTTAATGCTCACAAGAAAGCACCCGAATGATATTATTTAGACAGTTCTAGAAACATTCTGAAGCCTGGAACAGAAAGAGCTCACCCCTGAATGTGAAGGTGGATGAGGTTCTAGAAGCGAGACGCTAAAGAAGAAGCCAGCATGCCATATGTTCCACCTCGTTCCCCCCCCCAAAAAAAAAAAAAAACTACAAGGATTATAGAATGTAACCTACGGAAATCATTTAAAATGAATAAGTATCTATTAAAAACTGAGCATGGTGTTCATAATAAGAAGCTATTGTGGAAGTCCTGTGAAAATGTTATTTCAATTTTATGCTTTTCTCTTCAAGAAAGATGAGACCTGGTAATTGCCAGGTACTGACAGCTGGCAGACTCAAAATAGCTGTGCCTGCTGTTAGCTGTTTGGAAAGAAATGTATAAAAAAATAAGTTTTTTTTTTTTTTTTCTGCAAACGGCCTGACACTTTGGGACACTACAACATGAAGCAGCATTGCAGAATATTGTGACTAGGGAGAGAAGTGTCTGTAAATTTCGGAGTTAGCCGCTGTGTACAGCTGGGCCCACTGGAAGAACATCTGTTAGTTCATAATTCCCCCCCCCCCCCCCCCTTATAGCTTGAGGCTTCTGCGTTAAGCAGTTGGCGCATTCTCAAATAAATCATATCCCATGGCCAGGGCTTAAGAAAATAGTGGAAACAATCTCTCAGAAGAGAATTTGGCTCCATTTGTTTTCTTTTTTCTCTCGATAACTGCAGAGAAGCAATAAAGACCATTTATTTTGTATTTGTCAAATCTATAAACCTCTATTATACCTGGGCTCTGTCTGATCTATAGGAGAATGTAAATGACTAATTACGCAGGGGTGGGGAGTGACATTATCAACTTGCAGTACAATATCACTTTTTAACCAGTACTCCCAAGAGTCTTCTTAAAGGGGGCTGATGGTCTTTCAAAGATTGAGGGTTGATGCAATCTCCCCAACAAACCCCCTCAGCCACACAACCCCCCACCTAGCCAATACCTCCACCCTGACCACTGTCTCCCTTCTCTTCACTTCCTTTTGTCGCAGAAATGAAAGAAGGTTGTGATGGCCTTCCAGCCACCTCTACTCTGGTGATTCAGTAGCCCAAGACTGATGGATTCCTCCAGTGGCATAGCGAGGGTAGGAATCGCCCTCCTCTCTGTCCCTACGCTTCTACACCCCCAGTACCTTCCGCGCCCACTACGCCACGCTTCCTCTCCCCGGCACCTCTTTAAATCTTCGCCAGCGGGAGCAGCTTCTCCAGCCTGCTTCTCGAGCTGGAGTTGGCATTCCCTCTGATGTCACTTCCTGGCCCCTTGACCTGGAAGTTATTTCAGAGAGGAGGCAGGCCAGTGCGCGCAGCAGGCCGGAGAAGTTGCTCCCGCTGGCGAAGATTTAAAGAGATACAGTGGGAGGGACAGTGTGAGTGTGGCATGGGGGGCAGAGAGATGCCAACACTCCTACTGAAATGGTGCCTAGAGTGGTCCACACCCCCTGCCCCCCTCCCATTAAGCCAATGGCTAACAAGTGTCTAATGTCAAAAAAAAAAAGGAAAACCGTGGGATGTCTTGCAGTAAATTTGTAATCTGGGTGTGTTAACTGCACACTAGAAAATACACTTTTTGTAAGGGGGCATGTCAGTTCTGGAGAATGGGTGTTTCTGTGCTAATCAGTTAGCCTATCTACATCAGTGTTTCTCAATTCGGTCTTGGAGTACCTCCTTGCCAGTCAGGTGTTCAGGATATCCACAATGAATATGCATGAAAGAAATGGCATATAATGTAGAGAGTTGTGCGGGGACAGAAATCCCACCCATTCCTACCCGTCCCCGCCAGGATCCTCTCCGTCCCCACCCGTCCCCGTCAGGATCATCTCCGTCCCCACCCATCCTCGCAAGGAATTACCTCCATCCCCGCCCGTCCCCATAAAAAGCAGCAATTCCTTCTGACAGGATCATCAATTCCACAGTTTCTTTTGTGTTTGCGCTGCTGTTTTTCTTGTGGAATCTCTTTGGTGGAACCCTTTTTGTTTTCTGTTCAGGTAATTAACTTATAAACCCCCTCTTTTACTAAGGCTGACGTGTCCATTATATTATATGGACGAACCCTGCTTCCAAAGCCTTCCATCCCCGTGGGAGTCCTGTGGGCCAAAGGGAGGTCCCCATGGGAGTCTCGTGGGTTAGGGGAGATTCCCGTGGGACCCCCACGGGACCTGCGGGATTCCCGCGATCCCCGTTCCCGTGCAGACTTCTAATATAATGGAGGCAGTGTATGCAAATCAAGTTTATGCATATTCATTGTGAATATCCTGACCGGCAAAGGGGTCCTCCAGGACCGAGTCAAGAAACACTGATCTACACTACGAGGTGCAAACTGGCGGGTGCATGGATTTTACAGGAGCCCTTACCCCCTACAAAACAGATGGCAGGATGCGCTCACAAGGTAATTTTTAAAACTAGAAAATCAGGGGATTTACAGCCATGGGAAAGACCTGTGTAAGGGCGCATTAAGGCCTATTTTTTTTTTTTTAAATTTTTTAACACAGTTTAGTTAAAGGACCCCCTAAGAGATTTGAGATTTCAGAGCAAATAGATGAGGTATGTAATGTTGCTTATTTACTCCACTAGAAAATGCCCAATTCTCTTTTACAGGCTCAGCCAAAACTCTGCTTATTCTCCTAGATTTTTCATGCTCTGGAAATGGCTTTTTATCACAATAACACCTACAAGTGAAAGTAAAACCACATTATTTACGTTTCTGCAGTTAATACCACCTCAGGCAGTTTTACAATAGCAAGCTCATTATTCACTTTTAAAGCACTAATTCACCGTTATTCTTCTGATATATCTCCAAGACGGGAAACTGGAAAGCACTTTTATTTATTCTGTTAGTACAGAGATAAGGCTGTAGTGTGGTATTACGGTGGATATTTAAGCAGAATCTAATTGTAATGCCCACTTTCAAATTGATACAATAAAAGCTAGCTTATATATTTAGAATATGTGCTCGATCTGAGACATAGCTTAAATACATGGGGCAAGATTGTCTATATAACCTCAGGGACAAGTATTCATGTTAGTCTAATTAAACGTCCTGTATAATGACTAATGAATAATAATGATTACACCCACAAGAGACGTACTTAGCCTATTTTACTGTGACGTTTTGGCGAGGGATGGTTTATTGAGTCGTCATAAATAACGTGATGACACACATACTCCAAATTACAGGTTTTCAAATTTATTTTTTTTTTTGACTTTCTGATTTTCTTATGCCATCTACTGGTTACAGAGAAAGACAGTACAGAATGACAAAATAACCTGAGATTTAGGGCTCCTTTTACAAAGGTGCGCTAGCGTTTTTAGCGCACGCACCGGATTAGCGCATGCTAGCCTAAAAATGACCTCATGCTTAAAAGGAGGCGATAGCGGCTAGCGCGTGCGGCATTTTAGCGTGCGTTAAGCGCGCGCTAAAACCACTAGCGCGCCTTTGTAAAATGAGCCCTTAGTCTAGGAAATCAATTAGAGATTCCATAATGTTGCGATTTAGCTTAGGGATACATAAAGGAGCTGAAAATATATTTCATTTAGGAATAACAAAAATATATAATGGCAGGACCCTATATTAAACGCTCAAAGGGTATTCGCCAGCAACCAGAAATCAACAACACCGATAGGAATTGCAGAGCATTAAATAAATTTGAGATACTTCAGTATGGGCCCAATTGCAATATCGATAGCCTTCCCCGGCCCCGGACAAAAGCTCATAGGTGACCAGCACGAGGTTTTTAAAACAAACCTAAATAAGCTTTGCCGCATACATCATTTGTCTCTTCTATAATTTAAAGTGCATGGTGAAAAAACCTGAGAGGGAAAAATATAGGGGTAGTGACTCAAAAAGCCCCACCCCTTAAACAAGATATCAAATAAAAAATGTAAAGTGTAAAGTGCTAAAGTGCCAACATAGGAATAAGTAGTGAAATGGAAAAGTAATAAATAAATTAATTGTCTTTTTCTAGTTTAATGCTTAAAAATCCATTTGAATCAATCTCCAATCATAATTCAGTCCCTGCGTGTTCCAGCATGTTCCATAATCATATATGTGCAAATCACAATAAATAAAACTCCCAAATCACAGTTGATATCTCCTGTAATGTTGACTCAATAATAATAATAAATAATGAACTTATTTGAATTTGAACGAGAGTTTATTTCAGCTCATGAGTAATTGTCTCAGCTCGACAGAGCTTTGTTTCATTAACTTCCTCAGAAGCAGAAACATTCAATTGGATCCTCGTGAAAGAGCTTTCTTAGTTCATAGAAAGCTCCAGATTTGTTGGTAGGGCTTTCTTAATCAATGAAGATCCTCATTCGGTCAAAGTAACTCCAATTCGGGCAAAATAACGCCAAACTCATTTAGGAATATACATTCATTTGAAGCAACATGGGAAATGTAAAAATGTCATTTCATATTGTTTCTAACTTGAAATGACAGGGAAAAATTCAACATTTAAGGGAGGAGGACTTTCCCCCAGCCTCAAACCAGTGACAATCGGGTTGGAAAACACTCACCTTCCATGAGGACAGTTCTGTCTCTTGAAAGAGTGGCTTTAGCCAATCAATTCCTAATGTCTTGTATTCTGGTCTTAGTTCCTGTTTCCTGATTGGCCTAGTCAGGACCAGTCCAAGGTGGCCTTAAGTATTTCTGCCCTGCTTCTGGGCTTATTCCCTGCTGCTTCAGTCCTATTTTTTTCTCCAGTGAAGCATCTGTACTAACAGAATAAATAAAATCGCTAAAAAGAGGAGGCAAAGGCTAAGGGCAGGTTGTATGAGGTGAGGCGACTCAATGGTGATTTCCAAAGAGCAGCCAGATAAGACAAGAATGACTTCCTGAATGCTGAATGTATGAACCTCGAAGAAGCCTATAAGAAGGGCCACACCAGGAAATTATTTGCTTTTGTGAAATAAGCGAAAAAGCCTTTCTCAGCATGCCAATCAACCATCAAAGACTTTGATGGGAATGAAATTAGTGACTAGCAGGACATCAAGCACAGATGGAAAGAATACACAGTGGAATTATACATCAGCACTAGCACTGACTACCTGAAGAGCTTGGGAGTCAAGAGAAAGCAGAACCAGACCTATTGGAAAGTGCAGCGGATTGGGCGCTGAGGCAGCTACCAAAAAAAAACCAAAAAAAACACCTGGCTTTCATGGAATTCCTGCAGAGCTGCTCAAACCAGTCCCAAGAGCCACACTGACAGCACTATGCTGGAAGATCTGGAGGACCTGCACATGGCCAAAGGACTGGGAAAGATCAGTTTTTATCCGACTGTTGAAGAAAGGCAATGCCAGGGACTGTAACAACTATAAAAAAATCACCCTGATCCCCCACCCCAGCTTCTAAAGATCATCCAGAGGCACTTGGGAACATTCTTGATCAAGAACTTCCTGATACCCAAGCTGTATTTTGTAAGGGCTGAGGGACCCATGATCACATTGCAAACTTGAGGTGGATCATAGAAAAGGCGAGGAAGTACCAGAAGCAGCTCTACCTGTGCTTCATTGATTATACCAAGGCTGTTGATTGTGCAGAGCATGAGAAGCTTTGGAAAGCACTTAGTGAGGTAGGAGTGTCAGCACACCTGATCAGGTTAATCAGATAGCTCTACTAAGTTCAAGAAGCTACAGGTATGCGAACGAGATACGGAGATGCAGAATGGTTCAAGATCAAAAAGGGTACAAGATAAGGATGCTACCTCTCTCCTTTTCTTTTCAACTGCTATGCAGAGGTAATCACGAGGCATCTGGACTTAGATGATTGAAGTGTTGGGGTGAAAATAGGCAGAAGAAACATCAGCAATCTGGATACCCAGATGATACTACTCTGCAGGCAGAGAGTGAGGAGGACCTCAAAAAGTTGATCCTGAAGCTGAAAGAAGAAAGTGAGAAGATGGGACTTTACCTGAACATCAAGAGGACCACAATCATGTCTATCACCAACAAAAAAGTCCACATAAAGATTAACAATGAAGAAATAGAAGTGGTTGACAGCTTCATTTTTCTTGGGTCCCTCATTAATCACAGTGGTGGTTTGACAGCAGAGATCAAGCGTCGATCAGCACTGGGGCGTGCAGCCATGGTGAGCATGGACCAAATATGGAAGTGCAAGGATGTCTCAGTCAACATCAAACAAAGACTGATCACTGCCATTGTGCTCCCATTCATGACATATGGCTGCAAGATGTGGACACACAAAAGCAGATAGAAGAAAAATTGATGCCTTTGAGCTGTGATGATGGAGAAGACTTCTACGAATCCCATGGACAGCTAGGATCATCAACAAAGATGTTCTTGATCAAATAAACCCAGAATTGTCCCTGGAAGGCAAGATTACCAGACAGAAACTGACCTATTTTGGACATATGATGAGGGTGAATTCACTAGAAAAGGAGGTGCTACTTGGAATGACCAGCGGTAAAAGGAAGCAGGGGAGACCAAAGGCCCATTGGCTGGATACCATCAAGAATAACAGGGAATTGAACATTGAGCAATTGAAAGAAGCTGTGGAAAACAGGGAAACATGGTGAGGACTGGCCTACAGAGTATCCAAGGGTCAAACACAACTGAATGAATAGTAGTAATATTGAGGGGCTGCCGAGAGAATGCATTTGTAGGTCAGTAAGAGGAGTTTAAATTGTATTTGGAAACGGATGGGGAGCCAATGAAGTGACTTTAGGAAAGGGATAATATGAATATAGCAGCTCTCTGAGAATATCCAAGGTTTCAAGGTTTTATTAAAAATTTGAATAATCGCCTATTAACATTCTAGGTGATGTACAATGCAATTAAATTGAGGGGATCAAAATAAAAATGTGGAATGGGAAGCCAGTGTTCATTTTTTAATAACAGAATTCTGAACAGATTGACTTCGGAAACACTTCTTTAGACTATAAGCTTTCTCTCATAGTAATCTTAAACTGCTATAGGCACTCAAATTTAACTGAATCCTTTCCTCTTTTTTATTTAGGTGACTGAAACAATCTCTTAGTGCCTTTACTTTGGCTGATTCATTCTTCAGAGAACCCTAGCCAGCATATGGACAGCCATTAGATGAGGACTTCCAAGACTTGAATACTAGATAAGAACAAGACAGGAATTAAGATTGTTTAATATCAATGTACTTCCCAGAAGGGTATCCAACATATAAGGGCAAACAAGATTATTCAAAGCAAGAAGCAGGAATCCTGAAGCATCTGGAACCAGATGCTTCACTGGAGAAGAAAATAGGACTGAAACGAAAAGAGGGGAGTCCAACCTTGTCTGCAGTGAAAAAACCAACCAGGAAGAAACAAGCCAAAACTGCAGATATGTACAACGATGTAGGCAAAATTTATTGTGACAACCAAACTATATATTAAAACCTTTTTACCAAACAGGGGACCCAACACGGTCCGTGTTTCGGACAACCTTCATCAGGGGTCCATGGTAAAGAAAGGAAAAAACATATGTCACAACAAATGTATATAATAAAGCCAAACTGATGTTATGTCACGCCGTGTTGGGTCCCCTGTTTGGTAAAAAGGTTTTAATATATAGTTTGGTTGTCACAATAAATTTTGCCTACATCGTTGTACATATCTGCAGTTTTGGCTTGTTTCTTCCTGGAAGAAAATAGGACTGACACAGCAAGGAATAAGCCCAGAAGCAGGGCAGAAATGCCCAAGGTCACCTTGGACTGGTCCTGACTAGGCCAATCAAGAAACAAGAACTAAGACCAGTATATATTAGGAATTGACTGGCAGGAATGAAACTCAAACCGATGCCAAGGTATGCTGGAGAAACCTCAGGGTCTCAGATTTACTGCTAATTCTTCACCTTAGCATTTTGCATTTTCAAAGAAAGGTTCCTTCTTGAGTTCATAATTTGCACAGGCAACATGGCTGAATGTACTTGAAACATCTTTTGATTTGGGCTAGTGGCAACCAATAAAACTGGGATCATTCCTGTTTCTTTTTGCAACATCTTCTTATGCTCTGATTACATTTGTTGGTGCTCAAAGACCTTTTCTTTCTTCACCCGTAGGGGCTCAGTGTGTTTGGTACCTACCGTAAGTTTCCACTCTTTGCTGCAACTCTTATTCTCAAACTGTTTCGGGGAGGCCTTTCAGATGGATGTTATTCCCATTCTCCTGGATTTTCTTTTTTTTACCTTCACCTTTATTATGGGCAGTCTAATCAGGTATCTGAGCCAATGACCAAATAAGATTTGTCCAAGGCCACAAGGAGTGTCAGTGAGGAATTTCTTGATCTTTAATGCAGTTGAGAACTTTCAGTTTTGGGCGGTTAGGTCAGCCATTCACATACCTGTGTCTTCTAGGACAGTGTTCTTCAACCACCGGTCCATGGACCGGTGCCGGTTCACAGAAATTTCCCGCCGGTCCACAGGGCGGGCAAGTGCATCAGGCCCAAAACTGTGTTCTTCAACTGCCGGTCCGCGGTGCGATTGATATGTTGTTAATAAGATTATATTATGTGTATATATGAAAAATGAATGGAAAAAAATAGTGTTACAATTAGGACTATGGGGGTAGGGTCTGGGGTGGAGACTGGGTAGAGATGGGCAGGGTCTGGCCCACGACTTAGCCCAGCGTTCTTCAACCGATGCCAGTCCACAAAATAATTCTTTTATTTCTGCAGGTCCTTAGGTGTAAAAAGGTTGAAGAACACTGTTCTAGGAAAGTCCTATTAACATGAAATTCAGATCTCTGCTGCATTTTTTTTGTGCTTGTAAGTCCAATCCTTCTTTAATTTCATCAGTGGATGAATACAGTTTATAAAGCTCGTCTTCTACTATTGCAGTTAAATTTCATATGAGTTTTGTTTTTTTTTTTTTTTTTGAGGGGGAGTTCTTCCTGTGACATGAAAACTTGCTGGGTTTTGGTGGCCATCCTCATTCCATTCTCTGGTCTGTCTTTGCATTTTAATCGAGATATGTTGCAGCTGGATTCAACTTTAATTTACCAATTTTCCTCCTGATGCGTTGAGAGGTTCCATCAAACCTATCCAATATGTTCACATTTTGAAACTGTGCACCCAAAGCTGTCTTCAGGCGTGTACACTGCTCTGGTTTATCACATGACCCCAGCCCTGTTTTATTCTTATTAGTAAAGAACCTCCCCCCCACACACACTATTCTTCTTGATCAGTAAAGGAAAAAAAAAAAATCAGATCACAGAGTAAAAATGCAGCTTTGAAGTATCACCATATTAAGTATGTAACTTCAGGGGAAAAAATAGTTCTTGTACATAATCCAGCAAGGACAATTTGGAGACATCGGTATGAAAAGCTAATTGAAAGTCACTTTTCTGTACAATTCATTCCCTTGCAGACAAAATGACTACAGTGCAGATTACCATCAGCATATTACTAACATGCGAACATCGTTCTCTAGCTAAGGAATCCAACATTTTACTGCCAATATCTTTCAAGCAGTCTAATAAAGGATGGTATTGAACCCTGAAGCCTTTCTTCACAATTATACAAATCATCCCTTGGGTGTATGAGAGCAAACTTTGCTTGGAGAATGGAAAGTGATTTGGAATTTCATTTTATTCCTTCCAACCCCCTCCCCCCCCACCTCCCGCCAGCTCCCGCCAGTCTTATAACAACATTCAGGATCACACTTCATCCCAGGTTAGATGAAATTACATATATTGGGAATACTGGCAAATCTCATTTCCTGACATCTAGATAACCTTAATAACTTCCTGAATGCTCATTTGATTTCTCTCATTCCAGTGCCTCGGATTTTTACAGCCCAAATGCATGGCATTGCATTTCTTCGTGTCAAATTTTGGACCATTTTTCAAGCTTCGCTAGGTCTTTCTTCATGTTATTCACCCCATCCGAGGTGTCTACTCTATTGCAGATTTTGGTATCATCCACAAAGAGGCAAATCTGACCTGACAGCCCTTCAGCAATATCATTTATAAAAATGTTAAAAATGAACAGGCCCAAGAACAGAACCTTGAGGCACACCATTGGTAACATCCCTTTCTTCAGAGCGACCTCCATTAACCACTAGCTTCTGTCTTCTTCCTCTCAGCCAGGTCTTGACCCAGCCCATGACTTTGGGGCCCATCCTGAGGACACTCAGTTTATTTATTAGACGTCTGTGTGGAACACTGTTAAAGGCCTTGCTAAAATCTAAATACACCATATCTAGCGCTCTCTCTCTAGCCAATTCTCTGGTCACTCAGTCAAAGAAATTGATCAGATTTGTTTGACAAGACCTACCTCTAATGAATCCATGTTGTCTCTGGTCCTGTAATCCACCATTCTCTATTTTAAAAGTGTTTCTACTAATTTGTTTACCACAGAAGTTAGACTTACTGGCCTGTAATTCCTTACTTCTTCTTCACTTCCACCTTTGTATAGAGCAGTGGTCTCAAACTCGCGGCCCAGGGGCCACATGTGGCCCACCAGGTACTATTTTGAGGCCCTCGGTATGTTTATCATAATCACAAAAGTAAAATAAAACAGTTTCTTGATCATATGTCTCTTTAGCTATAAATTACAATATTATTATTAAGACTTAGCCAAAAGGAAAGATTTATAAACTATAAAGAGTTTTACCTCATGCAAAATTGTCATTTCTTTAATAAGACATTAACTATTTTTTCTGAGGCCCTCCAAGTACCTACAAATCCAAAATGTGGCTCTGCAAAGGGTTTAGGTTTGAGACACTGGTATAGAAGGACCACATCCTCCCTTCTCCAGTACTTTGGAACCACACCTGACTCTACAGAAACATTAAGGTCAGTCAGCGGAGCCACCAAAACTTCCCTAAGTTCCTTCAGTACCCTCGGATGTACACCATCCGGCCCCATCGCTTTGTCTACCTTTAACTTAGCCAGCTCCTCAGTAACACAACCTTCTGAAAATCCATCAGGGTCTACCGCTCCTCCATCCCTATTCGCGTTTGGCTTCTGCTGTCCTGCTCCCGGCACTTCAGCCGTGAATATAGAACAGAAATATTTGTTAAACAATTCAGCTTTTTCTTTATCAACATATATGGTGTAATCCTGTCTTTTTTTTAATTTTTTTTTTTCATTCCTAGGATCAGTCTAATAGCTAGATGTTTGCATAGGATGGTACACTGTAATATCATGCTTCATACACTCACCTCTGTTGTTCCCTCTAAACCAGCAGTCTCCAACCTGTTTTGTGTAAAGGGCTACAATGTGAATATGAGAAAGCTCTAAGGCAGGGCTGTCCAAGTTCGGTCCTCGAGATCTACTGGCAGGCCAGGTTTTCAGGATATCCACAATGAACATGCATGAGAGAGATCTGCATATCAAGAAAGCAGTCCATGCAAATCTTTCTCATGCATATTCATTGTGGATATCTTGAAAACCTGGCCTGCCAGTAGATCTCGAGGACCGGACTTGGGCAGCCCTGCTCTAAGGGCTAACAAAAGATTTCAAGCCTACATGATTGAAAATTCTGTTTTTATCATGCACTTTTCTTTCTTTTAACAAAACTTTGGCGTGGTTTCTACAGTTCTCTGAACTCAAATGTTTCATGGTTTCTCTAGCTTTGTCATACCACCACAGTACATGTGCATCTAAATATGAATCCTGACTTTCGACCTGTCCTACTGAAGGAGTCTGGGACTGGTTTTCCTAAGTGCTGAACTAAGTTTTCTCTTTAATAAAATGCTGAATTATGTTTAGCTGCAGACCTAACTTATCTCATGTTCTAGCCTGCCTGCACTGGGTGTTTTAGCTTGGGCATTCTAGCTTCTTATGGCTATCTCAGCATAAACGACATGTAACAGAAAGACTGCAGGGCTTAGATAAGTGACCTGCTAGTGACCTGCTAGTGTGAGCTTAGGACCAATGATTGTTAAGAAAAGTAACACGTGATAAGTTTTTTCTAGAATTCAGTTGTTTAGCCAGAAGAATGTATAAATATCTCTGTAACTTCCTGGTTTCGGGACTTCTGAAGCCAGCTTGGGGCTCAGGGGTCCGCATATGCTCAATAAACATCTGTGCTTTCTTCAAGTCTCAAGTGGCTGCCCAAAGTGACCTTTCACTACGGCCATATGTACATATGACGTAGGCATGTTAGGTTCATAATCTGCCGTATGCTGACTTTCGTTCACACCTGGCCTATGGCAATCCTTTTTTTCCCAGACATTTAATGCACTATTCAAGAGGAAAGATTGAATTTAATGAATTTTCAAGACTTGATGAACATTTCAGTCAATTGTTTAAGGACCACAATGGAGGACTCTGAGGGTTGCACATTGAAGACCACTACTGTAAGCTGAGCAGGAGTCCTCCACTTACAGTCCAGCCAGTGTGTGTGTGTGTATGTGTGGTGGTGGTGGGGGGGGAGGGGGGTGCTGTTTCACTATCACATATTTAATAGTGAGGGACAAGCAAGCTCTGCAGGACTCCAGGAAACCTGCTTGGCCCTAGTAACTGAACACAGTACCCCATCACTGGCACCAATGCAGTTGGAGGAATCCCACTCAGAGGGAACAAAGCTATCCTCCCCACTCACTTAGCTCTGTCACTATAGTGGTAGCCCTCACTGGTAATAAATAAAATATGTCTTTCTTAAATAAATGGGGTTGTGGGGTTTTGTTTTGTTTTTTGCAAATGACTGCAAAACGGAGCAAATTAAGCAAACTATGCAGAATATTCTGACAGTGCAGATTGAATATCTTGACTGTGCAGAAGGCTCCAGAATCTGAGGCCTATCCCCCCCCTTCAAAGTACAGAAAGATCAGTTTAATATGATCAATAAGATTTATTAGCCAAGAGATCCTACAACTTGAGAGTGGGTAGAGATAGCCCTCACTTGTGGCCAGTTCCAGAACTCTGCAATCTTACATATTCCTATATCCATAATGTGACCATTTATTTTTTTCCCTCAAAACAGGACATCTACTAATAGTATGTGTATTCAAGAAAACACTTTTTTCCCCCCAATTTATCAACTTTTTCCTTTGGTCCAGGCCTCTCTCTCTCTCTGTCTTTCTTCTGCTTACACCCCCTCCCCCCCCCCATGTCCTGCATTTGTTCTCCTTTCTTCCAGGTCTTTCTCTGCCCCCCTCTCTCTCTCTCTCTCCTTCATTCCTCCCTCCCTGGTCCAGAATCTTTCCACCTCTCTGCAGTCTCTTTCTCTCTCTTCCCTCTATACACCCCCAAGACCAACATCTGAACCCTCTCTTCTGCCTCCCCTGCCCTAGAGTAACCCCCACGAATCCCAACTGTTCCTCAACTTGCCCAATTTCTCAAGACTCACTTGAAGCCTCAGATCCTCCTGCTCCCCCCAAACAAGAACTTCCAGTGATCCCCAGCAGAAACCCCTCTGCACAAGTCCTCCACCATCATGTCCCCCCAACAGTAACCTCGCCTGTTCCTCTTATCTTCCCCCATTAGTTAATGCCAAAAGCTTCCCTAACCTTCCTGTTCTCCCAACCCCCAGCCCGTCTCTGTGCTCTCACCGCCAGTGTGTTGCGACTTTCAGCCGCTGACGGGTGCTGTGGAGCAGACAAGCATGGCTGCATTGCCATGAAGCAGGTTCATGATCCCGCGAGATGCAACTGCGTCCTGGGTCCCACCGCCTCTTCCCTCGCAAACCAGGGCTTCCGTCTATCTCTGAGCTCAGTGAGAAGCAGGCACCACCAGACCAGCTACCATCACCGGCTCTGTCAGGGGAGCGGAGGTCCCTCCGCGCGGCCTGGTCTCCCTTGCCTCGGCAAAGTGCCCAGGACTACACCTCCCGCTCTACCGACCGCCAAACAGCACTAGACTTGCACTGATGGCACCACCTCGAGTGCGCTCCCACAACTGCGTCACCACCCTCTGTCCCCCAGTGCAGCCAATCGTGAGCTCTGCAAAGGAATGGTGTCAGAGGCATAGGCATCGGCCAATCGCAGAGCCGCCTGTAGATGAGGGAGGAGGAAAACCTCACCCACAGGCGGCTCTGTGATTGGCCGATGCCTACTCCTCTGACATCTGGGTAAATTGACAGCCCAACTAAAAGACACTAGGGAGAACACTGCAGTGGGTTGCTCTCTTTCTGAAAATGGGACATTTCAGCATCCCAAAGCTGTGCTTGGGGACAACGGGATAGGCTACCTAAAAACGGGAAGTATGGTCACGTTATATATCCATCTATCAGCCTACGCACAAATTGTCCTTTGGCGTCTGTCTTAACACAGGTTTGTTTGTTTTGCGGTTCTATTTGATCCCTTTCCAACCTGGGACCCCCGAAGAAGGCGTGTACTGAAACACGGACCGTGTTGGGTCCTGTGGTTTAATTTTAAGGTGTTGTTTTTAACCGCAACCAATTTAATAAACTTGCCTGTATCATTGTACGTGCTACTGCAGTTTTCCTTGTTTTTGTCTTCGATCCTTTACTGCAGACCCTGTTGCTTCTTCCTTTTTTGTTCACGTTATATAGGTTCATAGACAACAATGCGGAAGACAAAGGCGCGCGCTGACAACTGAGCGCAAGACGGAGGCGCGCGCCGAAGAAAATTACTGTTTTTAGGGGCTCCGACGGGGGTTTTTGTTGGGGAGCACCCCCAGTTTACTTAATACAAATCGCGCCGGCGTTGTGGGGGTTTGGGGGGTTGTAACCCCCCACATTTTACTGTAAACTTTACTTTTTCCCTAAAAACAGGGAAAAAGTGAAGTTTTCAGTAAAATGTGGGGGGTTACAACCCCCCACAACGCCCCCACAACGCGGCGCGATCTGTATTAAGTAATGTGAGGGGTTCCCCCCACACCACCCCTGTCGGAGCCCTAAAAACAGTAATTTTCTTCGGCGTGCGCCTCCGCGCTGCGCTCAATTGTCTGCTCGCGCCTTTGTCCCGGCGCGCTTTTGACCTGACACCGTTATATATCCACCATGGCTGGGAATCCTAGCTACCTCCCCTGCCGCCCTTCACCTCTTTATCCAGTTTCTGCAGCAGCAGCTCTAGCAAACCCAGGGAAACAGATGATCTGAACCAGGAATCAAACCCAGGTCCGGCTGCTGCTTCTTGAATCTAGAAACCTGTAGTTTGAATAAAGTTCAGAAATCTTGTTATTGGATGTTTTCCCCTTTCTATTCCACACCAACAGCGCTGAAGGAGAAGGAGGAGAAATCTACTAGGTAGAGAACTGAACTGTGGGTCAGAAGACCTTGGACAAGCCACTTTATCTTCCTATGCCTCCAGGACCCAGTTTTAGAAAACAAGCATTTATCTTAATCTGGCCTTTTTGTTCAACAAACTAAAAAAAAAAAAAAAGAAAAGCAAGCAAGCTGCAATCTCGAGGCAGGTAACTTTGGCTGATTATGCAGCGCCACAGTTTTGCTTCTCGGTGATGAGTGCTGCATTGAAATTCAAGGCACATTCCCTTACAGCAACAGATTTCAGATATTACGGCGTGCCTAGCCACCAGTCTGGTTCATTTGTATTGCATAGTAACAAAAGAAATCCTGTGCTAATGAAATAGCACTCAGAAATGGAACGTTCCGACTAGGCATAAGGGGGGTCGTATAAATGTAGTTGAACGCGGGGAGGGTGTGGCGCAGTGGTTAGAGCTACGGCCTCGGCACCCTGAGGTTGTGGGTTCAAATCCCATGCTGCTCCTTGTGACCCTGGGCAAGTCAGGGGGGAGGGGTCTTTTACTAAGGCGCAATAGCCAATGTAGCGGGCGCTAAATGCTAACACGTCCATAGAATATAATAGGCGCATTAGCATTTAGAGCGCATTAAATCGACTAGCATGCCTTAATATAAGACCCCCTTAATCTCCCGTTGCCCCAGGTACATTAGATAGATTGTGAGCCTACCGCGACAGATAGGGACAAATGCTTGAGTACCTGAATATAAACCACTTAGTTTATAAGTGGTATATAAATACATAAATATGCAGATATGTTTAGCACACAATAACTGTTAACTGCCAACCCATTTCATTCAATGGGTTTTATCGCAGATAATGTGTTATCACACACTAGACATTAGTGAATAGGAGCCAGCCCCCCCTCCCCCAAAAATGGGAAAGTTGAGCAGGTCTCAGAGTATGTGAAATTTTATAGAGTCAGATATGCCCTTTTATTCCCTTTATAGAATAGGCATGATTTAATTACGTATCTGCTGCACAGGGGACAAAAAAAAAAAGAATGAAGAACACATACCCTGGGGGGTCCTATAAAGGTGAATACGTGGGAAACTAATCAATACAAAGAAATTAAAATAACATTGAATTTAAAATTTCAGGAATTAAAACCATATGTAAAACTCTGTACTCCTGCCGAGTATAATATTCAGCTTATTAGCAAAGCCATGTAGAATGTTTTAAAACCCCCAAAACAGATACAGATAATAAAAAAGGAAAGGATACGCAGTTAAAAAAAAAGGGTGGGGTGGGGTGAAAGCTTCCGATAAAGAGGCTGAATTGAAAACCTAATTGAAAAACTAACAAGTCAAAAGCCCTACAAGTTAGCATACCCAGTGAACTGTGATTGAAAGAAAAACAAGGACAAATCAAGGTCAAGAATGCATATTGCATTATACCGTATGCCACGAGTTTATCTTATTAGGCAGGCTGGATGGACCATGCAGGTCTTTATCTGCCATCATTTACTGTCACAATTTGTTCATGTTCTTTTAGTTCCCTAACAGTGCTGTCTCAAAGGATTGTGGTACCCCGAGTCAAATTCTGCTCTGGCGTAGGGTTACCAGATTTCTTCTCCATGAAAAGAGGACATGTGGCCTAACCTTGTTCCCCCTCCTATCCTGCCCCCCCCCCATCTTATTTATTTATTTGAAATTATTTATAGCTCGCCTAGCCACAAATCTAAGCACAGATTCAGTCACACCTGCGCACCATTTTTCATTTTGCACAGATTCAGTGTGAATGAGCAGTGCATATGCTCCCGAAGGTGGAGGCTGAGACCTCCAAAATGGAGCTCTGTTGAGCGATCTTGAAAACAGCACTCTTGAAAGTTTGTTTTGAACTAGCACTGAAGATATCACAAGTACTGCGAGGGGACATGATTGAGACTTTCAAAATACTGAAAGGCATCGACAAAATAGAGCAGGAAAATAAATTATTTACCTTGTCAAGTGTGACATGGACAAGAGGACATGGACTGAAGCTGAGGGGGGACAAGACCAGGACAGATGTCAGGTAGTTCTGCTTCACGCAGCGAGTGGTGGACGCCTGGAATGCTCTCCCAGAGGAGGTCATTATTGAATCCACCGTTCTAGGATTCAAAAGCAAATTAGATGCACATCTCCTTACGAGAGGCATAGAGGGATACGGGTGACTAAAAGTACATCAGGTGTGCACCTGACTGGGCCTCCGTGTGTGCGGATCGCCGGACTCGATGGACCTTGGGTCTGATCCGGTGATGGCAGTTCTTATGTTCTTACTCTGCACCAGATTTATGAACTTACGGGACATTCTGTCCATTTGGATTTCATTGTGAATGTTGGACTTTTTTCATGGTTATTATGTCATAGACTAACAAAAACAAAAAAGGAAACAAAAACCAAAATGAAAATGCCTTTAAACCTCGAAGGTGCTCAGAACCAATATATGGTGAAAAAGTGACCAAACCAGGGCAGCAACCCCTGTAAGGACTTTCAAAGAGTCTATCATTGCACCATCCTCAAACGGTAGAAAGGTATTTAAATTTTGGTGAGTGTCTTTTTTTTACTATTTTTCTTTTTTCTACTAAATGACCATTTAAAATGTCCAATACTTAAGTGAAAACTATGATCCTCAAAATAAGCAAAACTTAGCTGTGAAAGTTTAGGAAGCCAACTTGCTACAGCAGGTACAGGTGGGTCCTAACGCGTTTCGCTGACAGGCTTCTTCAGAGAACCCCCATGCTGGATGGAACATCAAGTTCAACAGCTTCCTGAATCTTCGCTTCTGAACCGATTGCATTTCCTATTGACAACACCAAAATTTAAATACCTTTCTACCGTTTGAGGATGGTGCTATGTTAGACTCTTTGAAAGTCCTTACAGAGGTTGCTGCCCTGGTTTGGTCACTTTCTCACCATATATTGGTTCGGAGCACCTTCGAGGTTTAAAGGCATTTTCATTTTGTTTTTTGTTTCCTTTTTTTGTTTTTGTTAGTTCACAGTATTTTGGGAACTTTTTCTGTTTGAATTTCACCCAGTTGTTATATTGGGTATTATGTCATAGAGACTGTGAATTAAGTGAGTTGAGTGATATATTCTTTTTTTACTTGTACACCGTTTTTGATTGACCACAAAATTGAGAGGTCCTGGGATGTTTTCACAGAGAAGTACCCATATGGGTTGAGTACAACCTATAACTCTTTACTTACAGGGATTCCCTGAAAGAGTTGTGATAACCGAGGACTCTCATCACACATTAAAAAAAAATTTTTTAAGGGTTTTTATTTACCCCTTCTTTTACTAAGGTGCGCTAATCGAATTAGCACGCGCTAAGCGCTAGCGTGTCCATAGGCTAACATGCATGCGCTTAGTGAAAGAGGGCCTTAGTGTGTTTCATGGTGTTGTGAACATGTTGTTTTTGACACGGTTCTCACTCATTTTCACAATCTCAGCCTTTTGAAAGAATCTTTATTATTTAGCATTTTGCTTATTCTTTCTTTTTGGGTTTGTTTGTTGAAATTCCTGTTACCAGCAGCAGCTTTCACCTTACGGACTGGCCTGCGAATGGCATTTGTAGCAGGAAACTTCCGAGAAATAGGGAGCAGGGCAAATTCGCTAAGCCATGACAGAACGCACGCTAAATCTAAGGGAGTTCAGATGGATGTTTCAATTGCAAACTATGTCACCTACCGGTCTGAACGAAACTTCGGACTGGATGGCTCAAGTAGATTCCTGATTCTGGGGTCTGGATTCGTTTGAAATGGTAATAGGGTTTGTATGAATGGTTGCCAGGCATCATGGTGTGGATGTTAGGGGAGGAGTCTATTTAACGCTCAGGGTAAACGCCGTGGCCATTTTTGGACCGCCAGCGGCAGTAGGAAATGGGAAAAGTTTATGCTTATCCTTTGGTAAGTGTAGTTGTTTTTAATGAATATAGGTATGGGATTGGATGATGGAAGTTATAATGTTTGTTCTCTGAATTTGCTTTGCAGTTCCCCCGACCTTGATAAAGACAGACGAAACGCGTCGGGAAGGGGAACCTATAAGGATTAAAAGATAAGTTATTATGTTTTAAAAGATTTAACAAGACTAAATAAATGAATTAAATGAAATAAAATAAACAAGTTATAAAATAAAGTTACAAGTTATAAGAGCTGTGAAGGGAATAATGAAGAGTACCACTGCTACCAATTTCATTTGAAATGGTGGAATCTGAACTCCCATATAGCAAAATAATTTTATGAGTGTTTAATTATTGGAAGAGTTTTCACGACACTAGTGAGTCGGAAAAGTTTGGTAGAAGACTGAAGAGCCAACATAATATCTCTCTTCAGGCTGGCAGTGGAAAAGCCAGAAGTTCCCATTGCTTGCAAAATAATCAAATATGCTACAGTAGGAAAGTTAGAAAATTAACAAAAAGTAAGGAGAGAAGAGGCTTTGGGCCCAACTGGCATGATGTTTTAAAACTCATAGTAACTAAGGAATTTCCCCCATAGAGTTCACATTAAGACTTTGTGTGAAGTAACGTAGTAGCTAAATGCTAAGGGGTTCATAATCGAAAGAGAAAAACGTCCAAAAACCGGCCTTAGTTGGCACTTGGACGAACATTGTCAAAATACGTCCACGTGCCGATAATAAAAAAGGGTTTTGGACGTATTTCTAAACGGCCTAGGCCTTCATAGTGCCGCTGAACGACCAAAGCTAAACGGGGCGTTTCAGGAGGAGTGTCGAGGCTGTGAGTTAGGTGGGACATGGCCTGGCTTAGACTTAGTCCTACAGCATGTATAACCGAAAGTTATACAACCCACGATCGACGGAACTTGGACGTTGTGACTTAGACCATGTAAAACATGGTCTAAGTCACAAAAACCCACCTAAAGTCACCAGATAAGCACTGCAAACACATAATACAGACCTCCACACACTACCCCAGTGATCACCGACCCCCCCCCACCTCATAAAAATCGTAATCACACCTTTAAAATTCAGCCTCCAGACCATCATCATCTGGCAGCCTGGCATAGGAAAGCCTAGTCGTCCAGCACAGAGGCGGCTTAAGTCGTCTTGGGAGTGGGTTAGGGACCCATAGAGAGGAGGACCCATGCCCATAAGCCCCTGTAATCACTGCATTGATAATGAAACATGTGCACTCCCCTATACACCCCCAAAACCCTTTTCTGCTGGCAAATAAGTGGCTCCTGCAGCCATAAATGCTATTAGGGTGGTAGGTAAGTGGGTCTAGGGGATTCTGGAGGTGTTTTTTTGGGGGGGCTCACCATGACCTATAAGGGAGCTGTAGTGAGGAGAAGACATGGCACCCTTTTTGTGAAGTTCACAGCAGTGCCCTGTAAGGTACCCCACTATTTAGGTGCCATGTCTGGGTGTTCGGTCTATTACTTTGCAGACCCGTCCCACATCCAACAGGGCTTGTTCTAGGCATTTTTGACTTGGATGAAAAGTTGGACGAAAATGGATGATTTAGCGACTTGGATGATTAGATCGGCAGACGTATAGTTAGACGATTTTTGAAACAAAAAAATGTTTGGACGTATTTTTTGAAAATGTGTCCTAGGCTGTTTTTTACTTTGGACGACTTGTGACTTAGACATAAATGGACTTAGACGTTCCTTTCAATTATGCCCCTCCACAGCGCTCATAGAATATAATGGATGCCTTAGCTAAATCAGTTAGCGCACCTTAATAAAAAGACCCTATTGTTGAATGCTAGGTCAGTGTATAATAAGCTGCAAATTATTAATGAACTAATATTAGACTATGAAATTGATGTACTTTGTATCTCTGAGAGCTGGTTATTAGATTAAGATCTGGTTGTTTTAGCTCCAATGGTTGGTTCCTCCTTCCTATGTATCTTTTTCCCCAGTCCTGTAAAGGTTCAAAAGGGGGGGGGAGGGTGTTAATAATTTTGTGGGAGACTGGATTTAGTACAGTCTGATTTCTTTGTATTGGAGGGTAATATTGAGTTTTTGGTTTTGATATCTCCAAAACTGAAATTTTTGATTCTTTATTGCCTTCCTGGAGTTCTTTATAACGATTTCTCAGCTCTTATTGAGGCATTGACAGACTATTCATTACTTGGATAGAATTCTATTGTGTTAGGGGATTTCAATCTTCAGTATGTTAAGTTGGAGATTGATGAATGTGTGAATGATTTTGATCTGATAATGTCAAGTGTGGGCTGGGTACAATTGGTGGCATATGCAACTCATGTAAGTGGGCATACTTTAGATCTAATATTTGTACAAAAAGCTCATTCTTTTGAATTTAATTTAGAGCCAATTGCTGTAGCAGTCCCATGGTCTGATCATGAATACATATGCAGACTTCAGACCATACCCTGAAGAAAGCCACAGCATGGTGGCTGAAATGTTGGTTTCTACTTGACAAAGACACAGCGAGACCTGGAAACCTGCAACAAGCACAATGCCAGCTGCGGAAACCCTGAGAGAACATCTGACCCAGCTCCACGGGGAGAACATTTTTAAACCTATCAGAGACTTTTTCCATTCTATGGACTTTCACAACAAAACTAAACAAAACTAAAGCTTAACTTTGTATACTGAGTCATCATTCTGAGAAGGCTCAACTCGGTTTACAGCAATTAAATAAAACTCAAATTTCTGACCAACTGACTTTCCCGCCAAAATTCAAATTGGTGGACTGCCCTGATCCCAATCAGGTCAGTGAACTCACTATTTACAAAATAACACTGCAGACTTCAGAGCATACCCTGAAGAAAGCCACAGCACGGTGGCTGAAACGTTGGTTTCTACCTGACAAAGACCCATCGAGACCCGGAAACCTGAATCAAGCACAATGCCAGCTGCGGAAACCCTGAGTGAACATCTGGCAGCTATGCTTTTTTATTTTTCCATAAATGTTTCAAAGACATATTATTTTCAGGAAGATTTTTCTTAAATGTGTTATGATGGTGTTGTTATTTTAGTATGAACTGTGTATTGTATTTATGGTGAATTGTGTATGTTCATGTGCTACCTGCTCAGATTTTGGGATGTGCAGGATATACTGTCTGTGTGTGTATGTATGTATGTATGTGTGTGTATATATATATATATTAGGTATATGTGTGTGTATATATATATATATGTGTGTGTGTGTGGGGTGTGGGGGTGCAGGATATATATGTATGTATAAACAGTATATATGTATATATACTGTACAGTATATACTGTATATATATTTATATAGATAAATTAGCTCCACAACTATATGGTACTTAGCAACAAAGGGTATCAAGTGTTCTCTCCCAGACCTCTGACAACCTAATTCCAGAAACCAATTTCATTATAATGCATTTTTAAATTATATATTGCAATTGACAATACTAAATACAAATTGCACTAAGCATTACAAATATCACAGTGTGAAAACTAGTATAGATCAATAATGAAGTAATTAAGGAGTAATGGCGACAGTGAAACAGTAGAGCCTAAATCACAGAAATAGCTGAATAATCTTCCCACTGTTAGTACTTGATGGAAGAAACATATGAAATTGATTGATTTAGACTCAAGGTCGGGGGAATTGGATTTGATGTATCACCTTCTGGGGTTACATTCAAAGCAGTTTACATAATATATCCAGACAGTGGTGTGGCGCGGGTGAGAGGCATACAGGATGGTAGCACCCCACCCACTGTTCCTTCCGCATCAACCCCCCCTGCTCTTCTTCTTCTTTTTTTTTTTATTTATAATTTTGAATACATTACAATATCCAATAATTCAAAGGAAAAAAGGAAAATCACATAAAACAATACATAATCAAATCATATATACATAATTCCTTTTAAGCCCACATTAATGGGGAGTATATCTTGCTATTTCTAACAGAATAAAGTTCAAGAAAATAAAGGACAATAATTCTTAGTTCACACTAAAGAACCTTGAATCATTCCTTAAAATGGGATATTATTTATATTAATTCTCCTCAAATTCTCAGCTAGATGAAACAAATCTCATTTCTATTTCTATTCTCTTGCAACTAAAAATTGTTGTAGTTGTATAGGATCCCAAAAAGAATATTCAATATCTTGTAACTTGATCATATATTTACAGGGAAATTTCAGGTAAAAGGATGCATCCAGTGCCCACACCCCCCTGCTCTTTCTGTGCCCCCACACCACACTTTGCCCTCCCTTCCTACCTAGGGTTACCAGACGTCCGGATTTCCCCGGACAGGTCCTCCTTTTGAGGACATGTCCGGGGGTTTGGACGGCTTTTCAAAACCCGGCACTATGTCCAGGTTTTGAAAAGCTTGAAACAAATCACCGTTGGGCAGGAGGGCATCCGCGCATAGCGGATGCCATGCGATGTTGCCACACGGATATCATTGTGTCGCATCTGCGCATGTGCGAATGCCCTCCTGCCCAGCGAGAGGAGGCAATGTGCGTGTGTGTGGGGGGGGACTGGGGGGGATAGGGAAGGATCAGAGGCGGGGATAGGTAGAAATGGGTAACCCTATTCCTACCCCCCCCCAATAACTCTTTAAATCTTTGCCAGCTGCTCGCACTGGCATTGGCTTTCCCTCTGATGTCACTTCCTGGCCCCGTGACTCAGAAATGATTTCAGAGGGAGCCAGGCCGGCGTGAGCAGCAGGTTAGAGTAGTTGCACCGAAAAAAGCTGCCTATGTTGAGAATGTTCCAGGGGTGTGACTGCTTAAATCCTAATATTTGGAACTTAAGCGACTAGGCTTAGGGGCAAATAAGGCTGTCTTTGCCCACCTTAACCAGTCATATGCTACTTGGGGTTGAAAATTCTGGATATTCAATGCCGGCCACTGGAAAATATCTGGATTGAATGCAAGCAGTGGGCATAAGAACTTATGAACACAAGAATTATCATACTGGGAGAGACCGAAGGTCCATCAAGCCCTGTTTCCAACAATGGCCAACCCAGATCCCAATTACTGAGCTAGATCCCAAGTAGTAAAAGAAATTTTATATTGTTTTTCCTAGGAATAAGCAATGGACTTCCCCAAGCCATCTCAATAATGGCCTATGGACTTCTCTTTTAGGAAAGTATCCAAACCTTTTTAAAACCCTGCTAAGCTAACTAATTTTACCGCATTCTCCGACAACAAATTCTAGAGTTTAATTACATGTTGTGTGAAGAAATATTTTCTCAGCTTTGTTTTAAATCTACTACTTAGTGGCTTCATTGCATGCCCCTCTAGAAATGTCCATTACTGGCTGTATATCAGGGGGTTAGTGCCTAAGTTCTATAACGTGTAACTGCAAAGGGGTATTAATATAGGTGGAAAATGGGCAAGTCAGGGATATAAAGAAAGCTCAACAGAGCAGTGTGAAATAGGTGACTCCTAGTCTGGTAATGATTCACCGAGAGACTTTAATATACAGTATATGGAAAACCCAACATGAATCCATGTTTCAGCCTACAAAAGTCTTCTTCAGGGGTACAATGCTGGATCTAAAATGTTGGACTCACTGTAAAAAATGCTGGCCAAATGTATAAACAAATGTGCACCAGAAAACCCATCTGTGATGGCATTTCCAAAGTCAATGTGCTGAGTTTTTCAGGATCCATGTTGGGTTCTCCATATACATTAAAGTCTCTTGGTGAATCATTACCAGGCTAGGAATCATCTCTTTCATCTTGCTATGTTGAGCTTTCTTTGTGGACTTTTGCAAGGTTTCTTTGCTCTTTCTGTTGATTGATTCAAGTCAGAGGTGTGCCAGGCACTTGTGTGCTAAGTAAATAATAATAATAATTTTTATTCTTATATACTGCCAAAGCCATGAAGGCAGTTTACAACAAGAAGCGCTGGACAATCAGCGAAGAGGTTACAATCAAAGTCAACAATACAATCTTACATAATGAAAGAAGTGGAAAGCTATATAGTTCTTAAGGTTACTGGTTGGAATAGCAGAGCTATAAAAATTCTTAGTTTACAAATCGATTGAACAAACTCGTTTTGACCAATTTTCTGAAATTGAAGTAGGTTGAAGAGAGCTTGATAACGTTACTCAGACAATCGTTCCATTTGCCTGGCTGGAAGGCAAGGGTTCTGTCCAGGAATCTTGTAGTGGCAGGTCTTTATTGTCGGATAGGTAAACAGATGTATTCTTCGTGTGGGCCTAATAGAACTTGCCAGGTTAAATTGGGAAACTAGATAAGTGGGGGCCAGACCAAATATTGATTTGTAACACAGACAGGAGAACGTAAACAGAATTCGCACCTCCAGGGGCAGCCAATGGAGTTTTTGATAATAGGGGCTTATGTGTTCCCATTTCTTCAGACCAAAAATTTGTTGAACTGCTGAATTTTGAATGACTCTGAGTCTTAGAGTGACACAGGGTCAAATTTGTCCCTGTCCCGTCCCCACGAGTTCTGTCCCTGAATCATTCCGGCAAGCTCTGCCTTAACTGCAAAAGCTTTGAACACATATGATTTTATGTTCAAATCTTTTTATTTTGAAATAAAGAAAAACAGAACACAGAACAAAGTCCATCCAAACCATGATTCAATGAGTATAATTTTTATATATTTCTACCCCCCCCCATCAAAACCCTTCCCCCCAACTATCCAATCCTCATTTTACCCCTTGTGAGAAAGAGCAAATTTTCTGGAGCGAGAACAGCTAGCCAGAGTACAAGACAGAGAAAAGTTAGACCTCAACCATAAAGGAGATGGAGTAAAACAATCAAATCATTTATATAAACAGAAAGGAATGGAACAAACTCAAGCCGAGGATAACAACTTTATCCCACTATACCTACGCTAACCCCCCCCCAGAAAAAAATACAACCCCCCCCTACGAAGCTGGGGGAGATGAGAAATATAAATGTAACCTAGGAGACGACCAAGAGGTCATAACCCTTCCAGGGGCCCATACTCTTGTAGCCCCTGGGCAACATTCAGACCCCCTCCCCCCTCAAACACATATGATTTAAAAGTGTTTGAGGCTTGTGCAGATGAGGACAGAGCTTAGGCACTGGTGGAATGAGGCATTATGACATCACAATCTGAGCTCTAGATGTTGCTACTTATGATTTTAAGGTGTTTGAGGGTTGTGCAGATCAGGACAGAGCTTAGGCACTGGTGGAATGAGGCATTAGGACATCACAATCTGAGTTCTAGAATGTTGCTACTTATGATTCTAAAGTGTTTGAGGCTTGTGCAGATGAGGACGGAGCTTAGGCACTGGTGGAATGAGGCATTAGGACATCACAATCTGAGCTCTAGAATGTTGCTACTTATGATTTTAAAGTGTTTGAGGCTTGTGCAGATGAGGACGGAGCTTAAGTATTGGTGGAATGAGGCATTATGCCAACACAATCTGAGCTCTAGAATGTTGCTACTTATGATTTTAAAGTGTTTGAGGCTTGTGCAGATGAGGACGGAGCTTAGGCATTGGTGGAATGAGGCATTATGACATCACAATCTGAGCTCTAGAATGTTGCCACTCATGATTTTAAAGTGTTTGAGGCTTGTGCAGATGAGGACGGAGCTTAGGCATTGGTGGAATGAGGCATTATGACATCACAATCTGAGCTCTAAAATGTTGCCACTCATGATTTTAAAGTGTTTGAGGCTTGTGCAGATGAGGACGGAGCTTAGGCATTGGTGGAATGAGGCATTATGACATCACAATCTGAGCTCTAGAATGTTGCCACTCATGATTTTAAAGTGTTTGAGGCTTGTGCAGATGAGACGGAGCTTGCAGGAATGGGACAGCTTATAGGGATGGGATGGGGATAGAAAAATCCTTCAGGAATGGGGAAAATGTGTTCTTGTATCATTCTCTTGTGCTAAGTTTATAAAATACTGTCAGTTTTGCCCACAACTGACAGTATTTAGGCACCTTTGACACAACATAAATGATTGCTTCTAAAGTTGAGTGCTCAAATACTGACGTATGCTAGCATTCTATGATGGCTTCTGTGCCCAATTTTGCAATTATAGATTACTTGCTTAGCAGTCAATGTTTTAGTATTTTGTGATGCCTTTTTTTAAAAAATCTCTCCCTTTATATTTATATGGAGTCTAATTTTTTTTAGACACTTTTTTTAATTGAATTGTGCTACCTCTTGCTCCTTCAGTTAAGTAGAATAGTCCTCTAAGGTCTCATGAATTGTGCCTTACAGCCTTTGCTTGTAATGATAATTAGGAAGTGACTCAGATGTTTCATCAATATCACTGCTGCCATGCCCCGAGAGATGATGTCTGGCAAAACCCAGAGCTGAATCATTAGCCACTTTCTAGCAAGAACTACTGCCATGTGAAGCTAAGTTATGTCCGGCATGACTTGCAGATACATTTCCGTCTTGTAAGAAAATGTCTTTCTGTATTTTTGAGACATTATTGCAAAGCTAAAATATGAAACGAGTAACACGTAACATATTTTAGCTAAGCTAACTTGTATCTGAAAAAAGATCATTATCATTCCAATAAAGCATTCCAGTACTAGTGACCTGGATTGGCCACCATGAGGACAGGTTATTAGGGATCGGTAGCATAGAATGTTGCTACTTTTGGGGGTTTTGCCAGGTACTAGTGACCTGGATTAGCCACCGTGAAGATGAGATACTAGCCTAGATGGACCCAAGCACAGTACCGGGTAAAGCTTTGGATTCTCGCCCAGAAATAGCTAAGAAGAAGAAAAAAAAAAAAAATTTTAAATTGAATCAGGTTGGGCAGACTGGATGGACCATTCGGGTCTTTATCTGCCGTCATCTACTATGTTACTATGTTACTATTGCTCTGACCAAGTACGGCTGTTCTTATGCACTTAAGTGTGGCCAAGTATAGGACAATGAAGCCATTGTAACATCACTGATGAGGTTGGCTCTGAGACACCGTGGAATGCGGCATTATGACATCAGAATCTCAGCTCTGGAATGCTGCTCTCATTGGGGTTCCGGAATCTTGTTATTCTTTAAGATGCTGGAATGTTGTTACTCTTTGGGGTTTGGCCAAGGTACTAATGACCTGGATTGGCCACTGTGAGGACAAGCTTCTGGGCTTGATGGACTATTGGTGTGACCCTGTAAGACTACCCTTATGTTCTTATGTTTGTAAGTTCTTAATCCTGCTTCTTTTTGTTTACCTGCTAAAAGCTGTTAACCTATTGAAATCTTGTTTGGTTGTTATATCACATGTACACATATAGAACTAGATTAAATAAGTAGCACTCAAAAAACGTGGCCTGAAGGGTCTGAGCAAATCAGGGCCCTCCAGATATCCACTTATGCAAAGGGTTCCCATAATCATGATATAAACCTTACCCTAACACTAGATAGCTAGTGAACAAACATGCTCCTCGGAGTCCCGCAGCACCCGGAAGTGACATCAGCGGGAGAACCGACGGGGTTGCGAAAAGCACATTGTTGGCCACTGTGAAGAACAACTTCAACTAGAGGTGTGGGGGAAGGGAAGGGGGGGCGTGCGTGTGGAGAGGAGGAATAGGAATAGGCGGAGACAGTGAGGAGGAGGGGTGTCGGTGCTCCCGCTGACATGGCACCTGGGGTGGACTGTACCACTCGCACCCCCCCCCCCATTACTACAACACAGGCCATTCTACTAAATGATCTGCTTTTTAGCAAATAATGGGCAACTTTAGAACAATTGCGCTCTGACAAATGCGACCATACAATTGCGTGCACGGACAAGTGCGCACAGGGACAATTGCGGCCCGTCAATTGTACCCCGTGACTGAATGTGCTATAAGTGGATATCTCTGACGGTGGATACTATTTTGTCTTTTTGAGGGTTTACAAAGTAACCCTCTTTTTTTAAGGGGTGGGGGGACCCTCTCTCCACTACACTTTAAAGATTACATAAGAACATAAGAATTGCCACTGCTGGGTCAGACCAGTGGTCCATCATGCCCAGCCGTCTGCTCACGCGGCGGCCCTCTGGTCTAAGACCAGCACCCTAACTAAGACTAGCCCTACCAGCGCACGTTCTTGTTCAGCAGAAACTTGTCTAACTTTGTCTTGAATCCTTGGAGGGTGTTTTCCCCTATAACAGCCTCCGGAAGAGCGTTCCAGCTTTCTACCACTCTCTGGTTGAAGAAGAACTTCCTTACGTTTGCACGGAATCTATCCCCTTTCAACAAGATGGCACTCTCTAAAGTTGCCCATTATTTGCTAAAGAGCAGATCATTTAGTAGAATGGCCAGTGTTGTAGTAATGGGGGGTGGGGTGGGGGTGCGAGTAGTGCAGTCCACCCCAGGCGCCATGTCAGCGGGAGCACCGACACCCCTCCTCCTCTCTGTCTCTGCCTATTCCTCCTCTCCGCACGCCCCCCCTTCCCTTCCCCCGCACCTCTAGTTGAAGTTGTTCTTCGCGGTGGCCAACAACGTGCTTTTCGCAACCCCGTCGGTTCTCCCGCTGACGTCACTTCCGGGTGCCGCGGAGCATGTTTGTTGGATGGTCGTGAGCGCGGCAGGTGGGATCGAGGAAAGAACGGGGAGTGGGCGGAGATGAGGGTGGGGTAGGGACGCCACCGCCACAGGCACCTCTCGCCCTCGCTACGCCACTGAGAATGGCATCCGAAACTTGTGTCCACTTTAATGAGCTCTTTAACTGCTTCGTGATGCATCTTGTGTTCTGAAAGCTATTACTGTGCAAAGGTTTAATGAAGTATGCAATTACACAGAAAGAAACCGAGAAGAAAATCTATGTTAAAAAATTTCACATGACTATTAATTTTAGTGCTTTAATGTGGCCTTGCAGCTGCTTCGAGCTAATAGGGGCAATAGCTTCCCTTTGTTTTCCTTAATCTAAAGAAAATTGCATTTTTGTATTAAGTGCTGTTCATCACCTTAATAGTGATTAAATCAGCTGGTACAATCAATACATTATATGAATGTTAGCTATTATATCTCAGGTGCATTTGCAATAAAAATAGGAAGAAAACAGCTAAAGTTTTTAAAAATTCTAATTTCTGGTTTTTGTATCATGCTGTAATTTTTTTTACAGCCAGGATAACTAATCGGTAGTTGTGTTTGTAGCCATAAAAATGTATTAATTATAAGAGCTAAAGCCGAAACATTACCCTGGGCAGTAAATTACATTTTATTGTAAAAAAAAAAAAACAACAAAAAAAAAACAACCTGACTTAGAACAACTACATTAATCCATTAGAGAATGCAATATACCCCCTCTTCTATTAAACTGCGCTAGCAGTTTGTAGCGCAGAATGGCCCGCGCTGCTCCAGACGCTCATAGGAATTTTGGTTAAAGGTATTACCGTATCATCAATGATTGCTCTTCCCAATGCTGACAAACATGGGTCCCCAACTGATCTTGTTGCTGTCAATCCTTTAACACCTATCTTTACCTTTTCCTCATCAACCACATCAAAATTTACCCATTTATGTACTGTATATTCTAGTCGTTCTGATATTTTAACGACAATCTTTCATCCTCCACCGTTGTGTTAAACATTCTATCAACCTTCTCAATCAAAAAATTTGGCATAATCATTAGAGTCAATTTTCACTTCATTGTGCTCTACATTTCCATTCACTGCGTATTGCACAATCCTCTATAATAAAACCCTAAGCGCGCATGTGCACTTACAACGGCGTAATCCCTGCCTCTGTGATTTGTGCCTCCGTGGCCATGTTCAGTTTGCAGCACGTGTGGCGCTTAACATGGCGGTTTGTCTCCTGCGGTGTGGCGGTGGTGATAGGTGGCGGTGAGAGCAATGGCAGGAGGGTGTCCTTCGACCTGGATGAGGCAGGCAGGGTGCGGGTGCTGCAAGGTGTCCGGCTGTCAGAAAAGGTGTTTAATCGAATGAATGAGTCCTCCCATGCCGGTAAGAATTACAGGATGTAAATACAGGGAAGTGAAGGAGCAGGAAAATGCTGCTGCTGCTGCACAGGGAAGTGGAGGGGGAGGGGTGGGAAACAGACAGACAGACAGGTGGGGCCAGAGAGAGAGAGAAAGACAGACAGAAAGAAAGACAGACAGACAAAGGGGGCCAGGGAGAGAGACAGACATAAATAAAGACAGGGGGCAGGGAGAGAGACAGAAAGAAAGAAAGACAGACAGACACCGGAAGGGAGAGAGACAGAAAGAAAGAATGACAGACAGATATCAGCCAAGGAGAGAGACAGAAAGAAAGACAGACAGACAGAAAGCGGCCAAAGAGAGAGAGACAGAAAGAAAGACAGACAGACAGAAAGTGGCCAAGGAGAGAGAGAGAGAAAAAAAGAAAGACAGACAGACATCTATTCTAGCACCTGTTAATGTAAAGGGCTTAAAGACTAGTATGAAATAACTCTTTAGGGTTATGTTGTACTTTGTGCAGGCTCTTTTTATAAGTATAGAAACATAGAAATAGACAGCAGATAAGGGCCACGGCCCATCTAGTCTGCCCACCCCAATGACCCTCCCCTACCTTTCTCTGTGAATAGATCCCACGTGTCTATCCCATTTGGCCTTAAAATCAGGCACGCTGCTGGCCTCAATAACCTGAAGTGGAAGACTATTCCAGCGATCAACCACCCTTTCAGTGAAAAAGAATTTCCTGGTGTCCCCGTGCAGTTTCCTGCCCCTGATTTTCCACGGATGCCCCCTTGTTGCCGCGGGACCCTTGAAAAAGAAGATATCTTCTTCCACCTCGATGCGGCCCGTGAGATACTTGAATGTCTCGATCATGTCACCCCTCTCTCTGCGTTCCTCGAGTGAGTACAGCTGCAACTTATCCAGCCATTCCTCGTACAGGAGATCCTTGAGTCCTTTCCTCATTACATATCAAGAGATATTCATTCAGTTTAATCTTACAATGCTCATAGTCATCCATATCCTTAGTTTTGCTCCATACCCTCTCAGTCTGCCTCAGTTCAATTTTCTGAGCGGCTCATTTTCTGGATGACTGGCTAATCAAGGCTCACTCTCCTCAGGCGGTTCTCCTTGCTACCAATCAGACCATTCACTTCCTTCAACTGTTGGGTTTCGAAATCAATCTACCCAAGTCGCACCTCATGCCAACCCAGCGACTTCAATTCATTGGAGCCATTCTGGACACTGTTCTGATGAGGGCGTTTCTTCCATCTAACCGCCTTCAGACCATCCTTCATCTCTGTCTGCAGGTGTTTCAAAAGCTTACCATCTCTGCCAATCACATGATGGTGCTCTTGGGGCACATGGCTTCCACAGTACATGTCACCCCCTTCGCACGTCTCCACCTCCATACTCCTCAATGGACCCTAGCGACCCAGTGGTCCCAAGCGACGGATCCTTGCTCACAGTACATATCTGTGACCTCGTCTCTTCGACAGTCGCTTCTTTGGTGGTTGACATCTTCAAATCTATCCAGAGGTCTACTGTTCCATCTACCTCCTCATAATTTCGTGATCACCACAGACGCATCCCCTTATGCCTGGGGAGCTCACTTGAACGAATTCCAAACTCAGGGGTTTTGGACTGCCCAGGAAAAGAAACACCACATCAATTTCCTGGAACTCTGAGCGATGTTTTATGCCCTCAAGGCTTTTCAACATCTTCTCTTCCCTAAAGTACTTCTCTTTTGCACAGACAATCAAGTTGCAATGTACTACATCAACAAACAGGGAGGGACGGGCTCTCGACTGTTGTGTCAGGAAGCCCAACGGATTTGGTCTTGGGCGACAGCTCGTCATTTATTCCTGAAAGCTGTCTACATTCAGGGGGAACAGAATTCCTTAGCAGACAATCTCAGCAGAATTCTTCAACCTCACGAATGGACTCTCGACCCCTTGACTCTTCAGTCCATTTTTGCTCAATGGGGCACTCCTCAAGTGGACCTTTATGCAGCTCCTCACAATCATCAGCTGCCCCTGTTTTGCTCCAGACTCTACTCTCCTCACCGTCTGGCACCCGATGCATTTCTCCTGGATTGGACCAATCTCTTCCTATATGCATTTCCTCCTCTACCACTCATGCTGCGGACATTGTTCAAACTCAGGAGGGAACAAGCCACCATGATTCTCATCGCTCCACGGTGGCCCAGACAACATTGGTTCTCCCTTCTACTTCAACTCAGTTCCAGGGAACCCATAATTCTTCCTCTGTTTCCTTCTCTGCTTACTCAGCATCAGCAGACCCTACTGCATCCCAACTTACAGTCTCTGCACCTGACAGCTTGGTATCTCTCGGGCTGACTTCAGCTCACTCACTCCTTTCTCAGCCTGTCCGTTCTATCATTGATGCTTCCAGGAAACCGGCCACGCTTCAGTGTTATCAGCAGAAGTGGTCTCGGTTTTCTTCCTGGTGTCTTTTGCATCACCATAATCCCATGTCTTTAGCAGTGGGACTGGTGTTGGACTATCTTCTTTCCTTGTCTGACTCTGGTTTCAAATCGACTTCTATCAGAGTTCATCTTAGTGCCATTGCTGCCTTTCATGAGCCAATTCATGGAAAACCCCTCTCGGCTCATCCTTTGGTTTCTAGGTTCATGAGGGGCCTTTTCAATATGAAACAACCTCTCAAACCCCCTCCTGTGGTCTGGGATCTTAATGTGGTTCTTTCCGCTTTAATGAAGCCTCCTTTTGAACCTTTGGCCACAGCGCATTTCAAATTTCTTACTTGGAAAGTGGTCTTCCTTATAGCTCTCACTTCTGCCAGGAGGGTCAGTGAGTTGCATGCACTAGTGGCCGATCCACCTTTCACTGTTTTTCACCATGATAAGGTGGTTCTACGTACACACCCGAAGTTTCTCTCTAAGGTTGTGTCTGACTTTCATCTTAATCAGTCCATTGTCCTACCTGTATTTTTTCCGAAGCCTCATTCTCATCCAGGTGAACAGGCTTTGCATACCTTGGACTGTAAACGTGCTTTGGCTTACTATCTTGAACGCACTAAGCCTCACAGATCATCTCCTCAACTGTTTTTGTCCTTTGATCCTAACAAGTTGGGTCATCCTGTATCTAAACACACCCTATCCAATTGGCTTGCTGCTTGCATTTCATTCTGTTATACTCAGTCGGGCCTGACACTGGAAGGTTCTGTCACAGGCCACAAAGTTAGAGCTATGGCAGCGTCTGTAGCTTTCCTCCGTTCCACTTCTATTGAGGAAATCTGCAAAGCTGCTACTTGGTCCTCAGTTCATACTTTTACATCTCATTATTGTCTGGATGCATTCTCCAGACGGGATGGACACTTCGGCCAATCTGTTTTACAAAATTTATTTTCCTAATGGCCAACCATCCCTCCATCCCTCTTTTTGTTAGCTTGGAGGTCACCCATCAGTCAAGAATATGCTGCCTGCTTGTCCTGGGATAAAGCACAGTTACTTACCGTAACAGGTGTTATCCAGGGACAGCAGGCAGATATTCTTGCGTCCCTCCCACCTCCCCGGGTTGGCTTCTTAGCTGGCTTATCTTAACTGGGGACCGCGCGCCTCCGTCGGGCGGGAAGGCACTCGCGCGGTGCGGCCTAGCTAGAACTTTCTAAGTTCTTAGAGTGCAATCACTCTAAAATTGTCTGTACCGGGGCTCCGTCGGTGCCGTCTTGGTTTATATCCTGGTTTAATTTCGATCAAGTTTCAAGTTTATTAAAAAAAAATTTATACCTCTTAATCAAATTTCTAGGCTGTGTACAATGCAAAAAAATTCCATAAAAATAAATTAAAATTAGAAGTACTAAACAAGACCAGTGTAGGTTAATATATGAACTTACTTCACACAAATGGGAAAAAAGGGCAAGAACTACAATCTTTGAGGAAAAGAGCACAGTAAAAGGGGAAAAAACAATAGGTGAGGGTAAAAAGCTATAAAGCTTTGTTTTGGTCCTTAAAAGGAGTTATTGTCCAAAAGCATCCTGGAACAAGAATGTTTTAAATTTTGATTTAAATGGATTTAATATGGATTCGATGCGTAAATGATTAGGTAGCGAATTCCAAAGAGAAGGTGCAGTGACAGCGAAATTGTTAGATCTCAACGTGTTGATTGATTTTAGTGATGGTACGACAAGGAGATTCTGTGACATTGAACGAAGCAATATAGAAGGACTGTAAGGAATTAAGAGTCTATCAATGAACTCTGGTTTATTGTTTGAATGGATTACGAGTATAATCCGTTCCAGGAGCATGCTCGTAATTCAAAATGCTCGTTTATCAAAGCGAGTTTCCCCATAGGAAATAATGGAAACTCGCTTTGATGCATTCCCCCCCCCCCCCGAGAACCGGCATTGCTCCCCTCGAAGGCCCCCCCCTGAGATCAGGCACCCCCCCTGCCACGATTGGACACCTCCCCGCCACGATCTGACCCCCCGACACAATTGGGCACCCCCCCGACACGATCCGACATCCCCCCCGACACAATTGGGCACACACCCCCCCCCGCCGCTGCTTACCCTCATCTGGGCACTCTAGAAGATCGGACTCCTCGTCTGCTGGGCCTTGAGCATCTGAGCATCAGAACGTGAACTCGCAGGCCTTGAGCATGCTCAGATGCTCAAGGCCCAGCAGACGAGGGCCGATCTTCAAGAGTGCCCAGATGAGGGTAAGAAACGGTGGGGGGGGGGTGCCCAATTGTGTTGGGGGGGTCGGATCGTGTTGGGGGGGTGCCCAATCGTGTCGGGGGGGTTGGATCGTGGCGGGGGTGTGTCCAATCGTGTTGGGGGGGGGGTCGGATCGTGGCAAGGGGGTGCCGGTTCAAGGCAGGAGGGGGTGCCGGATCGCAGGGGGGGTGCCGGATTGCGGGGGGGGGGGGAGGGGTGCTCATAAATCGAGCCATGCTCGGTTTCCGAGGCACCGATTTTGCAAATGTTTTGCTCGTCTTGCAAAACACTCGCAAACCGGTGCACTCGTAAACCGAGGTACCACTGTAATTCTATGTTCAACGGGTAGCCAGTGTGCGTTGAACAGGAGAGGTGAAACATGATCATATTTTTTTAGCTCTTTAGATAAGCTTGATAGCTGCATTCTGCACTATCTGAAGGAGTCTTATTTCCTGAGAACTAGTTTTATGGCCCTTAATGATTGGATAGATAATTGATTGTTTCCAAATTGTGGGTAAGGATCCTGATAATAGACTAGAACTGATCAAGTCTTTGATGTAGGGACCGAAAATAGAAAAAAATTGTTTTAAGAGAAAAGGAGGAATAACTTCTGTGCTGGTCCGTTTTATATTAAGTGAGTTAAGACATCTTTGAATTCCCTACTTGGTGTCCTAATGCTAGCTTCAGTCCTAAATTCCACTTCCGAAACATAATTTCAAAATCTTGCTTCTCGTCTGTCTCCATCTCCTCCCTCACTTCTCACTTCAGGCCACTTATTCCAAAGTTTGGTCTGATGCTGATTTTCCTTACTTCCCTTTTATCTTCCAAAGCCCTGTTCCCCTGCAATACAAATCGAATGAGCAGATGACCCAATCAGCTTACCAGCTGACCCACAGGTGAGTGGCATAACCTGTTTCTCAATTCTTTCCCCCAAATAAATCATATCCAATTTATCCCCTGCCTTATGAGAATTAAAACCGACCCTCTGTTTAAAATCACACGCTGTCAGTAACTGACAGAGTAATGTTTTGTCATCCTGATCTTGCTTTGCTCCACTGTTTTCCAGAGAGCCATCCTGTCTTCTCTTAGCTGAGATACAAGCAAACCGAAAATTGACCCTGAGTACTCCACAGATCCAAGGAACAGACAAAAACAAAAAACTACTGTGGAGATGTTCAAGATGCAGGCTTTATTGAAGATACAATCTTTTAATCCACATGATAAAATGTCTAGGACCCAAAGAATGGGAACTAAGGACCCAACAAGGTCAGTGTTTCGACTACCCTGTCTTCCTCAGGGGTCCCTGAAAAATCCTACGGCAAAGAAACGTGGATCAAAGGCTAAATACAGTCCTGCTCGAGGGTGCTGTGTAAAGGACTGTATTTAACCTTTGATCCACGTTTCTTCATGCTTTAGGACAGGGGTAGGGATCTCCGGTCCTCGAGAGCCATATTCCAGTCGGGTTTTCAGGATTTCCCCAATGAATATGCATGAGATCTATTTGCATGCACTGCTTTCAATGCATATTCATTGGGGAAATCCTGAAAACCCGACTGGAATACGGCTCTCGAGGACTGGAGTTCCCTACCCCTGCTTTAGGACTTTCAGGGACCCCCTGAGCAAGACAGGGTAGTTGAAACACTGACCGTGTTGGGTCCTTAGTTCCCATTCTTTGGGTCCTAGACATTTTATCATGTGGATTAAAATATTGTATCTTCAATAAAGCCTACATCTTGGACATCTTCTCCACAGTTGTTTTTGTCTTCTCTTAGCTGAGAACCAAGCCTAGTTTACGTAGCACATGAATATTTGTTGATGAAGACTCCAGCTGATAATACAGAGTGAAGAATGACCTTGGCACTGCTTTCCTATCTCACTAAACCTGCTTATCCTTGCTAAAACAGAGGCAGAATTTCCATTTTTAGACTCCTGAGGTGCATGCACTTCACTCTTAACTGCTGCAAATACAATCTGCATCGTATTTGGCCAAAAGAAAAGTGTTTACTAGGGGAATGTAGTTCGATGCTTTATTATTTCTACTATTTATCACTGAAAAGCTTACACAATGCTGTACATTATGACATTTATAGACAGAACCTGCTCGGAAGAGCTTACAATATAACTTGGACAGACAGTCATGACATATAGGATCGGAGATGCAGAACCCAAGGTGAGAGGGTGCACCATCAAAATTCTGTGCAATTTTTAGCGCTTTTTATAGAATTCTGAGGGCTCATAGGGAGGCTTTGCAGGTATTACATGTTTAATTTCACTACTGCCATGCAGTAGCGTAGTAAGGGGGGCAGGGGGACGGAACTCACCGGGTGCCATCTTTGGGGGGGGGGGGCACCAGTGCTGGTGCTTCTCCTTCTCTCTGCCCCCTGTGCACCTCTAAATGTTCACTGGTGCGAGCTGCATCTTCCGCTTGCTGCTGGCTCCCTTCTGACATCACTTCCTGGCCATGACGTCAGAAGGGAGCCGAGGCCGGTGCGAGCAGCAGGTGGAAGGTGCTGCTCTCGCTGGGGAACATTTTAAGGGATATGCAGGGAGGGGGGGAACAGTTGGGGCGAGGAACAGTTGAGGAGGGCACCCAAGCAGCAGAGAAGAGTGGAGGGGATGCACGGCATGGCAATGCCAGGCACCACCACCCCGAGAGCCAACCTCCCTTGCTACGAGCCACTGCTGCCATGCAATAACTACATTTTAACGTACTTTGGTAAAAGGGCCTGTAAATTCCTTTTCTATACTGTGCCTGAGATAAATAGGATAATGATGAAGGTTGATTTATGTTACCAATTTAGAATTTATTGTAAAAGACAGTTTTTCTTATGAAGTCCCCTGATATGGTGTGACTTTTAAATCTGTCAGGCCTACCATATATCCTCAATCAGTTTAATCTCAGAAAAGCATTTTGGATATTATAAATATAGGAAAAGGAAGAGAACTCCAGGGAGATTTTGCAATAGCAAATAATGAATTTACCCAGCGTCTTGAGTAATCCACACGATTTATGACATCTGTAGAGGACTAAGGCCACAAAGTCTTTTACCTCTGAGTCTATAGCCTCTATTACTTGTAGTTATCAGTGAAGACATTATGGCCTGCCCCACTGAATTCAGTTCTCTATAAAGTCAGCTTTAGTCATTTAGGAAGGATCTACTCTCCCAGACGTCTGTGTAGAAGGAAAATCTGATCAAACGAGAGAGCGCGGATGTATGATGATGCTACCAGGGATTATTTTGAAAAGGTATTCTTGGAAGAGCAGATATTTCATGCCTGTGTAGCAGTTTTTGACCTTGATTTGGAGGACAAAAGCAAGATTTGAAAAAAACACCAAAAACCTTTTAGCCTCCTCTACACCGTCTTTCTCTAGATTTCCTGCTCCTTCCCCACCCCCACTGCCATGTTTGCACGCCACTTCCCTTCCCCCCATATCCCTGTAACGTTCCAGGAACGAGCAGCAATCCCCAACCTGCTGTCGTGCCAGCATTGGCTCTTCCTCTGATGTCACTTCCTGGAACCCGCGCCTAGGAAGTGACATCGGAGGAAGAGCCGACGCTGGTGCAACAGCAGCATGGGGGGGGGGGGAGTTGCTGCTCACGCCAGAAACATTATAGAGGTATGGGGGAATAGAAGTGGCAGGCATGCAGGAGGAGGGGGTGGGGAAAGAGCATGTGGAGGTAGGGCGGGCAGAAAAGAGGGCAGGGTAGGGGTGCCATGGCCACCGGTGCCTCTCCCCCTTGCTACACCACTGGTCCCATATATGGCAGGTCAGATCAGGTGAGGCTTGAGTAGGTTTTGAGGGCCAGTGCAGGGCGGGCTTTTTTTTAACTTACTGAGCCCTGAAAATAGCAAGAATAGATTAGGATCAAGTGTCTGAGTACAGGTGTTCCATATCTCATGGGGAAGGGATGACATCTTATAATGGAACTTAGAAAATAAAATGCAATAATACACTGGATTGATCGTTCAACATTGCCTTGATAATGAATGTGATAGCTGAGCGGATCGGATGGACCATGCAAGTCTTTATCAGCCGTTATTTACTATGTTACTATAAGGATCATAACTGTTGCATGAATCTTTTACCATGCTGCCTATTTTGACTGATCATATATATTGGGCCGACATTTTTCTTATTTTGTTTCTGTGAATGTTCTACTGTGCTATTTAAATGATATACAGTGGAACCTTGGTTTACGAGCATAATTCGTTCCAGAAGCATGCTCGTAAACCAAATTGCTCGAATATCAAAGCGAGTTTCCCCATAGGAAGTAAGGGAAACTCGCTTGATTGGTTCCCACCCACCCCCCACGAGGCCACCAGCGCTGCTCTCCCCCGCCCGAAAATGCCCCCCCCCCCCCCAGGATCCAGCATCGCTCTCCCCCCCCCCCCCCCGCTCGAACCGACAACCCCTGCCAGCCCAAACAGAAGTCTTACCCCATCTGGCACCGGTACGCAGCCCACAGGACATGCTGGTGAACGAAGATCCTTCCTGTTGACTGGGCCTTGAGCATCTGCGCATGTTCAAGGCCTTCTGGCTCTTGCTCTCTCCGAGATTCTCGGAGAATTCCGAGAATCTCAGAGAGAGCGAGAATCAGAAGGCCTTGAGCATGCGCAGATGCTCAAGGCCCAGGCAACAGGAAGGATCTTCGTTCACCGGCATGTCCTGTGAGCTGCGTGCCGGTGCCAGATGGGATAAGGCTTCTGTTTGGGCGGGTGGGGGATGCCGGTTCGTGCAGGGGGGTGTTCACGAGCAGGGGGGGGAAACGATGCCGATTCTTGGGGGGGGGGCATTTGCGATCAGGCGGGCGGGGGAGTGATGCTCGCAAATTGAGTCAATGCTCGGTTTGCGAGTTACGATTTGCGAGAATGTTTTGCTCGTCTTGCAAAACACTAGCAAACCGAGGTTTGACTGTACAATTCTCCCTCTGTATTTGCGGTTTTGATCATTCATGGTTTTTAGCTTGCTGGCTCCTCCCTCCAAATTATATCAGCTTGCATAGAGAAATCTCTGATTCCAAGCATTTACAGAGAAAATTGCTGATTTCCAACACTTTTTTCATCGTGTTTTGCCTCTCCTTCAGAAACAGGCCAGGCCTCCCACCATGTTATTCGCAGTTTCACCACATTCACGATGGTTTTTAATAGAAAACAGCAAATAACATATAAAAAAGTTATTCACGGTTTTTCAGTATTTGCGGTTCTGTTAATCCCCTATCACAGCATATACGGAGGGAGAAGTGTATTTCTAACATGGAATCATATTGTTCTTGCTGTTAGGGGCCATCGATTCGTACTGCGGCTTGATGAATTACGGATCTAAAAGGAAATCGGTTTTGTGCTGGTCCATAAAGGTCCCCCAGCATCATCTCCATGGTTGTTCTCAACGTGTCCATCCATCTGATTGCAGGTCACCCTCTTCGCCTGGTTCCTTTGATCGTCCCAAACACGATGTCCTTCTCCAGTGGTCTCTCTCTTCTGATGGTGTGACCAAAATAAGACAGTTGGAAGAAGAGCGTGTTGGTTTCAAAGTTGGTGGCCAACATATAAACAACCTGTACTAAGCAGATGATACAACACTCACCACCAGCAGCAAAGAAGACATGCTGTATCTAGAGAGAAAAGTCAAAGCTGAGTCATAACATGGGACGAAGATCATGAACACAGAAAATGATGAAGCTTTTGAGCTTGAAAGTAATAGAATAGAAATTGTAAAGGATTTCAATCTCCCGGGCTCTTTTGTAAACATAGAAGCAACTAGCAGGGAGGAAATAGTCCACAGACTAGCTCTTGGTCGCTCTTCAATGAAAGCTCTTGACAAAGTATTCAAAGGGATCATATTAGGCAAATCAAATTCTAAAACCAGCCATATCTTCAAGTTTATCTTATTGTTTTAACTGTGTTTCACACAAACATTTGCCCATTTTAATGTTGTGATGCTTTTATTTTTTTTTTAAATTCAGAAATATTTTTATTAAATTTTTTAAAAACCACAAATAAAACAAATGGTGCGGACCATCAAATATATACGCTCAATGTACATTTCAGAAAATAGCACCACAATACATTCATCACAATGACAGAATGAATAAAATAAAATAAAAATAGGAATTGAAGCAAAATGGTTGACAAAAAACATAATCCGAGATAATGCCATTTATTTTTATCAAACAATGAGGCAAAAAATGGTCAAAAGGTTCCGTGAGTGATTGCAGAACAGCAAAACCACCAACATACAAAGGAATATGTATACTAAAATAATAATAAGAGTGTGACAATGTAAGGTACCCTCAGTGCGCAGGATAAGCGACGGTTGAACCTGGTTTTGCGGTGTTTCATCTACGTTGTTCCCGCACCCCTGGACGTTGAATGAAGACTCTTCAAGCTAAGTTGCTTTTTTGATTTTTTTGCTGGGAGTTGGCTGGGGGGGTTCCCTGAGTGATTGCAGTTTGTGAATCCATTTTTTTATTTGTGTTCATTGTGCACTTGTTTGGGATTGCGCTATTTAATTTCAAAACACACTATAGGTACCCCATGATGGTGTGTAGGTGGGGGCTTTCTAGCCTCTACCTCTTCGCTTGAAGCGTTGGAGTTTTTCTCCTGTCGCTTATCCTGTGCACTGAGGGTACCTTACATTGTCACACTCTTATTATTATTTTAGTATACATATTCCTTTGTATGTTGGTGGTTTTGCTGTTCTGCAATCACTCACGGAACCTTTTGACCATTTTTTGCCTCATTGTTGGATTCTTTTTAAGTTTCGTTGGCAATTCTTTTTTTGGGGTCAGCTGATTTATTTTTATCGGTCATATCAGATTATGTTATGCTTTCATTTTTATTTATTTATTCTAGTATTTATATATCACTTATATTCTAACTCAGGGATCACAAAGTCCCTCCCCGAGGGCCGCAATCCAGTCGGGTTTTCAGGATTTCCCCAATGAATATGCATTGAAAGCAGTGCATGCACATAGATCTCATGCATATTCATTGGGGAAAACCCGACTGGATTGCAGCCCTCAAGGAGGGACTTTGAGACCCCTGGTCTATATAGTTTATATTCAGGTAATCAATCCTTTTCCCTATCTGTCCTGGTGGGCTCCCAATCTATCTAATATACCTGGGGCAGTGGAGTATTAAGTGACTTGCCCAGGGTAACAAGGAGCAGCGCAGGGTTTGAACCCACAACTTCGGGTTGCTGAGGCTGTAGCTGTAACCATGAAACCTTTTTTTAAAATATTAATCTCATACACCACCTTGAGTTAGGGTTGCCAGTTGTCCGGACTTCTCCGGACATGTCCTCCTTTTGTCCGGGTTTTGAAAAGCCTCCTCAAATCGGGTCGGGCAGGGAGGAAGTCTGCGCATGTGCAGACGCCACGCGATGACATCACACGCACGCGTTCATGCACGTGATGTTATCGCGTGGTATCCGCACATGCACAGACTTCCTCCCTGCCTCACAAGAGGGGTTAGGGGTTAGGGTGGGACTGGGGGAGGGATTAGGGCGGAGATGGGCAGAACTGGGTGGGCCTGGGGGGCGGGTCTAGGGAGTCCAGATTTTCCGATTGGAAAATCTGGCAACCTTACCTTGGGTGAATCTCGTCATGAAGGTGGTTAATATATCTTAACACATAAGATATAAGAACAGTGCTACAGCTATCTTTATATTACAACCTATCTTTATGCTCAACCTATCAGATGATGCTCAACCTAGCAGATGATGGGATGTATCAGTAGAAGCTTTGTCAGCAAGAAGCCTGAAGTCATAATGCCATTGTACAGAACCATGGTGAGACCTGGAATACTGTGTACAATTCTGGAGGCCACATTACCGTAAAGATGTGCTTAGAATCGAATCGGTTCAACGGATGGCCACCAGGAGGATCTCGGGGCTAAAGGGTCTCTCGTACGAAGAGAGACTAAACAAACTACAGCTCTACACTCTAGAAGAACGTAGGGAGAGGGGAGACATGATTGAGACATTTAAATACATCACGGGACGTATCGAGGTGGAAGATGATATCTTCTTTCTCAGGGGACCTTCTGCCACTAGAGGGCATCCGCTCAAACTCAGAGGCGGGAAATTTCATAGCGACATCAGGAAGTATTTCTTCACAGAAAGAGTGGTTGACCGTTGGAATGAGCTTCCAGCGCAGCTGATCGAGGCCAGCAGCGTGCTGGACTTTAAGAATAAATGGGATACCTATGTGGGATCCCTACGAGGGTCGAACTGGAATATCGGTTGCTAGGTATAGACTTAAGAGGATGGGTCAGTAGGGTGGGCAGACTTGATGGGCTATAGCCCTTTTCTGCCGTCATCTTCTATGTTTCTATCTTTATGTTACAAAGAATATCCATCATAGACTGTATTCTTTATCGTTCAAAAATGTGAAACGGTGATACTTGGGTTGAGGGTTTCCAGTTTGTTGATACAGATGTGCATTTTTTTCCTTAGGCCTTTACTGTGTGACTCTGAAAATGCTAGAACACAGCGGTAGTCTTTTTTTTCTTTTTGGGGTTTTTTTTTGTTTTTTTTTTTCTTCTTCAATAAAACCGTACTAGACTAGCTAATATATTCCCATATGGTTTCTTCTTGCAGTTAAACCTCCATGTGATAATCTCTCACCGGCACACTTTGAGTTTGTGCTTCTTTCCTAATGTCCTTGGTTTTCCTAACATACTAACGGTTTCCAGGCAGATTTCCAGCTGCAAAGGGAACATAGCATGACAGCCCAATCACGTTTTTTTTCCTCTCTCTCTCTCTCACATAAGCAGTCACCAACAGTGAAGCTCAAAACGACCTGGCTCTGAAAAAGCTGTAAATTAAGAGCAAATGGTGTTTTCTCCATCCTCTCAGGATTAACATCAAATAAATGCTTTAGTACCCCACTCGTTCTGCCCTTCTGATAGTCTGTCATCTGGATGCTCTGGCTTTTGTATAGATTACTGGTTCTGGGCATAAGCAACACAGCTTCTAGGAAGAGCCCGCCAAGAGCTTGAGGGACATTCTGGCCCCAATTTTACAGTGTATACGTATGTTACCTTAAAAAAATCAGTGCCAATTGGTGCGGCACTAAATGCGATTCTATAATTGTTAGGTGCACTATATAGAATCATTCTTAGTACTGCCTAAGCGACCTTAGGTTAGAAAATGACACGGTGACAAAATTCATCACTGTTCCCGTCCCCGCGGATAACCGCGGAAAACCATTTTCATGTCATTCTTTAAGGAGAGAGGGAAGAATCAGAGTACGAATGGCCACAACCACTGACCCACAAGCTTTGCTTTGAAGAATGCTGGTGTAGAAGGACTGAGGTTGAGATAGACACTACAGAATGACAGTCTCTGGTATCCAGAGCAGATATTGTGATGTCATAATGCCTCATTCCACCAGTGCCTAAGAGCAAATCACATCAGTGATGTCACAATGGCTTCATTATCCTTGGCTCACATAAGAATCAGAGTATGAATGGCCACAACCACTGACCCACAAGCTTTGCTTTGACGAATGCTGGTGTAGAAGGACTGAGGTTGAAATAGACACTAGAAAATGACATGGGATTATTTCCCGCGGTTATCCGCGGGGACGGGAACGGTGATGAATTTTGTCACCGTGCCATTTTCTAGGTGTCGCTAGGCATCCTTACTTTTAGGCAAATTGTATTTATGCCAGGGTTTTCTGGAGCTAAATGCCTGCAAGCAAGTTAGGCCCACAACGGCACCTAAGTCATAAACAGGTGCCTAACTCAAAGGCACCCCCCAATCCACTGCTTAACCATGCCCACTTTTAAGTATAGCTCTCCCTCCATATTCACGGGGCTTAGGTGTAGAGCCGGCCCGCGAATTGTGAAAAATCAGTTTTTTGTCCGGCTCTGACCCACCCCTGCCTCCCTCCTGCGTCCCCGGATCTTACCTGGTGGTCTAGCGGCGACGCAGGGCAGGAGAGCGATCTTCCTCTCCTCCTGCCCCGTGCATTGCCATCATCAAAATGGCTGCCCATCAATCCCGTCAATCGTGCCCCGTCAAATTTGCGCACGGATGAATGCGCACAGGACAATGGCGCTAGTGTTACGCTAAGGGTATCTAACACTAGATAGCAAGTGAATATTGTAAGTGTAGTGTGTATGGGGGGGGTGTTCCCCCCACCCACCCTAAAAAAAGAGGGCTACTTTGTAACCCTCAAAAACACAAAATAGTATCCGCTGTATGGAGCGTAACTGATTGGCCTGTGCGCATTTGACGCATTTGACGGGGCGCGATTGACAGTGTGCCGTTGTCCTGCGCGCATTTGACGGGTCATGGTTCCAGAATGCAAAGGGAAAATGGAAAGACTCCGGCCTTCTGAGCGTGCACGCCGTACCCTGTCATTTCGTCTCACTGCTATTATTACTATCTTGTAACAATTTTCCTCTTATTTTGATCACTTTCAGGGCTATTTACCAAAGTGAGTGAGTCATGCTATCTTTACTGCAGTGCATACTGTGAACAGGAATTAACAGAGTCTTATTGAATAGGGATGATTTACTAACCCACAGCAATGTTAGCACAGACTGTGATAATGCTGGCACAATGAAAAAGTTCATTTTGAGGGTAATTTTGTACTGTTAAAGATGTCAATGCAGAATTCACAAAAGGAATATATATGCTTTTGTGTCTTTTTTTTTTTTTTTTATTAAACTGCCTCATTGAAAGCTGTTACAGAAAGTTACACTGCTCTAGGGCAGTGATGCAGCAGAGGGAAGGCCCCGGCGAGGAAGGCCACGAAGCAACCTGTTCCGTGCCGCCGCCGCCGCTGTTTGGAACGGAGGGTTGTCGGCCTTGCGGTGGGAGTGTCGGCGGGGTTCTGCTGCGCAGGATGGGAAGGAGGGATGGAAATATGCTGCGCATGGAGATGGGTGAGAAGGGAGGAATGCTGCTGCACAAAGGGGAAGGGAGAAAGCGCTGCTGCCAGCGAATAGGGGAGTGTCGAGGACATTCGGGAGGGGCTTCGGGGGTCGATCCAACTAGGGCTTGTTTTTGGAACATACTCCCCGAAATCATGCTAGGGCTTATCTTCGGGGTAGATCTTATTTTCGGGGAAACACGGTATTAGAAATTAGCATATATGTAGTTTCTAGAGCACATGGGTGTGTCCAACCCACTCATTCTTCTGGTTTCAGATACCCCTACAATAAAAATTGCCACTTTCTGGGAAATTCTATAATTGGCACTTAAAGTTAAGCTCCTAAGGTTAGGCGACTAACTTGTCCCCTCTTTCAATAAGCCGCGATATAGGTTTCTACCATGGCCCAGAGTGCCAAATGCCCCGACATCCATAGGATCATCGGAGCAGCGTCTAAGCATTTAGTGCTCCGGGCCACAGTAGAAACTTCTACCGTGGTTTAATAAAAGGGGGGGGGAGGGGGGAGTAATTAGTAAATTGGCTTCATTAACAATTTTAACAAGCTCATTGAAGCAAATAAAAATTAATTGGGGGATAGGCACCTCTCAGGTGCAATTCTACAAAATATAGGCACCTGTTTCATGGCGTCTAGCAATGCCTAACCCCAAAGTATGCATGTTTAGGGGTGAAGAAAGACTTAGGCGCTACTAGGGGTGATTCTCTAAAGGACTTAGGCACCTATAATGTAGGCCTTTAAAATCCTGGCCTGTGTTACAGGAGCCTAAGTTAGGCATGATTCTGTAATTGACATATAATAGGCACCTAACTATGTGAAGAACTTATGTGCACGACAGAAGAACGGGACTTGGGTGTGATAGTGTGTGACGATCTTAAGGTGGCCAAATAGGTTGAAAAGGCAACGGCAAAAGCTAGAAGGAACTCAATTTTTCCACCCCGTCATAGCTAGAGAATGGCATGGGGACAGATGTGACCCTGTCCCTGCAGGAACTCAGTTTTCCTGCCCCGTCATAGCTAGAGAATGACACGAGGGAACTGACGTGTCCCTGTCCCTTACAGGAACTCAATTTCCCCACTCCGTCATAGCTAGAGAATGAAATGAGGAAAAATGTGTCCCTGTCCCCGCAGGAACTCAATTTCCCTGCCTCGTCACAGCTAGAGAATGACACGGGGACAGAAGTGTCCCTGTTCCCACTGGAACTCAATTTCCCCGCCCCCATCCCCGTGCATTTTGTCATGGTTCCTGTCCCATTCCTGTAAGCTCTGCCTTAACTTCACAAGCCTCAAACACTTATGATTTTAAAAAAGTATTTGAGGCTTATGCAGATGAGGGAATGGGGCAAGGACAGGAAAAGAACTCGTGGGGATGGAAAAATGAGTTCCCACGGGGATGAGGAAAAATGTGTCCCTGTCCCCGCAGGAACTCAATTTCCCTGCCTCGTCACAGCTAGAGAATGACACGGGAACAGAAGTGTCCCTGTTCCCACTGGAACTCAATTTCCCCGCCCCCATCCCCGTGCATTTTGTCATGGTTCCTGTCCCATTCCTGTAAGCTCTGCCTTAACTTCACAAGCCTCAAACACTTATGATTTTAAAAAAGTATTTGAGGCTTATGCAGATGAGGGAATGGGGCAAGGACAGGAAAAGAACTCGTGGGGATGGAAAAATGAGTTCCCACGGGGATGGGGAAAAATTTGTCCCCGTGTCATTCTCTAATCATAACGGCATATATAGAATTTGGGGGATTGCCTTGGACAATTATATAAGTGCCTATGAGAACATGTAATTGATCTACATGCCCCAAGTCGCCTATGAAATTACCCTCAAAGCACCTGTTAGATTGCCCCAGCAATCAGAATCACACCCCATGTGCAGCTCTGCTGAGTTATAGCTTATCTTCCCTCCTGCTCTTAACATCCCTTTGCCAGACATCTTCCCAGGAGCTGCATCAAGGAGTGTGAGACAGTCTGCCACATTTACAGTACATTTAGCTCAAACCTCCAACAGTTCCTCTAAGGATGTTTAATGATGTAAATGGGCTAGAGAGTTGTTGTTTTTTTTAAATTGAATAACTTAAATTTTAAGCTACCTTTAATGTTTCTAAACAGGCAAGCAAATAAAGACACTAATTTTGAGATACGCCACCGGTACGTGGTTAAGTTTGCCAAATTAAAAGGAGACAATATTACGCAAGTACAATCAGCAAAGCTAAATGTTACGTGGCAATGTTATTATTTGCAAGCGAGGGACTGACAAGCATATTCCACACTAACTACAGTATATCCAGATTGATAACGAGAGAATAGATTTTCAGTTTCAAGTGGACTGAAGAGATTCCTGACCACTTAAACCCCGCTCAAAGTTGAAATTTCCATGCAAACGCCTGATTTCGTATGGAAGTGATAAATATGTGTTTTTTGATCCAGTCCAGTTGGAAGATTTTATCAAAGAGAAACCTTTGCTGAAAGTTTAATTTCCAATATTGATTTTGCTTTTGGAGGATGATGTCAAATATATATAAAAGCCATTTGCCTGTTCCTAGATAGTAGACAGATAGATTTGATTTGATGTTTTATTTTAAATACTGGCGATCAGTGATAATGTGGACTAGGACATGGTTGATAATTTCCTTATATATTTTGTTGTTCCTTATATGGAATTTACATTTGCATTATTTGTGCTCATTCATGAATGTTTGTTACTGAGGTATTGTAATGAATAATCTAATAAATAAAGAATTAAAAAAAAACCCACTCAAAGAGCTACCCCAGAACATTCAGCAACACTTAACCACACACTATATAAGAGCATAAGAACTGCCATACTTGCACAGGTCCATCAAGACCGATATCCTGCTTCCAACAGTGTCCAACCCAGGTCACAAGTATCTGGCAAGATTCCAAAGGGTAAATCAACACATTTTATGCTGCTTATCCTAGGCATAAGCTGTGGATGTCCCCCACATCCATCTTAATAATGGCTTACGGACTTCTCTTTTAGGAAGTTATTCAAACCTTTTTTAAACCCTGAGGCTAACAGCATTCACCACATTCTCTGGCAACAAATTCCAAAGTTTAAGTACATGTTAAGTGAAGAAATATTTTCTCCTCTTTTACAATTTCATTACACGACCCCCTACTCCAAGTATTTTTGGAAGGAGTATGAATAGCGATTCACATCTACCCGTTCCACACAACTCAGTATTTTGTAGACGTCTCTCAGATCTCCCCCCCCCCCCCCCCCTTCTCTTCTCCAGGCTGAAGAGCACTAGCTGCTTTAGCTTTTCCTCTTACGGAAGTTGTCTCATCCCTTTTATCATTTTTGCTGCACTTCTCTGTACCTTTTTCTAGTTCCACTATATCTTTCTTGAGATGCGGCGACCAGAATTGCACACAGTATTTGAGGCGTGGCCGCACCATGGAGCGAGATAAAGGCATGGTAACATTTTCATCTTTGCTTTCCATTCCTTTCCTGATAATTCTTAGCATTCTATTTGCTTTCATAGCTGCTGCCGCACACTGAGCTAAGGGTTTCATCATATCCTCAACAATAACCCCTAGATCCTTTTCCTGGGTGGTGACTCCTAACGTGGAACTTGCTTCTCACAGGTCTTCCCCTAAACCATCTCTCTACCCTTCAATCTGTTCAGAATTCTGCAGCATTTCTCTATCCCTCCCCTCCTCCCACACTCTCGCTCCATCTCTCTCTCTCCCGCCGTTCACAACTCGCTGCTCTTGCATGTGTTGGGCCTTCTTCTCGGCTGTATCCCACCTACTTCCTGCTTCCACAAAGGCAGGACACGGCAGAGAGGAAGGCTCAATGCCAGCAGAGTAGTGACTTGTGAACAAAGTCGATGTCGCTGCCGGCCCTGGGTGCACCCCGGCTGCACCCATGGCAATCAAAATGGAGATTAAGTCAATTAAATGAAGGAAAAGAATCTCAGAGATGCCACTCCATGGATCATAATGATATTACCCATATAAGGAATTGTGGCGTGGGTGTCTTTCATAGATTCAAAAAACCTTCATATATCAAAAAATTTGTATTATATTTTAATTATTCAAATTTGTCAAATTTGTATTATATTTTAATTATTACTCAAAAACTTTTTATTAATTTTTATTTTTTCTCAAACCTTTATCATAAATACCATTATAATTTAGTTAAATAAAGAATTGTTCATTTAAATCTCACTTTATATTTTTCTAAGCAGCTGATTTACTTTACTTAGCAGCTCAGGAAATTACAGCTAGCATCAATAGTTTTTAAGCTCATTTGTATTTTTCTGCTTTCATTAGCAACTCAGAAAATTGCAACCAACATTAATAGTTGTGTAAAGAGAAAAAAGCACTTATCTTTTGGCTTTAGTGTGATGTTAGAAAGCAAGCCATATCGGCCACTATAGCCGATATGGCTTGCTTTCTAACATCACACTAAAGCCTGAGCTGCTAAGTAAAGTAAATCAGCTGCTTAGAAAAATATAAAGTGAGATTTAAATGAACAATTCTTTATTTAACTAAATTATAATGGTATTTATGATAAAGGTTTGAGAAAAAAAAATTAATAAAAAGTTTTTGAGTAATAATTAAAATATAATAAAAATTTGACGAATTAAGTCTTTTTTAATATATGAAGGTTTTTTTGAATCTATGAAAGACACCCACGCCACAATTCCTTATATGGATAATATCATTATGATCCATGGAGTGGCATCTCTGAGATTCTTTTCCTTCATTTAATTGACTTAATCTCCATTTTGATTAACTTTGTGTGGACCTTACTAGTTTTGGTTAATCTTTCATTTTTTGAACTGCACCCATGGCAGACAGCACCCTTGGTACGCCACTGGGCGGGTGGCAGGAAAGGGTGGGGAGAGCTGGATAAAGAGGGTGAAGACCTCATGAAGATGGGAGGAACAGAGTGAGTGCAGGACACAAGAAAGATATCTTTATCCCCCCTTCCCTGTACAGCCCCTATATATTCATTCCCCTACCCCCCCACCATAAACCTCTGCTGTGTTTTTCTTGACTTTAGCAAATACTGTGGAAAGAGATAGACTGATGAGTATATATTCAGTAATACTGAGAATTTCTTTAGGAGAATGAAGATATATGTTTCTAGATATTTCCAAGGAGACCCAGAAGCGCAGAAAACAATATTTGCCCTGTGATGTTCCAACTGGTGCAAACTTGGCCTTAAAATTCTCCTGTAAACGTGTTGTGATTTTGCGTTTAGTGAAACGTGTCTTTTGGGGCTACTGGGGAATCTCTAGTGCCACCTCTCCTGATTGGTGGATAACATCAGTGGTGGAATTTTAAAGTATTCTTAGCTAATTAACCCCGTCTTTTATCAAGCTGCGCTAGGGGTTTTTTAGTTCGGGCTGGCAAGGTAAGTGCTTCGATGCTCATAAGAATTCAGTGTCGGAGCATTTACCGCACCAGCCCATGCTAAAAACTTCTAGCACAGCTTGATAAAAGCCAGCCTAATATTTTTCCTTTATTCTCCTCTGTTTTGAGAATTGGACTGGAACTTAGTCACGCCCTCTTTATAAAACCATAGCGCAGTTTTTAACGCCAGCTGCAATGGAATTCTATGAGCACTTGAGCTGTTATCGCTGTGGCTGGTGCTCAAAACCGCGCTATGATTTTGGAAAAGGTGGGTAAGTAATTTCTGGTTATATTCATTGCTTAAAACTAGGTTTCCTATGATAGCTTTGTTTTGTTTGATTTGCTTTTATTTGAAATTTGATAAATAAAAAGAATTTAAATGATTTTTTTAAAATCCATTTCGTCAATGGGGGACAGGGCAGAATTAGGAGAGGGGAGGCAGGTGGCCCCCACCAAACCAGTCTGCACAGGGCCCTGGAGATTTATATCATACTAGTATTTAAGCCCGTTACATTAACGGGTGCTAGTAAAGCCTCCTTCCCTCACATGTCCCCTATTTTCAGCCCCAGCTCCAAACCCATTTTTACCCCCCCCCCACACAGCCCCCTTCTCCCATCTTTTCCCTTTCAGCTTCCAGCCTTAGCCCCCTTTTCTCACCAGCAGCATTTCCCTCCCCCCACTTCCCTGTGCAGCAGCAACATTCCCTCCCCTTCCATTTCCCTGTGCAGCAGCAGCATTTCCCTCCCCCCCACCCCACTTCCCTGTGCAGTAGCATTCCATCTCCCAAGTTTCCTCATATGTGACAGAATTGCATCTATTTACTTGCATTTCCCTTACATTCAAAAGTAAATTGTCATTTCCAACAAACATCACTGTTGTCTTTTGCAAATTCAAGTTCAACTGATTATCCCTCATCCAATTTTGTATTCTTTCTATACAAATGGTCAATTTGTTTTTTAACATAATCTACCTCCTTCCTTACTGGAAAGAAAAAGGGTATATCGTCTGTGTAAGTACGATAATGAACTTCCAGCTCGTCAAGAACCTGCCTTTTCAATGCAATATACTATAGATATTAAATAACAATGACGATAAGGCAGAGCCCTGTGGGATTCCCTTTTTCATTGTCACCATTTCCTTGCCACATTTCACTACAATTTCTGATTCATCAGGAAGGAGCAAAACCAGATCAAAACTGTTCCATCTACCCCACCCAGTGTCTAACTTCCAAGAAAAGTGCAGCGCCGCATTGTTGCTGGCCTCAGCGTCTTCTGTCCACTGCGGCCAGCCCTAGCGGAAACAGGAAGTTGTCAGAGGGCGTGCTACAGTGGAGAGAAGATGGCGAGGCCAGCGGCAGCACAGCGCAGCGCTTTTCTTGGAAGTTAAACACGGCGGGAGGGTAAACAGGCGAGGGGGAGAAGTAGATGCCGGCAGGAACGCCTGTGCCTTCCCGTTCCGACGCCTATGGAGGTTTCTCTGGCGGTGAGTGAGGGTGGGAGGGGGGAGTCGCTGGTGTGTTTCCTGCCTCCGTGTTCGAAAATGGAATTCGGCACGGAGGGACACAGCACACTTTCAGGAAACACGCCGTCCTAAGTGTGCATGTGCGCTTAGGATTTTATTATAGAGGATGCAGAAGTAGTGAACCTATAAAATATTCTCCTCGCATTACTTGACAGCCATCTAGAAAAATAAATGTTTGCTCTTAAGTATTAAATAAAATAAGCCCCTGCTATGTGTCTGTTAATTAGAAAGGACTGGTAGAGTTGGTTATACCCATAAGAATTTGTTATAAGAAAGGCAGCCTGAAGAAGTAACACCACCAAACTTATTATTTAACCACAGGGGGGGAAAAAAAGGTGTTGATTAGGGAATGTGCGATCCTACCATCAGATCAATTTTGAAAACGGGAGAACAACATGCTGATTAGCTGTCAGTGGTGCAATATGTCATAATTACAGTGCACATTGCTTTGACATTAATGGCAGCGGAGTGGCTGGTGATCTGCTGGTTGATTCACATTTCTGTCACGTTAGGAAGTAAAAAATAAAATCGCTCTTACAAAAAGTGAAAGAGGAAGTTTAATTGCCTGTTCATATTCAAGTACAATACACTTTTCCATTCGGTCTACGACATTATTTATTTATGTACTAATTACTAGGGGATTCTTTCACTGTTCAGTTCCATTTTAGATAGAGCAGAGAAATCAGAATTGAGTCAACCAGGCCAAATTGTGGAAGTATTTTAAGAACCTCAGGACTCAAAGATCTCCCGTACGAAGAACGGTTAGACAAACTGCAGCTATACTCGCTCGAGGAGTGCAGAGAGAGGGGGGACATGATCGAGATGTTCTAGTATCTCACGGGCTGCATCGAAGCGGAAGAAGATATCTTCTTTTTCAAGGGCCCCACGACAACAAGAGGGCATCCGTGGAAAATCAGAGGCGGGAAACTACGAGGTGACACCAGGAAATTCTTTTTCACTGAAAGGGTGGTTGATCGTTGGAATAGTCTTCCACTGTAGGTGATTGAGGCCAGTAGCGTGCCTGATTTTAAGGCCAAATGGGATCGACACGTGGGATCTATTCACTAGGCAAAGGTAGGGGAGGGTCATTAGGGTGGGCAGACTAGATGGGCCGTGGCCCTTATCTGCCGTCTATTTCTATGTTTCTAACCTATGAATTGCCATACTGGGACAGACCGAAAGTCCATCAAGCCCAGTATCCTGTTTCCAACAGTGACCAATCCGGGTCCCAAGTACCTAGCTTGATCCCAAGTAGTAAAACAGATTTAATGCTGCTTATTCTAGGAATAAGCAGTGGATTTCCCCAAGCCATCTCAATAATGGCCTGTGGACTTCTCTTTTAGGAAACTTATCCAAACCTGTTTTTTTTTTTTTTTTAAACCCCGCTAAGCTAACCGATTTCACCACATTCTCTGGCAACAAATTCCAAAGTTTAATTACACGTTGTGTAAAGAAATATTTTCTCTGTTTTTTTAAAAAAATCTGCTACTTAGTAGCTTCATCGCATGTCCCGTAGTTCTAGTATTTTTGGAAAGAGTAAACAAGCGATTCACATATATGCTTTGCACTCCACTCATTATTTTATAGACCTCTATCATATCACCCTTTAGCCGTATCTTCTCCAAGCTGAAGAACCCTAGCTGCTTTAGCCTTTTCTCATAGGGTAGTTGTCCCATCCCTTCAATCATTTTTGTCGCCCTTCTCTGTACCTTTTCTAATTCCACTATATCTTTTTTGAGATATGGTGACCAGAACTGCACCCAGTATTCGATTTGCGGCCGCACCATAGAAGATACAAGGGCATTATAACATTTTCATCTTTGTTTTCCATTCCTTTCCTGATAATTCCTAACATTCTATTTGCTTTCTTAGCAGCTGCCGCCCATTGAGCTTAGGGTTTCAACATATCCTCAACAATGAAATCTAGATCCTTTTCCTGGGCAGTAACTCCTAACACAGAGCCCAGCATCACATAGCTATAGTTTGGGTTCCACTTCCTCTTTCCCACATGCATCACTTTGCACTTGCTCACATTAAACGTCATCTGCCATTTTGATGCCCAGTCTTCCAGTCTCACAAGGTCCTCTTGCAATATTTCCACAATCCTCAGGGCCGGATTTAGATGAAAAGAGGCCCTAGGCTATTCCACTTATGAGGCCTTTTCACCTCCCATTTTTAAGTTTGTAAACTACATGAGAGATAATAAAATACATCATTACTGTGATATATATCAATATGTTAAATGAAACATGTTGTTATTGGTACTAACCTTTATAAAAAATGTGACACGGATAATAAATAAAAAAAAGTTGAGAACACTTATTTGGACATTTATTCTCAGCACCATATATAGTACTTGTAACAATAACTAATCAAACATAACACACAACATTGCTCCTTCTTATGTCCATAGTACCCCCAGTGCGTCCTTCCTCACCTCACCCCCCCCCCTCCGATGCCCACCTGCCTCTCATCCCCCTTCCATTGAACACCTCCCCATGCCATCCTGCCTGCTTGTCTTCCATTAAACCTCTCCACCCCTCCTCCGATGCCAGCCTGCCTACCTCCCATCCCCCTTCCACTTAAATCCCCCACCCCACCCTCCACCCCCAATGCCAGTCTGGGCCGCCCTGTCCTGACGGATCCACATTTTGCCTCTCTCCCCGCGGGGCTGGGCTTTGCCCAGCTGTTTCCGGACTGACGTCTTTCCCTCCCCGATCCTCCTCCCAGGGTGAGAAAAAGAAAGGGAGAAGCCGAGTCGGCGCCCCGTTGCGGCCGGAGCGGTTCCGATCCCGAAGTGTAGAATTTCTCCTTATTTTCGGTTCAGTGTTTTAATGTTCACTGTTTTTAGAATAGTGTAATTTTAATTTTGCTAACAATTTGAATGTAGGCCCCTCTTGATCTTGAGGCCCTAGGCTGAAGCCTAGTTAGCCTATAGGAAAATCCAGCCCTGACAATCCTCTTGCGATTTAACAACTTTGAACAACTTTGTGTCATCAGCTGCTGCCCAAGATAATTTTCTGAAATGAAAACCAAGTGAATTGGAGGGAAACAGCAACAAAAGCAATTATGGAGCAGAAACACGGTAGAAGGCCATAGATGGAATCAACAAGGCAAAGCCAGGGATCAGAGAAAGAAATGCATTAATGGGCCTGACATGGTCTGTGTTTCAGCCAGTGCCTGCTTCAGAGGTCTACATATATATAAAAAAAATAATACAAATAATACAAATAGAAGAATAAAAAGTGTGGAACCAGATCCTGGACTGCCAAGCGTCCAGCCAGTAGTTTGGATAGGCTGCTGCCGACTGGCTGGACGCTGGGCGGAAAGATGGCGGGATGGGATGTTTCTGGATCATTTGGACAATATTTTTTTTAAAAAAATAAATAAATATAGGGATATATATGTTTGATGTTAAATTAAATTATATTATATGTTTTTTGATAGGTTTCCTGAGGAAGCACAAGGCGAAACTCGAGTAGAAGCGAAGATATTTGTAATTTTTGGCCTCCAGAAGTTATTATTTATTAGTATTTGCACAAGCATTTTATGACACCAGCTGCCTATTAAATGACCATCGGAGAAGTAGTAACCACCACAAAAGATAAGTTTATTTTATAGTAAATGGATGTTGGATTGTTATATGGTGGCACAGACATCAATAGTGCTATGATGGTCTGGTGGCAGCTGGTGTTGTGTGTTTCTACACTAGAACACTAAGGTTGTGGGTCTGAGCACTATTTAAATTAATAATTAATTAATTCTTTGAAGTTGTGATATGAATATAGTTATTGGGGTTTTTTAACCACCACCTGTACTTGGAGAGTATTCTAGGCATCCACTACCTTTCCATGAAAAGGTATTTCGTGATGCTAGTCCTAAGTGGTTCATAGACAACCCTGTGAAAGACAAAGGCGCGCGCCGACAATGGAGCGCAAGACGGAGGCACGCGCCGAAGAAAATTCCAGTTTTTAGGGGCTCCGACGGGGGTTTTTGTTAGGGAGCCCCCCCAGTTTACTTAATAGAGATCGCGCCGGCGTTGTGGGGGGTTTGGGGGGTTGTAACCCTCCACATTTTACTGTAAACTTAACTTTTTCCCTAAAAACAGGGAAAAAGTGAAGTTTTCAGTAAAATGTGGGGGGTTACAACCCCCCAAATCCCCCACAACGCCCCCACAACGCGGCGCGATCTCTATTAAGTAAAGTGTGGGGGGGTTCCCCCCCGCCCCCTGTCGGAGCCCTATAAACAGTAATTTTCTGCGGCGCACGCCTCTGCGCTGCGCTCAATTGTCTGCGCACGCCTTTGTCCCGGCGCGCTTTTGACCTGACACCCTCCTAAGTCTATCATCTTGCAATCTCAAATTATGTCTTCTAGTTATACTGCCTCCCTGTATCTATAAAAATCTAAGCCTCTGTACCATAGGTACTGTAACTAAAGCGTGCCAGACAAGAACTGTTTCCCTTCATTTTGGGGGTATTCAGCAGTTTTCAGTGTCTTCTAGGTGCAATCACACAGCATGATGTCCTGTGTCTCTTGTGAACGGCTCTTGTAATCACAGATTCTTGCACCCCCTCACCTGTTAAACATGGCGCTTTATAGCAAAAATTTAATCCCATTTCACTTGCTTTCTTGCAAAAAAAAAAACAACAACAATGCACAGCTTTCCCATTATGCCAATCTACCTCCAGAGATAATTACTTTGAAGATAATTACAGCTGAAAAAAGGCGATCAAAACTCAGCCCTGGATTTTTCATAGCTTTCATTCCCATCGCCCATTATTTCAGTATGTAACATCCTTGCTTTTTCAAGGTAAGTCCCCTAAGCAAAACATTGAGTTGCTGATTGAAAATGTATTTACTTAGGGATTATATCAGATTGGATTAACTGAAGCACACAGAATTATTTTTCCTGCAGCTTTTGGGTTGGTGGCTAAAAACAATTACTGGCAGAATAATAATAATAATAATAAAAATTAGCTCCTGTCCGCCGTTCTACATTGGTGTGTGACATCCAGGACCAGCTGCTTTGCCGAAGCCATAGTTTTAAAACTGGAAACCAAGCAAGCATGCTACTTTGTCCAGCAGCTGGAAACAGCTCTCTAAAATGAGTTGGACTGAAACGTTTCCAGGAGCCGTTCTGGCTCAGGACGAACCTCTTTCTGAACTGCTCAGAAACTTAGATGGAAATGCAGAAACAGAGAAATTGGCAACAGATCAGAACAGCAGTGGCCACCTTGCCTGCCCAATTTCCATGGCTGTTGCAATATCAGCCTTAGCTTTCCCCTTGCCTCCCTGCCTCTTCTTTGCCTCTATCACAGTGGTCTCAAACTCGCGGCCCACTGGCCGCATGTGGCCTGCCAGGTACTATTTTGAGGTCCTCGGCATTATAAAGAATGATTTTTTTTCTGGAAAACCGGTGTCTTAAGTGTCCGGCGGTCGCTGTAACCTCACGCAAGCGCATTCCTGCATCTGTACGTGGTTGTGAGGTGGAGTCCAATCGCGTGCAGACACAGGAAAACGCTTGCATGAGGTTACAGCAGTGAGGCGGGCAACGTTCCTGAACGTAAGGTAACCATTGGAGGCTGTGCAGCTTGTGTGTGTGTCCGGTGTTGGAGGAGGTGAGAGATGAAGGAGGTTGCGGACGCGACCGCCGAACACTTAAGGCACAAGTTTTCCATAAAGAATCATTCTTTATAATACTGAGGGCCTCAAAATAGTTGGCCCAAAACCTTGTCTCTTGCAGTTGATACTTTGATAGTTTTTCACTTTCTGCATGTTGCACTGCTTTCAGCTGTGTATAGCTGAAATTATCAGAAGCAATTAAAGAAAGATTTATAAACTATATGGCAACTTTGCATGAGGTAAAGCTCGTTATAGTTACTATAATGAGTTTTACCTCATGCAAAGCTGTCATTTCTTTAATAAGACATTAACTATATTTTCTACGGCCCTCCAAGTACCTACAAAGTCAAAATGTGGCCCTGCAAAGGATTTGAGTTTGAGACCGCTGATATAAGGCTTGGTGTTTTACATATGTGATATGTTTTTATGATTATTTTCAATAAATTGTAATTGCCCTAGAGCAGGGATGGGCAACTCCGGTCCTCGACGGCCGGAATCCAGTCGGGTTTTCAGGATTTCCCCAATGAATATGCATAAGATCTATTTGCATTCACTGCTTTCAATGCATATTCATTGGGGAAATCCTGAAAACCCGACTGGATTCCGGCCCTCGAGGACCGGAGTTGCCCACCCCTGTCCTAGAGCTTCGGTCCATCAGAGCATATTTTGATGCTTCATCATTCGGAAATCTAGTTCAATCCCTTATATTGAGCCAACTTGACTACTGTTATATCGCCTATCTGGCAATTACCCAAAAGAATATGCAAGCGATTACAATTGGTTCAAAATGCAGCGGTCAAACTGATCTTTGGGTTGAAGAAGTTTGACCAAGTGACTCCTTCCTTCTGACTCCTACATTGGTTGCCAATGGAGGCACATGTGAAGTTTAAGTTCGGATGTTTCTGCTTTCTGTTCGGTTTAGCCCCTAAATATATAACTGACCTTTTCTCCTTCCCAACCAACAGACCACAATAACTGATCTCTAGAGCCGCTATTCACTAGTTTTAACCTGCCAGTTCTACTCAATTTGTAGCATTTTTAATCATTATAAACTACATAGAACTTCACGGTTCTGCGGTATATAAACTGTTTATTATTATTATTATTATTAGAGGTTACTGTGTACAGCCCCCTTCCCCACTTGTTTTTTGTTCTGTTCTGCTTTGCGTGGGGTTGAGTTTTCCTGTCTCTTGTGAAGTATAACTTTTAATAGAATAATACATAGTGATGCACTCCTCGGCGTCTATGTTATAAGCACCATTGATCGGGGGCCTGGAGTGTTCCTGCATTAACTCAGCGTTATCCAGCAAGCACACGCCCATCCTCTGCCCACAGTACCCCCAGAATAACTGGCAAAATACCACAAAATACTCTAACATGTTCTGCGGTAGTCTGTTTTTTTATGCGCTATGAGTTTAACACCCTTTAGTTATAGAAACATAGAAACATAGAAAGATGACGGCAGATAAGGGCTACAGCCCATCAAGTCTGCCCACACCATTTACCCACCCTCTTAAGTCTACTGACCCCCTAAAGTATAATTGTAATTATACTGTCACTCTACTGACCCGCTCATTCAAGTCCATACCCTAGTGACCCTATCCCTTGGCATGACCCTCGTAGGGATCCCACATAGGTATCCCATTTGTTCTTGAAGTCTGGGATGCTGCGTGCTTCGACCACCTGCACTGGAAGCTTATTCCAATGCTCAATCACTCTCTCCGTGAAGAAGTATTTCCTGGCGTCTCCACGAAACTTCCCTCCCCTGAGTTTGAGCGGATGTCCTCTTGTGGTCGAGGGTCCCTTGAGAAGAAAGACATCATCTTCCACCTCGACCCGTCCTGTGATGTATTTAAATGTCTCAATCATGTCTCCCCTCTCCCTACACTCTTCGAGAGTGTAGAGCTGCAATTTGCTCAGTCTTTCTTCGTACGGGAGACCCTTTAGCCTTGAGACCATCCTGGTGGCCATCCGCTGAACCGATTCAATTCTGAGCACATCCTTACGGTAATGTGGCCTCCAGAATTGCACACAGTATTCCAGATGAGGTCTCACCATGGCTCTGTACAATGGCATCATGACTTCAGGCTTCCTGTTGACGAAGCTTCTCTTGATACAACCTATCATCTGCCGTGCTTTAGATGAAGCCTTCTCCACTTGAGTGGCTGCTTTCATGTCAGCACTGATGATTACTCCTAAGTCTCGTTCTGCCGTAGTCCTGGTTAAAGTTTCTCCATTCAGGGTGTAAGTTCTGCAAGGATTTCCGTTACCCCTAAAACTAGCCAGACCATATAACAAATCACGGTGTGATTGTTTTTTGGGGTTTTTTTTCATTATTTTCATAAGCATTTCAAATGATTCCAATTAATTTCATCCACTATAAGCGTAAAGTTTTCCTGCCACTGCCCAGCACTTTGGAACATCACTACTTCTGTATTTCTAACTCTTCTAGAGCTGCCGACGTCAGTGGGGAATTGAAACTTTTGAAAGTTCAAGAAATACCTTATTTTCATAGAACTTCTCTTGCTAAAAGCATCTTCAAGACCAATCTGGTGTTATCTGCTATTGCTTTTTCATAACCCTAGAGGTCCTGTTATTAAAGAGAGTAAAAATCAATATTTGGTGGCAGATTCCAGTTTCGTTAAAAGAATAGTACGTTATTATATTTTTAAAAAAACCCAACGTCTGTGCTTTAATTAAAGTTTGGATTTTACACAATTAAATGTGTAGAGGGCATAATCAAAAGGAATGTCTAAGTCCGTTTTTGTCTAAGTCGTCCAAAGTAAAAAACAGCTTAGGACACATTTTCAAAAAAAATAATCCAAATTTTTTTTCGTTTCGAAAATCGTCTAAGTGTACGTCCTGCCAATCTGATCATCCAAGTTGCTAAATCGTCCATCTTTATACCACATTTCCGTCCAACTTTTCGTCCAAGTCAAAAACGCCTAGAACAAGCCCTACTGGACGTAGGAGGGGTCTGCAAAGTGTTGGACTGAACACCTAGACATGGCACCTAAATAGTGGGGTACCTTACAGGGCACTGCTGTGAACTTCACAAAAAGGGTACCATGTCTTCATCTCACTACAACTCCCTTATAGGTCATGGTAAGCCCCCCCAAACCACCTCCAGAATCCCCTAGACCCACATATCTACCACCCCAATAGCCATTATGGCTGCAGGAATCACTTATATGCTAGTAAAAAAAGGGTTTTGGGGGTGTATAGGGGAGTGCACATGTTTCAATATCAATGCAGTGATTACAGGGGCTTAAGGGCATGGGGCCTCCTCTCTATGGGTCCCTAACCCACTCCCAAGACGACTTAAGCCGCCTCTGTGCTGGACGACTAGGCTTTCCTATGCCAGGCTGCCAGGTGATGATGGTCTGGAGGCTGAATTTTCAAGTTGTGATTAATATTTTTATGGGGGGGGGGTTGGTGATCACTGGGGTAGTGTGTGGGGGTCTGTATTATGTGTTTGCACTGCTTATCTGGTGACTTTAGGTGGGTTTTTATGACTTAGACCATGTTTTAAATGGTCTAAGTCACAATGTCCAAGTTCCGTCTATGCTGTGCTGTATAATTTTCGGTTATACATGCAGCTTGACTAATCTAAGCCAGCCCACATCCCGCCCAAATCCCACCCTCGACACTCCTCCTGAACTGCCCCGTTTAGCGATGGTCATTCAGCAGCACTATGGAGGCCTACTATGGAGAAATACGTCCAAAACCCGTTTTTAGTATCGGCACTTGGATGTATTTTAACAATGTTCGTCCAAGTGCTGACTTAGGCCGGTTTTTGGACATTTTTCTCTTTCGATTATGAGCCCCATACTGTTTATGTTAAGTCATATTATGTGGCATGGTCCTTTTCAATGAAATCTAAAAAGTTCCATTAATAGTCAATAATTGATAGTCAATTAAGAGTCAACTTATTGGCAAATGTAAAATATACACCATGCAAATATTTTTGCTCTGATTGCTTTATTATCTGTGGCGCCTGCTCTCTATTTGTATGTTAAATACCTGCAGTAAAGTATTAAAACTGCCTTTTCTTTGGAAAATAAGCAATCACATGTTTTGTGGATAGTGACCAGATACACTGGCTTCGGCACTCTCTATGATGTCATTTCCTAGGCGCGGGTCCCGGAAGTGACATCAGAGAGAGCGCCGAAGCCGATGTTGGTGGCTGCTTGCGCTGAGTTAAAAAGGTGCGGGGGAAAGCTCGCGACAAAGGGAAGCGTGGGAAGACGGGGCGGAGAGGAGGAGGGGTGCCGGTGCCCTGAGCAAGACCGTGCCTGGGGAGGACCCCCCCCCCTTATTTCCCCCTCCCAGTGGCGTGGTATGTTAAGGAGCAGCACAAACCTGAACTGAAAACTTGCACTGTAGAATATTGTTAAGGAAATAGAATCAGAGCATTAAGGAAGGATTAGATTCTTATTCTCAGGTCGTGAGAAAGGTTATTTACAATACTGTACTTTACAAGAAATGCACTAATTTTAGCACTCAGTTTAGGGATCTTATACAAGGGAAATATGCCACAAGATAAATATTTCTAGAAAGCCTGAATTATTAATTTTGCGGGATCGGGATGAACTCACTTTGATTGGGATCCAGATGTTTTCTTTCTTTCTTTTTTTTTCTTCTTCTAATTGAAGTGGTAAAGGAGGTATTATGTGTGTAGAAGGTGCAGCGGCGGCAAAAAGGCGAACAGAATGCTGGGAATGATAAAGAAGGGGATCATGAACAGTTCGGAGAAGGTTATCATGCCGCTGTACCGGGCCATGGTGTGCCCTCACCTGAAGTACTGCGTACAGCACTGGTTGCTGTACATGAAGAAGGACATGGAACTACTCGAAAGGGTCCAGAGAAGAGCGACTAAGATGGTTAAGGGGTTGGAGAAGCTGCAGTACAGCGAAAGATTAGAGAAACTCGAACAGAAGAGATTGAGAGGGAATATGATCGAAACATTCAAGTTTGCAGACGATACAAAACTATGCCGGGCAATCCGATCGCAGGAGGATAGAGAGGAACTCCAGAGCGACTTGTGTCGGTTAGAAACATGGGCGGAGAAATGGCAGATGAAGTTCAATGTGGAGAAATGCAAGGTAATGCATTTAGGCAATAAAAATAAGGAATACGAGTATACAATGTCAGGTGCAACTCTGGGGAAGAGTGAACAAGAAAAGGACCTGGGTGTACTGATAGATAGGACCCTGAAGCCGTCGGCACAATGCGCGGCAGCGGCAAAGAGGGCAAATAGAATGTTGGGCATGATAAAGAAAGGAATCTCGAGTAGATCGGAGAAAGTTATAATGCCGCTTTATAGGGCAATGGTCAGACCACACTTGGAATACTGCGTCCAACATTGGTCTCCCTACCTAAAGAAGGATATAAAACTGCTGGAGAGGGTGCAGAGACGAGCAACAAAACTGGTGAAGGGTATGGAGAAACTGGAATACGAGGATAGACTTATAACACTAGGATTGTTCTCCCTTGAGAAAAGGAGACTGCGTGGGGATATGATCGAGACCTTCAAAATACTGAAAGGAATCGACAAAATAGAGCAGAGAAGATTATTTACATTGTCCAATTTGACACGGACTAGAGGACATGTAATGAAGCTAAGGGGGGACAGGTTCAGGACTAATGTCAGGAAGTTCTGCTTCACTCAGAGAGTGGTTGACGCCTGGAATGCCCTCCCAGAGGAGATTATTGCGGAATCGACCGTCCTAGGCTTCAAGAGCAAACTAGATGCATATCTCCTTAAGAGAGGCAAATAAAGATATGGTGGACTATAAATTAAGCCAGGTGTACACCTGGCAGGGCCTCCGCGTGTGCGGATCGCCGGACTTGATGGACCGAAGGTCTGATCCGGAGATGGCAGTTCTTATGTTCTTATGTACTGAAGGGAATAGACTTAGTAGATAAGGACAGGTTGTTCACCCTCTCCAAGGTAGGGAGAATGAGAGGGCACTCTCTAAAATTGAAAAGGGATAGATTCTGTACGAATGTAAGAAAGTTCTTCTTCATTCAGAGTGGTAGAAAACTGGAATGCTCTTCCGGAGTCTATCGTAGGGGAAAACACCCTCCAGGGATTCAAGACAAAGTTAGACAAGTTCCTGCTGAACCAGAACGTACGCAGGAAGGGCTAGTCTCAGTTAGGGCGCTGGTCTTTGACCAAGGGCCACTGCGTGAGCGGACTGCTGGGCACGATGGACCACTGGTCTGACCCAACAGCGGCAATTCTTATGTTCTTATGTAGCTTGATGTTCATCCTTGCTGGAAGAGAATTAGAAGTCTTCTGTTTGCAGAATGGTTGGGAGTGGAACACGGAGAAGGTCTTGTCGGGTGCGTGAGTGAGAGGAAATGAAGCCCACTTTTAAAATTCCTGCTGGACCATTGCAACAGAGGTCACTTGGTGCATAGTAACCCAATCACAATTCAGGGATAGCTGAAACTGGTTCTTTCTGGCTTTGGAGACTGATTTATTCACTCATTTTTCTATACTGTCCTGGAAGCTTAGAACGGTTTACATGAATTTATTCAGGTACTCAAGCATTTTTCTCTGTCTGTCCTGGCGGACTCACAATCTGTCTAATGTACCTGGGGCTTTCCCAGGGTCACAGGGAGCAGCATGGGTTTGAACCCACACCCCAGGGTGCTGAGGCTGTAGCTTTAACCACTGTGCCACTCTAGAAACCATAATGTAGGAAAAGTGAGCCAAGTATAGGGCAATGAAGCCATTGTGACATCACTGATGAGGTTGGCTCTTAGGCATTGGTGGAATGAGGCATTATGATGTCACAATACCAGCTCTGGTTATCAGAGGCTGAAACTTTTCACACTATTTATTTTTCTATACCGTTCTCCCAGAGGAGTTCAGAACGGTTTAAAATAAATGAATTTATTCAGGTCCTCAAACATTTTTTCCTGTCTGTTCTGGTGGGCTCACAATCTAATGTACCTGGGGCAATGGGGGGGGGGGGATTAAGTGACTTGGGCAGGATCACAAGGAGCTGCGTGGGTTTGAACCCACAACCTCAGTATTGAAGAATAAAGTTATTATTATTATTATTATAATGGTAACTACTTCCAGAGAGGATTCAAGAAAGGCAATAAGTCCCAGAGGTTCTTTCTTCTCAGCTGTTACCTCCGGGTTAGCAGCTAGAGGTATTGAGCATGTGTAATAATACTACTACTAATAACTTTATTCTTCTATACCGCCATAGTCAGATGACTTCTAGGCGGTTCACACTGAAGAGAGCTGGACAATCAGCGAATTACAAAATGTAAATGGTGAAAGTACAACATATTACACAAGAAATAGACAGAAGGAAAATATAAATTTAGTGTGGCTTCTGTTTAGGAGATAAATCTATCAAACAGTACAGCTTTAATTACTCTCCGAAAGGCGCCGTAGGTCAGCCTGGCTCCATTGATGTAGTTACCCAGCCAAGACTGCTGTTTGCTTGCTTAAAACATTAAAGACCTGTCCAAAAAGGACTTATATATATAGCCGGTGAACCTTGGGTATGCAAATATGTGATAGTTTCTGGTTGACCGTGTGGGGTTGTGTTGCAGGAAGAAGATAAGAAGGCGCAAGTCCCCAGGCCTGCTTGAAACAAATACAAGCAAACTTGAACATTATTCGCCCCTCCACTGGCAACCAGTGTAACTGTCTGTAGTAGGGACTAATGTGGTCGCTTTTGTTCAGTCCGAATATCAAGCGAACTGCCGTGTTCTGTACTAGTCTTAATTTTCGTACTAGGAAGAAATGCCTCCGACGGCATCTTCAAAACTTCCATCAGAAATTTCTTGGACATATCCACAGCTGGCACCAGTGGAGACTTAGGAAAATTCAGAAATCATAAGCTAAATCATCTCGATTGATTTTCAAGGTACTCTAACTCCCCTCTTTTACTAAGGTGTGTTAACTGATTACTACGCACAAACTTAGCGCGTGCTAATCGATTTAGCGTTTGCTAAACGCTAACACATCCATTATATTCTATGGATGCGTTAGCGTTTAGCGCGCCCCAAATCGATTAGTGCATGTTAAATCAGTTTGTATGTGCTAATCGATTAGCGCACCATAGTAAAAGGACCCGTAAGTGTTTTGCTTTTTTTTTTTTTTTTTAATTCTTTATTCATTTTTTAATCTTACAACAAGTGTACAAATAATAAAACATTTAAAATTAAATACATCACTTTGATTTCTTTCTAGTATAACATCAAATAAATAAATGCATTCCCTTCCCACCCACCCTTTCCTTTAGCATTCAATCAAAAATATACAAATATAAATATTCTTTACTATTGATTAAACCTATAGTAAAACTTTAATTCACCCTCCTCCCCCCGTAAGTGTTTTGCAATACAATTTCTATCTTTTAACATCGAGGATTCACATGGCTCCACTGTTCGCTGTAGACTGGCTGGGGTAGGGTCGCGGAATGACCTTTCAATGCATTGTGATCTTTTATTACTTATGGATATTTACCTTTTCCTAATTTTGGGTCACAATTACCTGAATGTTGTGGGCGAAAGGTGTTAATTATTTCTAATTCTATTTTCAGTCTTATTTTACTTTATTTCAAGAATTTCTGTTTTGTCTCCAAAGCATCGGTGATGTAAAAGTGAGAATTAATAAAGAAAATTAAAAAAAAAATTTGCATCACTGAATCTGGGCTTAGTGTACGGGGAAAGTCCTAAGGACTTTTTTTTACAAAGGTGCGCTAGCGTTTTTAGCACACGCACTGGATTAGCACGCGCTATAGTGCGTGCTACCTGAAAAACTACCACCTGCTCAAGAGGAGGCGGTTGCGGCTAGCGCACACAGCATTTTAGCGCACGCTATTCTGCGCGTTAAGGCCCTAACGCACCTTTGTAAAAGGAGCCCTAAACCCTAATGCCCTTTAGAAAAAGGATCTCTTAGACTGCAAACTTTAATGTCTCAAAGCATTAATGACAAAACAGAGTTTACAAGGGTATTTATTGGCAGGCGGAATGGCGGCTGTTAATTTTTTAAGCAATGTTATTTCCATTATAACACCAAACACTAGCCAAGTAATCACTATACTTACTTCTAGCTCCCATAAAAACAGGCTTTTACGTTTTATTGGTCAAGATTGAAGCAGTAAACCCAAATGATTTAATTTATTGAATCCATTATGCAAGAAATGTTTTGTGGTTGTTGTTTTTTTTTTAATATTTGCATAGTCTGAAAAATATATTGCAACATAAAATAAATTATAGAAAGTCTCCGCTGCCCGGCTGTGACTTTGCTTTGCTGGATTTTTGGGGTTCGATGCTGTATGCCTACTCTCAAGCCAGTATGATTGGTGTGTGCATGAGGGTATGTCAGGGGCCTATTTGACGTAGTTAGTATGGTACGCTTTGATGGATGTTGTCCGATGGCATGATTGTGGGTGTGCGTGGGGAATTGGGTTTACCTTTTCAAAAAACGGTTATTGCAGCCCTGGCTAGTTCTCCAGGAGGGTGGCTTCTTCGAGCTACAGGATCTGCTGATGTACTCTTTTCTCCCGTGGGCCTTGCATTTGCTGGTATTTTATTGCTGATCTTTCAAGGTTGGTTTTTTTTTTTTGGTTACCCTTCCTGGATTGTTTGCATCGTTATTGGATCCTCTTGTAACATAACTTCTGTTTTCTTGTTTTGGTTTTGGCTACTTTATCAATAAAAATTATTTAAAAAAAGAATGTGGGAATTACTGTAGATCCATATTCAAAATATCACGGCTGCTGTACTGTACAAAAGGCCAGATATTGTGCAGAATGTACATATTTTGCAGGTGAACCTACACTAGGGGTCTAAGAGGTCCTTTTACTAACCTCCTCCCTCCCGCCCCTTTTACAAAACCATAGCACGGTTTTTAGCTCCAGCCATGGCGGTAACAGCTCTGACACTCATAGGAATTCTATGAGCGTCGGAGCTGTTACCGCCACGGCCGGCACTAAAAAACACACTATGATTTTGTAAGGGGGAGTGGGGGTAAGATGCATTAAAAAGTAGCCTTATCATTCTCTTACGTGGATTCTCGCTAAATGCTAAGGCCATTTTTAATGCTGTCGGAAAATAGTTAATTTTCCGTTTTTCTATTAATACCCATACGTTAATGTCCTGAGTGTGTATGAGACTTAGGGCTCCTTTTACTAAGCTGCGCTAGCGGTTTTAGCGCCCGCTTAGCACGAGCTACATTGCTGCGCGTGCTAGACGCCAACACCTCCACTGAGCTGGCGTTAGTTTTTCCGTGTAGCGTGGGGATTAGCGCGCATGCTAATTCGAAGCGCAGTTTCGTAAAAGGAGCCCTTACAGACATCTATTTTGGAGGTGGCAAGGGCTTATGTGGTAATCCTGTGGGAATCCTGTGCGGACACATTAACTGATTAGTGCAGAAACACCTACTCCCCATTTCCAGACATGCTCCCTCCAACAAAAAGTGATAAAAAAAAACAACATCTGGTGATATCTCTATTGAGAAAAGAAAAGAAATACAGCATAACGTGCAGAGAAAAACAATCAAATATAAATGGTAATCACAAACATGTTTTACCTCAGTAATCTAAGGAGCTTCTTTTTTACAGAAAGGGTGGTAGATGCGTGGAACAGTCTCCCGGAAGAGGTGGTGGAGACAGAGACTGTGTCTGAATTCAAGAGAGCCTGGGATAGGCACGTGGGATCGCTCAGAGAGAGAAAGAGATAATGGTTAATTTTAATTTAATTTAATTTAGTTCTTATATACCGCTAATAACCGTGAGGTTTCTAAGCGGTTTTTTTTTTTTTTTTTTTTGCTGAAAGGAAATCATTGAAGCAGTGGCTCGTTTTTTTGAAAATAAATCCCCTGATGCAGCCGTAGGGCGAAACAGGGCCTGTTGGGATATGTTTGATTAAGAAAACTGATACTGTTCGATAGCGGTAGTTGGACACCGCTACAACTGCAGCTGCAGTGATTTTGAGCCTTCAGAAGGCAATCAGATAAGTGCTCTTTCTTTCTACTAAACTTAGTTAGATAAAATAGAAAAATATAATAAAATAGAAAAATTAGTAAAATATGAATTGTTGCAACGGTAATTGAAAATACTATGTCAATGTTATTACTGACATAAGGCTTTCCTGAGAAACATCGAGGATTGATATCTAGGATGTCCCTTTAAACTATGTCAATGTTATTACTGGCATAGTGGATTTACAGGCTTTTCCTGTAAAAACATTGAAGGCTTTACCGTAGACTATGTCAATGTTACTACTGGCATAGTGGATTTACAGGCTTTTCCGGTAAAAATATTGAAGGCCTTACCGTTTCCATATTTTGAATGAATTATTGTTCTTATAATGTGAATGTAGCACTGGTCTTCTGTAAGCATATATATATATGAATATCATTGGTGTGACTATGTTTCTATAACCATAAAGTTCTATGACATCACAATGCAGGTGTAAAGAGCCTTAGCCAATAGGGAGAGGAGGAGATAGTGGATGTTGCAGATGGGCAGACTAGAGGGGCCATTTGTCCTTTATCTGCCATCATGCTTCTATGTTTCTTTGTTTCAAGGCAAGCTACAGTCAGGTAGATAAATTATTTCCCTGCCTATGTGGACTTAACATCTATGTTGCGCCTGAAGCAATGGAGGGTGAAGTAACTTGTTCAAGGTCAAAAGAAGCAGCATCTGTCTCCTGGTTTTCCAGTACGCTATACATTATGCCACTATAAACATTAAACTCACATGATGCACAGGTTCTGCTGAACACAGCTTGAAAATGAAAAGAACATTTAAAATGTACGGTGAAAAGAAAGTTCGATGTAGACTAATATACTTAAGCAATATTGAGTAGAGTAGCTAATGACCAGGGGAAGGGTTATAGATCATTTTTGACTTAGCTCTTTCCAAAGACACTGTATTCCTGGGAGCTGCAGGGTTATAATTATTAATGTATTAAGCACCTAAAAGATTAGAGTTTTAAAACATTTTATTTAAAACTATGCATTTTGACTGCAGACGGGATTACTGTTTATTAATACTACCGTATTTTCACGCAAATAACACGCACCCGTATAAAACGCGCACACGGATATAGCGCGCAGAAATCACGATGATTTGCACAAAAACTTTGATATACCGCGCTCACGGGTATACCGCGCATGCTGCCCGACGCTCCTTTCGCCCGCCCTGACTTTCCGTGCGCTGTCCCGACTCTCCGTTCACCCCCCCTGACTTCCGTGCACTGTCCCCCCTTGAAGGTCTGTCCCCATCCTGAAAGCCTGATGCCCCCCCCCCGACGTCCGATACATCCCTCCCCCCCCCCGAAGGACCGCCGACTCACCAACAATATCGGGCCAGGAGGGAGCCCAAATCCTCCTGGCCACGGCGACCCCCTAACCCCACCCCGCACTACATTACGGGCAGGAGGGATCCCAGGCCCTCCTGCCCTCGACGCAAACCCCCCTCCCCCCCAAGAACCTCCGACCGCCCCCCAGCCGACCCGCGATCCCCCTGGCGACCCCCACGACCCCCCCACCCCCCTTCCCCGTACCTTTGGTAGTTGGGCCAGAAGGGAGCCCAAACCCTCCTGGCCACGGCGACCCCCTAACCCCACCCCGCACTACATTACGGGCAGGAGGGATCCCAGGCCCTCCTGCCCTCGACGCAAACCCCCCTCCCCCCCAAGAACCTCCGACCGCCCCCCAGCCGACCCGCGATCCCCCTGGCGACCCCCACGACCCCCCCACCCCCCTTCCCCGTACCTTTAGTAGTTGGCCGGACAGACGGGAGCCAAACCCGCCTGTCCGGCAGGCAGCCAACGAAGGAATGAGGCCGGATTGGCCCATCCATCCTAAAGCTCCGCCTACTGGTGGGACCTAAGGCGCGTGGGCCAATCAGAATAGGCCCTGGAGCCTTAGGTCCCACCTGGGGGCGCGGCCTGAGGCACATGGTCCAAGAAAGGACGGTCATTATTAGCTGGCGTGGTCAGGCAGCAGCACGCAGTCAACCCTTTCCAATTTCCACTTCTACCAGTCTTTTATATTTAAAGACCAGGAAGTACTGCTATCATATTGTAATTACAAATGGGTCAAATTCTGCTCTATTCCTGTGTCAGTTTTCCAAGAAATGTAATGCGAGATCATAAAACATTTGCTGAGCATGCAGGACAAATGACCAGTCTGCGGCAAAATCCTTTGGCTACTAGTTTACTGGACTATAATTCTCATCTAGGAGGTGATGGAATTGGCAGGATATGTGTTAGCTCTTTTTTTTTTTTTTCACGCACTGTATTTCTTTGTGCATTAAAGTAGCATACAAACCAGGCTCGTTTCCGACAAAAAAGTTGTTAACCCATTCCATTCATGCAGCTTTGGCTGCCCATAGCTTACTTTTGAAATTCTATGCTGTGGATGGTCTTATGGAGAAAAAATATGCAGGCGGTCCTTGAACTAGTGCAAATCAAGTTCTAAGTTTTCCAAGTTTTCCAAGTTTATTAACATTTTCTGTCCCGCACTTTATGGTAAAACCTCAGCGGCTTACAATTCTAAATAAAATTTAAAAGACTGAGGGATAGGCACGTGGGATCTCATGTTTCTCTGTTTCTGTTTCTTCTTTACTTTAAAATTATATTTCATCCCTCCTTTCCCATTGTTTAACAATGTTCAAATTTAGAGTATTTTAGCCATTATTTAAATTGTATGTATTATTATGTATTGCATTGTTATTGTTCTTTGATTTTACATTGTAAATTTTAAATGTAAATCGCTTAGAATATCCGATTAAGCGATTTATCAAGTCCCATAATAAACTTGAAACTTGAAACTTAATCCTGCCCTGGGTCCCTTGATTTACAATTCACAATGCTAACCACTGGACTGTCCCTCTGTTCTGCAGGGGCATCTGTGTGGCCATTTTCTAAGAATGCGGCCATAAAGACCTGCACGTCCCTTGTTTTCCCTGTTCATAGTTTGGACATTCTAGTTTGTAAAATGGATATTTATGCTGGACACTTCCAGAGGATGAATATCCATCTCAGTTATTTTCGAACCAAAATCTTGGCGTATTTCTTATTCGAAAATATATGTGAGATGGAGGTCTATTTGGGACGCCACTGTTCTAACTTGGTCATCGTTTCAAAAATGCTTCTCTTTATGATTCTTAAAAAAAAAAAAAAAAAAAAAAAGCCACCTGAGCAAAAATGAAAATCAGATCTTTTATTTATTTATTTATTCAATTTTTCTATACCATTCTCCCAGGGGAGTTCAGAACGATTTACATTAATTTATTCAGTACTCATACATTTTTCCCTGTCTGTCCTGGCGGGATCACAATCTATCTAATGTACCTGGGGCAATAGGGGGATTAAGTGACTTGCCCAGGGTCACAAGGAGCAGTGTGGATTTGAACCACTGCACCACTCTAGAAATCAAAATATAGTAGAAGTGAGCCAAGTCTAGGACAATGAAGCCATTGTGATATTACAGATGAAGTTGGCTCTTAGGCATTGGTGGAATGAGGCATTATGATGTCACAGGCTGAAACTTTTCACACTGTTTATTCAATTTTCTAAACTGTTCTCCCAAGCATTTTCCCTATCTATCTAATGCATCTGGGGCAAACTAAGTGACTTGCCCAGGGTCACAAGGAGTAGCGTGGGTTTGAACCCACAACCCCAGGGTGCTGAGACTGTAGCTTTAACCACTGCGCCACACACTCCCTTTTCCACTGGCCTCACATTTTATATGTGGTACTTGCTCTTTGTGGCTATTGGATTTTGCACCTATTTACATATAGATGGTTCTGACCAGAGCTAGTGACCAGCCATGATTAATTTAATTTATTGTCCTTTGGCTAGTGAATAGTCATTGGTTTTCTAGCACTTTTGACCTTGGTGGACCCTTGGGAAATAAAAATTAGATTGAGGGAACATTATTAACAGTGAGGAACAGTACAAAAAAATGACAGTAACATATATAAACCTCAGGCAGCAGTGGAACTGAGTGTCATATTTTTGAATTCTGCCTTTGAAAGCTCAATATTACATTCTTGATTTACACTTTGGTAATTTTTTCAGCATTTTTCTGCCTTTGGGGTTTTTTTCACTTACCCCTATTATTAAAGGTTGTGTGATGGCATTAACCTAGTTAACATGAGAATCTATCAGAAGCCACAGATATAAGCAGTGTGCAAGAGAGCAGCAGCTGAAGCGGCCGACAGTAATTGAACTCCCCTGACTAAATCCTAAGATCCATATGTTGCTAACATTTCAAGTTTAATAGACAAACATTAATTTCTCTGTGATAACACACTGAAGAGTACATTTGGAAAGCTATAGGTGCCATTTGTATATATTAATAGAGGACATATACATGCAAATTGGCATTATACATATAAGTAGTCAGGTCGATATTCAAAGATGGCAATAATAGTATTAAGCAGGATATAAGGGGGGCCCATAACCCAATATGTGTGAGGCACTTTTTGCCTGGAATATCTGAAGAAAGATAAATAAAAGATGAAGCTGAATGATATAGAAATGCTTTAGAGTTACAGTAAAAAGAATATTTCTTGATTAACATTATTTTTGAATAGATGTTTTTTAAATAGATGTTTGTCCCAGATGCTACTTCCTGTAGGACTTGGAAATAGATGGGTCCTAGAAGAGAGAACAGGTCATTGTCCAAAACTAATACGTTGTTACAACATGTCCAATGCATTGAAATAAATAATGATCTCGGCTAGTTTAAATGTAAATGCTGACAGCAGCGAAACCAGTAGTGTGTGATTTATAAGTCATTACAGAATTGCTAATGTTAGGGAAAATTACTAATGACAAGAAATCATGTGATTGAAACTAACAACGGTACATTGATGAAATGTGTCGTTTGTAATTGGGTGATATTTTGCATCTTGAGACTTGATTGGCAATTGTACTAACTACACATATTTAATAATGAATGAGATGATATCATGAAGTCAATAAAATGAGTTACCACCTAGGGCTTTGAGAGATTCTGGGTTGGAATTTTGCCAGTTAGCAGATCGCTAAGATCTCCAATAAAGCCTTATTGTTTTAACCTGAACTTGTCTGCTTGTTGTTCTTTGGTATGCCTCAGAGATGGAAGCAAGGGCTGAAGGGGGGGGGGAGGGGTTTAGGAAATTTATGCATGTAGTTTTTCAAAGCAATCAATTTAACCAGCGAGAAACAGCTTCTAGCTGGTTAAATCACTTGCTTAGAACTAACCACTCATTTTCAGTGGCATTTACCCAGTTACTACTGAAAATAATTAGCTATTTTGGGCATTCTGGGGGCAGAGTCAGCACTTGGCCAATTAAGTGCTGGTATTCAGCATTTAAATGGCCAGAGTAATGGCATAAATAGGACTGCATAAAAATCACTCCTATTTTTATATGGTGCCTTATAGCAAGAATATTGTACTTAACCAGCTATGTGTTAGCTGGCTCCACAAAACAGGAAATTTAATGCCAGGGCTCGGACATAGCTTGGCATTGAATTTCTGGGTTCAGCGCTGGCAGCAGTCAGCCAAATGCTGGTTGTCGTTGGCTGAATATCAGCCCTGTGATTTTAGAAAAGTAAGTGGTATGCAGAGATTAAAATGTGCACAAAGAGATCTGTTCTCTACATGATTTAGCTGGACTTTTGATGTATATGTGTATTCTATATTTCAGAAATTATTTGCAGTCCAGTCATTTTGTTGGTCATTCTACAAATAAGGAACAATCCAAATACCTGGTTAACCCCCCCCCCCCCCCTTTTACAAAACCGTTGCACGGTTATTAGCACTGGCCATGGCGGTAACAGCTCCAAAGCTCATAGGAATTCTAACATAGTAACATAGTAGATGACGGCAGATAAAGACCCGAATAGTCCATCCAGTCTGCCCAACCTGATTCAATTAAAATTTTTTAAATTTTTTTTTTCTTCCTAGCTATTTCTTGGCAAGAATCCAAAGCTCTACCCAGTACTGTGCTTGGGCTCCAATTGCTAAAGTCTCCATCAAAGCTCACTCTAGCCAATCCACACCCTCTCAGCCCTTGAAACTCTCCCCAGCCCATCCTCCCCCAAACGGCCATATACAGGCACAGACCATGCAAGTCTGCCCAGTACTGGCCTTAGTTGTTCAATATTTACTATTATTTTCTGATTCTAGATCCTCTGTGTTTATCCCATGCTTCTTAAAACTCCATCACCATTTTCCTCTCCACCACCTCTCTCGAGAGCGCATTCCAGGCATCCACCACCCTCTCCGTAAAGTAGAATTTGCTAATATTGCTCTTGAATCTACCACCCCTCAACCTCAAATTATGTCCTCTGGTTTTACCATTTTCCTTTCCCTGGAAAAGATTTTGTTGTACGTTAATACCTTTCAAGTATTTGAACGTCTGAATCATATCTCCACTGTCCCTCCTTTCTTCTAGGGTATACATATTCAGGGCTTCCATTCTCTCCTCATACGTCTTCTGGCGCAAACCTATCATTTTCGTCGCCCTCCACTGGACCGCTTCAAGTCTTCTTAACGTCCTCCGCCAGATACAATCTCCAAAACTGAACACATGAGCATTAGAGCTGTTACAGCCACAGCCGGCGCTAAAAACCGTGCTACGGTTTTGTAAAAGGAGAGGTAAATGATTAGAATTCTGGCACTTATATGTGTGTACACATATAAGTGTCTAAGTGCCCAAAATTGACCCAAGCTTTGTTATATAAATGCATGCATTTCTTAGAAGGCATGTGTTTGACAGATGGACATATGCACGATGGCACTCATAGGGCCAGATTTTTTATATGGCACTGAAAAAAATCAGCTTGGGAAAAGCTACACTTAACGCTGCGCCTAGAGTTAGGTTTGGTTTATAAAATATGCATTGCGAAAGGCACTGCGACTAAAATTCGAGCCAACTAAGACTTGGCGTAAATTCCAGTGCCTAAATTCAGCATGGATCAGGCATATTCTATAACAGGGCTTAAAATTTTTAGGAATAGGGACTGACCTCCTCTTTTACAAAGGTGCATGTTATCCTATGGACGCGTTAGCGGTTAGCGCATGCGTTGATTTAGTGCGCGCTAAATCTGTGCTAAAACGCTTAGCACACCTTTGCAAAACAGGGCCTAAATTCTATGAATAGTGCCTGGATTTAGGTGCCTAGATCGGCGTGCCTAGCCAATTTACCCCCCCCCTTTACGGAACCATCGTGCGGTTTTTAGTGCTGGCCACGGTGGTAACCGTTCTGATGCTCATAGGAATTCGATGCGCGTCGGCGCTGTTACCGCCGCAACCTGTGCAAAAAATGCTAGCGTGGTGTTGCAGAAGAGGGGTTTAGGTGCCTAACTTAATTATTCAGAGTGGCTTAATCGGGAGCCGTTAATCGAAATATACCAATAAAAAACAATTCAAAAATAATAATTAGCTGGTAAGTGCCTAACTAAGTAGGCACTTACTACTTTGAAGTAAGCATCTACTCTGAGGCACCCACCAGAAAGTAATTTAATTTACCCCCCTTTTACAAAATCATAGTACGGTTTTTAGCGCTGGCCTCGGTGTTAACAGCTCAAACGATCATAGAATTCCTATGAGCATCGGAGTTGTTACCGCCGTGGCTGGTACTAAAAACACGCTATGGTTTTGTAAAAAGGGGGTGGGGTTAATGCGATGTCTTATATACCGCTAAATCTCCCAAAGGATTTGAAGCGGTTTACAAAACAATTAAATTGACTTAAGTAATGGCCAAAAATCTAAAACAGGTACTTTGAATTTCCCTCTCTAACCCAACGGACTCGCAATCTAACTATAGTACCTATGAAAGAAATAATTACTTACATTTATCTATCTAAAAAGAAGGAAGAGGGAAAAGATAATGCAATAAATTCAATATTATAGGTGCCTAAAAGGCACAACAGAAGGGAAAACTTCAATATCAAGGATCCCCAAAGAAAAATCCTAAAAATAAAAGCGGGGACAAAAATAGCAAAATTAAACAAGCCCAATAAAAATAAAGCAAAAATTAAAATAAACCCTCGTCATTCTCACTACTGTCAATCTCAGGCAGCCTCTAATTCCATGTCCCCAATGGAGCCAGGCCAGCCACACAAGCAATTCCTCCGCTTCAATTTACTTGCATGGTCAGGGAGGATTCTGGGAGGATTTGGAGTATGGTTTGACATAGGCGCCAGTACGCAGGGCAGGATTGACCAATAGGCTAAGTAGGCACATGTCTAGGGCCCGAAATGGTCAGGGGGGCCCGATGAAGGAGGGCATCAACATTGTTTTTTCCAAACAGCGATGGGCCCCTCCAGCATCGATTGGCAATGCGGGCCCCCCCCCCCCGATCGGCAACACGTGCCCCACCCCGATCGGCAACACGGCCCCCCCCCAATCGACGGAAAGTAAGACAAGCAAGCAACGCGGGTAAGAAAGGCAACGGGAACTGTAATTGTGCAAGCGGTGCTGCTTGCCCAAAGCTTCCCTCTGACGCAGCTTCCTATTTCCGCCTGGGTGCATGGTGGGGCGGGGCAGGGGGCCCCAGTGTACTTGTGTGCCTAGGGGCCCTCGACGAATTAATCTTGCCCTGTCAGTAGGTGCCTAACTTAGGCCGTCTTTTACTAAGCCACGGAATTCTATGAGCATTGGAGCAGCATCAGAGCATTTAGCGAACCTGATCTCCTTGGAGGAAGGGCTATGCCCCCCCCCACCCCCACAATAAGGTCCACCCGCATCCCCAAGGTAGGAATGCCCCGCATACCTCTTGTGCCGGCAACTTTTCAAGAGGTTTGCGGGGGGTGGGGTGGGGTGGTGTTGCAGAGAGGAGGCACCAATGGGAAGGGGATGGGGAGGGGGAGAGGTATTGGCAGAGGGTGGAGAGTAGGAGATGTACCTGTGAGGGGGGGGGCTGGAGAGGAGGAGAGGCATCGTTGGGGGGGGGAAGAGAGGGACCAGCAGGGATGGCAGAGGAGAGACACTGGCGTAAGGAGGGGGGGTGAGAGAAGGAGAGGCATGATGGATGCGGCCATCATGGAGAGGATGATTTATCGCGGCTGTTTTGAAATGGCCCGCGATGAAATGGCTTTGATAAATCGTCTCATTACGTACTACATCTGGCAGCAGGTAACAGAAAGCTCCTCTCTCCCCGGGATCTCAATGACCGTGCAGGTTTATAAACAGGTAATTTCTCAGAAATATATTTTGGAACCGTCACATGAAAGGCTTTAAATGCCAGAACAAAAAGCTTAAACTTATATCATTGTTCAACTGGAAGCCAATGCAATGAAAACAAAGTCGGCGAAACATGCTCAAAGGATCCTAAATTCAGCAACATGCCGGAGTCTCTTCAAACTTAGAGCAGGAAGTCCAGCAGACAATGCATTATATGGTAAACTTAAAAACAGCAAATTGAAACATAATGATAGGACTACCTTGAAATGGTATCAAGAATAAAATACTTAATGGCACTGATATTCAAATAACAGAGATATAATATAAGGTCAATATAATACTAATGAAACACCTAATAAGAAGGTGATAAGAAGGTTGTGTTTTTTTCTGCCTGTGAGGATGTTGGAAAAAGTAGAGCTCTGGAACCAACTGCCTGCTCAGATCGGATCACGGAACTCACTGATGACCTTCCGAAGAGCAGTGAAGACCTTTCTCTTCGACTACATGGCCACCATCAGACAGTCCCCTTAATGTAAACTCCTTCCATTAAATGCCTGTTATGCAACCAGTTATGTCCTTAAGCAACCATGAATGTCCTTTTGTGGCCTGTTCTGAACTCAGGGGAGGAAGGGATAGAAATCTAAATAAATAAATAAATGCTGGTCTAGGTTGTCCGGATTTTACTATAGTACAATCCGGCAACCCTATATTTACTGCTCCTGGAATACTCTTTCCGCTGTAGTGTGACGTGGGTTTTCTGTTGCACTGACTTTTGCCGAACATCAGCGTTCAGAGGTTACTACAAGCCACCATGATCTTTAACATTCTGGGAGCTCAAACAGATTTTAAGCGCTCCAGGTGGGGGCAGGTTCACTGCAACCATATAAATTATCTGCTACAAAGTTGGGTATAACAATGCTGCTTAAATAACATTTATCTTGTTATCCATCAAGAACAAGTCAATTAAAGTGTCAGGTTAGAAATAATTTTACAGAACTGTTGCTTTTGGTTGTCAGCCTGGTGTCTTATTGTCAGACATTCCTCAAGCTTTTTTCCCCCAGCACTTCATAGGAGATTGAAATGAATCACTTTGGAGAATTTCTTTCTTGCCTTTATTTGTAATATGCATTTGTGGCTCTTGGACCTTCAGTTCCAATGAAATAAAATAATTTTTAGCTTGTTCCAGATCCAGATGTGCACTTGAGTCGGGTTTGATTCCTGGTTGGGAAACTGTTTGGTGGGGGAGGGCTCTCAGGAAGCTCGGGAGAACACTCGGATCTTCCCCTCTGAAACCTTGTGTCTGTGCTTCTCAGCATTTCTGCTGCTGACATACATGAGTTGAAGTCTGATTGGCTCCCTTTCTTCAGGATCAAAGTTTTGAAATAGTTGCTACTGGTATTGGTTTTCTGCATGCTCCTCTGGATGGATCCAGTCTGCTTCAGTGGGTCGAGACTTGGAACACCACCTGTTGTGGTCATGGAGGGTGAGGGAGAATGGTATCTGGTATGGTCATCTTCTGAATCCTTACAGCCAAGGACCTTCCTTTTGGATCTGTGAATAAGTGCAAAGAGATCCTCAGGATCTGTGAATAAGTGCAAAGAGATCCTCAGGGTTCCTGGGTCGGGTAGGAGTCATCGCCTCCCCACTCTCCTTCCTGCAAAGTGAGGTTCTTCTTCACTCAGTGGGTTGTGGACACATGGAACACCCCCCCAGAGGATGTGATCGGGGAGAGTATACTACGGGGATTCAAAGAGGGATTGGATAGATTCCTGAAGGATAGGGGGATTGAGGGGTACAAATAGGGGTAGATAGGGTATAGAAAGAATATAAATAGAAAAATAAGGGGACATAGGGCTAAATCAAGAAAACCTGACAGGTCATGGACCTGATGGGCCGCCGCAGGTGCGGACTGCTGGGCGCGATGGACCTCAGGTCTGACCCAGTGGAGGCAACTTCTTATGTTCTTATCCCCCCATGCAAAGTGATCTCCCCCTCCGATTCAAACACTTTGGCATAGATTTCTGCTGGTATTGGCACTGCTATCTGAGGTTGCCTCTGAAGCACAGTCCTCACCCAAACTTGTCTGCTCCTCCTCCCATTTCTTGAGCAGATGGTAGTGGAGCTCCCTCCCACCCCCCTAGTGGTTTATTGGCATGAAGTTGGAGTGGTATGCCATTGCCTTCTCCTGAGGCGTAGAGGGTTAAGTAGCTTACTCAAGATCATGAGGGACTACTGTCGGACTTAAACCTGGGCCTTCTGGTTCCCAGTCTATTGTACTAACCCTTAGGCCACTCCTCCTCTCGGAGAATTTCCTACTGACAGTGTTATATAGCAATATTAAAACGAAACGATGCGTCAAGAAAACAAAGAAACAAACCATATGAAAAGGTAATATTTTTCTAAGCTTTTTGCTACAGTATTCAAGTGTGAATAGATAATTTAATCACAACACTAGCACTTTAAAAGAAGTCTGGCAGTCCTGTAATCACTTGATGAGATGTATTTACCACAGTCTATAAGGAATAGCAATTAAATTCAATGGTAGTGGGCATATATCCAATGATTATACGCTCAGCTGAGCTTCCTATATTCTAAGTACAAGTATAAACAGGAGGGTTTTCCCTTCAGGTGAGACAAAGAAACCCTCTCAGTAATCGGGCCAAAGTTTCTTGCAGCAGGGAGGCAAGTCTACAAAGTAGGCGCCAAATATACCTGTAAATGACCAGTCAATATTTAGCTATGCACTATTCTGTAACAGTGCAAATATCTATGGGGATGACTATACAGGTGAATCAGGATGACTGCAGTATATCCTTTATTTGGTTCAAAGCGAAGCTAACAAGTAACGGGCCCATCACGGGCTGTGTTTCAGCTACAAAGCCTTCCTCAGGAGTCCTATTGTGCAACCAACATTACTTGGAAATTCAGATTTACTGCTCAGAATAAATATCGTTTAGATGGGCTGGAGTGAGCTTTGACGGAGACTTCACTAGATGGAACCTAAGCATAGTACTGACCAGAACTTTGGGTTCTGGCCCAGAAATAGCTATGATAAAAGAAAATTTAAGAACATAAGAATTGCCGCTGCTAGGTCAGACCAGTGGTGCATCGTGCTCAACAGTCCGTTCACGCGGTGGCCCCCAGGTCAGTAATTTAAAGAGAGGGTAAGGTTGGGTAGACTGGATGGACCATTCAGGTCTTTATCTGCCGTCATTTACTATGTTACTGTGTTACTAAATAGTTCCTGGGCTGAGACAGGAATACATTTAATGAGCTGCTGTAAAATTGAAAGCAACTGCTTTGAATCAAATAAAGGATATAGTGCCGTCATCTTGGTCCACTTGTGTGGTCATTCTATTAGAAACGCTCACAGGTATATACACCTGTATTAATAATGCAAGACACCCCAATGAAGCAGCAAAGGAGTTTATTGTTATGCTTCTTGAAAAAAGGGCGTCCGACAAAGGCAGGCACATCCTTCCCTCTTAACAGCATCAGCTTATATATTTTCTGAACATAATTTTCCTGTCCATCAAATCCTGTCCACTTGTCTCATTGGGGAAGCCAAAAGTGGTAACACCAATAGATCAAATACAAGAAAGGTGTGAAAAATAATCAGTCTAAGCCAAAATACACCCTCCAAACTAGCACCCAAGTTTTGGATATATGAAGGCAAGCCTCAGAGACCTTGAATTCTGGCAGCGAGCTGCTAGAGATACTAACAGGTCGAAATCTCAATCATTGGCTCAAACTTCATAAATATTTGTCATTTTACCATATTTTAAATATACATAGAAAAAATGCATAAAAGATAGTGCACAAATTTTCAAACAGCACTTATCTTGTTAACTGTGATCAACAGCACTGCAATTAAAACAAGACGGCTTCGTTAGGGGATATACTGAAGCAGTACGGGACATAAGATTTCTCTCAAAATGGCCATTAACAAGATAAGTGGCAAATATTTATGAAGTTTGAGCCAATGATTGAGATTTCGACCTGTTAGTATCTCTAGCAGCTCGCTGCCTGCATTCAAGGTCTCTGAGGCTTGCCTTCATATAGCCAAACCTTGGGTGCTAGTTTGGAAGACAAAAGTGGCTCACAACCTATCCCCCCAACCCAAGTTCCCCAAGTGCTAAGGACTTCCACTCCTGTTTACAGTTTGTTTTTTTGCATTGTACAAGACTTGGATCAGCAAGGCCCCCCCCCTCCCCCAACAATCCTGATGTCCGGATGCTCAACTTCCCCATCTTTGTTCTGCAGACCTTCACCTCCTCCCTTCTGTCCACTATCAGCAACTTGCTGACTCATAGTTCAACTGCCAGTGTCATCCATGGTTCCCCCTTTTTCATGTTACAGTATAATGCTAAAAAAGTAAATAAAACACATTTTATTCTTCTATTCAAGCTCTTAAGAATACAGATGTGTCCTATTGTTTTGATTTCTTAATGAAGCAAGCATATCTAGGATACCAATTAATTACCTCTGATTGCCTTAATCCCCTACCTATGAAATCATCAACACTTTCAGCAAGTTAGTCCTGGCACATTCTATCTGTAACATATAAATTCTACATATCCCATGGTAATGGAAAAAAGGCCTGCCCTCCCCAGGTGTACCTATAAAAACCTGGTGGTCTAGTGGCCCCTCTGCTGCTGCTGGATCTGCCGCTAATAGGGTTTCAAAATGGCTGCCGAGACTTCAGCAGGTAAAGGTGTCATGCTCAAGATTAGGTGTGAGATTGGCGCTAAATTAGTATTCTGAAAAGTCTTGCACCCTTCTCAATGCCTAGCTTGGGGCACCATTTATTTATTTAATGCATTTTCTATCCCATTTTCTCCAAAGAGCTCAGAACGGGTTACAGGTTAACATACATAATATATAATTAACAGGTTAAAATTTACCATAGTTACAGTACAAGTTTTTATCCTAACTTTAAATTTACTGAATTTCCCCCCCTAATGTGGCCTCCAGGACTTATCCAGAAAACAGCAATATACAACCTCTTATCTGGGTAGTTACCTGGATAAAGACAGAACAACCTTTTTGCTCTCCAAATTATATCCAAATAGTTATTCAATTAGAAGACTGAAAATTGCTGCTAACCAGGTAACACCTGGCTCTACCCAGACTCCACCCATAGACTCCACCCCTAGATTCCACCCACAGACTCCACCCCCAGATTTCATCCCTAGATTCTACCCTCAGACTCTGCCCCCAGATTCCATTTTTAGATTCCAGCCCCTAACTCCGCCCCCCAGATTTCATCCCCAGATTCTACCCCCATTCTTCACCCCCCGATTCTGCCCCCAGACTCTGCCCCCAGACTCTACCCCCCAGACTCCATCCCCAGATTCCACACCCAGATAGAGCTGCAGGAGTCTGCCCAGTTACTCAGGTACGTGCAGCTTAATATTTGGAAGCCCTAGTGACCACAATTTAATCAGGCAAGAGCCTCTCTTGCCTGGTTAAAACATTTTAAATATCTACTCTGAAACGTATTTATTTTAGAGTGCTTTTTGGGATGACTTGTTTACTGCAAATTGAAGTGCAGAGTGTTTCAGAAGATATAAATGGATTTGAAGCCTTTTAAAATACTCTGTCATTTTCCATTTAGGGGATTTTGTTTGGGATATTAGTTTTGCTGATTGCTGAAGGGGATGTATAAATGGATTAAGGAACCTTTAATGCTAGCCATTCTCTCTGTTCTAATATCAGATACCATGTAAGAATATTGTTACAGTTCTTCTATGAACCTTACTTACTTTAGCTATTGTCAACTCCGATTATTAGACCTGGAACACATATTGACAGTTCATCTTCCTAATGACTCAAATGGACTTTAATAAACAACTACTACTATCTATTATTATTATTATAGCACTACCAGATGTACACAGCGTTGTACATTAAATATAAACAAATGCAAAGTTATGCATTTTGGGAAGAATAACCCATATTGGGAAGAATAACCCAAATCACAGTTACCGGATATTAGGGTCCACCTTGGGGGTTAGCGTCCAGGAAAGGAATCTGGGTGTCAATGTAGACAATACAATGAAATCTTCCGCCCAATGTGCGGCAGCAGCCCAAAAAGCAAACAAGATGCTAGGAATTATTAAACAGGGATGGTTAACAAGACTAAAAATATTATAATGCCTCTGTATCGCTCCATGGTGTGACCTCACCTGGAGTATTGCGTTCAATTCTGGTCTCTTTATCTCAAGAAAAGATATAGTGGCGCTAGAAAAGGTTCAAAGAAGAGCGACCAAGATGATAAAGGGAATGGAACTCCTCTCATATGAGGAAAGTCTAAAACGGTTAGGGCTCTTCAGCTTGGAAAAGAGATGGCTGAGGGGAGATATGATTGAAATCTACAAAATCCTGAGTGGAGTAGGATGGGTACATGTGGGTTGATTTTTCACTCCGTCAAAAATTAAAAAGACTAGGGGGACACTCGATGAAATTGCAGGGAAATACTTTTTAAATCAATAGGAGGAAATATTTTTTTACTCAGAGAATAGCTAAGTTCTGGAACGTGTTGCCAGAGGTTGTGGTAAAAGTGGATGGCGTAGCTGGTTTTAAGAAAGGTTTGGACAAATTTGTGGAGGAAAAGCCCATAGTCTGTTATTAAGACACTAGTCTTTAAGCCCGTTACATTAACGGGTGCTAGAATATATGTATGTCTGTCTTTCTTTCTTACTCCCTGCCCTTGTGTCTTTCTTCTTTTCTTTCTGTCTCCCTCCCTCCTATTATTTGTCTTTCTTTCTATTTGTCTCTCTTTCTGCCCCCTATGTAGCATTTATCTCCCCTTGTCCACTTTCCTGTACAGTAGCCATATCAGCATTCCCTCCCCCTCCATTTCCTTGTGCATCAGCATTTCCCCCCTCCCTACTTCCCTGTGCAGCATTTTCCTCCCTCCCCACTTCCCTGTACAGCAGCTGCAGCAGCATTTCTTCCCTGTGTGCAGCAGTTTTTTTGTTTTTTTTTAGAATGCGAGAAGGGACAGCCCCCGGTTGTTTCCTTTGATTAAATGTTCATTAGGGTTCGCCGTTCGCCGCACCGTGAGAGCCGGGTGAGAGCTGTTACCCTCAGCTATTTTTGTTTGTTTGTTTTTAGTTGAAAGCCGCCGCTGCAGCTCCTCTCTCGATCCTGGTGCAGTGCGAGAGAGGAGCCGGTACCATTCACAGTGAGAGGCGGGGGTGAGGAAGGCCGCCGCAGCTGTGTAACTTTTTTTTTATTTGAAAGCCGCCGCCGCCGCAGCGGGGGCCGCGCATGCGCAATCGTGTTTCCGCGACGTATCAGGGAACATGACTTTTGAGTGCGCATGCGCGGCCTAGCATTTTATTATATTAGATGGGGGAAGCCTCTGCTTGCCCTGAATCGGTAGTATGGAATGTTGCTGCTCTCTGGGATTCTAGAATCTTGCTACTCTTTGAGGATTCTATATGGAATGTTGCTACTCTGATGCAGCTTCCCTCCCAGGCGGAAACAGGAAGCTGCATCAGAGGGGAAGCTTTGGGCTGAGCAACGCTTGCAGGTCCCATATGTTCAGATTCCAAAGCAGCGTTCAGATTCCGGGGCAAAATTTAATAAATAAATAAAAAGTTCAGATTCCAAGTTGTTCGAGTTCTGCGGCGTTCAGATTCTGAGGTACCACTGTGCTTATTCTTTTTCATCCTGTGGAGAATACGAGGGATCTTCAAAAAGTTTCCCGCCTTTTATTTTATTTTTTTTTAAGCACTACATATTAAATATCTCAAAAGCAAATTATATCACTTTTCCACACAATCGCCCTGTTGTCTGACTGACTAGTCACATGACATTCTAGGACACGTCCTCTTGTCACTTCTCCCACCCCAACCATTTCCCACGAAAATATGAAAGTGTGGAAACTGTCTGAAGAACCCTTGTAGATGTGGTTGAGTTAGGGGCCATTTCTTGAATGTTAAATGTATAGCGCTGTGTCTGCCTTTGAGCACTATAGAAATGGTAAATAGTAGTAGTTGTAGTACGTGTCACTTAGGGTTACTAGATTTCGGTTGACTAAATCTGGACCCATAGCCCTGCCCCCAATCCCGCCCTTCCCGTTATGCCCATATCACAGCCCCAGCCCCGCACGCTAATCAGGAGGAGGGCATCCGCACATGTGTGGACATAATGGCGTCATGCGTGCGGTGTTCACGTGACATCACCGCGTTGCCTCCGTGCACGCGCGGATGCTCTCCTGACGCGGTCCCAAAGAAGAAGCTTTTTAAAACCTAGACAAAGTGCTGGGTTTTGAGAAGCCGTCCGGATGCCAGGTACTGAGATGCACCTTTTCAAGTTCGGCTGTTTTACAGGCTCTGAAATCTTCTGTACGTTGCTGTGCTCCACATGGCTCATCATAAAAGGAACACCTCGGCCCCCTGAGGAAGACGTGTTAGTCGAAACACAGACCGTGTTGGGTCCCTGTTTTTAAACATAGGTGGACCACTTTGAGGTGCGTCTCCTGGCTCGCAAATGTATTCTACAACATTGCACTTCCACGACTCTTCCTACCTTCTGGCAGTGGAGGGCCCGGCTCTATATGCTGGCTCTTTGGGAGGCTCGGGAGGTGGAGGGATTTCCTAAACAGCGACATAGTTTTTTGCTTCACTGGAGGTTTTAATTTGGACTCGCTACCTCCAACTGGGCGTCGTCTTAGTTTGAATACCCTGGTCTAATACTAGGGGAGGCGGCCGGACACCTTCTTTGACTCGGCTGTTGGCATCTCTCTGTGTTCTGCTTTGGGGGGAGGGGGGTTAGTTTCTTTGGTGTGATGGCTAGAGATGTATAGGAGCCCCAGGGTCATAACACACAAGGCCCTGCGATCTCTACCCCTGTAGGGGTTACCTTTATATGGTTTGCTTGGCTGTTCTTATATTTCTGTGTTGGATGGGTTGGGCAGGGTGGAGGGAGGGTTGGGGTGGACCCTATAATTCTTTTATTCTCTGTTTATTTATCCTTTGTACTATGGCAGTTGTTTCTTTTGGTGGGTTCTATTGCTCGTTGTGTAGTATTATCAATAAACATTGTTTGAACATAAAACAACGTTTTTATTGGCAAAAATAAAGTTCCTGCATCAAGTACATCAGTTCCGCAGTCTCTTTTTTGGCTTTTGTAGGTGAACATAACCCAAATGCTTGGATTGGTCCGGTAGGATTCATGAAAAGGAAATTAGCAGGTACAGTAAGTCCAAATTTCACCTTTCTACATATAAAAACACTGTTTTACATTCAAATGGACTTTCATATTTGAAATATAGGCACGATATGAAAGCACGAAGGTTTCCAGTGCAGGAAAATCCAGATTTAAAAATCTATTCATAGTCAAATCAGACTGAAACTGATCATTTAAATTCATACAAGCCGTGTATTTGAAGATCTAAATGTGAGCCTGCGGCTGAATTAAGAATCAAATGCGTATAACGTAGTTTCAATTTCAATTTTGCCCAGTCTATGGATGATTTATATCCCTGAGCTTCGAAAGAAAAATCAGGTTGTCCCTAGTAAATCACAAACTGCATGAAGAATAGCAGGCTTTGTTTTTGGGTTGCCTGGTGTGATATCACATTTTCACAGTACGCAGAGGTTATTTCACAGTTTGAATAAAAAGAATTCCGCAAGGCAGCAAGGGAATCACTTGGCTAGAAAATCCTAGCAGATACTTTTTGGAACTGTAAGCAGGAGTTCTGGGCAATAAATAAACAGGTTTCCCCGAATGAATAATTCTGGTGCGCAGAGGTATAACTTTATTGTTTTGGTTTTTGTTAGAAGAGACACAAAAAGCCCTCTTCGTGTGCTTGTATTAAAACTGAGTATTACATTACATTACATTACATTAGGGATTTCTATTCCGCCATTACCTTGCGGTTCAAGGTGGCTTACAAAAGATTTATAAACGGGGATTACAATGGAAGAACGGATGATATACTAGAGTGGTAAATAGTAGATCTTTTGACATTTTTCGGGGCAAGGATTAATACAGCTTACAAGAAGTGTGTAAATGGAGGATACATTGGTAGCATAATTGTTATTGCTGGGGTAGTAAGGGTAGAATTTTTGTCAATTTTAGCGTTGTTAATAGTACGTGAAGTTAGGGCTGATTTAGGAATTTCTTGAAAAGTATAGCTTTTATTTCTTTTCTGAATGTCTTGTAGTCTGAGGTGGTCATCAGCAGGTTGGAGATCCGGGTATCCAGTTTTGCGGCTTGAGTGGCTAGGAGGCCGTCGTGTAGTTTAGATCTTTTTACTTCTTTGATCGGAGGAGGTATGAATTTTATTTATTTATTTAGATTTATATCCCGTCCTCCCAGTAGCTCAGAACGGTCTACAAGTAAACATACACAATGGAAGTAATTAGACAAATAAGATGTACAATAGGTTTAGATGCTTGGACATACAAGACTGTGCAGTATTTATCAGAGTACAAACAATTTTTCAGAGGACAGACAATTTATCAGAGTACAGACTAAGGCATCTTAATGCGCTTTTCTGTGTCTGAGTGTGGATGCTTGGTTGAGGCGGTTGTTCAGGTAAGGAAGGACTGTCTCCATTTAGGGTTTTAAATAGCATGCTGTAGAATTTGAATTGTATTCTTTCTTGGATTGGTAGCCAATGTGAGTTGATGTAAGCTTCTGTGATGTGGTCATGTTTTCTCAATGAGTAGATGAGTCTCAAAGCTGTATTTTGGATTGTTTGAAGTTGTTTGATCATAGTAGCAGGGCATGGGAGGAAGAGGATGTTGCAGTAGTCCAGCAGTCCTAGGATTAGGGATTGTACTATAAGCTGGAATTGAGATCTTTCAAAGAATTTCCGGACTAGTCTCAGATTTCTCATGATTGCGAAGGATTTCTGGATTGTTTTGTTTATTATCAGAGCAATAAACTTAAAACATAAATTGTGATAGGACATGAAGCAGATACCTTTGACATTTGGTTTAGATCCCAATGGCATTCTAGTTGAATCTAATGAGGTTGATAATAAAAATAGAAATACATCTTAAAACTCGCCTAAATCGGCACTTGGACGGCCTAAAAGACAGGTCGTCTAAGTGCCGATAACCGAAACAGGGTTTTAGACATATCCAGAGACTTTTTAGGCCCCTGAATGCTGCTGGGCGTCCAGAGCTCAAAGGGGTGTTTTTGGAAGAGTGGTTAGATCGGGAGGTGGGCTGACCTAGACTTAGTCATCCTGCAAGGATAATTGAAAGTTTAACGAGACTGCCTAGACCAGGGGTGTCCAATGTCGGTCCTCGAGGGCCGCAATCAAGTCGGGTTTTCAGGATTTCCCCAATGAATATGCATGAGATCTATGTGCATGCACTGCTTTCAATGCATATTCATTGGGGAAATCCTGAAAACCCGACTGGATTGCGGCCCTCGAGGACCGACATTGGACACCCCTGGCCTAGACGGAACTTATACGTTGTGACTTAGGTGATCTAAAAACAGATCTAAGTGCCCAGAAAGTATCCAAAGTAAGCAGATAACCACTGCAGGGACAAAGTACAGACCCACACACATTCCCCTAGTGATCACTGACCCCCCCTAAAAATCAGAATAAAAACATACTTGCCTGCCTCTGGAACATCAGCACCTGGCATAGGAAAGCCTAGTAGAGCTGCACAGAGGTGGCTTAAGTAGTCTGGGGAGTGGGCTAGTGAACCATAGAGAGGAGGACCCAGGCCCATAAGCCACTCTAACCACTACATTCATGGTGGAAAATATGAGCCCACCAAAAACCTCCAAACCCTACTGTACTGCCATATAGGTGCCACCTGCAGCCATAAGGGCTGTCGGGGTTGTAGACAGGTGGGTATAGCAGGTTTTGGGGGGCTCACCATGACCTGCAAGGGAGTTGTGTTGAGATGTTTATGTGGTACCCATTTTGTGAAGTTCACAGTAGTGCCCTGTAAGGTGCCACACTACTCTGTTGCCATGTCAGGGAGTCCAGTCCATCACTTTGCTGGCCCCTCCCACGTCAAAAAGGTCTTTTTGTTCAAATTTGTTTGGACAAATTTTAGGTCGAGAATGTGGTATAAAGATAGACGACTTGGCGGCAAATGGGTGGATGTATAAGCAGACGATTAAAAAAAAAAGAAATTTTGGACGTATTTTTCTAGAATGGACTTTAGACGCTGCCTACTTTGGGCGACTAGCGCCCTAGGCCCAAAACAGACTTTTATTATAACGCCCAATTTGTATTTTCAGTACAGTAGCTAATTGTGCATTAGTAGGGATGTGTCCTGCAATGTATGAGACAGAAATGTACAGCAGGTCGATAAATACCATGAAGCCTTTAGGTGAGAATGGATGCAGATATGGTTTTGTATTAACTTATACGGGGTAATATCCGGCCGGTTGCAGTCAGTATTTTCAAAAGCACTGACTGATGATGCCTAAATTTCACTTGGATGGTCAATGCCAAGCCATATCTGGGAAAAGTGACGGCTGAGGGAAGATATGATTGAGGTCTACAAAATCCCGAAGGGGGTGTAAAACGGGTGGATTGATTTTTTTTACTCTTTCAAAAACTACAAAGACTAGGTGATACTCAATGAAGTTACATGGAAATACTTTTAAAACAAATAGGAGGAAATAATTTGTCACTCAATGAATAGTTAAGCTCTGGAACTCATTGCCAAAGAATGTAATGACAACGGTTAGCGCAGCTGGAGCTTAAAAAAGATTTGGATAAGTTCCTGGAGGAAATGTCCATAGTCTGCTATTGAGATAGCCCTGGGGAGAGCCACTGCTTGCCCTGGGATGGTGGCATGGAATGTTGCTACTGTTTCGGTTCCTGCCAGGTATTTTGAAACCTGGATTGGGCACTGTTGGAAACAGGAGATTGGGCTAGAATAAAGATGAATCATTGGTCTGACCCAGTATGGCTATTCTTATGTTATGAATAAAATAAAAATGGGAAAATAATCCTAAAACAGCTTCAAACAAACATGTAGGGCTCCTTTTACTAAGGTGCGCTAAGGCTTTAACACGCGGAATAGCCGCGCTACATTGCCACGCGCGCTAGACCTTAACCCTTTCAGGACCATAAGGATCGTAGGCCAATTTTTGTGGTTTTGATGACATTTTTATGGTAAAAAGGGCTTGCAGATGCCAAAAAATTGATTTTTTTTGTGAAATATCATTATTTTTTTAAAAAAAAATCAAACTTCTGGCTTATGGACAGTGTGGCAAGTGAATCTTCTCGTCAATCTGGCAACGACGCTAATGAATGAATGTCGGAACCAGTTTGTTTACATTAAGGCAGTATCATATGGAATCCGTACATATCAAATTTAGAACTGTAGACTATCCCAATCAAAATTTATAGGATTTTAAAGTTATGGGACAAATATGTCCCTTGGTCCTGAAAGGGTTAACACCAGCATTGAGCTGGCGTTAGTTCTAGAAGCGTAGTGCGCGGTAATTTCCTGCATGCGCTAAAAACGCTAGCGCACCTTAGTAAAAGGAGCCCTTAGATACTCTCAATAAAGAAATCATAATACTAACATTAAATGTCATACAAATTCAATAGATTTTATTAAATAAATATAGCAGATGCACAATCACCCAACATACAAACCCGCTAAAATCCCCACATTATGAATATAAATGTAGAAGACCAACAATCTTATTAATCGTAAACGTCCAGATGGAACAATTATCCAAATGTAAGTGACACAAAGTCATCAAAGATAAAAGTTCTTAGTGCTGTAGAGTAGTCATTATCCATCTTCTGTTGAATCCAATTAGAACCAGGCTTGCGCAAAAAACTTTATTCTTTTGTTATGTTCTTATGGGCTCTGGCATTGAATAATTGGTTTTTCAGTGGCACCAGGAGGTCATGTGGCCATTTTACAGACACACTATAAGTGGCTTCAACCCACAGGAAACCCCCGGCTCTAGTAAGCACTGGCCACTTTTTAACATAGTTTAGTAAAAGGGCCACAAAGTCTCAAGAACACTCTAATTCATAAAGCAATATTTATTCCTTTCCCCCCACAATTCAAATAATAAGGGTAAATGGTAACCTCTCATCCAGCTGCTCACACCCCCTCAAATACTTGTTTTAACAATGATTTAAATTTGTAAAAGGATAACTCAGTCAGTGGTGACCCTCTAGAAACATAGAAACATAGAAAGATGACGGCAGAAAAGGGCTACAGCCCATCAAGTCTGCCCACTCTACTGACCCACCCCATTAAGTCTGAGTGCTGATGACTTAGTTCCTTAGCTCGACCCTCGTAGGGATCCCACATGGATGTCCCATCTATTCTTAAAGTCGAGCACGCTGGTGGCCTTGATCACCTGCACCGGAAGTTTGTTCCAATGATCCACTACCCTTTCTGTGAAGAAGTACTTTCTGGTGTCACCACTAAATTTCCCTCCTCTGAGTTTAAGCGGGTGCCCCCTTGTGACCGAGGTCAACTGAGACAGCGGCCTCAGGCAGCACTGCTGAGGGAGAAACTTCTTGCTGCTGGCCTGCCTGCTGGTCGAATCTCTCTGCCGCTCCCCTTCCTGGCATCTAATGCTTTCACACTTCCTCCCCCCCCATCCAATCAGCATTTTTCCCATTCTCCCCCTCCCCCATCTACCATCAATTTGTTGAAAGGTTGCTGGGCAGCAGTAGCGATTCACAGAGCTACCCTGCTGCTGGTCCTGGTGTCTTCTTTCCACTGTGGCCCACCCCAGTGGGAACAGGAAATTGTTAGAGAGGGTGGGTCGCAGTGAAGAGAAGACGCTGGGACCAGCAGCAAGGTACCTCTGTGAATTGCTACCACCGCTTGGCAAATTGAAGGTAGATGTGGGGTGGGAGTGTGGAATGGGAAAAATGCCGATTGGGGGGCAGAAAGGTGAAAGCGGAAAGCCTAATAGTTGGGGCAGTCCTTGTCCCACCCCCATATTGGATGCTCGGGGGGCATGGCATCAGCTCTTCCCTCACCTCAGGCAGCAGATTGCCTTGAGCTGCTCCGGCTCAGAGTGAATTGCAACGGGAAGACGATTGCAAGTGGAAGGTTCCATGAAAAAATAAAAGCCAAATGTCTGGTAGATTTCAATTTACCTAGCCTCAGCCCAGGTACGACAAATATAGATTTTGTGCTTAGTTCATAACATCCCTGTGCCAAACTTTTGTGATCTGTAGAGAACTGCCCTATATACAGTATGTGAGTATTACAATGGGCTCCTTTTACGAAGGTGCGCTAGGGCCTTAATGCGCTAGCCGCTACTGCCTCCGTTTGAGCAGGCGGCAGATTTTCAGCTAGCGCGCGCTATAGCGCTTGGTAATCCGGTGCGTGCGATAAAAACCTTAGCGCACCTTCGTAAAAGGAGCCCTATGAGATGTGTGTACTGTATATGCTGGAACTTGTATTTGAAACTAGAGAGACTGAGTCAGACCTTTTTTTTTTTTTTTCTCATTGCAGTGCGAAATACGTAGCTTCGATGAAAATAAACCCGGAACTGGATCAGCCTCTCCATCCTGGCATGGAATTAATATCTCAACTTTTACTCCCCTCTTTTACAAAGGTGCGCTAAGCTTTTTAGCGCGTGCAAAATATTAGAACGTGCTGAACACGCGCTAAATGCTAATGCGTGCACGTTATCCTATGGACGGGTTAGCATTTAGCGCACATGTTAATTTAGTGTGCGCTAAAACCACGCTAAAACGCCTAGCGCGCCTTTGTAAAAGAGGGCCTTAATGTATGCCCATTTGTTAAGTCCAAAGTAGAGAATAACGCAGGGACAAATTTTTCCCGTCCCTGCAGGAATTCATTTTCCTGTCCCGGTGACTTCTTTTCCTGTCCCTGCCCCATTCCTGCAAGCTCCGTCCTCATCTGCACAAGCCTCAAACACTTTGAAATCATAAGTAGCAACATTCTAGAGCTCAGATTGTGATGTCATAATGCCTCATTCCACCAATGCCTAAGCTCTGTCCTCACCTGCACAAGCCTCAAACGCTTTAAAATCATGAGTAGCAACATTCTAGAGCTCAGATTGTGATGTCATAATGCCTCATTCCACCAATGCCTAAGCTCTGTCCTCACCTGCACAAGCCTCAAACACTTTGAAATCATAAGTAGCAACATTCTAGAGCTCAGATTGTGATGTCATAATGCCTCATTCCACCAATGCCTAAGCTCCGTCCTCATCTGCACAAGCCTCAAACACTTTAAAATCACAAGTGTTCGAGGGTTGTATGGTTAAGGCAGAGCTTACTGGAATGGGACAGGGACAGCAAGAAAACTCGCGGGGATGGGACGGGGAGATTGAGTTCCTGCGGGGACGGGGAAAAATGTGTCCCTGTGTCATTCTGTAGCCTAAAGGAAATAATTGAAAAGAAATGCATGGCTTTTCCTGCTGTCACATGTCAGAAGCATTTTGGACCTGCAACATGATAACTATTGAGATATTCTGTAAGTCGCTTTCTTTTAAATGCACGCAGCTTTTAAGAGCGACTTCTTTTTCTAGCTGCTGTTTGAATTAGTTCAAATATGTGGAAAATGTAGCCTCTGTTCAGTTCCAGCTCCCTCAGGCATCAGGTTTAAACATCTGTTCACACAGTGGCCTTCATGCCTGAGCCGATGAGGTAAGATATTGTAATTCTGCTCAGTATTCATGAATGTATCACTGTAGTTTGCCTGTTTATTCATCATATGGGAGGGGGCGGAGGGTAAGGCATTCATATGGCCAGGGCTCAGGGGGTCATTCAGTATTAGCACCTGCATCATTTGGGAGGGCACTGCCATCCCCTGCCCACCCCAAACTACACCTATGAACGAATGTTTGATTAGAGTGAGAAGGGCCATGCATCTATGGAAGGGGGTAGGGTTACACGATTTTTATTTTAGTAAAATCTGGACCCCCCTAGACCAGACATGGGCAACTCCGGTCCTCGAGGGCCAGAATCCAATTGGGTTCTCAGGATTACCCCAATGAATATGCATGAGATCTATTTGCATGCCCTGCTTTCAATGCAAATTCATTGGGGTAGATTTTTGGCTAGCGCGCGCTATAGCGTGCGCTAATCCGGCGCATGCATTAAAAACGCTAGCACACCTTTGTAAAAGGAGTCCTTAGTATAAGGACTGCTAGGTGGAGAAGAGATATGTCCGAAGGGCTCCTTTTACGAAGCTGCGTTAGCGGTTTTAGCGCACGCAGCTTTTTATCGTGCGCTAAACCCGCGGTCAAGTGGCTAGAACTAAGGCCAGCTCAATGCTGGCCTTAGCATCTAGCGCGGACGGCAGTTTAGCGCGCGCTGTTACGCGCATTAAACCGCTAACGCGGCTTTGTAAAAGGAGCCCTAAGTGTCTTCTGGAAGTGGAAGTAAGAGGAGACCTGTCGTAGATCTTTACAACTTTCTTACAATGACAGGCCTTGGTAACATCAAGCATTCCCTCAAGCTAGACTAAGCACTAATGCGTGCTTATGGCTTACCGTGCAGCGCGTGGAGGCATCCCATGGTAATTTGGGGGAGGTGCAAGTGCTACCCACACACTGGGGAAGAAATTGGGCATTGTTGCATGCTAACCGATTAGTGCAGGTTTAGCGTGTATGTTCCTACCGCCTCCAAAACAGGTGGCAGTAGGGGGCTCACATGCTCACGGCCACACACTAATAGGAAAATTAGCGGTGACTGTTAATACAAAAAAAATCAGAAAATGGACCGTTTTACCCCAGCGGAAGAATCTCATGACAAATTTAAGACCAAACTAAAAATTCTCTTATTTAGGGACTCATTGATATATCTAGCCGACACACTCAGCCGCGCAGTAATGAATAGCAACCACTTTTAAGAAGCGTCATCCCCCCCTTGCTTGCTCCTTGCCCTCTTTCCTCCCTTTTCTTTTTAAATTTATTTTTTACCTCGATGTATTTTACTCTTACCTAACCTTTGGTCCACCTGTTTCTGTACATTTATGGCTTATCTATTGAACTTTTTAAAAAAAATATTCTCCCTTTTTTCTTTATATTTTTTAAATTCTTTTTTAAATTTTTAGTACTGTAAACTGTCTAGGTACAAGTTGATAGATGGTATGTCAAGTACAGAATAAACTTGGAAACTTGGCCTTGGATCACAGGAATAAAGCACATAAGGGTGTTGTAAAATCATTTTTTACTGTTGTTTGGTAAAAGGGCCCCTAAGAATGTTTTTCATGATCTATGCATTCTCCATGAGCCATAAGGTACTTCCATTCTTTTTTTTTTTTTAATTGAAATTTTACAAGTACAAAAGTATAAGAATAAAACAAAACAATAAGCTGCAGATACCAAAATATACATAATAATATGCAAAATATAGTATAGTTAATATACAAAGTAAAGTTAATTAGGATTTACATGAGTCCTTACGTATTCATCAAGAGAGGTCCAAATTTTTGTGAATCTGGCTATGTTATTTTGTTTGAATGTTATTATTTCCTCATACTTTCTGATGACACAAAAGTAATTCCACCATTCGTAAAAATTAAGCCTAGAATTGTCTTTCCAATTGGAAACAATATGGTGGATAGCTAAGGCAATCATGAAAGCAAATATTTTTGTATATAACGGTGGTATTGATATATCTGGATTAGAGGAACGCAATATGATTGATTTATATGACATGGGCAACTCATTAATATTCATGTTTAAAATTATGCAGATTTTGGACCAAATGTCTGACCAGTAAACTTGTAAGTTAGGGCATTCATATATGAGGTGTATTAGACCGCAGTGGTCCCCAACCCTGTCCTGGAGGACCACTAGGCCAATCGGGTTTTCAGGCTAGCCCTAATGAATATGCATGAGAGAGATTTGCATATAATGGAAGTGACAGGCATGCAAATCTGCTCCAGGCATTTTCATTAGGGCTAGCCTGAAAACCCGATTGGCCTGGCGGTCCTCCAGGACAGGGTTGGGAACCACTGTATTAGAATCCCAGGTACTTCCATTCATGATTTGTTCCTGTAGAGACAGCCATTGCTCTCTCATGCAGGATAATTCTAAAAAGAGGCTCCAAGAACAGGCCAATTTGGAGCCTATTCTCTGAGGATACCTACTTTCCTCTACAGAATATTAGCTTAATAATAATAATAATTTTATTCTAGGTGATTCACAAAAAAGAAAACTGAACAATCAGTGAAAATTGCAAATATTAAAGAAATACAAGCAATGGAACAAAATATCAAGTAACAAATTTTATCAAACAAATAGGTTTTCATTAATTTTCTGAACGAATAATAAGACTGAGCATTTGTACCCAACCAGGCATTCATTTTGCCTGCCTGGAATGCAAATGGCTTATCCAGAAATCTCTTCAAACAGCAAGATTTTATTGTCGGATAAGCAAATAAGCGAGCTTAACAGGTATTCATGCCTGATGAACTCCCCCAACCCCCTTCTTGTCATGTTTGCCTGTTGATTAGATTGTAAGCTCTTCTGAGCAGGGACCGTGTCTTGAATGTTCTAATGCGTCTAGCAATGCTGTAGAAATGAATATAGGCAGCTTCTTATAGAATTACTAACTCCCCCCTCCCCCCAACACAAGTGCATTTAATATACTATGTACGCTGCCAATCACAGTAATATGGTTAGTGACCCAAGGTTACTTCATGGAATCCATTATCAACATGCTGGGGAATGCGGCTTCCCCTGGGTGACCCGTTATAACGGATGACACACTATTTGACTGGCTGGTCACCTAATGCTCCTTTTCACCAGAGAATCCCAGAAAATGATTTCCATTAGCACTTATTTTGTCAGTTTCCTGGCCAAGGAACTAAAACAGACGAAACCAGTTTTAAGCTCTACTTACCTTCAATTTTACATAAATACTCTGTACTTCGAACGGATCTAATTAAATCATCTTTTGTGACATTTTATGGCGCAAAACTATGTGATTTCACCGAGTGTTTAGACACCGTGCTAGAGGATTGATGGACCTGATTAATATGTGAGCTTTCCGGGGAGAGCTCCTTTGACGCTCAAAGCTCCCCAGGTAATGATTCTTCCTTGCGTTAATGTCACTGTATCTCACATTAAGATTCAGGCAGCAGAAACCAGTGAGCATAGTAACATAGTAGATGACGGCAGATAACGACCCGAACGGTCCATGCAGTCTGCCCAACCTTACCCACTCTTTAAATGACTGATTTAATTTAAATTTTCCTTCTTAGCTTTTGCTGGGCCAGAACCCAAAGCTCTGCCCGGTACTGTGCTTAGGTTCCATCTACTGAAATCTCCATCATGAAAGGCCCCTTATCCCTTTAAATGAAAGGCCCCTTATCCTTGCTAGAAGTTGTAAATTTTCTTTTAGTAGGCATAACTGACAAGCTAAGGTCTTTTATTCACCATGGCTAAGATTTACATAATGTATAATCTTATATCCCGTTGAATCCTCATTAATTAGAGTTCTAGGTGGGTTTCTGGCCTAATCAAGACCAAAATTTTGGGGGAGAAAAATGAAATTTTATTTTCAACATAGTCTCCTTTTAACTCAATACATTTGCTACAGTGTTTTTCCAGACGTTTCATGCCTTCAGTAAAATACAAAACGTCTAAACTAGAAAAATAGCTACTTACAGCATCTATGACCACAGAATCCAAAGAAAAATTCTTCCCAGACAGCCATTTTTTCAGGTTCAGAAATAGAAAGAAATCATACAAGGCCAAATCCAGAGAGTAAGGTGGAATGCACTGGGAGGGGCCTAAGATCCTAAACCAATCAGGACCTTAGTCCCATCCCAGTGCATCTTGTAGGTGGTATGGACTCACTTGCTAATCATGCATTAATCATTTAACACTCGGTAATGAAGACACGCTAACTGATTAGCACAGAAATGCCCACTCTTTGCCCTCCCCCCAGACACACCCCCTCTGGAAAAATATAAAATGTAGTTTTCAGTGCACGGTTTGAACACCCAGATTGCAACATTACTGCAGGACCCTTCAGCACATCCCATGGTAAGCCCTTTTAAGTTGCAATAAACATGCACGAGTGCTTGCCGCAGGTTAGTAAAAGGACCCCGCAGAGAGAGGGGTGACATGATCGAGACATTCAAGTATCTCACGGGCAGCATCGAGGTGGAAGAAGATATCTTCTTTTTCAAGGGTCCCGCGGCAACAAGGGGGCATCCGTGGAAAATCAGGGGCGGGAAACTGCACGGGGACACCAGGAAATTATTTTTCACTGAAAGGGTGGTTGATCGCTGGAATAGTCTCCCACTTCAGGTCATTGAGGCCAGCAGCGTGCCTGATTTTAAGGCCAAATGGGATAAACACGTGGGATCTATTCACAGAGAAAGGTAGGGGAGGGTCATTGGGGTGGGCAGACTAGATGGGCCGTGGCCCTTATCTGCCGTCTATTTCTATGTTTCTATGATTCACCCATCCACCTATAATATACAGCCCCAAGAGCAATATCCATTTTACATACCTTGATAAATCTAATGCATTTTTAATAATCCGCATAAGAAAAGTGGAAAAATCAAAGCATTTTTAAAACACGTTTTTTAAGAAAAATGATGCAGTTTCTTATTCTGTTTATTGAAGATTTTTCCCAATTACATTCAGTCTAATTACACTATAAAACACGACCAACAATGAAAAATAATCAATAGGAAAGATATGTTCTAACTTCCTGCGGTAATGCTGTTTACTCGAATGCCTATCAAAAGGTTAAAAAGAAGACTTGAGTAATGCTCTGAGCTTCCATATATTAAAAAAAAAAAGCACACAATAATTAGTGTCTGATGCATCTGGCTTTTCCCATCAATAGAAAATGGGGGGGATAATGCATTTGTGAATCCGTTTGTAAAAGTGAATTTTTAAAAATGATCTGGTGCAGTGGAAATGTTTACTCCGGTGCTTGAACAATTCATTTGCTCAATGAAAACAGTGGCACAATTTTAATTGTAAATCAGAAGCAATTTTGGCATTAAATTAAAAAGGTGTTTGATAAATAGCCCCACTTCCTCCACATTCTACATTTGCTGTTTTACATTAGCAAAAAAAAAACCAAAAACACCCCACCAACTGTAATCCTTAATTGTCGTGGGACTCCATAGATAGTTGAACTCTGGGAGCGTGCAGTGTTATCAGACTAATTAATTGCCAATGCTATCAGTCATTAAACCAAAATCGATATCTTGTGCTCTGAAACCTTCTCCAGCGTACAGCAATATTTTTCAACTACTGAGCAGAAATGTGCCATAAATGTTAATGAGGCTAGTTGGTTTTAACATGACTGCTCACTTGCAGTGGCACAGCGAGGGTAAATGGCGCCATTCCCCGCCCTCTGGTCCTTACCGACCCCCCTTCCCCCCTGCCGTGTATGCGTGTGCCCCCCTTCCTTTCCCCGTACCTTTTTAATTTTCCAGATGGGAGCAACAACATGAACTCGCTGCCCACGCCGTGTCGGCTATCCCTCAGATGCCACTTCCTAGGCGTGGGGCCTGGAAGTGATGTCAGAGAGAGGCGACACCAACTTATTTAATTTTGTCAGTTTTCTATACTGTTCTCCCAGGGGAGCTCAGAACGATTTACATAGTAACATAGTAACATAGTAGATGACGGCAGATAAAGACCCGAATGGTCCATCCAGTCTGCCCAACCTGATTTAATTTAAAAAAAAAATTTTTTTTCTTCTTAGCTATTTCTGGGCAAGAATCCAAAGCTCTACCCGGTACTGTGCTTGGGTTCCAACTGCCAAAATCTCTGTTAAGACTTACTCCAGCCCATCTACACCCTCCCAGCCATTGAAGCCCTCCCCAGCCCATCCTCCACCAAAACGGCCATACACAGACACAGACTGTACTGGCCCAGTACTGGCCTTAGTTCAATATTTAATATTATTTTCTGATTCTAAATCTTCTGTGTTCATCCCACGCTTCTTTGAACTCAGTCACAGTTTTACTCTCCACCACTTCTCTCGGGAGCGCATTCCAGGCATCCACTACCCTCTCCGTAAGTAGAATTTCCTAACATTGCCTTTTAATCTACCACCCCTCAACCTCAAATTATGTCCTCTGGTTTTACCATTTTCCTTTCTCTGAAAAAGATTTTGTTCTACGTTAATACCCTTCAAGTATTTGAACGTCTGAATCATATCTCCCCTGTCTCTCCTTTCCTCTAGGATATACGTATTCAGGGCTTCCAGTCTCTCCTCATACGTCTTCTGGCGCAAGCCTCCTATCATTATATGAATTTATTCAGGTACTCAAGCATTTTTCCCTGTCTGTCCTGGTGGGCTCACGATTACATTATATTACATTAGTGATTTCTATTCCGCCAATACCTTGTGGTTCAAGGCGGATTACATAAGAATTGTCATGATGTTAGGACATATATAGGCGGATTACATAAGAATTGTCATGAAATTAGGTAATACATAATGGGTAATTTGAACATTTTAGATTTGATAAGGAGTAGATAGTATACATCTGCAGGAGGAGGAGGAGGCCGGGGCTCACGGGATGGCGGGGAGGCTGGGAATGCGCGGAGCAGCAACGGCAGCAGCTCGGCCAAGCAGCCAGCACTAGGCAGAGCCGGGGTCGGGCATGGACCTTGCGCCGCCCGGGCCGGCTCCTCATTTCACTCGTGGAGGCGATTGGCTGCAGTCCCCAGCCCGCTTTCAAAGTTCATTTTTTAGTTCAAAGCCGACGCCGCAGCTCCTCTCTCTATCCCCGCCTGGTGCGGTTCGAGAGAGGAGCCGCGGCGGCAGCTTGAGCTAAAAAATGAACTTTGTCAGGTAATTGCAAGTGTTGAAGCCTGCTGCGAGAGAGAGATGGTGCTAAGCACGCATGCGCACTCTTGTGGCCACATTCCGACAGATCAGGGCTCAGGGAACACGGGATAAGAGTGCGCATGCGCGCTTAGCATTTTATTATTATAGATTAGGGGGGTTATTTGCGCAGTTAACATGCAGAAACAGGCTACCAAGTGCCCATGTTAAGGGGTCTTGAGATCATTTACCATTAATTGTGCATTACTTAATTTTTCAGCACTGCTCCCTCTAAGCTACATTGCTGTACTAAGAGGTGGTGTTTTAATTTTGTGTTTTCAATTGCTAGGGACAAGCAGGTCCCTATAGTCCTGCAGAGCTTGTGTGCTCCTCACTATTGACGCCTGATAGTGAACTGAGCAAGTTCTGTTACCATGATATGAAATGATGGTTCCTGCAAATGGGCAGACAGTGCATGGGCTATTTGGCCTTTATCTGCCATCATGTTACTATGTTTCTATATACACCTAAATTACATCCAAATATCTACCCAGCACTATAGACATTCATACATCAAAAATGGAGAAATGACCTTAGTGTCTAATAAGGGTGCAAAAAAAATCACTACCCATATAGACAAGCCACTCTCAAAATACCAACTTTGAGACAGGCAGACACATCCTTGGTCAAAAACTCCAAGATAAGTGGAAAAATATTATTAAATATCATTAACTTCTGCAATATATCACAATAACATCACACTTATCTTTGAAAACCTAGTGTTCATAGTAGTCTTCATAGTAGTACTGGGATGTAGAAGCAGGAAAAAACCCGCACAGTGGAGCATGAACCAAAAGCACAATGGCTAAAAACTCCTCACCGCTTGCAATATATCTCCACAATCTCCAACAGGGCTCCCTGTTTCGCAACCAAGCTTCATCAGGGAATTGAGCGTAAGTTAACCAGCTTCACCTCCTATGACATCACAATGCAGGTGCAAAGAGCCTTAGCCAATAGGGAGAGGAGGAGATAGTGGATGCTGAAGATGGGCATACTGGATGAGCAATTTGTCCTTTATCTGCCATCATATTACTAAGTTTCTGTGTTTCTATGGTGTTCAGGTAAAAATTTAGATTGCGTCTGTATGTCTCAGGATGTTTCTCAGCCTCCATTGATTCATTGCACTTGTTTTTCTGATTACTTGTACTAACATTTTTAGCCACTAGTGAAAGCTATAGCTGATTTCTGTGTGACAAGATTTAATTAAAAATTTGCACTAAAATAATTTGCAAAGGTATCTCTACAGACCTTTTAAAAAACAGTATAGCAGTAAGGACCAAATAGAGTTAACACTGTCATCAAAGATCAGAGTTGTCAAATAATGCAGCTGGGAAATGAAGCCTTACCGCAAGCAGATTAATGAAGAGGAGTTCAGATGCAGCTGCGATTACTGCCTCTTGGGTCCATGCACAAATTGATTTGACATGGGAAATTTCCCAGTGGCCACTTAAAACTGGTACATTTCCATTAATTACATAGCAAAAGAGTATTCCTTCTATAATTTATAATCCATTAAACATTTTATTTGTTGGTGTTATGCATCTATTATCAGTATTTTTTCGCCTTCCCTACCATATGTGAAACATATAAACAAACGATTTTCTGTTGGTCCTTAGGAATTCTTGTTAGAAGTCTTAGGCACTATTCCAATCTGGAAAAAGCAGAGTTACACACGGGAATTGTTCGACCCCTGTAAATCAGGGGTCCTCAGATCCAGTCCTTGAGCTCCATAGCCCATCCTGGTTTTGAGAATTTCGACAATGAATATGTACGAGATCTATTTGCATGCAGTGAAAGCAATGAATGCAAATAGAAGTCATATATATTCATTGTGGAAATCCTAAAAAGCGGGCCGGGTTGTGGAACTCAGATTTGATTTGAGGATCCCTGTTGTGCATAGTGATTTTAGGAAAGGTACTACTCTAAGGGCTCCTTTTACGAAGGCACATTAGCGGTTTAACGCGTGTAATAGCGTGCGCTAAACTGCCGGCCGCGCTAGCCGCTACCGCCTCCTCTTGAGCAGGCGGTAGTTTTTCGGCTAGCGCGGGGGTTAGCGCATGATTAAAAGTCACACGCGCTAAAGCCGCTAACGCGGCTTCGTAAAAGGAGCCCTATGGATAGAAAGCAGGTTTAAGCATGCTCTGGCCAATTCTTTGCAAATTCTTTGATGAAGTTTTTTAAGTATTTTTCTTTTTTGATATTGTTTTACTGTTTTATTGTGGACAAGTGCAAAGTAACATAGTAACATAGAGGGGCATTTTCAAAACATACATCTAAGTCCAATTTGGACGTCTGGCGCTAGATGTCCCAAGTTGGCAGTAAGAAAATGCCTGTTTTGTTTTTTAAAAATCTTCTATCTCAGTGGTCTCAAACTCATGGTCCAGGGGCCACATGCGGCCCGCCAGGTACTATTTTGAGGCCCTCAGTGGTTCATAGACAAAAGCGTGCGATGACAAAGTCGCGCCAACAAGCCAGCATAAGGTGGAAGCGCGCCGAAGAAAAACAGTATTTTAAGGGGCTCCGAAGCGGGTTGTTGGTGGGGAACCCCCGCACTTTACTTAATAGAGATCGCGCCGGCGTTGTGGGGAGTTTGGGGGGTTGTAACCACCCTCATTTACTGGAAACTTAACTATTTCCTTTTTTTTTAGGGAAAAAGTGAAGTTTTCAGTATAATGTGGGGGGGTTACAACCCACCAAACCCCCCACAATGCCGGCGCGATCTCTGTTAAGTAAAGTGGGGGTTTCACCCCCACACCCCCCGTCGGAGTCCTTTAAAATACTGTTTTTCTTCAGCGCGCTTCCACCTTGCGCTCAGTTGTCTGCGCTGGGTTGTCGGCGCGCCTTTGTCGTCGCGCACTTTTGACCTGGCACCCCCTCAGTATGTTTATCATAATCACAAAAGTAAAATAAAACAATTTCTTGATCATGGGCTCCTTTTACTAAGGTATGCTAGGGCTTTAACGCGTGGAAAAGCGTGCGCTACATTGCCGCACGCGCTAGACCTTAACACCAGCAATGAGCTGGCATTAGTTCTAGAAGCGTAGCGCGCGGTGTAGCACACGGTAATTTCCTATGTGCGCTAAAAATACTAGCGTACCTTAGTAAAAGGAGCCTCATAAGTCTCTTTAGCTATAAATGACAATATTATTTTTTATTTATTTTAGAAATTTCGATACCATTTAAAACTAAACAGTTTACATAATTTACATACATAATTTTGAAACAAAAACATAATAAAATAAACATACAAACCTCAGAAATCATGTCTACAAAATAATACCATAGCTTGCATAGTAAAGATCATGAATAATTCATCAACTCTGCCAGAGAGGAAAATTATTGGCTAGAAAAAGGCAAATAACTGCGTCTTAAGTAATTTTCTAAACATGCCACAAGGAAAGATTTATAAACTATAAAGAGTTTTACCTCATGCAAAACTGTCATTTCTTTAATAAGACATTACACTTCTCCCTCCGTATTCGCGGGGGATGCTGGCAGAACATAGCCGTGGATACTGAAAAAACCGCAAATAACTTTTTGCATGTTATTCGCCGTTTTTCAGTAAAACAGACCTGAAAAAGATAATAAATCGTGAATAACCTGACCTGCGATTTGCTCCGTGCAACGCCGGGAGCAGCGATTTCCAATGTGAAACGCCGGGTTCAGTGATGAAAATTAGGGGGCGGAGTCAGAAGCCGAAAAATCGCGAATAAGCGAATCCGCAGATGCGGAAACCGCGGATATGGAGGGAAAAGTGTAATTTTTTTCTGAGGCCCTCCAAGTACCTACAAATCCAAAACGTGGCCCTGCAAAGGGTTTGAGTTTGAGACCGCTGCTCTATCTGGACATCCAGGCCATTAACACATCCAGACCGCCAGGACGTCTATCTTTAGACCACGTTTTCAACCACAATTTTGACCAAGTCCCAAATGCCCAGAACAAGACCATTTGGATGTGGAAGGGGCCAGCATTGTGATGGACTGGCCACCCAGACATGGCAACAGAGCAGTAGGGCACCTTAGAGTAGGGTTAGCAGATTTTAAATAATATTAGGACTCATAGCCCCGCACCGAGACCCACCTAGTTCTACCCTGTTAAGGCCACGTCACATCCCAGCCCCACCCTCCAGTCCTGCCCCCTCAACCTGTTCTCGTCGGTTGGGAAGGCATCTGCGCATGCGCGGATGCAATGATTCTTCCTAGAAAAAGCATCATAAAATCTGTTCTACTACTACTATTTATTCATAGTTTATTAAAAATTTGATGGAACGCTTCTTCTGGGATACGAAGTGTTGTACATTTTAAAAAATTTTGTATAAATAGTGAACAAACAACAATTATGGACATAGACTTTCCAAGACTGACATACGAGGTTGAAGTCGCGACTTGTAAACAATAGGATAGAAGGGAGGAACTGTACATTTTAACATACAATAGACAATCCCTGCTCAGAAGAGCTTACAATCTAATTTAGACAGGACATTTCAGGATTGGGGAGGTTATAACTAAGTACTTGGAACCTGGGTTGGCCACTGTTGGAAACAGGAAACTGGACTTGATGGACCTTTGGTCCGTCCCAGTATGGCAATTCTTAAGTTCTTATGTAAAGTTCATAGTGAATTACGTAGAACTATTGCTCCAATGAGTATTCTCAACAAGAGTATTACAAATTTCTGAAGAGATGAGGAAAAATTTGCAAGAAGTGACAACAACGACGACGATGACGATGATGATGAGAGCATCTCTGGCTTTCCATCTTCATCGCTCTCAAACAACATTAACATACAGTGCTCTGCTATAGGCAACAAATGAATGCCCTCCAAGTGATCTGAGGAGGGGGAAACAGAATTCTTGTGTAGAGAAAGAATAACACTTTTAAACACTCTCCGGAGGATATGTTGATCTGTAGTTGGATGAAGAGGGGATTGGCAGTGATGAGGATAAATCTTTCCACTTACGAAGAGGCGCAGAGCAATTTGTAAGGCATTTGATTCCTCATAGAAAAGAAAATGACTAGAATCAGAGACTGATGGTTTGTGGAGCTGTAGATGAGGAAAATAAATTTCACTTTTTTCTAGGTATGATAAACAAAAGGATTTCTTGCCTAGTTTTTTTCTTTCTTTCTTTGTTATAAAAGAGGAGTTCTGACAGAACATTTCCGTGATTGAGTAGGTGCTTAAACGTCCAGGCCCAAAACATACAGCGCAATCTGAACTAGGAAAAGCCGTTTTTGTTTGTTACTTTAAAAAAAAAAAAAAAAAAAAGCTTCCATACATAAATCTTGTAGAGCTCATTTCACCCACATATGGGGGGGAGTCTGAGAATTTTCTGGAAGCTAGATATTCATTACAAGTGTGATGAATAAAATAATTCACTTCCTATGTGATAAAAAAAAAAAAAAAGGCAATACATCCCACATATCTCAAAAAATACGGCTAGTCTATCATATAGATGTTTAAGCGGCTCTCACATGACCTTAAAATCCTTCTGACAATTAACTCTTCTTAAATGTGCAAAGTCCATCTGCTGAAATGACAAGACTGGAATCAGGTGGAGGAAGTGTTTTCTGAACACGCTCCAACTGTTGACACTAGGAGAAGGAGGGTGATTCCCCCCCCCTCACCCCCTCGCAACAGATGTCAATTGGAACTAAGGACACAAAGATAGAAATCATTGCATTGCCTCATGCAAACATGCTGACAGTTACTTTGGAGAATCAGGAAAAACAGATAAAGAACGTAGGAAGCTTTCATTGGTCATGAAAAAAAAAACAAACCCCAGCATGGTGAGTAAAAAGAATGTCAATGGGTCACTATACATGAATTTATTCATTTATCAATATTTGTATACTGCAAATCCAAAGTTCTTGACAGTTTACGGTGACCCTTCAAAAGCACGCCGGACTTTGGCGTGCTGACAATCCCACGGCTACATTTTCATGCAGGACATATGCACGCCACCGCTTCCACCGCTTTTAAGCCTTTTTGTTAGCGCTGTGTGGGTGTGTCCTCACGCTCCCGTTAGGGGTGGGGTGTGGGGTGGGGGTGTGGGGGAAACCCCCGCCACTACACTGAAAACTCTTGAACAGTGAAAACGGAAAGGAGAATGGGAGTTTTCAGTGGACTTGGGGGGGGTTCCCCCCCAACAGGAGCGCGAGGACTTGTAAATGTAGTGGGGGTTCCCCCCACCCCCTCACAGCGCTAACAGAAAGGCTTAAAAGCGGCGGCACGCATATGTCCTGCACGCAAATGTCGCCGCGGGATTGTCGGCGAGCCATAGTCCGGTGCACTTTTGACAGTGTACTCAGTTTACACAAGAACAAGTAATAATAATAATAACTTTAGTTTTCTATACCGCCAACACCCAAAAAGTTCTAGGCAGTTCACAGAATAAAGAGGATTGGACATTCCAGTGATGATACAAAGCACGCAGAAAAGCAGTACAATAGTTCAATAGTGAAAAATACAATAAGAAATTATGACATAGTCATCAATCAAGTAACAAATTTTTGGAACAAATAGGTCTTAACCAGTTTTCTAAAGGTGCACCATTTTATTTTGGATTTGCCAGAGGCTTTTGCTCATTTGCCTAAGGGGCATAGGGCTCTGTGTAGGAAAATGAGTCTACTGGCCCAAAAATGAATTCTTCAATATTGGACGATTCCTGACCCTCCAAAGTTTTGGCATTGGCGAAATCAGTTACATCAGTTGGCCATCTGGGAAGCTAGAGATGCTGGAAGGACGAGGAAGCGAAAGATGTTGTTTATGCAAATATGGGATCCATATTTGCAAGTCTTATATCCTAAAGGCCGTAGTGCAGATTTAAGATGGGTGTCCTAAGTGAGCTTTTATTTAATATGTTTGAGATTGAGGTGGTGTAGAGAGTACCATTGAATGAGGAAGGGAATGGAGGGTTTGGGGTGAGAAGGTAGAGGGTTTTAAAAGATTCAAACATGTTGTCATACGTAGATTAAGTGGGGTTTGATGGGGGTTGTAGGCATTCTCTAGACTTATATGGGATGTTATTTGGGGTTGCCTTCTCTCCTTTTTAAATTGCCATGTATTATATAAGTAAGGGGAGTTAATTTGCTATAATGTTTTATTTATAAATGTTTATTATATTATGTTTACCATATTATTGTATTTGATGCTTCATTATTATACTAAGCGCCTTGGTGTTGTATGTGATATTGACTGCATCAATATGTTTATCTTATTATTGTAGTTGATGCATCATTATTGTTCTATATCCTTTGATGTTATATTTGTTGTTGTTTGCGTCAGTAAAAATTGTTTGAACCTAAGATGCAGATTGTTGAATCAGGTCGCCTAACCATACTTGAACTTTACCTGCTTGATAAGCCAAAGATCGGCAATTTTGGGGATTAGGAAAAGTAAATAAACCAGTACGCTCTAGCGTTTTTAGCACCAGCCGCCGGAGTAACAGCTCCGACGCTCATAGAATTCCTATGAGCATCCGAGCTGTTACCACCACAGCCTGCATTAAAAACGCCTGTGCGCCTTTGTAAAGGAGGGGGTAAATTAGAATTAAACAAGGGACTGACGATTTGATCAAGTACTCTACGTAATTTCCCTCTCTGCCCCAGTGGGCTCAAAATCTAGCTAAGGTGCCCATGTAACAATTTGCAAGCAAGTTTTTTCTAGGTAAACAAGGTAAGGACAAAGGGGATGAGATATGAAGGGGGATTATAGGCTGCCTGATTCACACTTGGACAGGGCTCGAAGAAACAAAAGGAACATAAAGAGGTGAGCAAAAGGGATTTAAGAGGGGAAACAGGGCAGGAGATGCAGAGGAAAAGGAATCAAATAGAACAAATCTTCGACAACAGAAGAAGAACAAAGCATAACACCCAGTATCTCCTTCTTCCCACAACTTCTGGCCACCTCCATCTCTCTTAGCCCTCCCCACCCTCCAGGGATTCAAGACAAAGTTAGACAAGTTCCTGCTGAACCAGAACGTACGCAGGTAGGGCTAATCTCAGTTATGGCGCTGGTCAGGGCCGGATTTTCCTATAGGCTAACTAGACTAACTAGGCTTCAGCCTAGGGCTTCAAGATCCGTGTCACATTTTTTATAAAGGTTAGTACCAATAACAACATGTTTCATTTAACATATTGATATATATCACAGTCATGATGTATTTTATTATCTCTCATGTAATTTACAAACTTAAATATGGGAGGTGAAAGGGCCTCATAAGTGGAATAGCCTAGGGCCTCTTTTCATCTAAATCTGGCCCTGGCACTGGTCTTTGACCAGAGGGCCGACGCGTGAGCGGACTACTGGGCACGATGGACCACTGGCCTGACCCAGCAGTGGCAATTCTTATGTTCTTATGCTATATATGGGGCACAGACAGTGCAAGTCTGCCTAGTACCAGCCTTAGGTCTTCAATTTAACATAAGAACATGAGAATTCCCATACTGGGACAGACTGAAGGTCCAACAAGCCCAGTGTCCTGTTTCCAACAGTAGACAAGTCCCTAGCTAGATCCCAAATGGTAAAACAGATTTTATGCTGCCTGTCCTAGGAATAAGCAGTGGATTTCCCCAAGCCATCTCAATAATGGCCTATGGACTTTCTTTTATCCAAGCCTCTTTTAAACTCCTAAGCTAACTGATTTCATCACATTCTCTGGCAATGAATTCCAGAGTTTAATTATACGTTGTATGAAGAAATATTTTCTCCGGTTTGTTTTAAATCTACTACTTACCCCCCTCTTTTTCAAAGCATAAAGCGCCGTTGTAAAAGAGGGCCTAAGTGTATATATTACGTTGATTTATATCAAATGATATAAAAGGCATCATTAATGCATATATTTATTTTAAAAGTAAATGCTTTCGGTAACAAACAGGAAATAATTTTAGTTAATAAAAGCTTTAGATAGCTTGAACGTAAAACATGTACATGTATACGGTAGTTAGAAAAGTAAATTAAGCATGCATTTTGCTTCTGCATCTTGGTTTTTCAAAGACTGGCAACAGTGAGAGCTCAAATAGTGACAGCAGGAGAGTTGTTTACTGACCTGTCAAACTATACTAAAATGTACGTCCCCTAAGGTGAGCTCGAGAAGGAGGTAAACAGAGAAAGAACAAAATATTCTGCTGGTTTTGACTTTTACAATAAATTTAGAATCTGGAAAAGTAACTTTCTAGTCTTCAGGTTCATGGAAAATATAGATTTTCTGCTTTATGCCATTTGAACTCATTATGAGATCTTGCCTTATTCGTTTGGTTTAAGAGCTTCCTCAAAATTAGATATGTACAGTATATCTCAATCTTTTAATCTGCTCTCACATCTCCTACCTTTATAAATTTATGCCCCTTTTCCTAAGGTGCGCTAATCGATTTAGCGCACGCTAATTGTTAACGTGTGCATGTTAGTCAATGGACGCGTTAGCATTTAGTGCACACTAATTCGATTAACGTGCGCTAATCGGTTAGCGCACCTTAGTAAAAGAGGGGGTGGGTGTACTTCTTGATCCTAAACTATCCCCCTCTTTTACAAAGGTGCGCTAAGCTTTTTAGCGCATGCTACACCCACACGCTAAACGCTAACACGTGCATGTTATCTTATGGCCGCATTAGCAGTTAGCGCACACATTGATTTAGCGTGCACGAAATCCGTGCTAACACGCTTAGCGCGCCTTTGTAAAAGAGGGCCCATGTATTTTATTACTAGCATTGCCTCTAGAAAGTATATGTCTGTTTATTAAAATCAAGAATGTTCCTGCAAGCAGAGGTTTTGCAGGCTAGGGTGAAGGCTTGAGTGATGTAGCTGACCATACTCAAGGGTGGGATGGTATATAAAATCAGAGCAAAAGGACAGTATAAGGGATGCTGCAGTGAACGTCACATGAAAAATTCCAGGTACACGTCACTATAATCTGATTATATACAGTAGGATTCAGCGACCTAAAGAATCCCTGGATACATCTAGAAAGCTGTTTCTATTATCGTCACTTGAACGACCTGTCTTTTGGGTCATCCAAGTGCTGACTTGGATGGGTTTTTAGAAACATAGAAACATAGAAAATGACGGCAGCTATACTCACTCGAGGAACGCAGAGAGAGGGTGGACATGATCGAGACATTCAAATATCTCACGGGCCGTATCGAGGTGGAAGAGGATATCTTCTTTTTCAAAGGTCCCACGGCAACAAGAAGGCATCCGTGGAAAATCAGGGGCGGGAAACTGCACGGTGACACCAGGAAATACTTCTTCACCGAAAGGGTGGTTGATCGCTGGAATAGTCTTCCACTACAGGTAATTGAGGCCAGCAGCGTGCCTGATTTTAAGACAAAATGGGATCATCAAGTGGGATCTCTTCACATAGAAAGGTAAGGGAGGGTTATTGGGGTGGGCAGACTAGATGGGCCGTGGCCCTTATCTGCCATCTGTTTCTATGTTTCTATCAAGTCTGCCCACTCTAATGACCCACCCCCTCGACTTTACCCCCCTAGAGATCCCACATGCGTGTCCCATTTACTTTTAAAATCTGGCACGCTGCTGGCCTCAATCACCCGCAGTGGAAGTTCATTCCAATGATCAACCACCCTTTCGGTGAAGAAATACTTCCTGGAGTCGCCCTGAAATTTCCCGCCCCTGATTTTTAGCGGATGTCCTCTTGTGGCCGAGGGTCCTTTAAGAAAGAAGATATCATCTTCCACCTTAATACGGCCCGTGATATATTTAAACGTCTCAATCATGTCTCCTCTCTCTCTACGTTCCTCGAGTGAGTACAGCTGCAATTTATTCAGCCTTTCCTCATACGGGCGATCCCTGAGCCTCGAGACCATCCTGGTGGCCATTCGTTGAACCGACTCGACTCTCAGCACATCTTTTTGGTAATGTGGCCTCCAGAATTGTACACAATATTCCAGATGAGGTCTCACCATGGATCTGTACAATGGCATGATGACTTCGGGTTTCCGGCTGACAAAGCTTCTACGGATACAACCCATCATTTGTCTAGCCTTTGATGAAGGCTTGTCCACTTGATTGGCAGTTTTCATGTCTTTACTAATGATCATTCCTAAATCACGTTCTGCTTTAGTCTTAGCTAAGGTTTCCCCATTTAGTGTGTATTTAACTTTTGAGTATCATCCAAATCAGATAAACAGCCATGAGGTAAATTACCAAGAAATTCGGATGGGTCATGATTATCATCTAATTCAGAGGCTCAAAGGAAGAGACGGGGTAGGGCAGACAAACTCGGGTAATTTATTCCAGGCATAGGGGGCAGCTAGATGAACGGAACGAAGTCAAGAATTGGCAGTGGAGGGGAAGGGCTCAGCTAAGAGCAGCTTATCTGAGGAACGTAGTTCTCTGGGAGTGTTTTTATCTGATTTGATAACAGCATGCAGTAACACGGAATCTGTCATTTTGACATTTCCGATATTGTTGCAAAGGAATGCCTATTCCTATTTAATACCATTCTCATGTGCATTATGAATCTACTGGATTTTGAACAGGGTTTACCTTTTTCCTGCCATGGTGCCTTGCTCAGATTCTTCTCAGCTTTCTGGTTCTTAACAGCAGGTGCCATGAATCTCATTCTGTGAAGAATCTGAATGCAAAAACAGATTTTGATGTTCAGTGTTGGAGATGATGTGAGCTGAACTTATTTTGCAAAACTATATTAGGCTTTAATAGAATTATGTGCTAAAAATTCTAGTGTCAAGTCCTTCAATATCATTTGTAAATGCCCACTATAATTGACCATGAGGTTTTCTTGCTCTGGGAAGTACACAGTAAATTGGAAAAATCACAGCTCAGCCAGTGTCCATTTTGTCCATAATTGTGCACTATATTTAACGGAATTTCACAATGTTAAATTTCCATTCACTGTGGGTAAACTGCATTTGCAATATAAATTTATTAGACATTAAAACTGGGATTTCTGCAGATTGGGAGGGGGAGGGGGGCTTCATTTGAGTGCAAATTTGCTACTCATGAAAAAAAATATCAGGAGAGAAAACTTATATTTAACTATAAGTTTCCAGGCTCAAACTATCGTATTTCCCCAAAAATAAAACACTGTCTTATATTAATTTTGGGCCCAAAAAAGGCACTAGGTCTTATTTTCAGGGAGGTCTTATTTTTTTACATGTACAATGATTATTTCTCCCTTCTTCTCCTCCACCCCAATTCTTCCTATTTGCTTTCTCTCCCCCACATGTGCAGCATTTTTCCTCCCCTCTCACCCATCCCCTTGTGCAGTATCTTTCTATCCCTCCCCCTTCCCTCCCTCCCCTTGTGCAGCAGAACCCTTGCAGCTTCTATCCCTCCCTCCTTCCCAACCCTTGTTCAGCAGAACCCTTGGAGCTTATATCGCCCTCTTCCTCCCATTCACCCGTGGAACATTTTTTAATCCCTCCCATCCCCCCTGCTGCCGTCGCGCACCCCCCTCCCTGCTGACCCTTTCATCTCTCCCAGCCATCCGAACCCTGACCGTGAGACCGAAATACAGTACCTTATAACAAACCACATCAGCAGCAGCACAGGCCCCATTGTGGCTTTCTCACGCCCGGGCGTTCCTCTGATGATGTCATCAGGGTTTGGATGGGTGGGAGAGATGGAAGGGTCGCGGGTGGAGCACTGCTGCTGCCGGCGACTAGGGCTTATTTTCGGGGGTAGGACTTATATTAAGACCTACCCCAAAAATCACGCTAGGGCTTATTTTCAGGGTAGGTCTTATTTTCGGGGAAACACGGTATATTCACAGTGCTGAAATACATGTAGAAACAGCTTCATAGTGTTTGCAGCTTTACTAATCAATGAGGAAAATATTGAACAAAAGAAAATTTTGGAATTCTATGAGCTTCGGAACTAATACCACCGTGGCCAGTGATAAAAAAGCCTAATGTGGCTTCGTAAAAGAGGGAGAGGGTAAATGCTGAATCTCAGTACTTAACCACCCATGGAATGCCCCATAATAGCTGATTTTCACTAACTGGTAATTTTCAGTGGTACCCCCCTGTTTTTGTGTTGGTTTTTTTTTTAAAGCAGCACTAGAAGTTTTAGCGCAGGCCAGCAAGTTACACTCATAGGAATTCTGTGAGCGTTGGAGTAAATATCATTTTTTTAATAATTTATTCCATTTTCTATACCGTTCTCCCAGGGGAACTCAGAACGGTTTACATGCATTTATTCAGGTACTCAAGCTGTTTTCCCTCTCTGTCCCGGCAGGCTCACAATCTATCTAACGTACCTGGGGCAATGGGGGGATTAAGTGACTTGCCCAGGGTCACAAGGAGCAGCGTGGGTTTGAACCCACAACCTCAGGGTGCTGAGGCTTTAGTTTTAACCACTGCGCCACACTCGTGCTAAAATCCTCTAGCACAGCTTGATAAAAGGGGCCCTTATACAGTTATCGCTACTGAAAATTAGCGGATAGTCCTAAACAATTGACTTAACCAGTCAGCAGCCACCTCTGGCTAGTTAAAATCATTTTGAACAACGATTAGCAGATCTTAAGTGGCAACCGATATGATAGCAATTTTGTGCGCAATTGCTGTTACAGAATTGGCGCTCTAGGGCCCATATTTTTTTACGCATCCTTTGTGGAATCTGCCCCCATGTGTCTCTATTTTTCATGGAATTGCTCATTTTGGGCCTCTTTTACAAAGTCGTTTTGTGCGACCTGATGCAATAATGGCCCTGAAGCCTAGAGAGATTTAAAGGGTTTCAGGGCCATTGCTACGCAGCTTTGTAAAAGGGGGGTGCGGGGGGGGGGGGGGGTTGGTTGTCCTGAAAATAGTCACCATAGGCTTCATTGCAAAACCTTTATTTTTCATACAAAAGTTTTCGATAAGGGTGAAACTTCAATATTTGAGCATCAAAGACAAATGGTGAAAGAGAGAAGTAGGCCCTCTATTACTAAAGTGCGCTAATCAATTTAGCATGCGCTAAACGTTAATGCGTGCTTGTTAGTCTATGGACGCATTAGCGTTTAGCACGTGCGCTTATTGGTTAACGCACCTTAGTAAAAGAGGGGGTTAGGGAGCGCTTTCTTAACCTTCCGTAGAAATAAGCTGTATTTCATTGATTTTTTTAAATGATAGGCTTCTACAGTGGCATAGTAAGAGTGAGCGCCCTTCCCCGCCCCCCTTTCCTGTCACACATGCGCCCCCCTCCTCCCTTTCCCATACCTTTTAAACTTCTCTGGCGTGAGCAGCACGCTGCCCGCATTGGTGTCGGCTCGTCCGTTGACGTCATTTCCTAGGCGCAGGTCCCAGAAGTGATGTGAGAGAGTGCCGATGCGGACGCGGATAGCAGCCCCTCGTCACAAAGGTACGGGGGAAGGCAAGGGGCACGCGCGGCGAGGAGCGGGTGGGCAGGGGGCAGAGAGGAGGAGGGATGCCGCTGTGCCCTTAGGAAGACTGCCCCCCCGCCCTCCTCACTACGCCACTGGGCTTCTATCACTTTTGATAGAAAAATTCAGTAAAATGTTTTTTGGGGTTTTTTTTGAGGGGGTGGGGGAGTTAATAATAATTTGCCTGGAGAAGCCTTACATTTTTGGGTTCATTTCTGGCATGACTATTTTGCCGTTCTTTAAATATCCCATCATTTAAAGGCTCTAAAATAAAAATTAATATTTGTAGTAATGCTTTGGAATAAATTCCAGGGGGTGAATGTGCATTGAAAAAAAAAAAATAAAATAAAATCATGCATCATTCAAGCACTGAAATTCTAAGCTGTCAAATTGTCTAAAATGAGAAATAAAACATTCAGTGTGCTGCCCGCAGCATTAAGTTGCTGTCAATCTGTGGCAGTTCCACCACTTGTCATCAATTCCATCAATATCTTATGACTGAAATTAAAATGAATTCCTGTGCTGTAAAGCAAGCAGCAGCTCTCCAAGCAGCAGGACTTAGCCTGATTTCACCATTACATTTCCTTATCCTGAACAGACATGAAAGTTGCATAAGGCAAATACACCTTGTCAATTTTGGCTTACAGCCGGTGGTGTCATCGGTCAATTTAACACTCTTTTATAATAAAACTTCATCTATTTATTTATTCCGTTTTCTATACCATTCTCCCGGGGGAGCTCAGATTGGTTTTACATGAATATAATCAGGTACTTGAGCCCTTTTTCCCATTCCTGTCTGTCCTGGCAGGCTCACAATCTGTCTAATACACCCGGGGCAATGGAGGGGATTAAGGCCCAAATTCTGTAACCGGCGCCTAAAGTTAGGCTCCGATTTCGGAGGCGCTCGACTAGACAGGCGCCTATCTAAATTGAAGAACAAGCTCGATTAAAATTTTTAATCAGCACTGATCGAAACCTAGGCGCCTATCAAGAAAGCGCGATTCTGTAACAAGGCGCCTCTATAAATTTAGGCGGCCTTCAAAAAAATAGTCGCTTTGCATATTAGGCGTAGGCGTGGGCGTGGCTACGTGTTAGGCGCCTTCTTACAGAATCGCTGCTCTTAAGCGTGCTTAAGCGCTCTCATGGGCGCCTAACTTTTAGTTGTGCCTAGAGCTGGCCTATTTACTGGGCGCCTCCAAAATAGGCGCCGCTCAGCGTGATTCACTAAACTGCACCCAATTTTACTTCAATCGCACTGAACAGTGCCTATATAGGCGCCTAACTTTTGGCTGCTTCTTATAGAATTTGCCCCTAAGTGACTTGCCCAGGGTCACAAGGAGCAGATTGGGTTTGAATTAGAGGTCTCCACGGGAACGGGGATCGCGGGAATCCCGCGGGTCCCGCGGGGGTCCTGCGGGAATCCCCCTCTAACCCACGGGGACCCCCCTCTGGCCCACAGGACTCCCACGGGGATGGAAGGCTTTGGAAGCAGGGTTCGTCCATATAATATAATGGACACGTCAGCCTTAGTAAAAGAGGGGGTTTATAAGTTAATTACCTGAACAGAAAACAAAAAAAGGGTTCCACCAAAGAGATTCCACAAGGAAAACAGCAGCGCAAACACAAAAGAAACTGAGGAATTTATGATCCTATCAGAAGTAATTTCTGCTTGTTATGGGGACGGGCGGGGATGGAGGTAATTCCTTGCGGGGACGGGTGGGGACGGAGAGGATCCTGGCGGGGACGGGCAGGGACGGAGAGGATCCTGGCGGGGACGGGTGGGGACGGAGAGGATCCTGGTGGGGACGGAGAGGATCCTGACGGGGACGGGTGGGGGACGGAGAAGATCCTGGCGGGGACGGGTGGGGATGGAGAGGATCCTGGCGGGGACAGGCGGGGATGGGTGGGATTTCTGTCCCCGTGCAACTCTCTAGTTTGAATCCACAATCTCAGGGTGCTGAGACTGTAGCTTTAACCACCGCACCACACACTAACCCCCTCTTTTACTAAGGTGCGCTAACCGATTAGCTCAAAGGCATAGAGTACTTGGGTGAAGTCATGTTCTGTGAAGTAGTTTCTTATCTTTTGGAGCAGGCGGAGGTAATAGAAGGATGAAGAGACTATTTGTGAGATATGTGTTTGGAGAGTGATAGGTTTGAGTCAAGAGTAATTCCTAGGCTCCGTGTTTTGTAGTGCTGATTTCTCCATTACAATCCCCAAGAAAAGCAAGACTCCAGTTCCCTGTATGCAATGGGGTACATCCAGAACTGAAACAAAGTGTCCTACAGGAAACAGGAAGTTGCGTCAGAGGAGACTTTTCCAGCAGCCACACGCGACACGACTTCAAAGCTTCGGCTGCAATACAACACATAGCCATATAGAAATCGCTACAAAGAGAAGGTAAGGGAAAGGGGAAAGAGGGAGATGCACGGACGGATGGCAGGAGAGAGGGGGCTGCCGGACCTCACGCTCGTTCACCGCGCGTGCTCACTTCTTTAACTGCAGAGACAAGACCATTCACCGCTCCACGGGGTGGTGAATGGCCCTGTCCCTGTACTCGCAGAGACCTTTTTTTTTGTCGTCATTTAGGCGGGTTACCCGTGGCTAGCTGCGGGTAACAACCACTGTGTCATTCTCTAGTTCAATCATGTAGTATGCACCAAATTTATATATCTAGTTTTCAAAGGGTATGTACCTTAAACCAGTGTTCTTCAACCACCGGTCCATGGACCAGTGCCGGTCCACAGAAATTTCCTGCCGGACCATAGGGCCAGCAAGTGCATCAAGCCCAAACAGTGTTCTTCAACCGCCGGTCCACGGTGCGATCGATGCGGCGTTATCTTCAAGCCACCTCCCTCTTCCTAACTGATTCAGTGCACAAAGCTACGGGCAGTGGCTCCTATGGGCTTCCTGCGCCTGAACCGGAAGCCTTCTCTCTGACGTTGCAACGTCAGAGGGAAGGCTTCCAGATGAGGCACGGGACATGCAAGGTGCAATTAGTACTATTATGGGGGTGGGGTCTGGGGTGGAGAATGGGTAGAGATGGGCGGGGTCTGGCCCATGACTTAGCCCAGTGTTCTTCAACTGCCGGTCCACGGACCGATGCCGGTCCACAGAATAATTATTTTATTTCTGCCAGTCCATAAGTGTAAAAAGGTTGAAAACACTGCCTTAAACAATTAATCATCAAAATAGCTGCCAGATTTTCAGCTACTTTGTCCACAACCCCTTTGTAAAATTATATCCACTTTATCAGAATCCTCAGCGGCACCACTTAGAGCTCGATATATCTCATTGCTCTAAGCTGTATGTGTCAGATCGTCATCGGATCCAAGTTTTTTCTACTTAGACATTTTTTTTTATGTCTTTAATTTTAACGTTGCTTATGCTCATTATGAATGCCAATTAAGCTTTTTAAATAAAGTTATTTTTATTTTTTTTAGCATTTATATATCACTTATAACCTAAGTGGTTTACATTCAGGTACTCAAGCTTATAAAAGCATAAGCAACGTTTAAATTAAAGACATAAAAAAAGTCTAAGTTGAAAAAGCTTAGATCCGATGACGATCTGACACGTAAAGCTTAGAGCAATGAGATATATTGAGCTCTAAGTGGTGCCGCTGAGGATTCTGATAAAGTGGATATAATTTTACAAAGGGGTTGTGGACAAAGTAGCTGAAAATCTGGCAGCTATTTTGATGATTAATTCTCTAGTTCAAGTCACTCATTGTCCCAGGCACATTAGATAGAGTGTGAGCCCACCAGGACAGATAGGGAAAAATGCTTGAGTACCTGAATGTAAACCATAAAAATCCTTTTAGGATGTTTTTTCTTTTTGCGCTAGTTTATCTCAGTCATTTTCTCTGGCCCTAAGAAATTAATCGACATATTCCTTCAATACAAATTAACAATTAATTCTAGACAATCTTTTCCTCATTGTGTAGTAATGGCGGCCTTTCTTCTGGATGGAACGCATCAATCCCTCTGTGCGTTTCCTCCATTTCTTCTCTTGCTCAATTCGCTAATTTAGCTTTAGCATTCTCCAGGATTCTCACCTTTAGGGTTGATTTTTGTTGATTCTCTATATTTCTACCCTTTGAAGACAGAAATATGGAGAGAAGGAAAAAATCGGAACCCACAGTTTAGAAATCTGGACAAATGAAAAATTATTTCATTTGGGTCCGCCGTTTTTCTTCTATTTAGCATTTTAGCTTCTTTGCATTAACTTTTTTCCTTTTTCCATATTTCTATCACTTTTAGACATAATTTTTCTCTCTTGTTTTCTTTCCTTTGGGGGAAAACACCATTTCCATTTCTCTGATCTACTAGCCTTAAAACAAAGCTTTCTCCTCTCTCTAGACTAGATTACTATCCTTTTAGGACAGATATTTTAGTTTTCTCCAGACATTTTGCCCTTATGATAGACTATTTCTCTATCTCTAGGTTTTTAGGTGTTCAGTCTTCTAAACTTTAAAGACAGGCTTTTTACCTCTCTCTAGACTTTAAGCCTTTGGGAATAGTTTCTTCCTTCATGATGTCCTACCTTTCCGAGACTTGTTTTTAACTCCACAGATATGTATCCTTTTGTGCCAACTTTTTTTTTCATAATTCTAACTTTATTGACAGATTAAATCCCTCTCTCTAGAATTCAAGCCTTTAGACAAATCTATTCCGTCTCTTCATACTTCTCTCCTTTGTTACATACATTTTCCTTTTCTCCAGATTTCTACCCTGTGAAGACAGGCTTTTTTCTTCTGTCCAGATTTCTAAACTTTGGCTTCGGATTGTTTTCTTCTCTCCAAATTTCTGTCTTTTGGTTTAGACGTTTTTGCTCTCTCCAAGTTTTTTTTTTCCTTTTTCCAGATATCTTTCCTTTAATTACAGAATTTCCCTCTCTCTTTCTTGATTTCTAACCTTTGAAAAAAGGCATTTCCCTTTTTCCAAGCTTTTAGTCTTTAGGACAATCCTTTTTACTCTCTCCAGACTTCCCCACTAAACGTTTTGCACTATCTTGTTTTCATTCTAAATGGCTCGGAGGTTTGGGTGTGGCTATAAGGGGAGAATGAGGAGGCCACTACATCCTTTTAGAAAAAAAAAAAAAAAAAAAAACAACTTTATTTAAAAAGCTTAATTGGCATTCATAATGAGCAATGCGCTCATAAATGCCTCAAAGTGGGTGGCAATAAGTGCCCACGTGGTAAATGTTTTTAAATGGCCTCAGACTAATGGCACATTAGCACATAGCCATTTATATGAGAGGATGCTGAAAAGTTCTCAGCTCAACCAACCAGCTTCCTAAATTCCTAAATTTTGCCACTGTAGCTGAAAAGAGTGTTATCTTATTCCATGTTCGGACATAGTTTCAGATCATTGACTGAACCATCTCCACGTCATTCTCTTCTTGGTTGGGCTGGGAACTTTTCAGCACCCCCTCAGAGCAACATTCCAGAGCTGAGATTGTGATATCATAAAGCCTCATCCCACCAATGCCTAACAGCCAGCCTCATCAGTGATGTCACAATGGCTTGCTTGTCCTATACTTGGCTCATACTGAATCAGACCAATGGTCCATCTAGCCCGGTCTCCTGTCTCCAGCCATGACCAATCCAGGTTACAAGTACTTGGCAGAAACCCAAATAGTGTGAGGGGATGCTGAAAAGTTCTCAGCCCGACCAACCAACTTCTGAGCATTATTTTGCCACTATAGCTGAAAAGAGTGCTATCTTATTTCGTTAAATGCCAATGTTTTTGACATTGTTTTAGATCATTGATTGAACCATATCCACATCATTCTCTTCTTGGTTGGGCCGATAACTTTTCAGCACCCCCTCATACAAGAAAGATAAAAGGGCCTTTTTTTAAATTCTGTGGTAAAAATGGCCTTAGTGCAGTGGAAAAACCTGCGTAAGGGCACGCTGAGACCACTTTTTGCAGCAGCTTAGTAAAAGGACCCCTATATAAATAAAATTTTGTAACATATACTTGAAAGTCTAAACTTTACCCCCAGAACTATTCACTTGAAGAATGATTAAAAGTGTGCTCAGAATCACTATCTGCAGCTACTTTTATATGTGTGCGTTAACATATTATTTTAGAAATGGTGAAGCCCAATATTACATATGGAAATCCTTTCTAAAATCACTTCTATAGTTTGCAATAGCATGCAATAAAAAAAAGTGGAATTTAATATCCGAGCCTCAATGTTTGCTAAAAGCAATTCACATTATTGGTTGAAATAAAAAGGGCTCCCTACACTCTATTGTAGCAGGAAAGACTCCGGGCTGAATAACAATACAGATAGAGAACTCGATGAGGAAGCTCCATGCTGAAACTGTAGTTATTAATCTGCACAAGAGAGACGCTCAGAAATATTCCACTTTAATATCAAGCTAGCTCTGCAGCCAAGGTTAAAAAAAAAAAAAAAAGCCAACAAGAGCAGAAGTGATACACAAACAAGCACAAAAATATTGCTGATTTATCCAAGTTTCCAAGTTTTATTAAAAATTTGATAAAACGCTTATATAATTTCTAAGCGATTTACATTAAAATAAATGATACATACAAAGAAGACATATAGGGCTCCTTTTATCAAGGTGCGCTATGGGGGTTAGCGCATCGGACATTTCATCACACGCTAACCCCCGCGGCAAGCCAAAAAACTAACGCCTCGTCAATGGCTTTGGACTCCGCCCCCCTTGCTGTTCCTTTCGAGACCCTTCTGCCGCCGCTGTGCGGCGGCCCGCTTTGGACTCCGCCCCCCTTGCTGGTACATGCACTATAAAAACATCCACTTTGCGGCGCACGCTATCTCTCACTGAAGGCTTGGACACTTTGCACAGCACTTTTAGTTGTTATTGTTTTAACTACTAAGTTACTTTTATCATTTTTATTGAAGTTATTTTACCTTTGTTTTAATTGTTTTCTCCTACAGTTCCTTTCAAGACCCTTCTGCCGCCGCGCAGCGGCGGCCCGCTTTGGACTCCGCCCCCCTTGCTGGTACATGCACTATAAAAACATCCACTATGTTTTTAGGGAAAAAGTTAAGTTTACAGTAAAATGTGGGGGGTTACAACCCCCCAAACCCCCCACAACGCCGGCGAGATATGTATTAAGTAAACTGGGGGTGCTCCCCAACAAAACCCCCCCGTCGGAGCCCCTAACAACAGTAATTTTCTTCGGCACGCGCCTCCGTCTTGCACTCAGTTGTCAGCGCGCACCTTTGTCTTCCACGTAGTTGTCTATGAACCGAGATAGAGCAATCCATCCCCCCCTTGATCTTTCATCTTTAGAAAATAAAACAGCATCTAAGAATGGAGAGATTTTCTCCATCCACTCATAGGCAGCGGAACACTTTTTCATTTGGGGGGGAGGGGCCCCAAAGGCTCCGCCCTAGCCCCAGCACGACCTCTCCCCCGACTCCCCCATCTACCTTCCTTGATCGCTGTAATTTTAAGGGTTTCTTTTACTAAGGTGTGCTAGCGTTTTTAGCGCGCGCAGAATATTAGCGTGCGCAAACCCCCGCGCTACGCAAAAAAACTAACACCAGCTCAATGGAGGCGTTAGCGTCTAGCATACGCGGCATTGCTGTGCACGCTAAGCGCGCGCTAAAACCACTAGCGCACCTTAGTAAAAGGAGCCCTAAATCTTTCGGCATCCACCGCGCAGTGTCAATAAGCAGGCCTGCCCCAGAAGTCTTCATTCTGCAGTGACGCTGCCCGAAGATTTTAAATTACAGAGGCTGGGAGGAGGTGGGTGGGGTGGGGGGAGCAGAGCTATAACTGACTTTGACTGGCAATTTTTTCGGGGGCCATGTTCCCTTTTCGTCATACAAGCAGTAGTCCTTCTCTGCTAAATGCAACCGATACTTTTCTTTTTTTTAATCCCGTGGTTGATGAATGAATGGAGTTCCTTTCTGTGTTATTTCCCTATTTACAGCACAGAGATAATGTCTTCACTGCAGATCAAATCTCTTTCTTCTGACATCCTCAGTGGAAAGAACTGTTTCATATACCACCTATAAGAAAGCTATCATGTATTCAGGGATTTTTTTTTCCCACTCTGTAAGCCATCACCGCTATTATCATCATTGTTGATTTATTTCACGCTTTCCCAACTAGAACTCAAAGCATTCTACAGTAGATTAGGGTCTACAGTTTAAACATAATACAGTAAATGTATCAAGGAGATAATCAGATTGGGATAGTCAAATATAGCAAATAAATACCATCAAAGGAGCTAACTGCAATGAGGTATAACATAAGACAATTTAGTGTGCTTAAGGTAAATTATCATCCCTAAATCAAGTCTATACATTGGTTTTCTACAAAGTATCTGCTTTGTATGGGCTAGTCTTCCATACAGGTCTTCCCCACCCCCCTCACGGGTGAGTGACTAGTTAGCGGAAATATAACAAAAGCTTTCTCTGGGCACCCACAGACAGGGAACATATGGAGAAGACAGGGAGAGGGAAGTCAGAGAAAAGAAACACCACCTACATGAGATAATGTACCTCCTATGCCATTAATAATTCATGAATAGTAGACCACGGTCGACTGGTTCAAATGTTGGGAATTATCAGGGAATGAATGGAAAACAAACATGAAAATTTTATAATACCCCTATACTGCTCCATGATGCGACTGCACCTCGAATACTGCGTGCAATTCTGGTCGCTGCATCACAGAAAAGAGATAGTGGGATTAGAAAAGGTACAAATGATGGTGAGTACTTTCCACAGGGGTGGAGTTTGGGGGTTGAGCATGGGCAAAGAGTACAAATTTGTGCATAAATTATAAAATGCTATTATTTACATGCAAACTTAAATATGGATGTGGACATTTATATCAGCTCTTGAATTGGTGCCAAAGAAGGGTGACAAAAATGATAAAGAGGATGACATGACTTCACTGTGAGGAAAGGCTAAAGTGGCTAGGGCTGGATACGAGATGACTCAGGGCAGATGCGTGGAACAGCCTCCCGAAAGAGGTGGTGGAGACAGAGACTATGTCTGAATTCAAGAGGGCCTGGGATAGGCACATGGGATCTCTTGGTGAAAGATAATGGTTACTGCGGATGGGCAGACAAGATGGGCCATTTGGCCTTTATCTGCTGTCCTGTTTTTATGTTACTAAAGTTCTTTGATGTCACAATGCAGGTAAAGAGCCTTAGCCAATAGGGAGAGGAAGTGGACCCATTTCAGAGTTGCTAGAAGCAGACCAGGAGATGCCCATGGAGCTACAAGGAGAGTTGGCTCCTGAAGATTTGTGTGTGACTTCTGAGCTGATGGAAGTAGGCTTGGCAACCATTTTGAAGGACTGAGCTGTAGAACTGTGAGTTGTTCATTTTTTGTTTGCTATTTTGGCTGAGGTTGTGGTTTTTGTCAGCCTGGGACATTGGCTGCTTGACCTGTGGGGGTTGTTTTTCTATTTGTGTTCTCTGCACATTTTGTTAAGAAGCTGCAAGTGCCTTTTAGTGGGGAGAAGTTTGCCAACAACTGGGAGGGTTTTTTGAAAGCTGTTTTGTGCTTTTTGGTCAGGCAAACTTGAGGCACTCCCCTAGACCCAGCAATGCTAAAAGATAAGCTGGAGGCTTTTCTATTTAAAACTGATTGAACATTAGTGTACCATAGCAGGAAGCTGAACTTTTTGGAACCTGCTAGGAGCAGGCTTTTGGAAACCTTTATGGAAAAGGAGCTCTGTGGAGAGTAGAACCACAGAGAAGATTCTGTTTGCATTGGGAGTGGAAATCCTGAACTTACCCCGAGTTTTCTTGGGGAGTTTTGTTTTGCAAACTATAATGAATTTGGATTCGGCCATTTTGTTTTCTTTTTTTCATTTGGGCATTCTGACATTAAATTTACCTGTGAGAACTACATCCTGGGAACTTTGTGGATGGGTTTTTCTTTTCTTTGATTATAATTTACATTGTCTGCAGGGTGACTCCATACACAGTTTTTAGCTGTAACCACTAGCGGCACTGAGGAGTCACATTGCTAGGCTCTAGTGCTGGTTACAGGTGGTACCCCCATGTGCCCTCCTCTCTGTTTCCCTACCCCCTGTATCTTCTGCGCCAACCCCTTGCGCCCTCCTCTCCCCGCACCATACTCGCGCTGGCTTTCTCTCTGATGTCACTCCCTGGCTCCACGACCCAGAAGTGATTTCAGAGGCCAGTGCGAACAGCAGGTTAGAAGTAGTTGCTCATGCTGGTGAAGATTTCAAATAGGTACAGGGGTGTGTGTGTGTGGGAAGGAAGAGTGCGAGCCTGGTGCAGGAGCGTATACCAAAATGGCATCCAGGGCAGTCTGCCCCTCCCCCCCCCCCCGACTACGCCACTGTCTGACACCACACTTTGAAGAATTGTGCTAACACAACAGGCAGATTGCTCAGGGGTCTCAAAGTCCCTTCTTGAGGGCCACAATCCAGTCGGGTTTTCAGGATTTCCCCAATGAATATGCATGAGATCTATGTGCATGCACTGCTTTCAATGCGTATTCATTGGGGAAATCCTGAAAACCCGATTAGATTGCGGCCCTCGAGGAGGGACTTTGAGATCCCTGCCCAGACACACAGATATGTCAGTTGTTCAACTCTTCTGATGTGCTCTATTCTTCTTTCAACTCCTAAACTGGACTATAGTATGTTTTTCTGTTCTAGGCCAGGTTTGCTCATATACTTTTGGAAGCCAGCAGAAGGAACCAAAAGAAAAAGAACTCCAAGCATGCTCTTAAGTATGTGCATACAATCTCCTCCCCCCTCTTTTAATTGTGTGCATACAATTTTGTTCTCCTCCCGCCCATTTTAATTGTGTACATACAGTTTTGTTCTCCTCCCCCCTTTTGTGTGTGCATACAATTTTGTTCTCCTCCCCCCCTTTTAAGTGTGTGCATACAATTTTGTTCTCCTCCCCCCTTTTTAAGTGTGTGCATACAATTTTGTTCTCCCCTCCCCCTTTTACAAAAGCATAGCGCGGTTTTTAGCACCTGCCACGGCAGTAACAGCTCCTACACTCACAGAATTCCTATGAACGTAGGAGCCGTTACCACCGCGGCTGGCGCTAAAAACCGTGCTGTGCTTAAGTAAGATGGGAGGGGGGGTCTTAATTTTCAGTTTTCCATGTCCTACAAATTCTATCGCAAATATTTTTGCATCACTGAGTGGCTTTTCAGGGTCACTTTAAAAGCTTTTCAAAAGCCCATGCCAAAAAATGATTTGGGTTGAGTTTTATGTCGTAGATCTCTAAACAGAACAATGTCTGAAACATTGCTCTAACATCTGGGATCTTCCCTTCTAGTTCTAGATGCCATAGATGGATGGTAGATCGTGGATGGTTGCAGTGTGCTGTAATACTTTAGTTATGAATAATAGTTTTCCAGTCCAGTAACAGGACATACCATAGCTCTAAATCATTGCCTGTCCAGTGTTAAATGTGCAGTAAGTGCCAACCCTCCAGTCTCAAATCTTTCTACCACATTTATGTGGAAGAAACACCAGGATTCAAAATCCATTAATTAGTAGCTTGCCATAATGGTTAAGGGGCCTGTTTTCAGACAACTAATTGTCCTTTTTTTTTTTTTTTTTACAAAGGGGAAAGTTGTGTTCTTTTTAGGAGAGCTTAGCAAGCAGATTGCTCCCCAGGACTCCCTGCCAGTATCAGTGCGGTACTGCCTTCCAAACCGAAACTTTCCAAAATTCTCCTTCAAACCCGCCTCAAAATTTGTCTTCATTTGCAATAAAATCTTGCTCTCAGATATTTGAAACTCGGTTAAATGAAATCTCTGTTCCTTATACTAACATAGGAACGCTGTCAATTTTAAAATGCCTAAATCTTTCATCCCAAATCCAAGAACAGCATAAATTCTGCCCCAAAAATAACTTACGAGTTGGCTTCTACTGGGGAAATCAACACTGTTCCCATTTTTTTTTTTAAACAGTACTTCTCAATCAGACTTTCTCTCCAGACATACTCATTCTCAACTCATTAAAGAAAAATTATCAAAAAGTGTTCCAAAACACTTCTCACTCACTTCCTCATAAAATACCAGTTTAACCTCCCTGTTTTTAGGCTCACACTTTGGAGCACCCTGTTCTGTCAGCCATTGGTCCCCAGCTGATAGTAAAGGAACCCAGGCTGTGACATCATAGCCTTCCTGTGCTAGCTGCCAGGAGACTAACATGAGCAAGCCCTCAAATAGTTTATTCCATCTCTAAATGCAGTGCCCAAAGAAACAGTTTCCCTATTGCATACACTCACCCGATCTCATACACACTCACCCATAAAATAGCACAGTACTCCCCCGAAATTCACGGGGGTTCCTGAAAAACCGCGAATGCGAGTTTTTCACCTGTCAAAAGGCAGGGGAGGCAGGAGAGGGTAGCTGGAGAGGCAGGAGAGGGCCGGCGGGTGAAGAAAATCACTCGCGGTCTGCTCCGACTGCCTCTTCCTGTAGTAAAGTCAGGCTACACCAATCAGGAGCTGCTTTGACATACAGCTCCTGATTGGTGCAACCCGACTTTACTACAGGAAGAGGCGGTCGTAGCAGACCGCGAATGAGTGAGTCCACAATTTGCTAACCGCAAATTCGCGTGGGAACACTGTATATTAAAAACAGTGCTTTACAAAAAAAATACTGCCAGTACAGCTGTGCAATCAGCTCTCAGTGTGCAGAATGCACAAGGCAGCTTTGGGCTGTATTCTAACCCCTCTTTACCATTGCCAGGGTCTCCCTCTGCACATACACTAGCCCCAAATCTTTCTGCAATGCTTTTTTCTTAATGCAACTTTAACTGGCTGCCTGCTCTGTTCACAGTGGCGTAGTGAAGGGGTGCGGACCACCCCAGGTGCCATGTCAGTGGGGGCGCTGGCACCTCTCCACCTCGCCACACCATGCCACACTCGTGTCATCCCTCCCCCCCATACCTCTGTGCCAGCCTAGTTCCCCTCTGAATCACTTTTGGGTCACAGGGCCAGGAAATGACATCAGAGGGAAATCCATTGCTGGAGCAAGGACCATTCTGCAGAAGTCACTTATGCTGGCAAAGATTTCGAGGTACATGGGGGAGGGAGAGTGTGAGTTTGGAGTGGGGGCGGAAAGGAGCCGGGGGACGGAAGGAACGGGGACATGGAGAGGAGGGCGGGTGCAGGGGGGTGCCACCGCACCAGGCGCCTCCTACCTTTATTATGCCACAGTCTGCTCCTATATACCTTCTGCACCCCCAGCTCAGTGTAAGCACTTTTTTTTAACCTGCTTATATCATCACTAGTATTTTAGCCCGTTACATTAACGGGTGCTAGAATATATGCCTGTCTGTCTTTATTTCTGTCTCTCTCTCCCTCCCGCTGTCTTTCTTTCTGTCTGTCTCTGTCCCTAGCCCCCTTTGTCTGTCTGTCTTTCTGTGTATCTCCCTGCCCTTGTGTCTTTCTTCTTTTCTTTCTGTCTCCCTTCCTCCCGCTGTCTGTCTCTCTGTCTTTCTATCTATCTGTCTCTCTCCCTGCCTCCTATGCAGCAGCATTTCTCTCCCACCACTTCCCTGTGCAGCAGCAGTAGCGTTTCCTCTATCCCCCTTTCTCTTCCCACGGTCTGTCCAGCTCCCTTAGTGCCTTTCCGCCCCCCCCTTCCCTTCCCTTCCCGCGGTCCCGACTACGAACCTGGCGATTCCAGCAGCGTATGCAGCAGTCTTCACACGCTGCTTCGGGTCCTTCTACTGCCCTGATTTACTCTGGCACGTCCCTGATGACATCATCAGAGACGCGGCAGAGCAAATCAGGGCAGTAGAAGGGCCCGAAGCAACGTGTGAAGACTGCTGCAAACGCAGCTGGAATCGCCAGGTTCGTAGTCGGGACCACGGGAAGAGAAGGGAAGGGAAGGGGGGTGGCAAAGGACTCGGGTCCCAGGCAGCGGGGTCAGCGCAAGAGACGGGGCGGAAAGTTGCTGGGCTCCTCGGGTCTGTCGCGGAGGCCGGGCCGGCTCCATTTCTCGGTTCATCCCAGGGAAGGGGGAGGGGGGCAGGAGGCGCTCTTTGTGCCCCAGCCCTTCGGAGGGTGTGTGTGAGTAGCCGGGAGTCCTAGGCGGTGACAGGGGCTGCGGCGGCCATCTCCGAGTGACACCAACTCTCGCTTCTCCTTTTCTGTCACTCCCTGATCGTAGCCCCATGCCCTCTGACGACTGGCACACTTTTATTTTCCCCCTCTGTGGCTGCCTCTAAATGTCCCGCCGCCGAACGCGCCTGTCGCATCTCTAGCGCACCTTCGGATACGTAGTAAGCACGCATGCGCACTCTTGCCGGCACATCTCGATAGATCAGATCTCCGGGAACACGCGGTGAGAGTGCGCATGCAAGCTTAGCGTTTTATTATTACAGTTGTTAGAATCACAGGGCTAATACATCTCTAGGCAAAGGAATGTGTTAAACAGGGAAAATGGAATTACATTGAGACATCTTCATATTAGGAGACGTTAAGTAGAAGTCCAAAATCTGGACTGCTCGGGGATTGGGTCAGTTAAGAGTTCTGGATTTTCTGGATTCTCAGGCAGTACCTTTAAAATTCAGCATCTAGCTGTCTCTCTCTTCCCCATCCAGCATCTCTCTCTGTCTGTCTGTCTGTCGGTCTCTCTCTGTCTGTCTCTGTCTCTCTCTCTCTGTCTTATCCCTTTCTAGTTGTCTCTGCAGCTAAGAGAATGGCAGGAGTCTCAGGTCCCCAGGGCCCCCCTTGTGGCTACGCCACCCCCTGCATGGTTTGGCATCTCTCCCTTCCCCCTTAGCCCTACCCTTGGTTCTCTCTCGCGCTCCATCCCAACCCCTGGTGTACTGTACCTTTTCAAAAAAGGAAATGGATTATATTACTGGGCTGCATAATTACGTTCAAAGAAGAAAACGGAACAAACACTTGAATCTATCAGACAAATAAATACAAATATATGTCATAAAACCACATCTTATTCTGTACTTCACGGATTCCCTGTCTTGTGCATAAAAACCCTTCAGATGATCTGTTTATTTTGAAATATCCATAATGAATATTCATTAGATATATTTGCACACCTCAGCCTAGTTCTTGGACCCAATTTATGCACAAATGTATCATCTTAATTAATTATGGATATTTTGAAAAGCAAACTTGTCCTGAAGGTTTGGAGGAAGGGGATAACAAAGCAAGCTTAGTACAACAGCTCTAGACAAAGACCCAGATTAGTGGTGCCAAAAGTTAGGCTCCTAGATCGACACACCTAACCAATCTAGGCACCTAACTTAATTTTTTTTATTAGCAAAATTAACACTGATATTTGAAGTGCCATGAAAAACCAATTTTAAAAAAAACATTTTAAAGAGTTAATTAGCTGGTAGGTGCCTACTATTTCGAGAATGACATCTACACCAAGGCGCCTACGCTGATGATATTCAACTCCTACATCCTTTGAACCTAAACACCCCAGGAGATATTCAAGAACGACACCCCAAACTTGATCAAATCAGCTCATGGCTGAATCAAAACGTGCGTGCTTTGAATATCGAGAAAACCAAAGGCGTCTTGTTCCCCCGTACAGACGAGGAAGAACATCTGGAGTACTGTGTCCAATACTGGTCGCCGTACCTCAAGAAGGACATGGCGGTACTTGAGGGAGTCCAGAGAAGAGGGACTAAACTGATAAAGGGTATGGAAAACTTCTCATATGCTGACAGGCTGAAAAAGCTGGGGCTATTCTCCTTGGAAAAGCGGAGACTTAGAGGAGACATGATAGAAACCTTCAAAATCCTGAAGGGCATAGAAAAGGTAGACAGGGACAGATTCTTCACACTGTGGGGAACCACAAGTACAAGGGGGCACTCGGAGAAATTAAAAGGGGGCAGGTTTAGAACAAACGCTAGGAAGTTCTTTTTCACCCAGAGGGTGGTGGACACATGGAATGCGCTTCCGGAGGCCGTGATAGGACAGAGCACGTTACAGAGCTTCAAAGAGGGTTTGGATAGGTTCCCAGAGGAAAAGGGGATTGAGGGGTACAGATAGGAGTTGAGGTAGGTTATAGGAATAGTCAAGGAGTTGAGGTTATAGTCAAGGACCATTGCACAGGTGATGGGCCTGGAGGGCCGCCGCGGGAGCGGACCGCTGGGCGGGATGGACCTCTGGTCTGACCCAGCGGAGGCAAATTCTTATGTTCTTAATTACGCCCATCTGTATCGAAGCTACCCCAAAACAAATGGATTTGAAGATAAAATTACTAGGAGTCATCCTCGACAACAAACTCTCCTACCACAAACAGATAAGCTCAGTCATCAAGAAATGCTTCATTAAACTAAAATTGATGCTCTCCATTTCCACTCTCATAGACCCTCCATCTCTAAACATCCTTATTCGTTCCCTAAAGGAAATCTGCCGATTACAAATCCTTCAGAACACTGCTATAAAACTTATCCATAAAGCGACAAAAATTCAATCATGTAGCATCTTTACTCTGCAATGCTCACTGGCTACCTATCTCCCACCATATCGCCTATAAATGACTCTTTCTCACTTTTAAAACTAAGCTCGCAAACGCCCTGCTTTCGTCGATAAATTCATTATTCCTTACTTTTCTTCAAGAACACTAACCCCCTCTTTTACCAAGATGCATTAACCGATTAGCGTGCGCTAAATGCTAATGTGTCCATAGACTAACATGCATGCGTTAACGTTTAGCGCGTGGTAATCGGTTAGCGCACCTTAGTAAAAGAAGGCCTAAGATCAAGCTCTCGGAACTTAATAGTAATCCCCCCCCCCTCCATTCGCGACATCGTCTATGACGCAGTCCGTAAATCAATCATCTCCGTTATGGCCCCAACACTTTGGAACGCAATGCCCCATGACTTCAGACAAAAATCCTCCCTAATGATATTTAAATCTAAACTAAAAACTTTTTTCCGGGAAAACCAGACTGCTTTCTCAATAAAAATTATTTGCAAAAAAAAAACCAAAACGTTTTTATTCCAAGATGCCTTCCATACTTGATAAAATACTCATCTCCCAGGAACGAAAAATATAGCCCTCAATTGTGCTTCCCTTTCCCCCTCCCTCACTCTACTGTAATTTACAGTACTTCTCTTCCCTTTCTTTTTTTTCCTTTTGGATTCGTCAGTCCTGTTTGTCTGTGAGCGCTCCTCAATTTTTTTAGGGTACTTTTTTGTAAAAGCTTTTTACTATATTATAAACCGTCTAGATCAGGGGTCTCCAAAGTCCCTCCTTGAGGGCCGAATCCAGTCGGGTTTTCAGGATTTCCCCAATGAATATGAATGACATCTATGTGCATGCATTGCTTTCAGTGCATATTCATTGGGGAAATCCTGAAAACCCGACTGGATTCGGCCCTCATGGAGGGACTTTGGAGACCCCTGGTCTAGATACTTGTGATAGACGGTATATCAAGAAACGATTAAACTTGAATAGTTAGAAACAGATTTGGGGTGGATTTGGAGCAGATTTTGGGTTTCACTTAGGTACTAGTAGGCGCCTACTCTATGCACACTCATTTAGGCCAAGAAAACTCTGGCCTATATGACAGCGTGGCTAAGAATGCTTAAGCACCGCTAAGCATGATTCCATAAACAGCACCTAGCGGATGATTAATGATCGTGCTCAAAGGTACTTAGGAGCTGGCTGCTGTTTACCGAACCAGGGCCAAAGTGTACATCTGGTATTTTTAAGGTTCAAAATCGGATACAGTACAAGTCCAAAAGACTGCCTGAGAATCCGGACCTTATTTATTTATTAAAAAAATATATAGACCGCATACAACTATGCGGTTTCCATATCACATACATAAAATCTTGCTTCCCTGCGATTATCACATATAACATAGACAGGGGGTGGGTAAGCAGAGTGGGCAGACTTGATGGGCTGTAGCCCTTTTCTGCCATCATCTTCTATGTTTCTATGTTTCTATGTCAAGACAACATCGTTAATCGTCCCTGTTATAATAGCGATAGAGCACAAATTCAATCAATTCAGAAGTACACACAAGCTTTAAATCATACATTGATGTCGGAAAAATTCTAGAAGGCGATTATCAACTGAAATATACCTTAGCTTAAGAAGACATTGACAAATAATTGAGTTTTCAGCATTTTATTAAAATTCATCCTCCCCCATACAAAACCACAGGATACCAGGCAAGGCATTCCATAGTTCTACGCCAGCCACAGATATCATTGATGCTCCGATCCTAGCATGCCTAATCGACATTCTACCCTCCAAACTTAATTTCATCCCATTTACATCTCTAAGCTCTCTTCTCCGTTTATAGATGTCAAAGAATTCTTGTAAGATCTTTGGGGAAGCAGGATACAATGTCTGATGTATGAGCGCAACCGTCTTAAACTGCGCTCTTTGCTGCATAGGTAACCAGTGTAGTTTCTTCAACACAGGAGTTATATGGGTACTTCTTGGAACTCCTGTGATTAATCTTGCAACGGAGTTGATAAGCATTTGCAAAGCCCTCAACTTCTCTTTCACAACTCCTAAGTATAGTGAATTACAATAATCCACCCTACTCAGGATCAACGTCTGAACCACAGTACAGAAATCGTGTGCTGGTAATATTGGCTTCAATCTATAAAGCATTTGAAGTTGCATGTATCCGAACCGCATGAGAATCCAGACTACAAGTGCTGCACACCTCCCGCATTCCTTCACGCATGGTGTGGCATCTCTCCCTCCTCTCCCGGCCCTGCCCGCGGCTCTCTCTTACTCCCTAGCCCAATCCCAGTGTACCTTTTCAGTAAGCTATGCTACAATGCCAGTGGCAGACTTACTCACAGGTGCCTCTGGCCTGCATCACACCTTTTGCCTCTGACCCATCCCACCCCTTTTGAAAACAGGAAGTTGGATCAGAAGGAGCAGGATGTGTCAGAGGGAAAGGCCCATTGCAGGCCAGAGGCAGTCATGAGTAAGTGAGAGAGAGCTGCAGGCAGAGCCAGGAGTTGAGGGAGAGATGCCCATATGGGGGGAGGGAAGGAGAAGGTGTACAGCACTTATAGTCCAGATTCTCAGGTGGTCTGGAAATTATAACAAAGTAACATAGTAAATGACGGCAGATAAAGACCTGAACGGTCCATCCAGTCTGCCCATAAGTTATACCCATTAAAAAAAAGACATGATTAGATTAACTTGTCTCTTCTTTGATATTTCTGGGCCTTAGACTGTAAAGTCTGGCATTGTCCTAGGATCCAAATGCTGAAGCTGCCGTCCAAGCTCACTCCAGCCTATCCAAACATCCCGTTGTTTGTAGGACATCTACCGTAAAGTCTGGCCAGTAGCGTCCTCCTGTTCCATCTTAGTGGCGCTCACATTGATGCCCACCCCAGCCCACCCTACACCGAATCACCATATATGGGACACAGACCCTAGAGATCTGTCCAATACCAGCCTTAATCCTTCGTTTTCTAATTAGAGATCCTCTATTAATTTTCAAGGGTCCAGATTCTCAAGCAGTCTGGATTTCTGGCATCTGGATTTTTGGACTTAATCCTTCGTTTTCTAATTAGAGATCCTCTATTAATTTTCAAGGGTCCAGATTCTCAAGCAGTCTGGATTTCTGGCATCTGGATTTTTGGACTATATTTTTGGACTGTATCTGATTTTGAACTTTATAAAAAGACCAGGTGTACACTTTGGCCACAGTTGTTGCACCGAGCTGGCTCTTTTTTTCTCCCTTCCTCCAAACCCTCATGACAAGTTTGCTTTTCATAATATCCATAATTAATGAGCATGATAGATATATGCATAAATTGGGTCCAATAACTAGGTTGAGGTATGTAAATATATCCGATGAATATTCATTATGGATATTTCAAAATAAACAGATCATCTGAGGGGTATCTAAGCACAAGACAGGGAATCTGTGAAGTACAGAATAAGATGCGGTTTTATGACATATACAGTAATTGAATGTATTTGTCTGATACATTCAAGTATGTTTGCTCTGTTTTCTTCTTTGAACATAATTATGCAACCCAGTTATACTGTATAATCCATTTCCTTTTTATTTTTTTTGATGGTTCATGCCATTTTCTACTGCTAGTGAAAATTCCTCTTTAGGACTGTTCCTGGACAATGACTTTTGAGTGACACACCGCAGTCTTGGGCCAGTAATATATTACTAAGTAATATCTTATGGTTTATTTATTATAATTTTAATATACTATATTTACTGAGGAGATAAGAAAGTAGTGAACAATAGCTGAGAGGAAAGAATGTCAGTTGTCAAAAGAAAATAAATTGAAGGAAAAGATAGAAAAAGTAATAGTGGCAGTAATATACTAATGAGAATATATTAGTGGCAACGAGTGTCCAGTGTTGGGTAAGTCACTTTCCAACAGAAATTTAAAACACTCACCAGGAGTGGAGTAGCAGCAGACTGAGCTCCTGGGTTCAAGTCCCACAAGAGCTCTAAATCCTTTATATACCACTTATAGCCTGAGGGGCTCATAATCGAATCACTAAATCGAAACACGTCTAAATCGGCACGTGAACGATTAATAAGGCAAGTTGCCCAAGCGCCAATAACTGAAACGGGTTTGAGACACATTTAAAAACAGCTTAGGCCTCTTCAGTGCTGCTGTACGCCTAGAGCTGAAAGGGGCGTTTTATGAGTAGTGGTGAGGACGAGATCTGGGCGGGACGTGGGCTGACCTCGACTTTGTTGTACTGCAAGAATAACCGAAAGTGTAACGAGGCTGCCTGGACGGAACTTGTACGTTATGACTTAGGTGATGTAAAAGCAGGTCTAAGTGCCCAGAAAGTATCCAAAGTCACTAGATAAGCACTGCAGACACTGCAGACCCCCCCCACATTCCCCCAGTGATCACTGACACCTCCCCCAACACCATAAAAACGGAATAAAAACGTACATGCCTGCCTCCAGAACATCAGCACCTGGCGTAGGAAAGCCATTGGGGCTATTGGGGTTGTAGACAGGTGGGTCTAGTAGGTTTTGGGAGGCTCACCATGACCTATAAGGGAGTTCTGGTGAGATGTTTATATGGCACCCTTTTTGTGAAGTTCGCAGCAGTGCCCCACTACTGTGGGGCCATGTCTGGGTGTCCAGTCCATCACTGTGCTGGCCCCTCTCGCGTCCAAAAGGTCTTGTTCTAGGTGTTTTTGACTTGGACAAATTTTTGGACGAGAATGGGGTATAAAGATAGGCAACTTAGCGGTCTGGCCGATCAAACGGCTGGACGTATATTTAGACGATTTTCGAAAAAAGAAATATTTTGGACGTATTTTTCGGGAATGTTCTTTAGACACTGCCGACTTTGGGCGACTAGTGATTTAGGCCCAAAATGGACTTAGACATATCTTTTGATTATGCCCTTCCTTGATTATGGTTTACATTCAGACACTCAAGCATTTTTTTTTTTAATCTGTCCTGGTGAGCTCACATTCTACCCAATGTACCTTAGGCAATGGGGGAGTAAGAGACTTGCCCAGGGTCACAAGGAATAGCATGCGATTTGAACCCACAACCTCAGGGTGCTGAGGCTGTAGCCCTAACCACTGCACCACACACTCTGTTGGCCAAGGTAAACAAAACTTGCAATTGTGAGCCCATTAGGGACAGAGAAAGTACCTGCATATAGTGCCTGATTCTCTATAAGATGCCGATCTCAGCGGATGCCTAAGAGGCGGCCACTAATCGCATGCCAATCGCTCATTGGCGTCCATCAGAGAATTGCTTTTACATCGCTGAACAGACACCTTAAATGCAGGCAATCAGTTTGCCTACATTTAAGGTGTCTGTCTCACGCCTAGGGAGACGCAAAGGGACGCTTGAAATCATGCCTACCTTGGGTGTGCATCTCCATAGACGTACTACAGATGCCTACAATCTAGGCGTCCTTCATCACATAACTTTATTTAAAAACGTGCATCCCGATTGGCTGCCAGATGAAGGTAGGATGTCTATCACCGCCTACAATCAGGATGCGTGTTTTGAGAAATAATTAATAGTAGTTACAGTTACTAGTCTGGGTAGGATACTGTATTACTTGTAAAAGTGATATATTATTTAGTAATATCGTGCTTCCCTGAAAATTAAGACCTACCCTGAAAATAAGCCCTAGCATGATTTTTAAAGATGCTCCTAATATAAGCCCTACCCCAAAAATAATCCCTAGTTAAGATCGACCCCCGCAGTATCCCCTGAATGTCCCTGACACTCCTTGACTCCATCTCTAGGTTAAAAAAAAAATCCAGGATTCCACTATTTCTGGGCTTCCATCCCCCTGTGCAGCAGAACCCCACTGACCCTCCCCACCATGAGACTGACAAACCTCCGAGGCATCCAAAAACAGTGACGGTGGGAAGGGCACGAAGCAGCCCATTCAGAGGCTGCCACCGCTGCAGTTTTTTGATGCCTCGGAGGTATGTCAGTCTCACAGTGGGAGGGTCGAGGGGATTCTGCTGCAAAGGGGGATGGGAGGGAGGGATAGAAAGATGCTGCACAAGGGGATGGGTGAGGGGAGGAAAGATGCTGCACATATTGGGCGAGGGGGAGAAAGGAGAGAGGAAGAATTGGGGTGGAAGAGAGGAAGGAAGAGATGATTGTTGTACATGAAAAAAATAAGACATCCCCAAAAATAAGTGTGTTTTTTGAACCCAAAATTAATGTAAGACCCTGTCTTATTTTTGGGGAAACACGGTATATTACACCCAACTCAGCGCACACATGAACAACTCAATGCACTGGGCTTTGTAAAAGACCACTAGATACAATGTAGCACGTGAGAATTACTGAAAATCTGACTTCTCTGTTAACATCTACACCTCAGTATGTGACAAATAGAAATATGTGCTGGGTTTTTGTTTTACGAATACAAAAGACTATAAGATGACACAATTTCTTGTGCACATTCAACTGAGGGTTATCCATCAGTCAGTACGTATGAGTATGCATGGTCCTGACATTTTATAAAGACTGATCACGTAAAGGTGTATGGCTTGAATGAAAACCCAAACAATCCATCAAATATAATGGATGCAGCCAAACCTCTCATGCCCTTGGCATAATCTGTAAGATAAATTCTGACTGAATTGTCTAGAAACTCTTTTTAGGTATATTATACTCAACAAAATATATGGAGTCATCTTCTCTCTGTCTTTCCTTCTTTGTTATGCATGGGTATATACCAGGGATCTCAAAGTCCCTCCTCGAGGGCCGCAATCCAGTCGGGTTTTCAGGATATCCCCAATAAATATACATGAGATCTATTAGTATACAATGAAAGCAGTGCATGCAAATTGATCTCGTGCATATTCATTGGGGAAATCCTGAAAACCCGACTGGATTGCGGCCCTCGAGGAGGGACTTTGAGACCCCTGGTATATACTATACAGATAGATACACTTCTCCCTCCGTATTCGCAGTTTCATCATTTACGGTTTCGATTATTAAAGGTTTTTAGCTTGCTGGCTCCTTCCCCCTCCCCCCCCCCATTACATCAGCTTGCATAGAGAAATCGCTGATTCCTGGCACTTTCTTCACCGTGTTTTGCTTCTCCTTCAGGAACAGGCCAGGACTCCCACCATGTTATTCGCGGTTTCACCATATTCACAATGGTTTTTAATAGAAAACAGCGAATAACATATGAAAAAGTTATTGGCGGTTTTTCTGTATTTGCGGTTCTGCTAATCCCCTATCACAGCGAATACGGAGGGAGAAGTGTATAAGCATATCAGAAGAGCTCCGAAATTTCTATAGGGCATCTAGATCAGAAAATTAACATTTAGGTCTGTGTGAGCATATTTTATGAAACACACACACTCAAAACGGAAGACCAACCAAAACGCTTACGTGCAAAGAAAGTTCAATACCGGCTAGTTCGTGGTGACTGATATCATAGGCATAAAAAAAAACAACTTCCACTCAGTAATAGCAAACTTTAGCCATTCTTTTTCTTTTTTTCCCCCCAATATTTTTATTAATTTTATATGATAATAACAAGATAAACAAACAAAAAAAAAAAGAGAGCGATTGTTGATTTTCCCCTTTTGATAATACATGTCCAGGGTGGGTGGATGGGAGGGGCGGGAGTGGGCAGATTTTTTTTTTTTTTTAATTTTGAGTGCAAATTTTTGAATAAGTAGAAGGGGGGATGATATATGTATTTGTCATAGAATATAATTCTGATTGAATTTAAGTGCTGTTAAAGTGTAAAATGATTGTATATGTTGCACTTATTTATGGCTTTAAAATGAATAAAGATTTAGAAAAAAAAAAAAAGCACATATATTATCTAAAAAAACCCAAACAAAAACAAAACAATATAAGAACATAAGCAATGCCTCCACTGGGTCAGACCTGAGGTCCATCGTGCCCAGCAGTCCGCTCATGCGGCGGCCCAACAAGTCCAGGACCTGTGCAGTAATCCTCTATCTATACCCCTTTTTCCAGCAAGAAATTGTCCAATCCTTTCTTGAACCCCAGTACCGTACTCTGCCCTATTACGTCCTCTGGAAGCACATTCCAGGTGTCCACCACACGTTGGGTAAAGAACTTCCTAGCATTTATTTTAAATCTGACCCCTTTCAACTTTTCTGAATGCCCTCTTGTTCTTTTATTTTTTGAAAGTTTGAAGAATCTGTCCCTCTCTACTCTTTCTATGCCCTTCATGATCTTGTAAGTCTCTATCACATCCCCTCTAAGTCTCCTCTTCTCCAGGGAAGAGACCCAATTTCTCCAATCTGTTTCAGTTTTAGTTTTTTATTCATTTTTCATATAACAACAAGTGTATCACATAAATTTATACAATTTCATTGAGTACACACTTGATAATCCTTCATAGATCATTGTAAATACAACATATTATTATATAATACTGTACTATAATATTGAAAAAGCATATCATACTTAATAAGTATACCAACTATTACTCTAATTATAAACCCACCCCCTCCCCTTCCTTTGAAAATTGCATACAATATGACAAGATATAATGATGAATTGTTTATATTATGATATGAATAAAATAAACCCACCCACACCCCCTCTTATCCAATATCTTATTATGGGAAAATTGCAAAAGTCTGTTAATGGTCCCCAAATCTTCTTAAACTTATCTATATATCCTCTTTGTGTTTCAAATGTACGCTCCATTTTATATATATGGCATACTGAATTCCACCAAAAGTTATAATTTAACCTGTCATAGATTTTCCAATTGTGTGTTATTTGTTGAACTGCGACTCCAGTTAATATAAATAAAAGTTTGTTGTTATTTGAAGAAATTTGACTTTGTGCTCTCATTGCTGTGCCAAATAGAATCGTATCATATGTCAAGGCTACCGGGTTATCCAACATCCTATTTATTTGAGGCCAAATTGATTTCCAAAATAATAATATAAATGGACAATAAAATAAAAGATGATCTAATGTCCCCGGCTCAAGATGACAGTGCCAGCATCTATTTCTCCCATCTCTCAGCGTATGAAAGGTTTTCCATCCCCTTTATCAGATGCGTCGCTCTCCTCTGAACCCTCTCGAGTAACGCCATGTCCTTCTTAAGGTACGGTGACCAATACTGGACGCAGTACTCCAGATGCGGCGCACCATTGCCCGATACAACGGCAGGATAACTTCTTTTGTTCTGGTACAAATCATGGATGCTATATGCATAGCAAAACTAAACTAACTAAACAAAAAAACAATACTGAGCATTTAACACGTGCTAATCTTTAGCGCACGCTAAATCAGTTAGTGTGCGATAAATCAATTTGCGGGCTTTAGTAAAAGGACCCCTAAGAACAAATTATAATAATGATGGCAAAAATTGTATGCTCAAGAGGAGTTTGGTGGTATGCTTGATATTTGAGTCTCTGATGATAATATAGAGTAGCCCGAGACCCCGTGTCGATGGGCGTAGAATAACACAGGGCTGGCTGGCCTGCGTGTTGCCCATCGGCCGGGGCGGTAGGAGGGGCGGTGATAGTGGAGGGGCGGTCGGATTGGAGGGGATTAGTGCAGGGGATTCAAAGGGATTGGCAGAAACGGGAGCGCGCGGTGGGGGGGGGGGCGAGTGACCTGATAAAAGGGGGAGGTGTGGAGGAATCAACCGTCGTGGGTCCTCCTGAGGCGAATTTCACGTGGCGTTGCGTTCCGGGCCCCCTTTTCTGGCTGGTGTAATGGCGGATCGATCGGCGGTGGCGAGGGAGCGGGAGCGCGACGAGGCCGAAATTTCGTTTCGGGCGGGAGACTCGCTGGTGGAGGACCCGGCGGAGCAGGTGGGTGTCGTGGGCGAGCAAGACCGGAGCAGGCCGAAGCGACGCTCTAAATCTGCTGCGCTTTCGGTGATCGCTTCGGCTTGCTCGGCGGGAGTGGGGAGTGGGCGGGCTTCTGGGTCAGCGAGGCCGGAGCGCGTTGCGACGGCGAAGGGGGCTGGGCCCAAAAAGTGCTTGGGGAAGACGAAGTCGGGCAGGCAGGCGTCGGCCCGGCCTGTGGACCGCAGCGGGGCGGCTCCTGGCTTTGCTCAGGAGTCGGTAGAGGAGGCACACGGTGCAGGACCAGCCCCTTCCACAGGGTTGGTGCAGCCGGGGTTGCTGGGAGCAGCTTCTGCGCCTAGTGCAGAAATATTGCATGCTACACCAGGGTTGGGGGCGGATAGGTTATCCCAGGGGGACCGGGGACAGTCTCAACCCTCTCCTCAGCCTTCTGCTAGTTGGGGGTCTGGTGGTTGGGGTGGGGGTCACATGGGTCCTTGGGGGTCTCCCTATGGCATGATTCCTTGGTGTTCCGGGCAGCAGGGTTGGGGTTCAGGTGTTTTCCCCCCGTCCTGGGGGGGTGGTGTGAATCCTGGTTGGTTGGGTGGCTCCTTACCTTTTGGTGTGGGAGGTCCTGGTTGGGGTATGCCGGGGGGTGGCGTTCCGGGCTCTGTTTCTGGCTGTGGTTTCTTTTCGCAGAGTCCATCAATGGTTCCGGAACACCAGTGGAGTGCGGCGGGAGCTGCTCCGGGTCCCTTTCTTGGCAGCATGGATGGCGTCCCTGATCGACAGCGCGGCGTGGGAGCATCGGTGTCGTCAGCGTCGGAGGCGGCGGCTGTTGACGGAGGCGTCGCTGGTCCCGTGTCGGGAGTGGTGGTTGCTGGCCGTGGCGTCACTGTGGAGGAGCAACGTCCGGTGGCGTCTGCTGAGGCTGCTGCTAGTGGCCTCTCCTTGGCTGAGGCTGGACCTTCCACGTCAGGTACTGTCGCGCCTGCTGGGGATTCTGGGGTAAAACCCGGGGGTAGGAAGGGTAAGGGGAAGCGGCGGCGCAGAAGGGATTCGTCCTCTTCGAGCCGGTCTTCCTCTTCGTCCTCGTCTTCCTCATCGGCGTCTTCTTCCCCTCGGGCTGGGCCGGTTAAGGAGGGTGGTCCGGTGGGAACGGGGGGAGGGGTGCACCAAGGGGTTGGTAGAGGAGTGCCTGCGTTAGTTGCTTTGACGGAATTATGGGAGCGAGTACCGCGCGATTTACGGCGCAAGATTCGGCGCCGTGACTGTATCGACATTTTTCGTCTCCTGGAAGGCAGGGCACATCGGCGTAGTAGGAAAAAATCTAAATGAGCGGGGAGTGCAGTTAAACCTTTGCCAGTCCCGCGGTCCATCCTTAACTGGATACGGGCCTTCACGCGGCTGGCCAGTGTTTGGGGGAGGTACCGTCCCGAGGATTATGGTTTATTGTTAGCGTACGCCGAGTCGGTGCTTGATGCGTATCAGCGATTTGGTGGCTGGACGTGGTTGAACTACGACGAGGCTTTCAGGGATAAGATGGAAGAGAACACGCATATGTCGTGGGGCACGCAGGATGTTAATCTGTGGCTCACCCATATGTCCTCAAAAGCTGTGGGGCCCCCTTTGGGCGTGGGTCGTGCGTCGGCAGTTACTCCGGGCGGTGGGTGGCCCTTTCGGCCCGGGATGGGAGGGGGGAGTGGCGGAGGGGGACTCAGTGATGTGTGTTGGAGATTCAACAAATCTAGCTGTTCCTTCACAGACTGTAGATTTCGACATGCGTGCTCGCACTGTGGGCTGCCGCATCCCCTCCTTAAGTGCCCTAAGAAGCCAGCGGGGGGTCCTCCGGGGGTTGGCAAGTAGAGGTGGGTCGAGTAGGGATGGGTCGAGTGCGGTACCTACCCCGGTTCTGGTTAGCGTGTTGCTCCCTTGGCTTCGCGGTTATAGGCCGGGTCGTGTTGCTCTTATTTTGGAGCGGGGGTTTTCTGTGGGCTTTGAGATTCCATTTCGGGGGGAGTTGTTGGGGGTTCGGGCGCGTAATTCATCCTCGGTTACTCATTTGAGTGATGTGGTCCGTCGCAAATTGGAGGAGGAATTGCGGCTGGGCCGGATTGCGGGTCCTTTTCGGGAGCGGCCTTTTCCGGTTATGATGGTATCTCCTCTGGCGGTGATTCCTAAAAAGGAACCCGGTAAGTTCCGGCTCATCCACAATTTATCCCGGCCTGTCGGGTCTTCTGTGAACGATGGGATTCCGAGGGATCTTTGCACGGTTCGTTATTCCTCCGTTGATTGTGCCTTGAGGCTCATTCTTAAGGCGGGCCGCGGTGCTTTGTTAGCCAAGGTGGATATTGAATCTGCTTTCCGCCTTTTGCCAGTTCATCCGCAGTCTTATCCGTTGTTAGGTTTTCGCTTTGACGGTGCTTATTTCTACGATCGTTGCTTGCCTATGGGATGTTCTATCTCGTGTTCTTATTTTGAGATGTTCAGCTCCTTCCTCCACTGGGTGGTGGTTCAGCGGGCTGGGTTGGATGCGGTCGTTCACTATCTCGATGATTTTCTGTTCATTGGACCGGCAGATTCAGATGACTGTTCGCGTCTGAAGGGTGCCTTTGAGTCCATGGCTGCGGAGTTTGGGATACCTTTGGCGCAGGACAAGTCTGAGGGTCCGGTGTCGTCTTTGGTGTTCCTAGGAATTGAGTTAGATACTGAGAATTTGGTAACTCGTCTTCCGGTAGGCAAAGTCAGACAGCTGCTAGGTCTGATCGAGCGGGTTTTGTCGGCGCGTAAATCTACTTTGCAGGTAGTTCAGTCCTTGATAGGCTCTCTTAATTTTGCCTGTCGGGTTTTGCCCATGGGGCGGGCCTTTTCGCGTAGATTAGCGGCTTCCACGGCGGGGGTTAAAGATAAGAGGCATTCTTTGCGGCTGTCGGCGGGAGTCCGAGCGGATCTGCGTATGTGGGCTTGTTTTTTACGCGATTTTAATGGCTACTTACCTATGCAGGCACCCGAGGTGTCTAACTGCGACTTAGAGCTGTTTTCGGATGCGGCTGGTGGTGTTGGCTTTGGACTGTACTGTCAGGGGGCGTGGTGCGCGGAGCGCTGGCCACAAGCTTGGGTGGAGAGGGGTATTACGAGAAATATTACGCTCCTGGAATTGTTTCCTTTCATTGTGGCCTGTGACTTATGGGCGGATAGATTGCGGGATAGGAGGGTAGTGTTCTGGTGCGATAACCTGGGAGTGGTGGAGGTGGTTAATAGACAGGTGGCGCGTTGTCTAGCGGTGAATGGGTTGGTGCGGGCCTTGGTTTTACGTTGCCTGCGTCTTAATTTGTTCCTTAGAGCACGACATGTCCCTGGCTTGCACAATGGCATTGCTGACGCTCTTTCTCGTTTCCATTTCTCGCAGTTTCGTCGGCTGGCGCCCGGGGCTCACGAAGAAGGTGCTTCGATGCCGGTGCATTTGTGGAGCCTGGTCGAGAAGGAGTGTGGGACATGCTCCGCCTGTCGGTAGCGCCGGCTACTTGGTCTCATTATTTAGCGGGATTTCGTTTGGTGGCTACTTTTCTGTTCGGCAGGGGCTGGGCACCTGGGGATGTGGCCGAATCCTTGCTAGAGGATTTCGTGTTGGATTCCTACAGGTCCCAGTTGTCTCGGCGGGTGGTTCAAGGGCGTTTGGCCGGGTTTGCCTTTTTCTGTCGGGCGTTGGGTTGGTCCTGTCCTGCTTCGGGTTTCCTGGTCCGTCGCCTGCTTCGAGCTTTGGGGAGAGTGGTGCCTTGCAGACCGGATACTCGTTTACCTATTCGGCATGCCCTGTTGGTACGGTTGTTGGCAGTCTTGCCGGATTTGGCCCACTCTCCTTACGAAGCTAGCATGTTCCGGGCGACATTTTCCCTTGCTTTCTTCGGTGCGTTGAGAGTGGGGGAGTTGTTGGTGAGTGCAGCTGACAGGGCCAGGGGGCGCGGTTTGTGTGTGCACCATGTGCGGTTAGGTGACAGCAGGGTGGAGATTCATGTGGTTAGCTCCAAGACAGATCAGGCGGGACGCGGTCAATGGTTGGTTCTCCATGGGATTGAGGGTTGTATTTCTTGCCCGGTGTCTTGTTTACGAGAGTTTTTGTTGATGCGGACGGTAGAGTCCCCGATTTTGTTCGTTCATGCGGATGGGGCGCCTCTGTCCCGGTTTCAGTTTCTGGCGGTCTTGCGCCTGGCGCTAGCCTGTTGCGGGGAGGATCCTAGTCGCTATGGCATGCATTCTTTTCGGATAGGTGCGGCCACTAGTGCTAGTGCGGCTGGGATGCCGGAAGCCGGTATCCGGCAGTTGGGGCGTTGGGCCTCAGGAGCCTTTCGTTCTTACATTAGACCGGCTGAGTTGGGCAGAGGGCGGGGGGGGAGAAGGGAGACTTTGTAATTTGGGGATTGTTCAGTGGTATTGGGGGTGGAGTCCTAGCTTTTGGTCTGTTGAATTTTGTTGTTTGCTTTGCAGATGCCGAGCGGAAAAGTACGGCGGTGTGGATCATTGGCCATTCCTTCATCCACTGGGCCGGCGAGAGGGCCTTGTTGCGCTCGGGAGGACGACATCTTGGGTTGGGACATTTGGGCATCCGGGTATCCTGGTGGGGGCAACGGGGTATGCGGTGGCATCAGCTGTTGCCGTTTTTGTCGCGTTTGCGGTCCTGTCCTCGTCGTCCGGACGTGATGATCCTCCATTTAGGGGGTAATGATGTTGATGCATTGCCGGCTAGGCAGTTGCTCAACATCATTAAGGATGACTTGCGGGTTATTTTTGACTGGTTCCCGAGTACGCGGGTTGTTTGGTCGGATGTTATTCCGCGGCCTCGGTGTTTGGCGTCTCGACGCTGGACGCGAGGTTTGGCCAAATTTAATCGGCAGATAGGCAAGTGGGTTGTGTCCAGGGGAGGTCAGCAGATTTTGCACGGGTGGGTTGAAGTCGGTTGTGCGGGGCTCTTTCATAAGGATAAGGTGCATTTGTCTGATGTGGGGTGGGACTTGCTGTTAGATGACTTTGCAGTGTGTTGCGAGAGTGTGCTGGGTTTATGTTAGCCGTAGCTTGGTTGCTTGGGGGGTGGCCTGTGGGATCACAGGCCTGTGGCGGATCTCCCGAGCTACTGGGTCATTGGGGCTCATCCGGTGATGAGCGGTGGGCCGGCGGGGTGCCGTGCCTGGTGGGTCAGGTGACCTGACAATGGGGCATGAGGGCCATGCCACCCCTCTGACCCTTGCTGTGGTGGCAGGGTCGAGGGCACTAAAGTTTATGGGTAGCTCGGGAGGAGCTCTGGGAGTTTAGGTGAACTCATGTTATAATGTTATAATGTTATTATGTATATTGGAAATTATATTATGCTAATTGTTATGCTAATTGTTATGATTAATAAATTGAGCTGCGGTTAATTACCAACAAGTGTTGTCTGAGTGTTATTGGAGTAATACATGGGGTATGGGGGAAAGGGGGGGGGGAGAATCAAGGAGTTGGGTTATAGGGCAACTGCGGACATGTCCAGATCCCGCTGTTAAGAGTAGCCCGAGACCCCGTGTCGATGGGCGTAGAATAACACGGGGCTGGCTGGCCTGTGTGTTGCCCATCGGCCGGGGCGGTAGGAGGGGCGGTGATAGTGGAGGGGCGGTCGGATTGGAGGGGATTAGTGCAGGGGATTCAAAGGGATTGGCAGAAACGGGAGCGCGCGGTGGGGGGGGGGCGAGTGACCTGATAAAAGGGGGAGGTGTGGAGGAATCAACCGTCGTGGGTCCTCCTGAGGCGAATTTCCCTCCCTCCCACCCCATATATTTTTCAGATAGTGGTGAGTAGCTCGGGGGCGGATCTCCCGAGCTACTGGGTCATTGGGGCTCATCCGGTGATGAGCGGTGGGCCGGCGGGGTGCCGTGCCTGGTGGGTCAGGTGACCTGACAATGGGGCATGAGGGCCATGCCACCCCTCTGACCCTTGCTGTGGTGGCAGGGTCGAGGGCACTAAAGTTTATGGGTAGCTCGGGAGGAGCTCTGGGAGTTTAGGTGAATTCATGTTATAATGTTATAATGTTATTATGTATATTGGAAATTATATTATGCTAATTGTTATGCTAATTGTTATGATTAATAAATTGAGCTGCGGTTAATTACCAACAAGTGTTGTCTGAGTGTTATTGGAGTAATACATGGGGTATGGGGGAAAGGGGGGGGGGAGAATCAAGGAGTTGGGTTATAGGGCAACTGCGGACATGTCCAGATCCCGCTGTTAAGAAAAAAATCAAGACAGATAAAGACCATATGGCCTTTCCGATCTGCCTATCCTTACCATCTATAACTTTCTCTCAGAGATCCTTTGTGCTTGTCCCAAGCTTCCTTGAATTCAGATACAGTCTTCATCTCCTTTGGGAAGCCATTCCTCAAATTCACCACCCTTTCTGTGAAGAAGTATTTCCTTACGTTACTCCTGAGTTTGTCCCCTTTCACCTTCATCCTATCCCCTCTCATTCTAGAGCTTCCTTTCAATTGAAAGAGGCTTACATCTCTTATCATATCTCCTCTTTCCCCCATTTCTTCCAAAGTATACTGTACATATTGATATCTTAAGTCTGTCCCCATATAACACTTTATAGTGAAGAAGACCATTGAATATTTTAATAGCAGCCCTCTGGACCAGTTCCATCATGTTTCTCTCTTTTTGAAGATGCAGTCTCCAGAATTCTACACAGTACTCTAAATGGGTACTTATACACAGGCATTATCACCTTGTTTTCTTGCAGAGAAAACTTTCTTGGATGGAGCATTTACTTTCAGTCTAATTAGTTGGACAACCTTGTTGGACTTATAAGTGTTCGAGGCTTGTGCAGATGAGGACAGAGTTTCCCAGGATAGGGCAGGGACAGGTACAGAAGACGGGATGGGAATGGAGACAGATCCCGCTGGGACGGGGGCAAACTTGTCCCCGTGTCAGTTCTCTAGATGAGAGTGACAACAGGACTTACAAAGTTCTTAAAGAGGATTGGAGAAAGGATAGAACCTTGGGGAGCATCGCAGGCGATACGATGTGAAAAAGATACAGCTGAGTGATGAGTAACAGTGAGGAAGGTCCACTCATTGAGGAAAATAGTGAGTCAAGTCAGAACAGAACCAGCTAAACCTATATGCACAAGGCGGGAGAGAAGAAGAGTGTTGATTGACTAGAAGCAGCCAATCGATTGAGAGCTATATTACCTATATTGAGAATAGGAAGATTATTGAGAAGGGCAGTACTATTTTTCTACAGATAGATTCATGTTATTGGTGCCTTATAGACTTGCTTTTTTAAAAGTTAGCTTAACTTCATCTACTAAAGTCCTATTTGTCTCAGAAGCATGTAATAAAACATCAAAAATTATCTGCTGTTCAGTTCCCCGTGCTTTTTGTTGAAGACATGAAAAAAAAATATGACAGATGTAAATGAGATAACAGCATTCAACAAAGAACACACACTTGTGTATGTAAATGAGATCTGACTAATTTAGGATGCAGTTGTGAATTATGTTTCCTTGCATTTATAATTAGAGGATAGAACAGATGTGAAGTTTTATTTTAAAGCAATGTGGTCATTAAAAAAACTTTGGTTGCCAAGTAACTGTTTATTGTAAAAAGCAATTTATTCACCAGTAGGGAATGTGCCCGTCCCCCTTGAAAAAACAATGGAGGGAAGAAAGGCTGTGGATCGACTCCGACATATATAGAAGGCTATTTTCAAAATTTATTTACCAGGGTAAGTATTGCTTTACCTGGGCAAACTGGGCTTTCTGAAAATTGCCACGTCAATCCAGCTAACAGTACATACAGTAATGCATGATACATGTACTAGTGAAGCCCCGTTTTGCATAGAGGCCCTACATGGAAAATGGAATGTCCAAATCAGGAAATTCACATTCCCCCAGAAGGCTGTGCTTAATATGAAGCCTTTTGTAAAATACATGTAAGGAAGTGCAGGAGCGCATGTGTATTTGCCAGTGTGGGTTGCCGGAAAATCCATTTTACATAAGAACATAAGAATTGCCCCTGCTGGGTCAGACCAGTGCTCCAAATGAGTCCACTCTCGCCAGTTTAGCATGAACTTGTCCAACTTTGTCAATTAATGGGAAACTTGAGCAAATTCATCATTGGCTGGACAAAAACAGGTTGGCCCTCAATATTAAAAAAACAAATATCATGCTGTTTCCTTATAAGGAAAACTTTTCCTTAGTTGCTCCTATTTTGATTCAAAATATTCCTCTTCAATTAGTTAAAAATACTAAAATTCTAGGAGTAATTTTTGATAATAAACTTAATTATCATGATCACATTAGTAGTATTGTGAAAACCACCTTCTATAGATTGCGGAAAATTCGATCCATTTCTAAATTCCTCTGTCCCAGAGCACTTAATATTCTTATTCACTCTCTGGTGATGTCTAAAATCGATTATTGCAACTCATTATTTACAGGAATTGCGTTACAAGAAATTAAACGTTTACAAATTATTCAAAATGCTTCTATTAAATTAATAACAAAATCTAAAAAATTTGATCATGTGACACCACTCCTTAAAAAGGCTCATTGGCTTCCAGTCATACATAGAATTACACATAAATTATGTACTATTATCTTTAAAACATTAGAAAATAAGACTCCAGCATTTTTATTCAGACTACTTATCCCATATTCAGTTAAAAGAACTTTAAGATCTAGTGAACGGAACCTTTTATCAATTCCTTCGTTAAAAGTAATTAGCACTAGAAGACAATTTATCTTCTCATGTACAGCTCCCCAGATCTGGAATGCGCTTCCTATGTTTTTACGAGAGGAGAAGGTGTTTGGGAAATTTAAAAGCGAATTAAAAACCTTTTTGTTCAAAGACGCATTTGCAAATTAATTAAATTTTATTATAAAGTATTATTCTAGCGAATTATTTCTATCTCTTGCTTTTTTTAATTTCCTTATGTGTTTTCCCTGTATGTTCTTTCTTTACTATAAAAAATGTATTTCACCCCCTCTTACCTTTTGTTTACGTTATAATTAATTAACTGTATGTAATGTTTTTGTTTCCTTACATGTATATTTTATTGTACATCGCTTAGAAATCTGATTAAGCGATTTAACAAGCAAACTAATAAACTTGAAACTTGAAACTTGAAACCCTGGAGGGTGTTTTCCCCTATAACAGACTCCAGAAGAGCGTTTACGTTTTTGATCACTACCATTCTCTGGGTGAAGAAGAATTTCCTTACGTTTGTACAGAATCTATCCCCCTTTACAGCAAAGATTCTTTCAACTATACATCAGATTCTGTATCATGTTTCCCCGGTTGTCTTACAGGTTTGTTTGTTTTATAATTTATCGGCCTAGAAGGCGTTTGAGATCAGAAAATAGTATGAAACTGAGTTTAGAGGGCAAGATATTTATCTCGCATGCTAGGATTGGTGCAGCGATGCTGTCTGTGGCAGGTGTCAAGCTTTGGAATGCGCAGCCTGGAATTTTGCAATTCTGTTCTAGGAAGATGAAATTTAAGAAAATGCTAAAGACTCAATTGTTTGTTAGTGCATTCCTGTGTTAGTTTTTTTTTTTTTTAACTTTTTTTTGAGAGTTGTTTGCAATTGTGGCCTTATGTGGTGTTTTAACCTGTTATGATTGTAATCTTTGTAAACCGTATAGATAATATACGGTATATAAATTTTTTAATAAATAAATGTAGAAAAAGTGGCATCACACATGGATTTACACGTATCAGTGCTAGCACCTGCAAAAGATTGGAGAGGAAAATAATGCTTGCAGGTTGCAATTTTCAAATGTGTGCTTGTACTTTTCCATAGGACGGAACGCACAGGAGCAGGTGCAAATGTTTGCAAATACTTGCTACCTATATCGGTATTTAAAAGCAAAGTAGGTATCTACTTCCCCTTTGAGAACTAGGGCAGTGGCTGCTGATTTTATTAGGAAGAGCACTTTCAGCATTCCCCTGTACTTACTGGTCTCTATTAATACAGCATTACTCTGGATTTTGTGTCCTTATTTATGCTTATAGTTTATTAAAAATTTGATAAAACACTTAACACAACATTTCAAAGCGTTGTACAGTTAAAATAAAAAATAAACTAAGAACAAGAACAATACGAAAACAGACGTACTGGGGGGAAGGAATACAACAGAAGGGAAGAGTGAGAAAAATTACAATTCTTAAAAATATTAAAAACAGAGGAAAAAATAAGAGGGAAAGGATTGGGAAATATTTTAATATTGATAAAAATAAGAATGAATTAAGATTGCTTGGGATACATTAAGATTGAATGGGATACATTAGTCATATGCATCTTTAAAAAGGAAGCATTTTAAGCTGCTCTTAAATTTAGCCAAATTTTGCTACTATCTTATAACTTATAACTCCTCGAGTCCTGACTCTACCAGACCCGCCCAAAGGTATAAACTATCCTTCCCCTCTCTACATGGTATTCGCTATGCAGGCAAACTAGGAAAATCCCTTCTCTTCAGAATCACAGGTCTTTGGAACGACCTTATTACCCCGCTGCGGAACCTGGGCTCCCTCCAATTATTCCGCAAGCAACTGAAAACCTGGCTTTTCACTAAAATGTAATTCTATCCTCCCTTACTCTTCTCTTCTATATATAAGTTCATGTAAATCTTTTTTTTCCTTCTCTTCCTATATTTTAAGTTCTTGTAAACCGTGCCGAGCTCCACATCCGTGGAGATGATGCGGTATATAAACTTAAAGTTTAGTTTAGTTTAGTTTACCGATTATATTTAGAGAAGGGACATTAAGGATAAATTGTGATGAGTACCTTCTCTCGACACACATGATGAAGGCTTTAAACAGGGTGAAAGGCAAAGTCCAAAAATTCAAATTGTCAATCTTTGATCTTCTTTGGAAACCAGAGATCCCTGTAGGTGCCAACGTCTATCTCTTGCAATGCCTATGTGAGATGATGAATCTACAGTTGTACGTAGGGTCTCTCAGAACCCTCTTCTACCCTACCCTGTCTCTACTCCTTGACATCTACTATTACTACTACTAGTTATCATTTCTAAAGCGCTGAAAGGTGTACGCAATGCTGGACATGTGCATTTAACCTGCAGTAGACGGTCCTTGCTCAAAAGAGCTTACAATCTAATTTAGGGCCCCTTTTACAAAGCCACGCTAGGCTTTTCTATCTAGACATAGTTGGCTTCCCATATACAAATGGCCCTGTGTGAAGTGCCATTTGCACATGCAAGCCTTTCCACACATATAAATGCTTGTAAAAGAAGGAACGATATGTGGAAAGATATAGAAAAAAATGATTAGTATGGTGTATATATTAAAATATATTAGATATTTTATGATTTTTAATGTTTTGTAATCTGATCTGAAACCTATGGTTAGAAGGGGATATAAATCACTTATTACATTAAAAGAAATTTTAAAAAATGCATAATGTGGTTTTTACAAATTTAAAACAGAGTACAGTTTAAAAACATTCAATAGCAGGCAGGCAGTTCTTATGCTAAAGATGAAACTAGACAGGATACGATCAGTTAACCAATGGAATATGCTTGTTTGTTTTTTTAATAGTCTTTTCCAGAATACTGCAGCGAAACTGATTTTTGGGAAACGTAAGTTCGATCACATGACACCGTTGCTTCAGAGTCTTCATTGGTTTCCTGTTTATTTTAGAGTTCAGTTTAAATGTGCTTGTGTTATTTTTTAAATTCTTTATGGTATCTTCACTCCTCTAGTTCCTTTATCCTGGAATCTTTACAGATTCTCTTTTGCAAGGGGCAACCAACAATATAAATTATCTCTCCCTTCTAGAAAAGGGATTAGAGGAGTTAAGATTTTTGGCCAATCTTTGATTTTTAAGTTTTCTCAACTTTGCAATGATCTTCCACTCCTTACAAGAAGCTCTGGTTCTCTTCTATTTTTTTTGTAAGCTTTTGAAAACTAGTTTATTCACTCACACATTTTAGAAATTAATTCTTATTGAAATTTTTCTTTTATGGTTTATATTTTTTTTAAGTTAACTATTGTAAACTGGGTCGAGCTTTCTTAGAATAAAGACTCGGTATATAAAGCCAAGTATTAGATTAGATTAGATTCCTAGGATTCCGTGACAGTGAGATCTCAATATTAGGTTATCATACCCCTTTTTTAATACCAGGCTCTAAAAAAGAAAAAAAAAAAATCCCTTTCACATTCTCTTGTTGTAGGTCATTGAGATAAGGGTACAGATATTTATGTTTACCATAGTAGGAAATTTAGAAGCACATCAGCAAGTTTCTAATGAATGCCCAAGGCTATGATAGATGACTGTGGCTGCTGAAACCCCCCCGAGGGCTACAAATCAGCCTGACCTTGTAATTCCATACTGATGTCAATACAATGGCAATAAGGAGTGATAGAGGCTTCAGCATTTGCTGGGGCAGAGACGGCATCTTCTGTCAATACCAACCTGTGCAACTTTACTCCAATTGTAAGGGGAATTGGGAGGCATTCGTACAAAGGTCAAAGAAATGGAATATCTTGCTGACGAATCAGCTTCGTCTCCTTTTACCAAATGAAAGCACAAGGCAGAAATGATTTCAAACTGTGCAAGTCATTCTGGATCCTGTAGCTAAAAGTTAATAATTGGGGGAAACGGTTCATAGACAACGGCGCGAAAGACAAAAGCGCGCGCCGACAATTGAGCGCAGCGCGGAGGCGCGCGCCGCACAAAATTACAGTTTTTAGGGGCTCCGACGGGGGGTTTTGTTGGGGAACCCCCCCAGTTTACTTAATAGACATCACGCCGGCATTATGGGGGGTTTGGGAGGTTGTAACCCTCCACATTTTACTGTAAACTGAACTTTTTCCCTAAAAACAGGGAAAAAGTTCAGTTTACAGTAAAATGTGAGGGGTTACAACCCCCCCCCCAACGCCTCCCAACGCGTCGCGATGTCTATTAAGTAAAGTGGGGGGGTTCCCCCCATGCCCTCCCCCCCGTCGGAGCCCTAAAAACAGTAATTTAGAGCGGCGCGCGCCTCCGCTCTGCGCTCAACTGTCTGGGCGCGCCTTTGTCCCGGCGCCCTTTTGACCTGACACCGGGGGAAATAACTGATGCAAAGCATCTGTAGATCTCATGCCGATGGTTGTGGCCGGTTGATATTAATTGCAATTGCCCTGTAAGCATATTTTAGGATAACATTTAAAACAATCCAGCAAGTGGATGTCACAGTTCTCATAGCATTTCTGTAGTCTATCCCCCCACCTCCTTTACTAACGCCTAGCATGGGTTTTAGTGCCAAATTTAGGAATTCTTCGAGTGTCGCTGCTGCTGGCGCTAAAACCTGCGCTACGCGTAATTAAAGGAGGGGGTATATCTCGTAAGAGAAAGTGTTCTTTTGTTTAATTTGTAAGAATACAGAGCAACAGACATTGGTTTTCAAGAAACAAGTATCTTATGTAAGAATCTAGTTATGGTCTGGGTTCAAATAGCTCCTTCTTCTATCTGCTTTCTTTCTCGTTTCGTACGCCTTCCCGTTCTCATTTTATTTTCTCAAATGCCTTTTTTCTCTTAATTTGAGTTTTTAAAATTTTCAAGTCGTATAGGTGGACTTCGGTTTTAGAAAAGCAGTGTCAGAATTAACCAGTTCAACCCAACTCTAACAAATAAGATCATCATAAGGCTCTTAATACTCCCCACCCTCCACCTCCTCTCTCCCCTTCCCGTACTCTCACTACCTTTCCCATTATAAATTCAAATTGACCGCTGATGGTTAAATTAAACCCAAATATTCAATGTCAGACCCTATCCAAGCACCGATGCTGCATAAGCAGGACTTTGGCAGTACCCAAGACATTATGCAGATAGAGTCATCATTCAGCATAGCTAGCAAGTTACGACTGTTACCTGTTCAGTTAACTGTGCGGCCACCAGCACTGAATATTGTTGATTCCTGAGTAACTCTGCCCAGATTCCTCCCCAGATTGCCCTGGAACTAACTTGGAAACACAGAAATATGACGGCAGATAAAGGCCAAATGGCCAATGCAGTCTGCCCATCCACTATCCCCTCCTCTCCCTAAGAGATCCCATGTGCCTGTCCGATGCTTTCTTGAATTCAGACACAGTCTTTGTCTCCACCACATCTACCGGGAGACTATTCCACATGTTCATATGGAAACCGCTGTGACTCCAGGCGGTATATTAAGTTTTTAAATAAATAAAATAAAAAAATAAAATCTTCCTTAGATTATTCCTGAGCCTACCACCTGTTAACCTCATTCTATGCCCTCTCGCTCTGGAATTTCCTTTCAGTTGAAAGAGATTTGCCTCATGTTTATTTATGCCATGAAGGTATTTAACCATCTTTATCATATCTTCCCTCTCCCGCCTTTCCTCCAAAGTATTCATATTGAGATCTTTAAGTCTATCCCTGTATGCCTTATGATGTAGACCAGTGGTTCTTAAACCTGTCCTGGGGGACCCCCCAGCCAGTCGGTTTTTCAAGATATCCCTAATGAATATGCATGAGGCGGATTTGCATGTAATAGAAGTGACAGGCATGCAAATATGCCTCATGCATTTTCCTTATAACTGCCACAGATCATTATATATGCTGAACAGTAAGTGGTTATAGTGAGGTACTCAAGCATTTTTCCCTATCTGTCCCGGTGGGCTCACATTCTATCTAATGGACCCGAGGCAATGGGGGATTAAGTGACTTGCCCAGGGTCACAAGGAACAGCATGGGATTTGAACCCACAACCTCAGGGTGCACTGCGCCGCACACTCAGTTTATTCTAAGCAATTGTTTGTTCTATTTTTAAAAAATGGTATTCCTTTCCAGTAGAGATGTCTCTGGTTTTATTTTAGATGTTTTATTGCACATCGCTTTGATTTTGGTTTGTCAAAAGCAAACAAAAAAAAAGCGATTCATCAAATCATAATAAACAGAAAGAAACAGAAACACGCTGGTGGATTTTTTGAGCTCATTATAGCTTTCAGGGCCTATTATTTGACCGTAGCTGCTCTTTTCTTCCTCCCGGGAGCTTCCACCCAAGGCAGCCACCTAGTCTGTCTAATGGATAAACCGGCCCTGAGCTGCTGCGCTCACCGGAGTCACCTTTTAACTCTTTTCTCTAGATCAGCACATCTCCTTTCCACATCACAGAGCAGCTTAAGAGGCCCTTATGTGGGGAAAAGGCTGCGCTCGTGATGACACACTCGCCGCTAACTTCCTTGGGATTGTTTGCTGTTCCTAAGCTCCGTTGTTTCTCTGTCCTTGTCCTAGTTCTGCTGCCTCCTTCCCCCCTTCTCTTTTTCTCGCTTTGCCTCTGTAAGCAAAATGAGAGGTTTTGCATTAGTGAAACGAGTTATCCTGTCAGGTGGGGGCTTTTCCATCTCATGTGTTCTGTACTTAACTTCTCCTTCCAAATAGTGACTTGTATTCCAATTTACATAACTCATGTAAGAATATCCCAGCACTTATGGCTTCTTAATACGCATTGACAGGCGTTGTTCTTCATAGTATTGCACTTATGAGAATGATGAATGGTTAACACCTAGGGTAAGGGGTCAATCAGCCAGTAAACACCAAATGCAGCAAACACCAAAGCTTTTTTTTTTTATATTCTTTTTTTATTCTCTAAAGTACTGCACCATATCACATGTTAATGCATCTACCCCCTTAATGCCATGTACTATTTATAGACCTTGAAATGCATGCTCTCACTCTGTTTTCTAAATGAAAATCTTTCTTCTTTGAATATGTATGTAATATTTTTTTTCTTATTCAGCTCATGCCTTTTGTGTAACATAGCTCTAGGTGACTTATATTCAGATAAACTAAAGCCCTCATTTTTACAAGCCCTATTCATATTTGATACCTGTATAAATCAGTACTTAAATGCTTTTTTCACATACAGGTCTAAGTCTCTATTGTACAATAGTTGAAATATGCACTTATCAAACCTAAGTGTGTGCATATGACAAGGGGGCAGCATAAGGATGGGACAAGTTTTTAGATGTTTATCCCCCCCCCCCCCCCCATTTCCAAAGGGGACTAAAGTTTTATGTCCTAAAAGACCGATGTCGGAAGTTATACCTGCTACCAAACACAGTTAGGTTTTGGCAAACTCTTCTTCTTGAGCAGCGCTGTATGCTCATCTTCCTCAAATGCCAAACAAGCAAGTGAAATAGAATTTAAGAACATAAGAATAGCCACACTGGGTCAGACCAATGGTCCCTCTAGCCCAGGGGTAGGCAATTCCGGTCCTCGAGAGCCCACAGGCAGGTCAGGTATTCAGGATATCCGCAATGGATTTACATGCACTGCCTCCTTGAGATGCAAATCCATCTCATGCATATTTATTGTGGATATCCTGAAAACCCGAACTGCTTGTGGCTTTCGAGGACCGAAATTGCCTACCCCTGCTCTAGCCCAATTTCCTATTTTCAACAGTGGCTAATCTAGGTCACAAGTACCTGGCAAGATCCCAGGACTCCTCAACTTTAGGAAAGCAATAAAAACATACCTCTTCACCTAACCCCTGCCCTTGACTGATGGACTACAAAGAAATGTACATTGGTATCAGAACCCATTATGTGTCACCTAAGGAAAACAAATCCAACCTATAAACTGTTTGTCAATTAGGATAAAACTTGTACTGTAGAATAACCAAGATAAATTATAACCAGTAAACTGTTTACACCCTAAATATGTGTCTAGCTAGAAAAAACTTGTATCGGAAACATGTACTGAAATTATGACTAATCTAGTGTAAATTGTAACCTGTTAACTATATACCACGTATGTTAAACCTGTAACCTGTTCTGGGCTCTTTGGGGACAATGGGAAAGAAATCGAAATAAATAAATAAAACAGATTTTTATGCTGCTTATCTTAAGAAAAAGCAGTGGATTTTCCTAAGTCCATCTTAATAATGGCTAATGGACTTTTACAAAATTATCTAATCCTTTTTTAAACCCTGCTAAGCTAACTGCTTTCACAAGCAGATCATAAGGAAACTTTAGCCCTTCATCCTTCAATCTGCTGCTCTTCAAAGTGAATGTGGTTTAAAAAGTCAGAGAAACAGAAAGGACGAGCAGAACTAGAACTGCAATCAAGACATTTGATAATTATCTTTGCCTCCTAATTTGCATTGGGCAAAAAGATGTTTAAGTAATTATGAGGCACACAAAGCCCTCTTAAAGCAATTGAGTTCTTGGCATAACCTGAATCTTCTACGACGGACTTTTCCATTTCCACTGTAACACTGAACCTTAAACACTCACCAGCAGACTGATAGGCTGCAGTGCAGTAATTCATACTACTGTTACCACAGTATGTCACCAAGCACTTTTCAGTCATTTGGCTCCGTAGAAAATAATGAGTCCATCGGTATTTCATGCACTTGGTAATCTGTAGCAACGGCAGTGCATAATAGCACATTTTAGTCAATCGGCTCTTAAAGTGTTAATTTTGATTTTTGAGAGGAGAAATATTACAACATAAATAAGAATATTTGGAAGGATTAACACTTTGAGGGGGAAGATTGTAATTTTTTTAAATGAAAGCAATGCAAAGTTTAGAAGGTCAAATTATAACTTAGGGCTCCTTTTACGAAGCCGTGGTGGCGGTTTAACATGCGTAATAGCGCGTGCTAAACTGCCGGACGCGCTAGTCGCTACTGCCTCCTCTTGAGCAGGTGGTAGTTTTTCGGCTAGCGCAGGGGTTAACGCGTGATTAAAAGTTGCGCGCGTTAAAGCCGCTACCGCGGCTTCGTAAAAGGAGCCCTAAGTTATAATTTGACCTTCTAAACTTTGCATTGCTTTCATTAAAAAAATTACAATCTTCCCCCTCAAAGTGTTAATCCTTCCAAATATTCTTATTATGTTGTAAAATTTCTCCTCTCAGAAATCGAAATTAACACTTTAAGAGCCAATTGACTAAAATGTGCTATTATGCACTGCCATTGTTACAGATTACCAAGTGCATGAAATACCGATGTATCAGGGCAGCAGCTGAACTAAAGGAAATCTCAAGCAAGGATTGTGCTCAGTGACGCCTTGACTTTGGGCACACATGCTTACAGACTGACTCAAAAGGGCAGTGTGGGGTCTCCCTCCTGTGGATTAGCACACAAGGTAGTATTTCACTTACCCATCCCTTGCAAGTACCCAACTTAAGATTTTGCAGGAGACACCACAATTGGAACTGGAGAGAAAATAACACCTTTTTCCTCCTTTGAATTCCATAAAGCACTACAGCTTAGAGCAATAGTTTTCAACAAAGTCCTCAGGGTCCACCTGGCCAGTTGGGTTTTCAGGATATAACTATGAATATGCATTTGATGCATTAGCCTCCACTACCTCCATTGTTTGCAAATATCTCTCATGCATATTCATTGTGGGTAGGGTTACCAGACGTCCGGATTTCCTTGGACATGTTGTAGGGGTGTTTCCTTATTTGCACCTGAAGGTTAGGCCTCTCTGATGTCATCAAGCCTGAACCATTGTTTGCAAGAAATCATTCCAGCCTAAACCTAGCAAGAAGAGAAAGAAGAATACATCTTTGCTGTTTCTGCCTGATGCATTCTGGGTATGTACCAGAACTGTATTCTAGTCAAGGACATCCAGCTATGCCTACATGATTTTGCCTATGTTAATCTTGGGGGAGTTATTGCTCCTATGCTTTTTTTTCTAACGAAGGCGCCTCTGTCTCCAGATTGTATGAGACTCTATACAGAAAGGCTATTCATCTAAGTTCTGTTTCTGGATTGGTCCGGGGAGGTCATCTGACGAGATCCAAGTGAAATGTGCTAATTATAATTTAGTCTGTGTTAGGATGTGGGTGAATTCGCATCTTATCTTATAATTAAGACCTGAAAAATTACCTCTTGTGACTCTCTGCCTGAGAGAGAGAGAAACCGGACTTTAAACAGATCTGGATTCCATCACATCAAGGAAACCTTTGCTGCCAACCTAAGTTACAGCTTCTCCAGTGGCTGATGAACTCTTGTTCCGGTACCAAAAGAATTCTTATCTTCAGTGCTGAGTAGAGGACGTCTTCCCTTTCTCCTGATTTTGTGCCAAGGCCTAATTGGATGGTGAGAATATGGAATTCTATTATCTTATCAGCTGGGGTTTGATAAATGAATCCTATTGTGGCTCAGGATAAGGAGAAGTGAAGCTACTCTTGGTGATAACCTGTAATAGTTTGCTGCTAATCATGAATTATTATTATAAGGAATTATTTAGAGTGTAAGAATTAGTTTTACTTATTTATCTAGCAAGTGTGTTGTAATAATTATGTACTGAGTTTCATATATGTACTCGGATATTTTGTGAACAATAATTAGTTATTGCTGCTGGCTTATGAATTATATTTTTCTATTTTCATAATAAAGGTATTTCTCATTAGCCTGGGTCTGGTGTCTTGTAAGTAGGCAAAGCTAGCTGAACCTGGATGAGATATTATGGTCTTCCCTAGAAAACTAACAGGCACGTATTTGTTTATGTAACTGATTAGTGCACCATAAATCTTACTACAGCGTCCTCCTTTAGAGGACATGTCTGGGGATCTAGACGGCTTTTCAAAACCTGGCACTTTGTTCGGGTTTTGAAGAGCTTTATTTCGTGCAGGAAGGCATCCGTGCATGTGCGGATGTCCTGCCCGACGAGAGCAGGCGGGCGGGTGGGGGGGGGGGGAGGCTGAGGCAGGATTGGAGGCAGGACTGGGGTGGGCTTGGGGGCTGGATCAGGAGTGTGATGGGGTGGAGCCAGGGCATGATGAGGCGGGGACGGGTGGGACTGGGCGGGCATGGGGATGGGACTAATTGTGGGTGTCCTGAAAACTACTACTACTACTATTAATTATTTCTAAAGCACTACCAGACGCACACAGCACTGCACAGTCACAAAGAGTAAAAACAGTCCCTGCTCAAAAGAGCTTACAATCTAAACAGGCAAGACAGACAAACAGTATGTCATGGATACAGTTAAGGGGAATAGTTAATCTGCTGTCTGGGTTGGAGGGCAGAGGAGTAGGATTAAGGATTGAAAGCTATATCAAAAAGGTGGGTTTTCAGTCTGCTTTTAAACAAGGGAGGAGGCTCGGACAAATTCAGGTAATTTATTCCAGGCATAGTGGGCAGCTAGATGAAAGGAACGAAGTATGGAATTGGCAATGGAGGAGCAGGGTAACGTTAAGAGTGACTTATCTGAGGAACGGAGTTATCTGGGAGGTGTATAAGGAGAGAGAAGCGAGGAGAGATATTGAACTGTATGCGATGGCAGATAAGGAGCCAGTGAAGTAACTTAAGGAGAGGGGTGACATGAGCGTAGCAAGGTTGGTAGAAGATGAGTTATGCAGCAGAGTTTTGCACAGATTGCAAAGGTGAGAGGTGACACTGAGGGATACCAGTTAGGAGTAGATTGCAATAATCTAAGCGTGAGGTTATGAGAGCTTGAACAAGGATCCGGGTAGTGTGCTCAGAGAGGAAGAGGCAAATTTTGGTGATTTTGAAGGCCTTCTCCTACATAATAAATGTTTGGTAAATGGGTTAATGATCTCAAATATGGTTCTTAAACCCAACTGGCTGGTTGGATACTGAGGACTGGGTGGAGCTTCCTTGCACGTAAGACTGGTTTTAACTAGTCTTACTTGCAAAGAAATCTTATGAGCAGCTGGGCCTGGGTATTTTGATTGATAAGCTTATATGTACAGCCCATGCATCTAAATGTTTACCTGGACTGAGAAGAGGGAATCCCAGGAATGGGACTAGGGAGAATGTATGACACCCCCACCCCCACCCAATGAGTCAAATATGCTCATGAGTATAGAGAGGAACATTTTCCAATCATAGTGAAAATAAGGAAGCTGTGACAAAGAAATTTGCAGTGTTTTTGACGAATTGATAGAAAAAAAGTCTAACAATTTGTCGGCATTTCAGGCTGATGGTGCACCATGCAAGAGATTGATTTACAAGGTTGACAACCATGATACAGGGAAACCATCTGGAATTGATTAAAACTTAGCTCCGGAACACGATTATAGGATTTCAATAAAGGTGGCATGTGAGGTGCTAAAATGACTGTATTTCTGTCTACCTTGTTTATGAATTGCCTTCATAATTATGAAAAAAAAAAAAGGTGTGATTTGATGCCATTAGGGGAGCATTGCAAGAGCAAATGCTTAGACAAGAAAGGCACTAATTGCATTTGTGGAGACAGTAAAGAGAATCTTGAAGAAAAGCGCATGTTTAATTGAGTCTGGCTTAATTTTTACTTGTCCTGTTAGGATGCATGTGATCATTTACATTGACGGTTTGAGGTGTTGATTTTAGAAATTACAGTATTATTAATATGAACTGCGAATTTGCATCTATGAAACAAACTTGGTTTTTTCTATTACATAGAGCATTCTGGACCCCAGTTTGGTTACAAAAGTTGGATAGCTCTAAGTCTAATAGATGTTGGCATTGTCATCTTGATGCAGGGACTTTAGATCATTTATTATTCTATTGTCCATTCATTTTGGCTTTTTGGAAATCAATATGGGACCAAATAAATTGTTTATTAGAAAATCCGGTGGCATTGTTGTATGATACTATACTATTTGGCATGTCAATGAGGGCTAAGAGCCAAATATCTTCAAACTTATTATGACTGGGGTTGCCATACAACAGATTACGAGTAATTGGAATAATTGGAATAGATTGAATTATAGTTTCTGGTGGAATTCTTTATGTCATATATATAAAATGGAAAGGGTAATAGCTACACAGCAGGGGTATTTAAGAAAGTTTCAAGATGTTTGGGAGCCTTTAACAAATTATTGTAATGAGTAAATACCTTTTTTTCCCTTTAATTGTGCATGTCCAAGGTTGGGGGGGGGGGGGGGGGGGTAGATTTTGGTCTTTGTATAATCATAAGGAATGTTAGGAAGGAATTTATTGTATGTTTTTCTGTTTTTAAAAATTGTTATGGAATGGGAGGGAGGAGGGGGAGATAAGTTTTAAAATGGATTATTGCGGAATATTAAGTGTTGTATCTAAGTTAAAATGTTATTATTTAATGATACACTTATAAGTTTTAAAAATGAATAAATATTTATTTAAAAAATATGAACTGTGTATTTTTTTTTGTTATAAAACATTCACACACTTGTGGTCTTTTCTCTGTGAAAAAACAATGAGGGTCATTTTGATAGGACAGTTTAATTGCATGTTGTGTGAAGAAATACATATTTTCTCTGGTTTGTTTTTTAAACCTACTACTTAGTAGCTTCATCACATGACCCCTAGTCCTAGTGTTTTTGGAAAGAGTAAACAAGCGATTCATTATTTTATAGACCTCTATCATAACACCCTCTAGCCGTATCTTCTCCAAGCTGAAGAACCCTAGCCGCTTTAGTCTTTCCTCATAGGGAAGTTGTCCCATCCCTTTTATCATTTTTGTCACCCTTCTCTGTACCTTTTCTAATTCCGCTATATCTTTTTTGAGATATGGTGACCAGAATTGCACACAGTATTCGAGGTGCGGCCGTACCATACAGCGATGCAAGGGCATTATAACGTTTTCATCTTTGTTTTCCATTCCTTTCCTGATAATTCCTAACATTCTCTTTGCTTTCTTAGCCACCACTGCATTGATCAATTTCAAAACAGGAAAACGTCCATCTTTTTTTTTCCCCCCCAAAAAAAGAAAATGGCCGTTTCTCAGATGTGCAAAAGAAAATTGCACAAAACAAGCCATTGGGATGTAGGAGGAGGCCAGTATTTTTAGTAGACTGACCACACGGACATCCTAGCAGAACAGTGGGGCACCGTGGGGGGGGGGGATTTCAGTGAACTTCAAATAAAAAGTCCCAGGTACACATCTCACCATAACACGTTATATTGTGTGGTGAGCCCTCCAAACCCTACTGAACCCATCTGTACACCACACTAATAGCCATTATGTCTGCAGTTGTCACCTATATGTAGGTACAGTGGGATTTGGGTAGATTTTGGAAGGCTCACATATTCCACCATAAGTGTAGTGGTTAAAGCAGGATATGGGCCTGAGTCCCCATTTTTAGAATCAGCAGGTGAGCCGACAAGTGGTTCGACAGTGAACTGCTCCCACTCAAAAGGCAATGCAGACAACTTGAAAGAGAATGGAGCAAAAAGAACCAGGAGCACACAGAAACAGCATGGAGAAGCCTGATCAAACAATATAAGGTCAAACTAAAGGAGAAACGGAAAGCGTTCTACTCCAAACAGGTAGGTTTGGAAGTCCAGGACACAAATATACTATTCAAACTAGTAAGATAACTCACTGACAACAAACCCTACCTGGCCACCAATGGAAACCTCCCCCCCCAGCCACCCAACTAGCCTAATTCTTCAAGAACAAGATCACAACTATCAGAACCACCTCAATGGCACCCCGAGCCTCCAGGATGAGGTAATATTACACTCCGCTGTAGGAGAGTCCTTTGCAGAAGACAGGACATAGACCGTCCTTCCAACAATATAATGGCCTGACCTAAACTGACTCTATAGAAAATACAGCCAAGCATCATGCAACCTGAACAACTGCCCCCCTTACCTGATAAAAACCTCCACCCCAAAATTCAGAACTCACCTCATGAAATGGGTATAATCACTGTTCACAGAGGGCCAATTCCCATAGGAACTCGGTGAGATTATAATCACCCCAATCATGAAAGATCCATAAGGCGCTGCAGATCTCGCCTCCGACTACAGACCCTTAGCCTCAATACCAATATACATTAAACTAATGGAAGACCTAGTGTCATAATACCTCACAAACTACTTCATCCCTTACAATCTAGGTTCAGGACCAACCACAGCACAGAGCCATTACACTTCCCCCTCCCTATTTGTGGTTTTGATGTTCGTGATTTCGATTATCTGCGGGTTTTTCCCCAGGCCCCACCCCCCCTCCTGAGAGTCGCTTGTTGGCATCGGGGAAAAAAAACGGCCCCGGGACTTGGAGGGAGGCAATCGGAGCGGAGGAAGGCAATCAGAGGCAGCTGGGGGAGGGGGGCGGGGGGTTGATCGGAGCATGGACCTTACCTGGTGGTCTAACAGTGACGTGGGGCAGTTGCAATCTTCCTACACTCCTGCCCCCATGCAAAGCCGTGCTGTGAGTTCCCGTGGTCTCACGAGACTACTGCCTCCTCTTGTAAAAACAGCCCATAGTGTTACTGCAGTAATGCTGGGTGACGCTTTTGCCATGACCTTCAATCTGTTTTAGCTAACAAAATTTTTCACTAATTGAAAGATTCAGCATGAGAGTCAGTAAATGCATAACCATGCTCCCCTTGGCTTTCTGTTAAGTAGCACATGCAGTATGAATAAAATATTCTTTGGCCTTTGCCAAAACCAACAGTAGGAATGCAATTTGAAGTAATTAAATCTTGTAGTGGAATGGCCTTGAACAAACAAAAAAAACATTTTTACATATTCTTGGGCACTCTATAGTGTCGGCTTTTATTAGAAAGCATTGCATTGGTGAACACTTGGATATGAGCGACATTTAACAGAAAACAATGGAGAGTCGATTCATTTATGTTTCGAAAACATGTTGGCTTGCGAATGTGGCATTGAAGACGTTTTCTGGATAATGACTCCTGGGTCTGAATGTTCAGATAATCAAAGAAAACAAATTGTACTTACTCAAGCCCAGATTCTATAAAAGACATCTGAAGTAAGGGCTAGATTCACTAAACCACTATGTATCAATAATCTTAATTACCCTATCCAACCTACCATAAAGATACTAGGTGTAACTTTGGATCAGTGCCTAACCATGAGAGACCAGGTGGACTCCTTGATCAGAAAGGGATTTTTCATTCTCTGGAAACTCAGATCCATTAAAGCTTATTTCGATACAGCGGAATTCAGAACCCTAGTCCAATCCCTCGTACTGAGTCTACTTGACTACTGTAACATCGCCTATTTAGCAATTTCCCAAAAGAACATGCAGCGTTTACAATTGATGCAAAATGCAGCGGTCAAACTGATCTTTGGGCTGAGGAAGTTTGACCATGTAACACCCTACTACCGGCAGCTGCATTGGCTGCCAATGGAGGCGCGCGTAAAGTTTAAATTTGCCTGCTTCTGCTTCAAAGCACTACACGGACTTGCCCCTAAATATATAACTGACCTTTTCGTCTTCTCAGCCATCAGACACAAGAGAAGTTCACATTCCAACTTTGTTTCCCCTCCAGTGAGAGGTTGTAAACTGAAAAAACACCATGAACATCTTCTCTCGCACCAAGCAGCATCATGGGGTAAAGACCTAGAACAATTGCTTTCGCCCACTACTTTTGAGGAATTTAGGAAACGTCTGAAAACACACCTGTTCCTAAAGTATCTAGACAACTGATCCTCTTTTCTCTCTCCCCTCTATAGCGATTAACTTGTTCTATTGATCACTCTCTCCTCAAAAATGGATTTCCTGTCCTATTAACCCTCTTTCTTCCTCCCCTCTTAAAGTCAATCAATTTGTACCTTTGCTTAATCTTTGTAAACCGCATAGAACTTCACGGTATTGCGGTATATAAGCTGTTATTATTATTAAACCTTCCGATCCTGTCCCGACGATCTCAAAACCAGTTTTACTGATTTTGCGATCGTTCCCTGACCCCGATCCAGTTCACTAAACAGCTTCCCGATCAATCTCCGATCCAATCCACCCATGAAAATGAGGGGAAATGGCACGCAAAAGTAGGAAGCCATTGATTCACTAAGCAGAAGAAGAAACACCGATTGGGTTTGCCGATCTGAAAAGATGTGACTGCAGAGGACCAGCCGCTTACTATCCTTGCCGACTCTCCTGCTCTTTTCCGCCCTGAAATATCAGTATCGAGGTTACAACCCCATATAAAACAACCATCAAAATTAAAAAGAAAACTGTAAAATGTCTTTCCATATGCGTAAGAATTCCTTTTTTATATATTCTGTAAAAAGCGCATTGCGAGTCCGCGGTTTTAACCTGTGGGTTTAATCTGTTCGATAATCTGGCTACACAAAATAATTCACTGCGTTGGTCACAAATCATTCTTTTTCGAAAATGTCCAACTCGTAGGGCCAGCAAAAGTAAACTGCAGCCACCCCTCCCTCTTTCTCTTGAGCTTGCATGTGCTTTGCCGCCAATGACGTGCGGGAATAAACCCCGCCCACTAACTACGTAGTAAGAGCAAAGAGCTAGTGCATGTGTAAATTGCATCACACAACAAGGATACTGTGCACATGCGTTTCGATGCGTAGCGATCAGTGGGATCGCTATAGGTTGTACGTCCGATCTGATCAATTGCATGTAGAATCTATAGTGAATCGGTCGCTCGGCAAAACTTGGCCAAGAATCCCCCAACAATGATCCAGATTAGTAAGTTTAGTGAATCTAGGCCTTAGTCGCCTAGATCGGCACGCCTAGTCGATCTAGGTGCCTAACTTAATTTTCTTAATTGGTTGAATTGGCACCGTTAATTGAAAGTGCCATTAAAAAAAATAAAAATTAAAAATTAATTAGCTGGTAGGCACCTGACTCAGTAGGCACCTAAGTTTCTGAAGGCTGTGGACATATTCTATATTTTTGCCTGTTACTATTAAACTTGTTTGGACAAGTGAGAGTTCTTGGCTAAAGTGCTGACATTGATCCCCATCCAAGGGAGAGGCTGTACTGTGTGCCGGATTTACAGCACTGCAGGTTTGGGCGGACTTGATATCATTTTGGGACAGCTCAACCAGTCCAGGCTGGTGACATATAGGCTTGGTGCCTACCAGCGAAGCAAGAGCCTAGCACATGAGAACTGTGGGAGAAAATAAAAGGGAAACGTTTTTGGCTTTTTGTTTCCCCCCCCTGTATCAGGTTGGCAAGGCAAACACTGAGGGGAAAAGGCGGAGGCTTCCCAGTAGAGAATGACACGGTAACAAAATTCATCACCGTTCCCATACCCACGGATAACCACGGAAAAACATTTTCATGTCATTCTTTAAGGAGAGAGGGAAGAATCAGAGTATGAATGGCCACAACCACTGACCCGCAAACTTTGCTTTGAAGAATGCTGGTGTAGAAGGATTGAGATTGAAATAGACACTAGAAAATGACATGGGATTATTTCCCGCGGTTATCCGCGGGGAAGGGAACGGTGATGAATTTTGTCACCGTGTCATTCTCTACTTCCCAGCTCCCGTTAAAGCAGTTGCAGGATAGGAATTTGTACAGTTTACACCAGATAAAAACTACAATCCTCAATCACATCAGAACATGACATCAAAACATATTTTATTTTAATAAATGCAGCATCAACATTCAACACAGTTATTGTGATTAACTTATCTGCTTAAAGTAATACCGGATTACCCTGAAACAGCCTGTTTAGTGTTCTGAGGACACTGCTGTTTGTAGGGAGGTATGTCGGTCTCGTGGTGGGAGGGTCGACGGGGTTCTGGGAGATGGGAGGCAGAGATAGAAGCTGTGCTAAGGTTTCTGCTGCATGGGGAATGGGAGGGAGGGATAGAAAGATGCTGCAGAGGGAAGGCCCAAGGTGATGGGTGAAAGGGGAGGAAAGATGCTGCACTTGTGGTGGAGAGAAAGGAAAGAGGAAGAATTGGAGTGGAGGAGAGGAAGAGAGAGATGATCATTGTACATGAAAAATAAGACATCCCCTGAAAATATGTCCTAGTGCATTTTATGGACCCAAAATTAATATAAGATAGTGTCTTATTTGGGGGGAAACACGGTATCCTCATTTGCCTGAAATATTTTACAAAAACACACGTGGAACAGCCTCAAGCCAGTCACATATGAACTTGCGTCCAAACATTTAGCTTTGAAAATGACAGAAGATCCATTTTGTTTTATTTTCAAAACAAAGGGCTCCTTTTATCAAGGCGCGCTACGGGGGTTAGCGCGTCGGACATGTCATCATGCGCTAACCCCCGCGGCAGCCTAAAATCCTAACACCTCGTCAATGGAGGCGTTAAGTACTAGCGCGACAGGTGGTTTAACGGGCGGTATTCTGCGCATTAAACCGCTACTGCGCCTTTGTAAAAGGACCCCAAAGTGAAACAAAATAAGGCATTTTATTTTGTTTTAGATGAAGGGCTCCTTTTACTAAGCTGCGGTAGCGTTTTTAGTGCGTGCTAACCCTCGGGCTACGTGGAAAAACTAACGCCAGCTCCATGGAGGCATTAGCGTCTAGCTTGTTAAAACCGCTAGCGCAGCTTAGTGAAAGGAGCCCAAAGCGCATCCCTAGTTAGTACCTATGACCCGTAAAGAACAGTTGGTACCAATTTTTTTAAATCTCAGTTTATTTAATTAATAGCAAGAAATAATCAAATCCAAACGCCAACACAACAAACGTTGAAACCAGAAGCAGCAAGGCAGTGAAGGGAAGGGGTAAAATGCGGACCTCACGGACCTGACGGACCTCGCGGATCTAAAAATCTGAGGTCCGTGCCACTTATAGTTGGTTTCTGGCTCTGACAGACCTCGATGACAATTTAGCGCTGACGGATCCGTCTCAGCATAGGGAGGGAAAAGTATTAGGATCCGTCAGCGCTAAAATGTCATCGAGGTCTGTCAGAGCCACGGACCTCAGATTTTTTAATTTACTTGGGCTGCAGGAAACCAGTTTAAAGGATTCGTTTTGGAGCCACTCCAGCACTAGTCTCTGGCTCTGACAGACCTCGATGGCAATTTAGCGCTGACGGATCCAGACCTCGATGACATTTTAGCACTGACGGATCCTAATACTTTTCCCTCCCTATGCTGAGACAGATCCGTCAGCGCTAAATTGCCATCGAGGTCTGTCAGAACCAGAAACTAACTACTGACGGATCCTAATACTTTTCCCTCCCTATGCTGAGACGGATCCGTCAGCGCTAAATTGCCATCGAGGTCTGTCAGAACCAGAAACTAACTACAAGTGGCACGGACCTCAGATTTTTAAGGACGTGCGGTTCACGAGGTCCCTCAGGTCCGTGAGGTCCGCGTTTTACCCCTTCCCGGCAGTGAATCAAAGCAGAAGGCACAGTCCTGTGCAGGGTAAAGCAGCCTGCTAGTGGAATTAGTTTATTCCAAATTAGATTAAAATAACAAAACAGGCGTATAGATAATGAAAATTACAATTGCTACCAACCCGTTGCAGATGGTGAGTTCTTAGTTTCCAGATGTGCACATGAGCTTTATAAATGAACGGATTGGATTTCTGCCTTCGGCACCAGGACAGAAAAGAAGAGTTTCAAAGAGTGATTTCATCTGAATAATACTTTATTCTCTGCTTAATTCCTTTTGCTTTATTCTCATATTTATCATCAACCATTTCTGAACCCTATTATGATTAATTTGTAAAAGGGGTGTAATAAACGTAGACTTCTGCGTTTCAAAATGAAAGCCAAATGGCAGGTTTAACATCTGTTCCTTATCTTCTCTGTTAGTTGATTCTCCCTAAGTCAACACGATGAAGAATATATTATAAACAAACCGATATCAAGCTCTGTGAACTAATTCTCTGTTATCTGTAGGTTTCATTTGGCTTAATGACTTCTCATTCCTGTTTTGTAGACAGAACCAGATGGCTCCTCCGTATTCGTGAGTCGCTCATTAATACTTGTCATGCTGAATCAAGAAATAATGGGTCCAATAGTTGAAGGATTGAACTGGGTAGGAGAGGTTCCTGCCTGCTTAAACCTTGCTGAGCTGGTCATCCACCAATATTCAGCGCCACTTAAGTGGGTAATGCCACTGTATACTGCCTTTGACTGCCCTGGCACCCTCCAATTAGAGCTGGGACGGTCTGGGACAGAGGTAGCACATAATCCTCCTTTTAAGAAGCTGGGTTAGGCTTTTATATCACTGGCCGCGGGGGTATTAGCTCCAGCGCTCATAGAATTCCTATGAGAATCGGAGCTAATACTACTGCGGCAAGCAATAAAAAAGCCTAACACGGCTTCTTAAAAAGGGGGGGGGGGGTAAGGGGATAATCAGTTAACAGTGATATTCAGTGCACTAACAGCTAAGTTAGCACAAAAAGCTTAGGAGAACAAAAGGGTTGTGCTAACTTTATCCACAGAGCTAACCAGGCACCAGGTTCGGACAAGTTCCTGCAGGAAAAGTCCATAGTCTGCTATTGAGATAGATATGGGGGAAGCCACTGCTTGCCCCGGGATTGGTAGCATGGAATGTTGATACTATTTGGAATTCTGGAATCTTGTTACTCTTTGGGATTCTGTCACTCTTTGGGATTGGCCCCTGTGGAAACAGGAAAACTGGGCTATATAGACCATTGGACTAACTGAGTATGGCTGTTTTTATGGGTGCCAGCAGTGCCCAGATATTCAGTGCTGGAGCATGGACTTAATTCAGCCCATGGCTGTCTGCAGCTTTAAAAACACTGACTGCCAAGGGCTGAATATCAGGTCCAATAACTTATTGGGCCCAATATTCAGCCAGCAGCAATTAGCTTTTGAAGAACATTGCCAGCGTTAACCCTGGAAATTCAATGCCAGAGCCACGTCTGTGCACTGGCACTGAATTTCCAGGTTTGTGGAGCCAGCTAATGTGATATTGAACACTTAATTGGCTTTGGGACTGATGTTTATGCGATCCTATATACAGTACATGGGTAATCTGACTGATTAAGTGCTGAGTACATAGCTGTACTTCACCGACCAAGTGCGAACTCCACCCCGAAACATCCCCAAAGTAATTGATTTTCAGTTAACGCTAACCGATTACTTTCAAAAGCATTAACCAGTAAAGTGCCGCAGAAAATTAGCAGTTAGTCCCAAACAGGTGATATAACTGGCCAGGAACCATTTCTGTCTGGTTAAATCACTTTGAATATCAATCTCATCCACTTGTCTACTCTGCTGCATAGTACCTTGTCTCTCACTGTGCCCGTGCCTAGGAAGTGACATCAGAGGAAGAGTCGACGGTGGCATGACAGCAGGTTGGGGGTTGCCGCTCGTGCCAGGAACGTTGCAGAGGTACGTGGTAAGGCAAGTGGCACACGTGTGGCAGGAGGGGGTGGGGAAGGAGCGCAGTGGAGGGGGGGGCCCGGAAAAAGTGGGGGGGAAGGGGGCGCCTCTCACCCCTCACTAATGCCACTGCCTCCCAATATATTAATTCTTACTGAATTTAGCACGGAAGAGGTTTTTAGGGCCGCCGGCGCGTTGAATGCTCTGCGCTGCTCTGAGGCTCATAGGAACTCTATGACCATCAAAGCAGCGCAGAGCATTCCACACTTTTTTTTAAAAGGGGGGGGGAGGGGGTTAGTCCATAGTGCATATTTCAAAGAGGACAATACACAGAGGCGGATCATATTGTAAGTAGGGCTCTCAATTACACATGTAACACACAAAATGTTGTCAGTTTATGTGCATTCCCTGCTGTGTTTAGGCTCGATGCTGAGTTATGCTAGTATTCTATACAGAACCTAGACACTTTCTTGTAACAGAACCCAGGAATTTGTCAGATATTTTATTTATTTGGATGAAGCTCACACCTTTTTCAAGGTGAATTACATTTACGTACTGTAGGAATCTCCCTGTCCCCAGAAGGCTTACAGTCTGCCTATACATGAAGAGATGAAGAATTAGGTGACTTGCCCAAGATCACGAGAAGCAGCAACAGTGGCGTAGCGAGGGCGAGAGGCGCCCGGGGCGGTGGCGTTCCTCCCCGCCCTCATCTCTGCCCCCCCACTCCTTCCCCAATCCCCTCTGCTGCATGCGCCCCTTCTCTTCCCTTCCCTACCCTCGTACCTCTAGTTGTTCACCGCTGCAAGCAACGAGAACTTCAACATGCCCCTAGAGACTCCGTCGGCTCTCCCTCTGATGTCACTTCATAAGAATATAAGAGTAGACTTACTGGATTAGACCAATGATCCGTTAAGCCCTGTAGCCTGTTCTCATGGTGGCCAATCCAGGCAACTAGTACCTGGCCAGAACCCAAAGAGTAAGAACATTCCATTATCTCAGAGTAAGCAAGATTCCGGAACCCCAAATAGTAGCAATATTCCGTACAGAATCTCCAAAGAGGAGCAAGATTCTAGAATCGCAAAGAGTAGCAACATTCCATGCTACCGATCCAGGGCAACCAGTGGTCTCCCCCATGTTCCTCTCAATAGCAGACTATGGACTTTTCCTCCAGGAAATTGTCCAAACCCCTCTTAAAACCAGCTACGCTATCTACTCTTATCACAACCTCTAGCAACGCGTTCCAGAGCTTAACTATTCTTTGAGTGAAAAAATATTTCCTCCTATTGGTTTAAAAGTATTTCCCTGTAACTTCATCAAGTGTCCCCCCCTAATCTTTGTAATTTTTGACGGGGTGAAAAATCGATCCACTTGTACCCGTTCTACTCCACTCAGGATTTTGTAGACTTCAATTATATCTCCCCTCAGCTGTCTCTTTTCCAAGCTGAAGAGCCCTAACCTTTTTAGTTTTTCCTCATACGAGAGGAGTTCCATCCCCTTTATCATCTTGATGGCTCTTCTTTGAACCTTTTCTAGTGCTGCTATATCTTTCTTGAGATAAGGAGACCAAAATTGAATGCAATACTCTAGGTGAGGGCTCACCATGGAGCGATACAGAGGCATTATAACATTCTTAGTCTTGTTAACCATCCCTTTATAAAATAATTCCTAGCATCGTTTGTTTTTTGGCCACCGCTACACATTGGGCAGAAGGTTTCCTTGTATTGTCTAACCCCCAAGTTGGACCCTAGCATCCTATAACTGTGATTTTGGTTATTCTTCCCAGAGTGCATCACTTTGCATTTGTCCACATTAAATTTCATATGCCACTTGGACGCCCAGTCTACCAATTTCCTAAGATCTGCCTGCAATTTTTCACTTTTGTTTTCACACTGTGAGCGTGAGTGGTGCACACTGAAGGAAGCAACAGTAGTGTATTATTGATTGCCGCTCCTTTCTACTTCCACACACTTATTGTTCAAATCATTCAGTGTACGCATATTGGAACACATAATTAACAACTGACGACTGAATAGCCACACAAACATTATCTCGTCATACATTCAGACTCCTGAGGCAGGCCCATTTAGGGCCGAAACACAATCGTGGCAAGTCTTTTAATCTCAATAAACGAGATTGAACACCAATAAGTCACCTTCGTTGTTTTTCTTCTGAGTTGTTTTAGCACCCTGGGATTTATACCATTTGGTCCAGGCAATTTATCACTTTTTAACTTGTCGATTTGGCGTAGTACATCTTCCAGATTCACCAAGATTTCTTTCAGTTCCTCCACATCATCACCCTTGAAAACCATTTCCGGTTCAGGTAGCTCTCTTACATCTTCCGTAAAGACCGAAGCAAAGAATTCATTCAGTTTCTCCGCTATAGCCTTATCCTCCCTGAGTGCCCCTTTTGCTCCTTAATCATCCAATTATTCCCATGGTCCCATGGATTCCCTCACAGGTTTTCTGCTTCTGATGTATCTACAAAAATTGTTATGAGTTTTCGCCTCTTTTGCAAGTTTCTCTTCATATTCTTTCTTAGCTTTCTTTATCAGTGCTTTGCATCAAACTCGCCAGTTCTTGTGTCTCTTCTTATCATTCGGATCCTTTTTCCATTCTTTAAAGGATGGGGTTTTTTTTGGCTCTAATAGCCTCTTTCATTTCACCTTTTAACCACTCTGACTCTCGTTTCCTCTTCTTTCCACCTTTGCTGATATGTGGAATACATCTGGTCTGGGCTTCCATGATGGCTTCTGCTTGTGTCCTTTTATGAAATAAACAAGTTGGTTTTACATCAGTGTTTTCAGTGGAGTGTTCATTGTCCGTTCCCACTTCCTTTTGTACACATTTTTTAAATAATATCCATTCTTGGCTTATAGTCCTAACCTTTGCAACTGATCCTTTTAGCTTCTTTTTAAACTATTTTCCTCATTTTATCATAGTCGCCCTTTCAAAACTTAAAAGCCTCTACAGTAGATTTCTTTTACGACGTCACTCCATGTATCAGATCAAATTTGATCACGTTATGATCACTGTTTCCCAGCAGAACCAACACAGTTAACTTCTGTACTATGCTTTGCATTCCACTAAGAACCAAATCTAAAATAGCTCCCCCTTTTGTCGGTTCCCGGAGCAGTTGCTCCAAGAAACAATCATTTATGAAGTCTAGGAATTTTACCTCCTTACCACTACCCAAAGTAACATTTAACCAGTCAATGTTGGGGTAATTGAAATCACTAAATCAAACAATCATACTCTATCAAGCAAACCCTCACGGGCGCTCCACTCACACAACCCTTGGGGTGCACGTGTAGGTTTGCTTGATAGAGTATGATTGTTTGATTTAGTGATTAAGGGTACTCTCTTCCTAATATTGTGATAATTGAAATTGCCCATTATAATACTGTTGCCCAATTCTCCAGCTTTCCTAATCTCTGAAAACATTTCTTCATCTGTCTGCTCATTTTGTCCCGAGAGATGGTAGTATAACCCAACCTTTATATTCTTTCCCTTCACATATGGAATTTTTATCCATAGGGATTTCACACTGCTATCTATATCATCCAGAATGTTTATTTTATTTAATTAAATTCTCTCTAACATATAGCGCAACCCCACCTCCAATTTAATCTACTCTATCCTTGCGATATAATTTGTACCCAGGTAACACAGTGTCCCATTGATTGTCCTCCTTCTCTGAGATGCCTATTATATCTAGCTCCTCATTCGGTGTTATATGCTCTAACTCTCCTATTTTTTTAGGCTTCTAGCATTTGTATCCAGACACTTCAAATTGTGTTTTTTCCTTGTAACTACGGGCTGTTGAGAATTAATAATTCTATACTGACTATTCTTGAGAAACATGTACTTTTACTATTTGTATTCTGTAATTCGCTGATTGTCCAGCTCTCTTCAGTGTAAATTGCCTAGAAGTCATAAGATCATGGGGGTATAGAAGAATAAAGTTATGTTATCTAAGAAGACAGGGAAAATTTGAGTCTTTTACTCTGCCTTCCTCTTAAACTCTCCTAGCTTTCTTTCACCATTTATTGAAACCTCTCTAATGGGACTCCCTAAATATTCTGTTTCAAAGATACCTCACACCGACCCATCTGCTCCTGGGCGACTGTTGGCTTTCCCCCGCATCTCAGTGCTATATACTCTCTCCTATTTTATTTTTTAGGCTTCTAGCATTTGTATACAGACACTTCAAATTGTCTTTTTTCCTTGTAACTACAGACTGTTGAGAAGACAGGGAAAGTTTGAGTCTTTTACTCTACTTTCCTCTTAAACCCTTCGAAGATGCCTCACACCGAACCATCCGCTCCTGAGCGACTGTCGGCTTTCCCCCGCATTTTAGTTTAAAAGCTCCTCTATCTCCTTTTTTAAACTCCATTGAGTGGCACCTGGGAGTGACGTCGGCGGGAGAGACAACACGGTCGTGAGGAGCACGTTGAGGTTGTTGCTCGTGGCAGCGAGCAACTAGAGGCACGGGCAGGGCAGAATTAATTCGTAGAGGACAGGCACACAAGTACATTGGGCCCCCCTGCCCCGACCCACTCCATCATGCGCCTAGGCGGAAACAGGAAGCTGCGTCAGAGGGAAGCTTTGGGCAAGCAGCACCGCTTGCACAATTACAGTTCCCGTTGCCTTTCTTACCCACGTTGCTTGCTTGTCTTACTTTCCGTCGATGGGGGGGGGGGGGCTGCATTGCCAATTGGGGTGGGGCCCGCGTTGCCGATCGATGCTGGAGGGGCCCATCGCCGTTTAGAAAAAGCAATGCTGATGCCCTCCTTCATCGGGTCCCCCTGACCATTTTGGGCCCTAGGCAGGTGCCTACTTGGCCTATTGGTAAATCCTGCCCTGGGCACGGGGGAAGGAAAGGAGCCACGCACGTGGTGAGGGGAAGAGTGGGAAGAGGCAGGGGGCAGAGAGGAGGAGGGCAGCCGGTGCCCCCACCAACATGGCACCAGGGCGAACCGCCCCCCCCCCAATCCCTTTACTACGTCACTGAGCAGCGCTGAGATTGGAACTGGGCTTCCTTGGTTCTCACGCCGCTGCTCTAACCCCTCGGTTATCCACCTCACCATAGCAGCTTATTGAAAATGCATCCCCAAATTATCATTCTAGGGCCTGTCATAGGAAATGGTAGTATACAGTTGTTCAAAGCAATCCCCCGGGTGACAGCCTGTTCCAATCAAAGGAGCACAGGCAGCAAACCCATGCTGCTTAGTTCAAAAGAACGGCGGATGCAGGGCGAATGACCTTTCCAACCACTTGATATTTTATAAACGCTCTGTCCTCAGGTGCTCTTAGATACACACTGGCACCACAACATCTTCTCCCACTGATTTTGCAATGTATTGCTCATTGACAGCTCAGGACATTTGATGTAGCTCCCACTGGGCCATTGCTTTACAAAGGTCATGCGCACGCCGAGAAAGTCTGCCATTTGGCTTTTAAAAACAGCAGGAAGCAAACTTGATCGCTAACTGTAAGCAGAAAAGCTGACGGACTCGTTGCTTATTATATTGGTGATTTAAGTTGTAGCAAAACTTTGCACTATAATAAATAACCTTCTAGAACTTTGAGCAATAAATGTTTTAAAGAAATTATTACAGCAGAAGTGGAGGGGTAATTGTCAAGATATAATAAAAGTCGGGCTCTATCTAACCTGTGGTACTGAGCTATTGCAGGTTAGTCACTCCTGTGATAAATTCTGTAAATACTCAAATTTATTTCCACAGGATCCTTTTTACTACACCACCCTTTATGAAGCTAAAATCACTGTGGCTGGCAATAAAAAAAGCCTACCATATTTCCCCAATGATAGGCCGTGGCTTATACATTGATTTTGCAAACCTGCATATTGGGAACAGCTTGCTTAAATGGGGCGGCCTATCTATGAACATCGACACTAAGTGTGCCCCCCCCCCCCATACCTTTGAAAATCCTGGCTCGCTCCCGTCTCTCCCTCGCTGGACGGCTGCCGGCTGCCTCCTCCAATCTTGCGGCCAGCGGCGCAGGGCAGGAGTGAGCTTTTCGCGCTCCGGCCTGGCCCCGTGCTGCGTCCTGAACGGCTGCCGTCACTTCTCGGTCCTGCCCTGTGCCACTGGCCGTGAGATTGGAGGAGGCAGCCGGCAGCTGTCCAGCGAAGGAGAGACAGGAGTGAGCCAGGATTTTAAAAAGGTACATTCGCCCCATAAGATGCACTTCAGTAATGCCGCGGCTAATAACATGGGGCAGATTATCGTAGAGGCTTTAAACATAAATGAGTGTTTATTGTGGCTTATAGAATGGGGGTGGTCTATAATGTGGGGCGGCTTATCGTTGGGGAAATGCGGTAATGCAGCTTCATAAAAGGGGGCCTAAGCTGTGTTAAGCGGCTAATGTAGGTTTTGCCACAAGGTAGACATCAGCGCAAAGCTACACTAATCAAAGCTGGGGCCTAGGGCAGAAATTAAGGAGGGGGCCCCTGATCCCTTCTCCTCCCTGCCTCTCCTCTTAATCTCCCCACCTGCCATTACTACCACACATAAAAACAACTTTAAATGGCTTCTTCACATACAAAATAAAGACAGACCTTTACTAAATACAGAACTGGGAACACAAGAAATTAAACTCAGCAAGAGAAATAAAAACAGATATGGACTTTTTGTACTGGATACACAGGGGTCTTGGGCTAGGGTTACCGACGTCTGGATTTCCTGGACATGCGCTCCTTTTTGAGGACATGTCCAGGGGTCTGGATGGCTTTTCAAAATCCGGCACGTTGGGTTTTGAAAAGCATCCTCTACATCGCGTTGGACAGGAGGAAATCTCCCATTGCCACAGGTATATATTAAATAGAGTGTGAGATAGGGAAAAATGCTTGAGTACCTGAATATAAACCACTTAATAATAATAATAATAATAATAACTTTATTCTTCTATACCGCCACAATCTTGCAACTTCTAGGCGGTTTACATTCAAGAGAGCTGGACATTCGGCGATTTACAATATGCAGATAGGCAGATGGAAGTACAGAGTACAGAGACTTTAAGAAAGCGAAATTACAAAATATATTGTTTGCTAAGAATTTCAGAGAGGACCTGTTAAAGAAAGGTCGCGAATTTCAAAAACAGCCAAAATTACAATATACAGTTTGTTTAGAATTTCAGAGGGGACATATTAGAAGAAAGGTCCCGAAATTACAAATACTGTTCGATTAGGATTTCAGAGGCATATTAAGAAAGTGAAATGAACAGAGTGGTATATACCATATTTTCACGCATATAACGCGCGCATTATACATGATTTTACAAACCGAGTATAACCATGCGCATTATATTCGTGAGTGCGTTGTACACATTTTTTTTTACATAGTTCCCCCACCCCCCCGACGTCCGATTCACCCCGCAGGACCGCTCGCACCCCAGAGAAAGGGCGTCAGAGAAAGGGCGGGACCGCCGGAAGAGGAAGCAGCGCAGACGCAGGGCTCAGAGAAGGGGCGGGACCGCCGGCAGAGGAAGCAGCAGGACAACAGTAGGCAGCTTCTCCATGATGGGGGGGGAGGCTGTGGGGATGCGAGCGGTCCTTCGGGGTGGGGGTGCGGGTGCGAGTGCGAACGGCCCTTCGGGGTGAGGGTGCAAGCAGTCCTGTGGAGGGGGGTGAATCGGACATCGGGGGGGGGCATCAGGCTTTCAGGGTGGGGACAGGACTTCAAGGGGGAGAGGAGAGTCGGGGCGGGCGAAAGGAAAGTCGGGGTGGCCAGAGGAGAGTCGGGGCGGGCGAAAGGAAAGTCGGGGTGGCCAGAGGAGAGTCGGGGCGGGCGAAAGGAGAGTCGGGGCGGCCAGAGGAGAGTCGGGGCGGGCGAAAGGAGAGTCGGGCAGAGACGGGAGAGTCGGGGGCGGCATGCGCGGTATACGGGTGTGTGCGGTATATAAAAATTTCTTTACATAAATTAGTTTCCCGCGCGCTATACCCGTGTGTGCGTTTTACACGGGTGCGTGGTATATGAGTGAAACTACAGTAAATACAGACTATAAGTGGTATATAAATACTTAAATAAATAAATGATAAGGTAGAGATGTGCCTGGCTGTGATAGCGCATTGATCAGTACTGCATGCTAGCTTTTGTAACTGCCAATAGTGCAGCTGAACTTACTGCCACACAAGAGGAGCTGGTAAATGTAGTTGTGCATGCAGCCAAGCAGTGCAGTATGTTGTCACTGGAGGTGCAGTGTGGCTCTCCACAATCCCCTGTATCACACCCCTGATCACATACCCACCCCCTGATCACATACCCACCCCCAAAGACAAACCATATCCTCCCATGACAAACCTGATCCCATGGATCATATCCCCAACACCTCTGATTCAACAAATCCAACTCTCTGACAGATCTCAAAACCCTCAGTGCAACAAACCTAGCCACCTTCAAGAAGTTCTGCCATCCCAACAGAAAATCCCACCTTCCAGAGTCCTACCTTTCTCCCATCCCATTTTCCCACTAGGACTTACCTGGGGAGGAAGGTCAGCACTGATGAGGTAGTAGTCCCAGGCTGCAGCTGCTACTGCCTGGATCAGCACCATAATTAAGAATAGCACCGATGACCCCCTAGTGGTAGTCTCATGGTACTACAGTTAGGGTACATCCTTCCATATGAGATATCGGCTCTATGGCTGATGTAAGTGCTTATACTTGCACGCATACACACACCTATATACTCCGTTATGCTAGTATTTTTTTTTTTTTTTAAGAAAGTAAAATGTGTGTAATTACCTGAGTAAACAATGTCTTTTGTTCTATTAAATTATCATAGAAACTCTAAAATTTTCAGGGGGCTTTGTTAACTGGCTTGCAGCATGCAGAGATTTGACACCTTATTTTGATTTTTTTCTATGTCATCTTGACAACCGTGAAGAAAAACTTTACTGGACTGTTTAATAAGGCAAGACAACTCAGGAAGATAAGCATCAAGCTTTTGAGATGTTTTAGTGGACTGATCCAGGGATGTCAGAGCCCAGACATCCAGGAGTACACTTCACCCTTCGTATCCATGGGAGTTAGGGGCAGAGCCGGCCCACGAATAATATTCGGGTCGGTTCTGCCCCTAACCACCGCTTCCCCCTGGCTATTTTAAGCCCTGTAAGCCCCCCCCCCCTTAAGCCTTACCTGGTGGTCTAGCGGGTTTTCGGGACAGGAGCGATCTTCCCATGCTCCCATAGTTAGAGACTACGGGAGCTCAAGGCAGCCATTTCCTATGAGCGATCTGCACGGGGCAGGAGCATGGGAAGATCGCTTCTGTCCCAAAAACCCGCTAGATCACCAGGTAAGGCTTAAGGGGGGGGGGCTTACGGGGCTTAAAATAGCCCAAAAAATTACATTTTTTTTGTTTTTGTTTAAAAATCGCGAATAACCGAATCCGCGGATGGTGAAACCGCGGATTTGGAGGTGGGAAGTGTAATTCTATATGAAGGCATTTAGAAGAAGAGGGTAAGCAGGTGCCTATATCGTTTTCTTTTTTTTTTTTCTTTCTTTATTTTCAAACTTAAACATCAAGTATTACACTTGTACAGAAAGCAATAATAGTATACAAATTAAATTCCAATAAAATATGAATCTTTAACATTCATTAATTAAAGAAAATAACTCTTTACACTCATGTCCTCAAAACGAGTCCAAGATCGAATAAGCGAGAAAAAGGAAAAAGAAATATGTATTAAAGAATGCTATTGGCTATAGAGCTGAGAGCAAGGTTCCATATTTAAATCCAAATCTATAGGGCTCAAGATTTTTCTACATCCAGATGAGATGACGCCAAGAAAGTTGTGAACTGATTTGGTTAAAAAACAAAACATATTTAACAGTCCGATAACAAACAATACACTTACAAGGATGTCTCAAATAAAATGTAGCTCCCAGATAAATAACCCCAGGTTTCAGAAGAAGAAATTCACGGCGACACTTTTGCGTCCCTCGTGAAAGGTCAGGAAAATCGGTATTTTATGACCTAAAAATTCTTTCTATTTTTAAAGAAAATTTTTAACCACCAGGATTTATCTATTGAAAGAGCTAATGTTATAATCAATGTTGCTGGCACTGCTGCCTCTTTATCTGACGTCAAGAAGGACATGGAGGTACTTGAGAGAGTTCAAAGAAGAGCAACTAAGCTAATAAAGGGGATGGAGGACCTCTCATATACTGACAGACTGAAAAGGCTAGGGCTTTTCTCCCTGGAAAAGCGGAGACTTAGAGGAGACATGATAGAAACCTTCAAGATTATGAAGGGCATAGAAAAAATAGACAGGGACAGATTTTTCAAATTAAGGGGATCAACAAGTACAAGGGGGCACTCAGAGAAATTGAAAGGGGAGAAGTTTAGAACAAACGCTAGGAAGTTCTTTTTCACACAGAGGGTGGTGGATATATGGAATGCGCTACCGGAGGATGTGATAAACAGGAGCACGCTACAGGGGTTCAAAGAAGCTTTGGATAGGTACTTGGAAGACAAAGGGATTGAGGGGTACAGATAAGAGTAGAGGTAGATTATAGGGATGGGATTAGAGGTAAGTTATAAAATTAATCAGGGACCACTGTTCAGGCACTAAGCCTGATGGGCCGCCGCGGGAGCGGACCGCTGAGCAAGATGGACCTCTGGTCTGACTCAGCGGGGGCAACTTCTTATGTTCTTATGTCTCTAATAGTTCAGAAACATTCATTGGTTCTTGAGCTGGAGACTTTTTTTGTTGATGAGTTGAATTTCTATCAGGCAAGTAATATAAGCAGGTGCCTATTTCAAGCTTATTCTAAAAAGCGGGTGCCTACTTGTCTTTATACAATGTTAGTACAAGTGGCAGAAAACACATTTACATTTGAGGCACGATCACTTATGCCAGCTCTCCAGCTGATGTTAATGCCTGTGTCTAGAAGTCAGCTAGAATGTGTGTAAATTATATGATAACTATCCTGTTAGTGCTTATTTTAGAAGTGCTATTTGGGTTTTACAGTAGACATGCAGATACTGGCATTTAGAGGGAAAAATTATCAATGTAGTCTACCGTTAAGACATGCTGTTCTATTGTTAACTCCTCCTCCTCCTAATCATTTCTATAGCGCTACTAGACATCCGCGGCGCTGTACATCAAAACACAGGTGAGACTGTCCCTGCGCAAAAGAGCTTACAATCTAGTCAAGACAGACAAACTGGACAAGAAGGTGCATCAATACACGCTGCTCAAGTGGGGGTATTACAGAGGGAATGATAAGACAGATATTGGCGCTTAGAAGGTGGCTTGGAGTTTGGAATTGAAAGCTTCAAAGAAGTGGGCTTTGAGCCTGAATTTGAATACTGCCAGAGATGGAGCTTAACGTACCGAGTCAGGTAGTTTGTTCCAGACATCCGATGCAGCAAAGTAGAAGGGGCGGAGTCTGGAGTTGGCTGTAGCAGTGGCGCAGTGAGGGTGAGTGGCATGCCCCACCCCCACCATCTTCTCCGACCCCCTCGCTCCTTCCCGACCCCCCTCCCTTCCCCCTTTACCTTTTTAATTTTCACAAACTTGCTGCCCGCATCGTCTCAGATGTCTCTCTGACGTCTCTTCTTAGATGTGGGGCCCGGAAGTGACATCAGAGAGAGGCGACAGCAAGTTTGTAATATTGCTCGTGCAGGGAAAATTAAAGAGGTATGAGGGAAGAGGCACATGCGCGTGGTGGGAGGGGGAAAGAAGTGGAGGGTGGATAGAAGGACGGGTGCCAGTGCCCCTACCAAGACCATGCCTGGGGCGTACCCCCTCCCCCCCCCCACACACACACCTCCCCTTACTATGCCACTGGGCTTTAGAGGAGAAGGGTATAGATAAGAGACTGATCCGATGAGCAGAGTGCCCAGGGGGCAGCGTAGGAAGAGAGGAGAGATGCAGTAGAGCAAATACACTTGTAGTCAGTAAGAAGAGTTTCAACTGTATGTGGAAACCAATGAAGTGATTTGAGGAGAGGGCTAATGTGGGCATGGCGACATTGGCGGAATACGAGGCGTGCAACAGTGTTCTGAAAGTACTGAAGGGGGAGAGAGATGATTTAGCGGAAGGCCAGCGAGAAGCAGATTGCAGTAGCCTAGGCAAGAGGCGATGAGGGTATGGTCGAGGGTCTTGGCTGTGCACTCGGAAAGGAGGGTCTGATTTTAGGAATATTGAGGGTGTTGTTCACAGAAATAGAGAGCGGGGGATAAGGAGAGATGGGTTTAGGTAGAAAAAGAAGGAGCTCAGTCTTGGCCATGCTTAATTTTACGAGAAGGCGGCGAGACATCCAAGTAGCGATGTCAGACAAGCAGGTTGAAACTAAAGTAAAAATCTAGTAACCCTAACTGAATATGACCCCCAATAGCCAGGATGCCTGCATGTATTACCTATATGTAGGTACAGTGGGCTTTGGAGGGCTCACATGTTCCATCCTAAGTGCAGTAGTTAGATTGGGATATGGGCCTAAGTCCCCTTCTCTGTGGTTGACTATGCCACCCACTAGGCTACTCCAGCAACCTGTTTGCTTCTCTGCTAGCACTGGGTATAACATCTGAAGCTATCATACAGGCAAGTATGTACTCTTTCATTCACATTTTTATGGGGTGGGGGGTGGAAGGGGGTCATTGACCACTGGGGAAGTGTGAGGGGTTCATGTCTTTATCCCTCCCGTGGTCCTCTGTTCAGATTTTGGCATGTATTCATTGTTAACACAGGTCTAGCCCCAAACATACAAATTGTGTCCTGCGGACGTTTTCTGAAATGTTTGACTATTGCAGAAAAACGTCCAGAATCTAGTCCTACACAGACCATGCCTCCGAGACGTTTCCCTTGAGATACAGACACACTGCAGACAACCACCATAGAAATCCATCTACAAACTGGGTTTCAAATTGGATGAGTTTTGCAAGAAAAACATCCATCTGCCCCTTTTTCATTGTCTTTCTGTTTTTTAAAAAAATGAGCCCCATAGCCAGGGCAGGATTAACCAATAGGCCAAGTAGGCATGTGCCTAGCGTCCGAAATGGTCGGGGGGCCCGATGAACATTGTTTTTTCCAAATGGCGATGGGCCCCTCCAGCATCTATTGGCAATGTGGGCCCCCCCCCCCCCCCGATCGGCAACACGCCTTCCCCTCCCCCCACCCATTGACGGAAAGTAAAACAAGCAAGTAACATGGGTAAGAAAGGCAACGGGAACTGTAATTGTGTAAGCGGTGCTGCTTGCCCAAAGCTGCCCTCTGACGCAGCTTCCTGTTTCCGCTTGGGCGCATGGTGGGGTGGGGCGGGGCAGGGGGGGCCCAGTGTACTTGTGTGCCTAGGGGCCCTCGACGAATTAATCCTGCCCTGCCCATAGCCACTCACCACCAATATTCTTTGGCTCACCAGCTAAGGCCCATAGCCAGAGAGACCCAACTAAAAAGTAGGTCTATCTTTTGTTGCTAGGCCTTGGCCAGCCAGCCGATAAAGATCAGCTTGGCCGGTTAAGTCCACGGAGGCTAACTTTAACCTCAAAATTCAATGCCGGGTGCCGGATATGGCCCCAGCATTGAATATCTAGGACTGACGCCGACCGTGGGTGGAAGCCGGGCTACCTCCAGTGGTCTGAGTATTGGGTCACCTGTGCTTAGCGTGTACAAACAGGTTAATTAGGCCCTCTTTTACAAAGGTGGCGCTATGCCTTTTAGCGCACTCTTAGCGTACGCTAAATCAACGCATGCGCTAACCGCTAATGCGTCCATAGGATAACATGCACACATTAGCGTTTAGCACGTGATTAACGCGTGCAACTATTTACTCCGCGCTAAAAAGCATAGCGCGCCTTAGTAAACGAGAGAATTTCTGTAAAACACTAACGCATTTTGCAAGGAAGTGTTTGTGCACATGCTAAGCACACGCTAGGCTTTACTTATGCATTTCCTTATTTCATGTCAATTTATAGCCCACCGTAACATTTTCTCTGCCACATTCTCCTGGTTCACCCGGCATTGACAGATAAGGAGAGCATAGGTCTGATAAGATAGTCACAAATGTATTAAGTTAGGCATATGAAAAGGTCTCAGCTGGTTTATTACCTTGAATTCGTACCTTATATCCAAATGGACTGAAAAGGCAATCGTGCTACATTATTCATCAGATTATACTTTGAGGCAAGGGGGTCAATTTTATGTCAAGCACTGAATCTTGCAGTGTGTAGTTGCCGTGTTAAACTTTAGAAATCATATATATGCAAATAGTAGTAATATATGAATCGAAATACTACTGCCGTTGGGTTTTAAGGTCATAGGCTATTAAAACTAATCACTGGTTTCGGTCCTTAGCATCAACTCAGTTTGTTATTAAATACGCTTTCGGCATTTTGGTTGGGGGGGAGTTTAGAAGTGGCAAAGTCAACTAAAATATATTTAGAGGAGGAAGCAGGCCTATCCCCTGAGAAATTAGCGCTTCTTACAGGTGCCAATGAATATATTACATTTCCACGAGGGGATCGGTATTTAGTTCTGCAAAAAAAAAAAACAAGAATGCCAGTGCATGTTTCTGATTGCAAATACAGGAACAATCAGGGAGTCTTGAAATGCAAAGCATCCATTTGCTGTGTTTGCTGGTCTCCAGGTATACAAAGATTCTTGAATATTTATATTTCCATTTCCAGTTTGGGGTTGGTTTTTTTTTTGTTTTTGTTTTTTAAAGAAAACCAGCATAATTGCAACAGAGCAGTATAGCTTAAATCTCTATGGTATTTACTGGTGCAATTTGTATTATTGTATTGGCTACAAAACCAGAGACGCATAATGAGCAGATCCCCCTCGCTATTCAGAGTGCTTAATTATTCAGATTCTTGTACTACTGAAAATTAAACATTCATTACCACAGTATTCAGATTAGTTCTGCAATAGGTAAACAGTGAAGCTAGATGTTTTTATGTACTAAAGTGGTTAAACTGTGTTCTTGAGAGCTATCATTCAGAGCTCAATAATGTAGCATCTGCAAAGACCCTGCAGGCCTTCTCTTTGTTGTCATAGCAACACCAAACCAGGCTTGGTATCTGCAAAACTTAAAAATATGACTTTTTTTTCAGCCTATCTTCTTTCTCTCGTAATGCTGAAACCTTTTTGCTGAATTTGAAGCAAGTGGGAAACCTTTTTTTTTTTCTGGTTTTAAGACCGACTCAGAATGCTATAGCAACAAAAACAAAACAAAACAAAAATTCAGCCTATACATGTTTTTCAAAGTCTCCAATAGCAGCTCAAATTAGATCATTCAGCAGAGGCTCTTGATAGTAGTAAAACGTTAATCATGGAGATACAAAGAGAAGAGATCTGCCTGATCAGAAAGGAAGTGGCCTTTTGATTAGTGCTGAAAACCAGGTTAAGTATGGTTGCCAGATTTTCCCCCAAGGAAAATACGGACATGGCCACACCCCAGGCCCACCCAGTTCCGCTCTTACTGTTCGTGCGTCGGAATGGTATCCGCTCATGCGTAGATGCGACGCAATGATGTCACGCGTGGTGTGTAGATGTAGGCATCGAACTTTAGGTGCACTTTAAAGAATTTGGGAGATGCTATCAAAGAGAGAATGACACGGTGAGAAAATTCATCACTTTTCCCGTCCCCGCGGATAACCGTGGGAAAGCATTCCGTGCCGTTCTTTAGTATCCGTCTCAAACTCAGACCTTCTACACCAGCGTTCTTCAATCCAAGGCTTGAGGACCAGTGGCTGGGCCCATTCATACTCTGATTCTTCCCTCTCTCCTTAAAGAATGACATGGAGATGGTTCTCTGCGGTTATCCGCGGGGACGGGAACGGTGATGAATTTTCTCACCGTGTCATTCTCTAAGCTCATAGTCAAAAAACATAGATATCCAAAAAGCATCCTAAATCTGCATTTGGACATCCTAATTGCGAGGACATCCAAGTGCCGATAATCAAAACCATCTTTCTGTATATCTTGAAGAGGGTATTTTGGGTTTATTTTGTGTATTTTATTATATGGTTTTTTTAAAAATTATGTATGGGATGCTGTTACCTGCTTAGAATTGTTGGATAAGCGAGTTAAAAGTATTTAAATAAATAAATTGGCCCACCAGGGCATTCCACATTTTGACACCAGCAAATACAGAAAGTTATCGCACTAGTTTCTGCATAATTTCCCTGCACTATTGGAATTAATAGCTTTTGATTTTCGGATCGTAAAGATCTATTAGGATTATAAAGTTGTACCACAGAAACAACTTTATGTTGTCAATATCCTGATAGATGTTGGTACTGAATATCTGGGCACAATTCAGGTGACAGCACCCAGTGTTTAAACAAATGCCGACTACTAGGATGGTCTCAGAACTCAAGGATCTCCCATATGAAGACCGTCTAGGTAAGTTGCAGCTATACTCTCTCGAGGAACGCAGAGAGAGGGGAGACATGATAGAGACGTTCAAATATGTTATTGGCTGCATTGAGGTGGAAGAAGACATTTTTTCCTTACAGGACCTATGGCGACAAAAGGGCATCCAATAAAAATCATTTCATGGTGACACTAGGAAGTATTTCTTCACCGAAAGGGTGGTTGATCATTGGAATGATCTTCCACTTCAGGTAGTTGAGGCCAGCAACGTGCTCGATTTTAAGAAAAAAATGGGATAAACATGTGGGTTCACTTCGAGGAAGTGCTTAGGGGGTAGGGTTCTTTGAGTAGGTAGACTTGTTGGTCCAATGGCCCTTTTCTGCCGTCGTATTCTATGTTTCTATGACATCACCAGCTGAATATTACCTCATGGTATATACCAGTGTATCGCAAACTGTGTGCTGCGGCACATCAGTGTACCTGCTTAGATTTCAGATGTGCTGTGGTACACCGGGGAAGAGGAGAGATGCCGGTGCCAGCTGACTGTCTACAGGACATGCTTCTCGCGAAGCGAGGCACGTCCTGTAAGCAATGTCCCGAAGCCGGCACCTCTTCTCTCTGCCGGCTGTCTCTTCAGCTCTTCTATCTTTTCGCTGGCTCTTCTCTCCTTCTTCTCTCCTGCCGGCCCTTCTCTCCTCTTGGCAGAAGGCTCGTTTGAAGGGCCTTTGCGCGTGCGCTGACATCAGCACACTGATGTCACGCATGCATGTGATGTCATCATGCTGACGCCAGCGCACTTCCGGGTGTCTCGAGCCGGGGACACTAGGTTTAGTGTGCCCCGGCTCGAAAATGTTTGCGAGACACCGGTATATACTTTACAGTAAGAACATAAGAACTGCCGTTGCTGGCTCAGACCAGTGGTCCATCGTGCCCAGCAGTGCACTCACGCAGCGGCCCTCTGGTCAAAGACCAGCGCCCTAACTGAGACTAGCCCTACCTGCGTACGTTCTGGTTCAGCAGGAACTTGTCTAACTTTGTCTTGAATCCCTGAAGGGTGTTTTCTTCTATGACAGACTCCGGAAGAGCATTCCAGTTTTCTACCACTCTCTGGGTGAAGAAGAACTTTCTTACGTTTGTACGGAATCTATCCCCTTTTAACTTTAGAGAGTGCCCTCTCGTTCTCTCTACCTTGGAGAGGGTGAACAACCTGTCTTTATCTACTTTGTCTTGAGTCCCTGGAGGGTGTTTCCCCCTATGACAGACTCCGAAAGAGCGTTCCAGTTTTCTACCACTCTCTGGGTGAAGAAAAACTTTCTTATGTTTGTATGGAATCTATCCCCTTTTAACTTTAGAGAGTGCCCTCTCGTTCTCTCTACCTTGGAGAGGATGAACAACCTGTCCGTATCTACTAAGTCTATCCCCTTCAGTACCTTGAATATAACACCCACCAAGATCCAGTTCCCACACTTTAAATTACCTCTGAAGGCTGATTTGAAGGGACAGAAAGGAGAAGCCCTCAACTTCCTATTTAAGAGCATTGAACCAAGACAAACTTTTGGAGAAAGGTAGGAGATTGTTTATTTGTAGCGAAATGAAAGTTATCTCCCTACGAGAACGCTGTCAGCTTTAGTCCTGTATCACAGCTGATGTTTCCCTGCTGATCTAAATCAGATGAAAGTGTGGCAGGACATCTGATTTGCTTCACATTTGTGTTTCTCTGACCTGGCGCAGAGCCCAACGTTAAATTTTTTTTATTTCCCACTGGCACTGCTCTACTGAAGCATAAGTTTTTTGCTTTATCACAAATGGCCTTGCTATAGGAAGAGACGAGGAAAAAGCAAGCATCACATTTTGGACCCTGCTGAACCTCCTTTGCACCAGAATGCAAACATTTACTGTTGGTTAGTTTATATGGTTTAGTAGTAATAATAATATCATGTAACTTAACCAATGGCAAATATGATTAACATGTAAATATGTTATAATCTATGGCAGTGTTTTTCAACCTTTTTACACCTATGGACCGGCAGAAATAAAATAATTATTCTGTGGACCGGCATCGGTCCGTGGACCAGCGGTTGAAGAACACTGGGCAAAATTGTGGGCCAGACCCTGCCCATCTCTACCCAATCTCCACCCCAGACACCGCCCCCATAATAGTACTAATTGCACTTTGCGTGTCCCGTGCCTCATCTGGAAGCCTTCCCTCTGACATTGCAACGTCAGAGAGAAGGCTTCCAGTTCGGGCGCAGGATGCCCGTGGGAGCCACTGCCCGTGGCTTTATGTATTGAATCAGTTAGGAAGAGGGAGCTGGCTCGAAGATAACACCACATCGATCTTCCGGTGCAGGTGGTCAAGGCCACCAGCGTGCTAGACTTTAAGAATAAATGGGACATCCACGTGGGATCCCTATGGGGGTCGAGCTAAGGATCTGGGTCATTAGCACTCAGACTTGATGGGGTGGGTCAGAAGAGTGGGCAGACTTGATGGGCTGTAGCCCTTTTCTGCCGTCATCTTTCTATGTTTCTATGTTTCTATGATCGCACCGTGGACCGGCGGTTAAAGAACACTGTTTTGGGCCTGATGCACGTACTGGCTATGCCACTGCCCACCCCCTTTATAGGACTGCCGTCACAGTGCTTTGACTTGAGCCATTGCGCTCGGCCCGTTGTAGCATTTCTTTGCGTGCTCTTTCCCTAGCATAACAGAGTCACACAAGCAAAATATGTTGCTGATCTGGAAGGCAGTAGAACTCATTTTCCAGACTGAAAACTAAACTTCATTAGTGAGACGCATTGGCATCGCAGCCCTTGCTCTGTTTAACTGGGACTAGCCAAGGACCTAGAGAGGCAGACAATAGTACACTTTCATTCAATCTCGTCTGAAATAATGATGCATGCAACTTCATGTCATTACTTTGTAATGGTTTTAAACCTATTTAATAGCACAGTAATATTCCGAAAAGGAAGAGGGAATTATTTCTACATTTAATTTTTCCATCGTGAAAGTGGAAGCGGCGCCTTTCATGGCAGATAAGCAGCTGGGTACGGTAACCTGAACCGGGATGTGACTGTGTTAGCATTGCTACATTACAGCAGAGCTAATGAAACAAAGCAAAAAAGAATTCGCTTCAGACGCTTTAAAGCATTTCCAAGTAATAACGTATTTGATTCACGATCAGAAGCCCCAATAGATAATAGATCACAGGTTCTCTTTCCACAGTTATATTTGATTTTTACCCACAGGATGAATGCATCTGGTTCACTAATTTGTATTTCACAAGATGATAATTTTGGTAAGTGCCGTTTATTGAGCAGATGTACATCAACTTGATATCGTCATTATAAATCCATCTGTACCAAACCATTTATTTATTTATTTATTCAATTATTCAGCCCGTCCTCCCAAAGGAGCCCAGAACGGGTTCCAAAGTACATCCACAATATAATCGGGACAGTACAGAGATGACATAATTTACACAGTTTACAATATAGACATGGCAATAAAGCATATACATTACGCAGCATTTGAGGAGAGTTAGGTGGCGCAGGTGTGTTGACTCTGATGGCATTTCTGGGTGCATGTCCTCAAGGCGCTGGGTTTGTGAAGAGGAAAGTTTTCACAGCCTTCCTGAAGCTCCAAAGTCCATCTAGTGTTTTAACGGATGGGGAAAGATGGTGTGCCATAGTCTGGGTATGAAATGTGAGTAGGAGCGTTTGTGGGCTATTTCGGTTTTGAGGGAGCGGCCAGGAGGTATGGTCAGACTAGTCTTCAAAGGTAGTACTGTGACCATTGTGAAGCAAAGAACCACGGCAGATCTAAGGTGGACACAACAAAGATTTAAACACAATTTTATTGCAATAAACTACAATGCATAAGTTGTTTATTGCATGCTGTTATTTTACTAATCTGCAATGTTTCACATTATATTACATTACATTAGTGATTTCTATTCCGCCATTACCTTGCGGTTCAAGGCGGATTACATCCAAACTAAAAACAAGAATTACATTTCAACTTTGAAGTAATAGAATAAACGATGAGATAAAATTTTAAGGGATAATTATGGGTTTTAGATAATGTTTGGTAATTAGAAAAAAATTAGAGAGTACTAAGGGTTTATAGAGTGTTGGATGTTGGGTTAGGATTTTTGTGCTGGATAGGTTTAACGTGTTTTTTGAAGAGTATGGTTTTAATTTCTTTCTTGAAGGTTTTGTAATCTGTGGATGAAGATAACAGAGTGGGGAGTTGCTTGTCCAACTTAGCTGCTTTGGAGACTATTAAGCTGTCATAGAATTTTTTTCGTTTGACATTTTTGGATGGTAAGTAATAGAATAGTGAATGTTTTGATTACGTATGTATTGTTGTTATCTGCATAGATGGTTCATATGCAAGCTACAAGTGTCTTAAACAAATAAATACAACACTCATTCAAAAATCATAATCCGACATGGCCTGGCTATTGAATGAATTTTGTAGGGGGCACCTGGGGAGTGTTTCGGATTGGGGACAGGGTGGGGCACAGAGATAGGAGGCAGGATTTGGATGTCAGGAAGTGGGACACTGTTGAAAAGCTGTTAAAAATCACCCTTCATTTGAAAAACTTACTGTACATCAATAACAGAAGAAACCTGCCCATCCCTATTGACAAAGGCATTACTAGACTCCAAGACGTCTTAACCCCTGAGAAATCTTTGATTTCCTTTGCCAAACTAAAAGAAAAATTCTCAATAGATTCCAAGGACCATTATAAATGGCTGCAACTGCACCACTCTCTCACCCACAAAACCCTTTTACAAATCTTTCATAATCACTGTCCCTCTATTCTGGACAAAGCCACCCTCCTCATTAAAAATGGTCACACAGCCTCAATCTTGTATAAAATGTTATTACCTACTTATAACTCTTCCATAGCAAGTCTACAACTCATTTGGGAACAAGATTGCAACTTTACACTTGGAGAACAAAAATGGTCTTAACTTTGGCATAAAACTGTGAGGCCATTGGCCTCAGCTAATATGTCCCAATCCATGTTCTTTCTGTATCACAAAGCTCTATGGACCCCTCACAGACTCTCTCCGGCAGGCCTCCTACCGAATAAATCTGCTGGAATTGTGGGCAGGCTATTGGCTCACTACATCATATGATATACGAATGTTCTTATGTAAAACAATTTTGGCAAGAAGTTTGGGATATTATAATAAAAATCTATGCTATACAAGCTGACATCTCTTCCATAATTATATAAGAACATAAGAATAGCCTTACTGGGTCAGACCAATGGTCCATCAAGCCCATTAGCCCGTTCTCAAGGTGGCCAATCCAGGTCACTAGTACCTGACCAAAGGTGTAGCAATATTCCATGCTTCCCCCATGTCTTTCTCAATAACAGACTATGGACTTTTCCTCCAGGAACATGTCCAAACCTTTCTTAAAATCAGCTGCGCTATCCGCTCTTACCACATCCTCTGGCAAAGCGTTCCAGAGCTTAACTATTCTCTGAGTTTAAAAAAAATTTCCTCCTATTGGTTTTTAAAGTATTTCCCTGTAAATTCATCCAGTGTCCCCTAGTCTTTGTAATTTTTGACAGAATGAGAAATTGATCCACTTGTACCCGTTCTACTCTACTCAGGATTTTGTAGACTTCAATCATATCTCCCCTCAACCGCCTCTTTTCCAAGCTGAAGAGCCCTAACCATTTTAATCTTTCCTCATACGAGAGGCGTTCCATCCCCTTTACCATCTTGGTCGCTCTTCTTTGAACCTTTTCATCTCCATTTCTAGCACCAATATATCTTTCTTGAGATAAGAAGACCAGAATTGAATGCAATACTCCAGGTGAGGTCACACCATGAGCGATACAGGGGCATTATAACATTCTTAGTCTTGTTAGCCATCCCTTTTTTAATAATTCCTAGCATCCTGTTTGCTTTATTGGCCACCGCTGCACATTGGGTGGAAGATTTCATTGTATTGTCTACCAAGACACCCAGAACCTTTTCTTGAGCGCTAATCCCCATGGTGGACCCGGTACCTGTGATTCAGGTTATTCTTCCCAATGTGCATCACTTTGCATTTGTCCACATTTAAGTTTCATCTGCCATTTAAACCCCATGTTCCACTCTTGGATATTCTTCTATCTATAGCACTTAAGAACATTCTCTCTCACTGGAAGTCAACCAACCAACTTTCTTTACATTTTTGGTGGCAATCAGTTCTACAACGCTACAAATATGAGTTAGTTCTTGCAAAAAAATTTGGTAACGCAATCTCCTTTGACAAACATTGGTCTCATTTGCAAATTTACTTGCAATCACTGCCCAAACATACTTCAGAGGCAATGCTTATGTGCTTATAAAGTGGAGACTTAGAGGGGATATGATAGAAACTTATAAGATCATGAAGGGTATAGTGAAGGTAGAGAGAGACAGATTCTTCAGACTGGCGGGGACAACAAAAACTAGAGGGCACTCAAAAAAATTGAAGGGAGATAGGTTCAGAACAAATGCTAGGAAGTTCTTCTTCACCCAGAGGGTGGTGGACACCTGGAATGCGCTTCCAGAGAAGGTGGTTGAGCAGGAATGATTGGAGATCGCTACTGCTCCCACTAGATTCTAGGAAGTCTCATGGAAATAGCTGGAGAAAGGGTACTGATGATGTTATGGGGCCTGGGGAAGTGGGTGGTAGAAAGATTTGAAGGATGTCAGGGTGGTATGGGGGGGCATGATTCCCCCTTCCGACTCCTTTAACAGATTGCAGGCCAAACTTGAGGCCTGCTGTCTTGCTCCTATACACAGGAACCTGCAGTGTTCATCACATATTTTAAAAAAATGTTTGCTACCACTGGAAGTGCCAGTGAATAGATGATTATTTGGAAGAAACTTTTGAGTTCTCACTGTCTCACGAGACTGCCCCGAGAACTTGCACAGTCATTTCTGATCGTGGCTCCGCAGGATGCAGGAGTGAAGAGTCCACCAGGGTTCAAAAGGTATGTTGGAGAAGGGTCTAGGAGGCGGGAGGGGAGTGGGGAAGGATTGCTCCTGTCCCAGCTCACTGCTGGACCACCAGGGTTTAAGGCAGACCTGCGGGAGGCCTGCAACGGGTTTGGGAGGTAGAAGGGAGGTGGGGTGGTTAACAGCTGGCCGGGACAGGACGTAGGAAGGATTGCCCCTGTACTGGCATCCTTCCTACCGCAATCCCCCCAACCTTCCCCAGCAAGAGGGATGCCCAATCCCTCCTGCTGCAATACCTTGTATAGGCAACCTGTTAAACTTTTCAATTATGGCTGCCACATGACTAAATATAGGTCATCCCACACCCCTTTTCGCTCTGGGCACACAGAGGCAGTCAAAAGGCCTAAGCTGGTTTTAGATACATCTAAAACCCTGTTTGATTATCAGTACTTGGATGACCTGTCTTGATCGTCCAAGTGCCGATTTAGACGGGTTTTTAGACGTATTTTTGTTTCGATTATATATCTCATAGTGCAGGCCTGCACAACTCCAGTCCTCGAGGGCTGGAATCCAGTCGGGTTTTCAGGATTTCCCCAATGAATATGCATGAGATCTATTTGCATGCACTGCTTTCAATGCATAGTCATTGGGGAAATCCTGAAAACCCGACTGGATTCCGGCCCTTGAGGATCAGAGTTGCCCACCCCTGCACTATACTGTATATAGAATTCCCTACATAATGAACAAGACAGTTGACGCACAATAATGGGCTCGGATCAGATCAGTCTTCTAGCCAGGATTTCATCTTGGAGATGAAGCGCTAATGTAGAAGTCTATCCTTTCATCAAGCCTATGTGTTTTTCCAGCCAAACTCTGCCTAGAGAAAAAGCAAAATTAACATATGAATGAGCATGTGGATAATGGTGAGCCAGTTGATATTGTGTTTTTTGATTTCCAAAAGGCATTTGACAAAGTTCTACAAATATGTACTGATGGAAGAAACCCAATAGTAACTATAAGCTCAATAAAAATGATTTCTTATGTTAGAGAATAAAGTGTCTAAAGTGGGGGTGTCAATATTAAGGAGAGGAAAAGAGTCTCGGAAACCTGCTCAGAGTTTGAAAATTCAAGATATAATCCGAAACTTTTTGGTTCCAGATTTCGTTCATAGACTCTGGAAAAACCTCTCCTCTGTGTGCAAATGTGTGATCATCAATTAAAATAAAACACTAAAGGCTCCTTTTACAAAGGTGCGCTAAGCGTTTTAGCGCGCCCTAAATATTAGCATGCACTAACCATGCGCTAAATGGTAATGTGTGCATGTTGGTCTATAGACGCGTTAGCGTTTAGCGTGCACGTAGATTTAGCGCACGCTAAAAATGCTTAGTGCACCTTAGTAAAACGGGGGTAAGTGTTGTCAAAAAATCTGTGCTTTTTTTCCTTTTTTATCTAAATCTTTCTTTTTTTCATTTAAATTTTTTGTGTAAACTAATTGTGAATAACGTTACAACTGGCACTAGCTAAGAGTGTGAAAAAATTACTCTCACCCCCCCAAAAAGCAGATATGCAAACTTTTCATCAACTGCTAATAGTGAGATGTCATAGAGCTAGATTCACTAACCTGCCCGATCGTGACCGATCCGTGTCCGATCCGGGCAGGTTCGATGGATTCTTCAACCAGTAATTTTCAAATGGGGGGCGATCGGAGGAACCAAAAAGTCTCGGATTATTTCTTGAATTTTCAAGCTCTGAGCAGGTTTCCGAGACTCTTTTCCTCTCCTTAATATTGACACACCCACTTTAGACACTTTGGCCCTGATGCTATAAAGGGTGCCTAAGTCATGCCTAAAGTTAGGCGTGCTCTAGGCGTCCAAGCTAAGTAGTTGATAAGCCAATTAAGGGTCTTAACAAGCGATAATTGGTACTTAGGCGTCCAAAGGACGTAGACGAAGCCACAATTTCATGGACACCCATGTTTAAAACTCGCGCCTAACTCAATAGGCGTGGGCATGGAATGGGCGTGGTTTGGGCAATGACTCAATTTGGGCATCCTTTGATTTATTTACATAACACTGAGCGACCTAGGGCGTCCATATGATGTCTATATTGTAGGCGAATGAAAACCAGGTCTACTTTTGAGCTTAGTTTGGCTTCAAATAGATCTGAGTTTCTATGGATGGAACTTAGGCGCCTAACTTTAAACGCATTTTGCAGAATCAGGGCCTTTATTCTCTAACATAAGAAATCATTTTTATTGAGCTTATATTTGACAAAGTTCCTCACGATAGACTTCTGAGGAAGTTAGAAAGTCATGGGATAGGAGGTAATGTCCTATTATGGATTAATATCTGGTTAAAAGACAGAAAACAAAAAGGAAGTGTAAATACATTACTCCCCTGATATTGGTGGGGGTTCCGTTCCAGGAACCCCCACGAATATCGAAAAACCACAAATACGTTTTTTCACCTGTGGAGGCAGGAGAGGGCAGCTGGAGCACCGGCGAGTGAAGGAAATCACTCGCAGTATGCTCCGACCGCCTCTTCCTGTACTAAAGCAGTTCCTAATTGATGTAGCCCGACTTTAGTACATGAAAAGGCAGTCGGAGAATACGGCAAATGCGGTAGAACTGCGAATTTGTGGGAGAACACTGTAGTCAATATTCTCACTGGAGAAGGGTAAATACAGTAGTGGTGAACCTCAGGGGTCTTTTCTGGGACCGCTGCTTTTTAACCTATTTATCAATGGTCTAGAGATGGGAATAATTATTTATTTATTTATTCGATTTTTAGCCCGTCCTCCCAATAGAGCCCAGAATGGGTTACAAAGTACGTCCATAATAATCTAGACAGAGCAGAGATGACAGTTTACATAAATTACAATTTAGTGAAAGAATTAAATTTGCTGATGATTTATTCAAGGTTGTTAAATCGCAAGATTGTGAAAAATTGCAAGAGGACCTTGTGAGATTGGGAGACTGGGCCTCAAAATGGCAGATGACGCTTAATGTGCGCAAGTGCAAAGTGATGCATGTGGGAAAGAGGAAGTGGAACCCGAACTATAGCTATTGATGCTGGGCTCTGTGTTAGGAGTCACCGCCCAGGAAAAGGATCTAGGTGTCATTGTTGAGGATACGTTGAAACCCTCAGCTCAATGTGCGTCGGCTGCTAAGAAAGCAAATAGAATGTTAGGAATGATCAGGAAAGGAATGGAAAACAAAGATGAAAATGTTATAATGCCCTTGTATCACTCTATGGTACGGCCGCACCTTGAATGCTGTGTGCAGTTCTGGTCGCTGTATCTCAAAAAAGATATAGCGGAATTAGAAAAGATACAGAGGAGGGCAATGAAAATGATAAAGGAATGGGACGACTTCCCTATGAGGAAAGGCGGTACTAGGGCTCTTCAGCTTGGAGAAAATACGGCTCAGAGGTGATATGATAGAGGTCTGTAAAATAATGAGTGGAGTGGAAAGGGTAGATGTTAATCGCTTGTTCACTCTTTCTAAAAATACTAGGACTAGGGGGCATGTGATCAAGCTACTAAGTAGTAGATTTAAAACAAACCGGAAAAAAATATTTCTTCACACATTGTGTAATTAAACTCTGGAATTCATTGCCAGAGAATGTGGTGAAATCAGTTAGCTTAGCAGGGCTTATAAAAGGTTTGGAAAAAATTCCTAAAAGGGAAGTCCATAGGCCACTATTGAGATGGTTTCAGGAAATCCACTGCTTATTCTTAGGATAAGTAGCATAAAATCTGTTCTATTACTTGGGATGTACCTAGGTACTTAGGACCTGGGTTGACCACTGTTGGAAACAGGATACTGGGCTTGATGGACCTTCAGTCTGTCCCAGTATGGCAGCTCTTATGTTCTTATGTGAGCTAAGTATAGCACAATCAAGCCATTGTGACATCACTGATGAGTTTGGCTCTTAGGCATTGGTGGAATGAGACTTTATGACATCACAGACACAGCTCTGGAATGTTGCTACTCTTTGGGTTTCTGGCAGCTACTTGGGACCTGGGTTGGCCACTGTTGGAAACAGGACACTGGGCTTGATGGACCTTCGATCTGTCCCCGTATATGTAACTTGCAGGCAGTTTTAAGAGGGAAAACGCCAGGTTGGCTTTTTGAAAATTGTCCCTCGCATTGTCACTCACCAGGATTATTGAAAAGAACTTGAGCACATTTTAAACCAAGAAGAAAGGCTGCTAGAGAGTGAGCTGAAATAAAAGACCCGTCTCCATGAAATGTCAACTGAGCAGTCATTCCTGCATCTATTGCGCATTTGCGATGTATATTTGCAGAGATTATGCATAGGCATGTTACACATTGCTTCAAAGATGAAGCTCATATTTCAGACTCCATTATATTTCAGATTGCTATTATAAGATATCCCTTGAACACATCTTAAAAGTTCAGTCAAAGAAGATTAATATTGATTTCTGTTCACCGCAGGACTGACACAGCTGACAGCTTTGATGTTAGAATTTCAGGAACATATTTCTAAATGAGTTTACGGATTCTAGATCTGGATAACGGATGCTTCATTTACGATGCTTTATAGGTAGGGGCGTCACTCCTGCCCAATGGTGGTAAATCTATAAAGTGACTCCTAAACTAACCCCCTCTTTTTTACTAAGGTGTGCTATGCTTTTTAGCACGCGCTAAACGCTAACACGTGCGTGTTATCCTATGGACGCGCTAACGGTTAGCGCACACATTGATTTAGCGTGCGCTAAATCCGCGCTAAAACGCTTAGCCCACCTTTGTAAAAGAGGGCCTAAGGCTCCAACTGACAGCAATGGGGGAAATTTATCCAAAATTACCAATTACTCTCACTCCCCACTTAATGAAAAAAAACAAAAGCCGCTAACTAGGCCCCTCTACTTTATTTTAATTTTCTTCTGTTCTCGCCGGGCAGGAGGGCATTCTGCTCGACGGCGATTTGATAGAAGCCTTTTCAAAACACGGACAAAGTGCCGGGCTTTGAAAAACCGTCCGGATCCCTGGACATATCCTCAAAAGGAGGACATTTCCGGGGAAATCCGGATGTCTGATAACCCTATTGAGAACTCTCGTCTAGTGAATGTCAATAAGCAGCTTTCCACAGATCACAAAGTTCTCTGTGGATTCCATATAACAAAGAGTTCACAGCATCACAAGTTAGCATCACTGTAAATCAAAAATAGACCCAATAATGCAATGTATTATAAAAAGCACCACAGCAGGTGTTGAAAAATCAACAGCAGCTCCATATTCACTATGTTCATCCTTCCATATCCTAAATCGTCCCTTTAAAAGCATTCTCAAAGAGGGTGACTTGCTGAAATCCAACAGACTGCTGGAGAGAGAAAGCATATGTTCCTACCGAGAACTGTTTGTTGAACTTGACGAATGCTGTGAGAAGCGTAGATTTCCCTCCTGCTCAGTGGTTAGTACAGAGCTGTGGTGAAGCTGGAAACTTCAGCTAACGCTTTTCACAGATAAGTGCCAGTCTACTGCTGTGTACACAGTCTATGAAATACTGTAAGAGTCTTGTGTCAGTGGTGTAGTAAGGTGGTTGCGGGGGGGTGGGGGGGTGGACCGCCCCAGGTGCCAAATCGGTGGGGGCGCTAGCACCTCTCCGCCCTGCCCCGCCACACCATGCCACCCTCAACGCCAGGCAACTTCTGCCTGTTGCTCGCGCCAGCCCGGGTCCCCTCTGAATCACTTCCGGGTCACAGGGCCAGGAGGTGACATCAGAGGGACATTCAGTGCTGACACGAGGAGCATGCTTGCAGAAGCCATTCGCACTGGCGAAGATTAAGAGGTACGGGGGGAGGAGGGGGAGTTCAAGTGTGGAATGGGGGAGGTGGAAGGAGTGGGGGGCACGGGGGGGGGGGGGCGGGCACCTCTACCCTTACTACGCCACTGCTTGCTGTAAGCAAAGATTTAGGATTATGAGGTAAGGACAGCAAGTTTTCATTAACTACTGAACTGGTACATATACATAATATTATTCTCTGTATTCATTTCGAGTGGAAGGGTTGGAGAATTAATTCTACATTTTTCCTAGGCTATGGCTTGTGAATAGATATTGTACATACGCTTGGAATGCATAACTAGTGCCTGACCTGCTCCAATTCTTGCCCTTTCTGTTCAGTCATTTCCTAGAACTTTTTTTTGGCTACACTGACAGAAGTTTGGGCAAATGAAGTGTCAGACCTGGAGATGGGTAAAACCAATGCAAAGAAAAATCTAGCCAACATAAGAGTTTGGGACATTATTTGGACACTAAGGGGAAAATTCTGTAAATGGCATCTAAAAAGATAGGCGCCTATAATGTAGGACGCCTGTCTCTCGTCAATCACACTTAGGCGCCTATTACAGAATCACGCCTAACTTAAAACTTAGGTGACTGTAATGTAGGCCTGGGTTTTAAAGACCTACATTATAGGCAGTGGTGTACCAAGGGGGGGCGGACCGCCCCACGTGCAAGCCCTGAGGGGGTGCTCCCAGCCTGGTTCCCCCCCTGACGTCCGGGTCTCCCATCTGGCATCCGGATTCCCCCCTCCCCCCCGCCCGGCCTGATGTCAGAGGAGGGGCGGGACTGCGGCGGAGGAAACAGCGCCGAAGCAGTGCAAAGATCGCTGGCATTGCGATCTTGCTGCAGGCTGCTTCTCTGGGTAAATGGTGCGGGGAGGCCAGGGGGATGAGCGGTCCTTCGAGGTGGTGGGGGGAGGCGAGCGGTCCTTTGGGGTGCGGCGGGCAGGCAGGCCTTCAGGGGGGAGACAGGCATTCATGTGGGACATGCCTTCAAGGGGGGAGGGATAGGCTTTCAAGGAGGATAGGCAGGCAGGCCTTCAAGGGGGACAGGCAGGCAGGCCTTCAAGGGGGGGACAGGCCTTCGGGGGGTACAGTCCTTCAAGGGAGGGGACAGGCCTTCAGGGGTGGGATGCAGACCTTTATGGGGGGACAGGCCTTCAGGGGAGGGGGGCTCTGGTGTAGAAGTACACGGAGGGAAGGGGGGTTTAAAGAGACGTGCTTATGCTGACTTTGGGTGGGAAGAAATAATGGGTCTGAAAATAGAGGAGAGGGAGAGAGATGATGGACCACGGGTTTTAGGGAGGGAAGGAACAGAAAGGGAGAGAAGTTGGACACAAGGGATGGTGTGAAGGAGGGGGGGATAGAGATACTGGATAGGAGGGTAGTTTGGAAAAGAAAGGGAGAGATGGTGGACCCTGGGGTGGTGGGGAAGGTGGGAGAAATGGTGGATGAAAGGGTAGTTAAGAAAAGGTGGATCTGTAGAGGGAGATGAAAAATAGGAAAGATGCCAGACATCCGGGGGAGGGAAGGGAAACGGAAGGAGAGGACAGAGATGGCAGATGGATGGTTAGCATGCAGAAAGAAGAAAGAAGGAGACCCTGGCAAGCAAGTTATCAGAAGACAACCAGAGCCTTGGACCAACAAGATTTGAAAAATAACCAGACAACAAAATGTAGAAAAACTAATTTTATTTTCTGTTTTGTGATTACAATATGTCAGATTTGAAATGTGTATCCTGCCAGAGCTGGTGTTAGACCACAAACGTGAGGTAGGATTTAACAGAGAGAGGAAAAGTCCTTTTTGTTTCTTTATTTTATTTACACCACAGCGCCAGTGTAGTTAGGAGAAGCCAAAGGGGGGGGGGGGGGGGGGGTGGTGAAAAAGCTATAAAATAAACCCACCAGGATGTTTGAAAAAAAAAAAACACCCAATTGGGCAGGAAAATCGAATTCAATAGGCTGAATCAAATCAAAAAATTTTTCCTGAATCGGGCAGCACTAGTTTGCGCTACTGTCTTAGAGTTTAGGACCTGGGATTGGGGAGAGATGGCATCCTCAGTACTTGATAATGCAAATGAAATGAGAATTTGGTCAGACTTTTGAAGGGTTTGCAGAAGAAAAATATTGTATAGGCCGGGGACATGAGACAGCAGGAAATGGGAACTTTTCTTCCTTCTATTTTCGTGAATGGAAAGGCTGAGGAAGTCAGAGAGTTCAGTTAAAATATGTGCTTTATAAGAAAATATAATAATGTGTTTTATAACGTTTATAAGCATTGCTGGCCTACCAGGTGAGGTGTTCCTAGTGGTGGTGGTGGTAGCAGCGTGCTAATGTGTTGAGAGGAAGAGGTGGTCTGGGAAATTCTGCTGAGCAAACTCCAGGCCCATTTCCACCCCCCAGTTAGTCCACTCAACACACTGAGTGGGTCTTTGGGTGTTGTTCCTGGGTAGTTGTTTTGTGATCTCTTCCAGTGGTTTGTCAGTATCTCCTTCTGGTCCAAGGAAGGAAACTTTGTTAACCTAAGCATTGACCTTCAGAATATATTTGTAACAGCGCTGCTTGTGTGGCATTAGGCTATGTAATGATCTAAAGAAAAAAACAGACCTTTGCACATTCTTATTCCAAGATGCTTTTGGACAATTATCCTTTTAAGGGCAGAATTTAAAAATTAATATGTAAACTATTGTTATTTTTTACTCAACCTATCGTGTTATCCTTTTTTGTTTCTCCTTTCCTATAACAATTGTAGTTCTTCCCTATTATCCCATTGTGAGTAGTCTGTATGTCTAATAAAATTGTTTGTTATGATTGGATGCTAGTTAGTATCCCTTGCTCTTATACGTTTTTAAGCAATTTTATATTGTTAACCGCTTAGAAACCTTTATAAGCGGTCAAAAAAATATTTTTATAAAATTTGAAACTTGAAAACTTGTACGAGGAGATTCACATTTCCTGCACAGCTAAGTCCGTGTGAAGTTACCTTGTGCTGTATTTGACATCTAGCAAGTCCTCTGGAAGGAAAGATCTGAGCTTAAAAATGAAGTGGCCAGAAGTTATGGTAAAAGCAGATAGCGTAGCTGGTTTTAAGAAAGATTTGGAAAAATTCCTGGAGGAAAAGTCCATAGTCAGACATGGGGAAAGTGTCTGCTTGCCCTGGATCGGTAGCATGGAATGTTGCTACTGTTTGGGTTTTGACCAGGTATTAGTGACCTGGATTGGCTACCATGAGAATGGGCTACTGGGCATGATGGACCATTGGTCTGACCCAGTTAGGCTATTCTTATGTTATGTTCTCATCTGTAGGGGCCTTTGTTTTCACTTCTTATTTTAATGTATTTTTTTTCTGGGAACTTATCAGTGTTTTTTTATAATGGGAATAAAAATGGAAGAGAATTAATGTGTGTGGAATGGGGGGTAACTAATTTCTTCAGCTAAATAATTCAATCCACCTCAAACAGACATAGGAGAACTCACGCACCATTCACACATCCTCCAACCAAAAACATCAAAAGAAAAAAACTGTTTGACAACCTCCTAACACTCGACCCCCAACTCTACAACCTATTGACCTCCACCACAGACTACAAAACCATCAAAAAAGAAATAAAAACCCTTCTATTCAAATAACACATAAAACCTAACTAACATAATCAGAACTGTCCCAAGCATCACCTGCAACTACTCCATATGTACTTCTGATGTCATGACAATTCAGACATAATTTATGTTATATTTGGAATAATGGTTACATATGAGGTTCAATAAAAAAAAATTTTCACTGCCTGTTTCTATTCTGACTATTTATTCTGTTTCATGGTCATTACACAAAATATTTTTTTACATGGGGGGGGTCAAAAATGATGGGCCCCAGGTACGCCACTGATTATAGGTACCTAAGTCCTTTAGAGAATCATACCTAGGTGCACTTAATATGTTCTCTACCCCTAAACATACCTGCTGTGGAGTTAGGTGCAGCTAGACGCCATGCAATATGTGCTTATCTTTTATAGAATTGCGCCTAAGATAGATGCCTATTGCCCAATTAATTTTAATTTTTTCGTATATGAGCTTGTTAAAGCTCATTATTGAAGCCAATTTACTAATTAAGGTTCTCTTTTTACTAAGCCACGACAGAGGTTTCTACTGCGGCCCGGAGCGCTAAATGCTCCAATGCTCATAGGAACTCTATGACCATCGGAACAACGCAGAGCATTCAGCACACCAGCCAGTGCTAAAAATCTCTTGTGCTGTTTTGTAAAAGGGGGCCAGTGGCGTACCAAGGGGGGGCGGGAGGGGCGGTCCGCCCCGGGTGCCAGCCCTGAGGGGGTGCTCCCGGCTTTGCCGTTCAGTCCCACCCCCCACCCCTGAAGGACCACTCGCCCCACTGACCTTCCTGCACCACTTGTGAAGCAGCCCGCAGCAGGATCGCGACGTCAGCGATCCCTGAGCTGCTTGGGCGCTGCTTCCTGTGCCGCGGTCCCGCCCCTCCTCTGATGTCAGAGGAGGGGCGGGACCGCGGCGCAGGAAGCAGCGCCTAAGCAGCGCAGGGATCGCTGACGTCGCGATCCTGCTGCGGCTGCTTCATAGGTGGTGCAGGAAGGTCAGTGGGGCGAGCGGTCCTTCGGGGGTGGTGGGGGAGGGACTGAACGGAAGGCCAGGAGCATAGGTAGTGCTGCTTCATAGGTGGTGCGGAGAGGCCAGGGGGGCGAGCGGTCCTTCGGGGTGGGGCGGGCAGGCAGGCAGGCAGGCTTTCAAGGGGGAGTGTGGTGACAGGCAGGCAGGCAGGTCTTCAAGGGGGGACAGGCCTTCAAGGGGGGGGGACGGGCAGGCCTTCAAGGGGGGAGGCAGGCCTTCAAGGGGGGGACAGGCTTTCGGGGGGGTGTGCAGACCTTCAAGGGGGAGGGACAGGCCTTCAAGGGGGGGCAGGCAGGCCTTCAAGGGGGAGACAGATCTACAAGGGGGTGGGACAGGCCTTCGGGGGGGGTGCAGGCCTTCGGGGGGGGTGCAGGACTTCGGGGGTGCAGACCTTCAAGGGGGTGCAGGCCTTCAAGGGGGGACAGGACTTCAAGTGGGGGGACAGGCCTTCAAGGGGGGGGACAGGCAGGCAGGCCTTCAGGGGGGGGACAGGCCTACAAGGGGGTGGGACAGGCCTTCAAGGGGGGTGCAGGCCTTCGGGGGGGTGCAGGCCTTCGGGGGGGGTACAGACCTTCAAGGGGGGGGACAGGCCTTCGGGGGATGCAGGCCTTCGGGGGTGCAGACCTTCAAGGGGGTGCAGGCCTTCAAGGGGGGGACAGGCCTTCAAGGGGGGGACAGGCAGGCAGGCCTACAAGGGGGATACAGGCCTACAAGGGGGTGGGACAGGCCTTCGGGGGGTGCAGGTCTTCGGGGGGGTGCAGACCTTCAAGGGGGGGGACAGGCCTTCAAGGGGGGGACAGGCAGGCAGGCCTTCAAGGGGGGGGAACAGGCCTACAAGGGGGGGGACAGGCCTTCAAGGAGGAGGACAGGCCTACAAGGGGGTGGGACAGGCCTTCAAGGGGGGTGCAGGCCTTCAAGGGGGGACAGGCAGACCTTTAAGGGGGGACAGGCCTTTGGGGGGGACCCTGGTTTAGAAGTACACGGAGGGAAGGGGTGTTCAAAGAGACGTGCATATGTCAAACTTTGGGGGGGGGAGGAAGAAATAATGGGTCTGAAAATAGAGGAGTGGGAGAGATGATGGACCATGGGATTTAGGGAGGGAAGGAACAGAAAGGGAGAGAAATTGGACACAAGGGATGGTGTGGAGGAGGGATAGAGATACTGGATAGGAGGGTAATTGGGAAAAGAAAGGGAGAGATGGTGAACTCTGGGGTGGTGGGGAAGGAGAGAGAGATGCCGGATGAAAGGGTAGTTAAGAAAAGGTGGATCTGTGGAGGGAGATGAAAAAAAGGAAAGATACCAGACTTCCTGGGGAGGGAAGGGAAATGGAAAGGGAGGACAGAGTTGGCGGATGGATGGTTAGCATGCAGAAAAAAGGAAGAAGGAAACCCTGACAAGCAAGTTATCAGAAGACAACCAGAGCCTTGGACCAACAAGATTTGAAATATAACCAGACAACAAAAGGTAGAAAAATTAATTTTATTTTCTGTTTTGTGATTATAATATGTCAGATTTGAAATGTGTATCCTGCCAGAGCTGGTGTTGGACTGCAAACGTGAGCTAGGATTTAACAGAGAGAGGAAAAGTCCTTTTTGTTTCTTTATTTTATTTACACCACAGCGCCAGTGTGGTTAGGAGAAGCCAAAGGGGGTGAAAAAGCTATAAAACCCACCAGGAGTTTTGAAAAAAATCACCCAACTGGGCAGGAAAATCGAATTGGAAAAACCAATTCAATAGGCTGAATCAAATCGAAATTTTTTTTCCTGAATCTGGCAGCATTAGTTTGCGCTACTGTCTTAGACTTTAGGACCTAGGATTGGGGAGAGATGGCATCCTCAGTACTTTATAATGCAAGTGAAACGAGGATTTGGTCAGACTTTTGAAGGGTCTGCAGAAAAAAAATATTGTATAGGCCGGGGACATGAGACAGCAGGAAATGGGAACTTTTCTTCCTTCTATTTTTGTGAATGGAAAGACTGAGGATGTCAGAGAGTTCTGTTAAAATATATGCTTTATAAGAAAATATAATAATGTGTTTTATAAAGTTTATAGCATAGCTGGCCTACCCAGTGAGGTGTTCCTAGTGGTGGTGGTGGCAGCGTGTCAATGTGTTGAGAGGAAGAGGTGGTCTGGGAAATTCTGCTGAGCAAACTCCGGGCCCATTTCCACTCCCCAGTTAGTCCACTCCACTCAACTGGTTCACACACTGAGTGGGTCTTTGGGTGTTGTTTTGGGATCTCTTCCAGTGGTTTACCAGTATCTCCTTCTGGTCCAAGGAAGGAAACTTTGTTATCCTTAGCATTGACCTACAGAATATGTTTGTAACAGCGCTGCTTGTGTGGCATTAGGCTATGTAGTGCACATTTTTGCACTATATGGTGGGTGTATGAGGAGATTCACATTTCCTGCACATGTGAAGTTACCTTGTGCTGTATTTGACATCTAGCAAGGTCTCTGTTTGAAAGGAAATATCTAAACTTAAAAATGAATTGGCCAGAAGTTATGGTAAAAGCAGATAGTGTAGCTAGTTTTAAGAAAGATTTGGACAAATTCCTGGAGGAAAAGTCCATAATCTGTTATTAAGACATGGGGGAAGTGTCTGCTTGCCCTGGATCGGTAGCATGGAATGTTGCTACTCTTTGGGTTTTGACCAGGTATTAGTGTCCTGGATTGGCTACCATGAGAATGGGCATGATGGACCATTGGTCTGACCCAGTTAGGCTATTCTTATGTTATGTTCTCATCTGTAGGGGCCTTTGTTTTCACTTCTTATTTTAATGTATTTTTTTTCTGGGAACTTATCAGTGTTTTTTATAATGGGAACAAAAATGGAAGAGAATTAATGTGTGTGGGATGAGGGGGTAACTAATTTCTTCAGCTAAATAATTCAATCCACTTCAAACAGACATAGGAGAAATCACGCACCATTCACACACCCTCCAACCAAAAATGTCAAAAGAAAAAAACTGTTCGACAACCTCCTAGCCATTCGAGCTGCAACACTCGACCCCCAACTCTACATCCAATTGACATCGACCACAGACTGCAAAACCTTCAAAAAGAAATAAAAACCCTTCTATTCAAAAAACACATAAAACCGAACTAACACAATCAGAACTACCCAAGCATCACCTGCAACTACTCCATATGTACTTCTGATCTCATGACAATTCAGACATAATTTATGTTATGTTATGTTTGGAATATAAGAAAATTTTCACTGCCTGTTTCTATTCTGACCATTTATTCCGTTTCATGGTCATTACAAAAAATATTTTTTTACATGAGGGGGGTGTAAAAAAATGATGGGCCCCGGGTGCCACATACCCTAGGTACGCCACTGAAGGGGGCAATAGAATTTCCCCTTGATTTTCACTAGTATATATATATATAGGGGCATAAGAAAATTGAAGAGAAGGTTGATGCTGATAATAAGAACCTTGAACATATGAATGTTCATATTAGAGCCATTTTAAGTGAGACTCTTGCCTTCACGCATATTGAATTTTATATATACTAGCAATGAAGGGTTTAGTTGACATATTTCAATTTCAGATTTTTTTTAATAATTTCCTTTTTGAGTAGATTAATAAATAAAAGGTTCTAGGAGATGGATATCTATTTAAACCTGATTATGAGCCATTTACTTTTGAAGATAAAGGTAATCCCCCCATATACAAGAAACAAGTCACAAATGATTTATGCAGTCACCACTTGCATGACATCCTGTTCACCACCACAATCTTTTGTGAGGACCAAGAACTCACCTGGAAAGCTGTTTGCATTGAGATAGGGTGCACATTGACATTTTATCTGAGGGCTAGTTTTCAAAGCAAAAAGTGCATGTGTAAGAATGCTACATTTACACATATTATTATACTAGTCTTTAAGCCCGTTACATTAACGGGTGCTAGAATACTGTTCACCCTCTATGTTGCCCCTTCCATTCACTGCCCTCTCTTCTCTTTCTATCTCTCTCTTTCTCTCCCATATGGCCTCTCTCCATCTCCTCCTTCCTTTTGCCTTGGTCTGGCATACCTTCCTCCTTCCCTCCAAGGCATTCTCTCCCCCTCTGCTCCCTTTCCTCATTTAACTACTTCATTGGTCAGCAGCAGCATTCACAATTCATTGCTGTTGCTGGCTTCAGGTCTTTCTCTCTGGCCGGTCCTGTCTTCATGAAAACAGGAATTGTAAACGCTGCTGCTGCCTGAAGCACCCGAGGCAGACGCTTCTCTCCCCTCCCAGCCCAACCCCAGCTGACTCTGCGACCCTCCCAGCAAGATGACTTTAATATCAAACCTCCCTCCAGCGTTGGCAGTCGCTGCACGTTAAACAGGCTGCTTCTGCTTTCTTCTGCCATTGAGGCTCTCTGTTGCGTCATTGATGACGTAATCAGTGAAGCGGCAAAGGGACTCAACTGCAGGAGAAAGGCTGAAGCAGCCTGTTTAACGTGCAGCGAGTGCCAACGCTGGAGGGATGTTTGTACCGGTGCAGAAGCGATATGTCTCTCCCTCTCCAGTACCTGTGCAGCACTTTGCTGCGGCGCATCCTCCCATGGGGGGGGGGTTGCACAGTGTGAGCGGGTGAGAGTGGCGATCTCCAGTTGGGGGGGGGAGGGGGGTGAGAGCGGCGATCTCCAGTTGGGGGGGGTTGCACAGTGGGAGCAGGTGGGAGCGGCGATCTCCAGTTGGGGGGGGAGGGGGTTGAGAGCAGCGATCTCCAGTTGGGGGGGGGGTTTGCACAGTGGGAGCCGGGTGAGAGTGGCGATCTCCAGTTGGGGCTTTTTTTATTTTAAGTTGAAAGCCGGCGCTGCAGCTCCTCTCTCGATCCTGGTGCAGTTCGAGAGAGGAGCCGGTACCATTGACAGTGAGAGGCGGGGGTGAGGAAGGCCGCTGCAGCTGTGTAATTTTTTATTTTTATTTGAAAGCCGCCGCGAGCAAGTGGTGACGTAAAACCTGCGCATGCGCAATCGTGTTTTCGCGATGGATCAGGGAACACGTTTTTTTAGTGCGCATGCGCGGCCTACCATTTTATTATATTAGATAGCCAATAGTTAATCCATCCTGAAGATTTTATTTATTTATTTTAAAAATTTCTTACCCACTTAAACCTAAGCAGTTTACAAGATACAATCATAAATATAACATGGAAACTACACAGTTAGACAGTACATTTCCAAAGTTCTCTTACAATATCACACTTAGTTAGTGAAGGCCTCCATGGTCAGGTCTGAGAAAGTTTGCATAAACAAAGTGGAGTCTCAAAGCTATTCCAGTCATGGTAGTAGAGAATGCTACTAGAGTCTATGAAAAGAGTCTGTATTCCAAAGTTTTGTTCTTCTTGTATTAAAAACTTTATTTAAAAAAATAACTCATTAATAAATGTGACCTGACACGGGCTGTGTTTCAGCTAAATAGAGTCTTCTTCAGGGGTCATATGGTCAACAAATGGCACATGAAACATAAAACAAAACAAACATATATACATATAAACTTATGGAACAAAGTGTATACAAATAATGTAAATAAAACTTGCATAAAGAACACTATATAAAATTGGTCAATAAAACTAGAATTTAGGGTTGTTGGGGGTTGCTGGGGGGTCCTTCACCCTTAAGATATGGCAGGTTGTCAGGGAGCGGGGGACTGTGCCCCCCTTAATATAAGGGGGGCACAGGGGGTTGTTAGGGGACCCTGGCGGTAGGATTTGGCATCCTTCCTTTCAGCCCTGGAGGGGGGGGGGATCGAACGGGCATTGGTGGGAGGGAGGGAGGAATCGGGGGTCTTTTTTTTAAATTGGGGACTTTTTGTGGTGGGGTCTGAGCTGTCAAGCCTTACTTTCCTGTGAGTGCCTGAGCCAATCAGCGCTCAGGCACTGACTGGAAAGTAGGACTACGATAAGTCAGACCTGCCAACAATTTTTGCATGTAAATGTGAAGCAAGGAGGTTTGAAACTCACCCAGACACTTTAGAGAATCGCCTGAAGTGCTTATTTTAATATTAATGACCTCATTGCACTACCATTTTAATATTAATGACCTCATTGTACTACATTTGCATAGTACAATTGGAGGCTGCTAGGAAGCTCGGAAAAGGGCACAGTGAGCCATTCTAAGAATCGGCCAGTAAAATACTTGAATGCTAAACCGGCTAGGACTGGTTTAGTATCCATCGTTAAATGCATGGTGAGTTTTGAGAATCTGGCTCAAAGAAACAAATGGTACATGGCTTAAATCTAGCCTGGAAATGACTACCACCTCCTCTGTCTGGCCTGATCTACAAACGAAAAATGACTCTCAATAACCCCAACCTCCTCCCCAATCACTGGATGTAGAAATATTCTATTCCCATATTTATATCCACCCTAATACTTGTCGGATGTGAAAACTTTCAGATGCCCCCAAATCACCATTGAATCTAGCACCAGAGCAGTAGCGCAATGAGGGGGGTGTTCCCGGCCTTGGAGTTATGGTCCAGGAACTTCCCTTCTCACAGCCCAGTCCCAAGGCTCTGAGTAGTCCCCGTGGCCCAGCATGTTCCCAGCCTTCTCTCCTGTCCGATGGCCCTTTACCTTCCGTGAAGCTGAAAAAACTGCCGGCCTCAGCAGTGATTCAGCTACATCACCTGTGTCTCCCCTTCCTGCTTTCCGCGTCTACCAATTACGCAACTTCCTGTTTCCACCCGGGTGGACTGCGGCAGAGGCAGACACGGAAAGCAGGTAGAGGAGCCACGGGCGACGTAGCTGAATCACTGCTGAGGCCGGTAGTTTTTTCAGCTTCACGGAAGGTAAAGGGCCATCGGACAGGAGAGAAGCCTGGGAACATACTGGGCCACAGGGACTATCCAGAGCCTTGGCACCAGGCTGTGAGAAGGGAAGTTCACGGACCATAACTCCCAGGCCGGGAGCACCCCCCTCATGGCTTGCACCTGGGGGAACATTACAAAAAATATTTTTTTTTTTCATTGGGGGGGTCAAAAATGATGGCAGGGGTGTCAAGAAACAATGGGCCCCGGGTGTCATATACCCTAAGTATACTTTCAATTGTCGACTGCTGTGTTGTTAGGACATAAAAGATAACGTTTTGCTGGAACACAGTGAAGCAGGTGTCGCCTCGCTATTCAATCAAAAAGAAGGAAAAAGCCTCAGAAAAGGCCCTCCCACCACCACAAAACGTGGAATTCAAGGTGGAATTCAAGGTGGTTAGACGGTAACCTCACAGGCAAAACCTTCAAAAATGAATGGTGCGAGCAAAGAACTTATGCTTCACTTGTGTAATATTAAAGATAGAGGAATAAAGCCACTTATCTTAAACTGATCGGCACACCGACGGAGGCCAGCGTTTCACCGACTAGCTGCATCAGGGTGTGACCCGACCGATCAGTCTGCAAAACAAAAGAAAAAACAAAAGGAACTTAAACAGTTTCTCATTATGTTTTAACTTCTTAGTATTATAAAAAACTACCTTGTACCTTAGAAGAGCGGAAACAACCGCTTCTGTTGAGTCCAGATCCATCAGAAGGAGGATCCCTTTCCAATTCTGAAGAAGATTTTTTAGAGCAAGGCCAGTCCGGTGGGCTCGGACAGCAAAGCACCCGGGGAAAACAAGAGGGCGGAGCACCAAACGTCCCGGAACAAGGGCACAGAACAGGGGAGGGACAAGCAAGAACAAGTAGTGTTCAACCTTTCCAAATACCCCCTGAATCATATAGAATCCACCTTGCTTTCACGTGGTTTCACTTTTGTACCTGTTCAGCCCCTTCAAACTTTCCAATTGCGGATTGACCTGGAGAGATTCTTTAGGAAGCTCCATCTAAAAGAACACTTTACTCAATTTCCTCTTCAAGACTCCGATGACTCGATTGCTCGTAACAGGTCTACCTGGGTTCCTTCTACTCCACCCAGTCCTCATTTAACCCTATACAAAGAGTTTGTTACAAAAGATGTTAAACGTTACTTCGACAAAAGCACTTCTAGATATCAGTCTTATAATCTATCGAAGGATGAATTCTTAGCTTTAAGAAATCTGCAATCCAACAAAAACATCAGGATATGCAAGGCCGACAAAGGTGGAGCAGTGGTCGTGTTGGACATGGATCATTATAAATCTATGGCAGCGAGTCTCTTACTGGTACCAACAGACTACCTAGAATTACAAGCTGATCCTACCCCTCAATTGGCAGCTGAAATAAGGGATTTAACCATGGCAGCTCTTGATAAGGGTATTCTTAATAAGAAAGAGTATGATTATTTGAACACTCCTGAGCCTAGAGTTCCAGTTTTTTATGTCCTGCCTAAGATACACAAAGATCTTAAGAATCCTCCTGGACGCCCGATCGTGTCCAGTCGAGGTTCTCTATTGGAACCACTCTCCACCTTTGTTGATGTCTTTTTGCGTCCTCTTGTACCTCAAGGATTTTCTTATATACGAGATTCTTCTCATTTTTTGAAGAAGTTGTCTGAAGTAGAAAATATACAGAACATCACTTATCTGGCAACGCTAGATGTCAAATCCCTGTATACAGTTATTCCTCAAACTGAAGCTGTTGACATCATTAAAGAATTTTTGACCAATATTCCTCTCTCTCGGATACCCACGGAGTTTGTTATTAAACTGATGTCTATAGCTATGGAAAAGAATTATTTTAAATTCCAGGACAAGTTTTTTCAACAAGTCTCAGGGGTAGCCATGGGAGCGACCATGGCCCCTTCCATAGCTAACTTATTTATGCAGAATTTTGAAAACCTATGGATAGCGCAAAACCCTTTTTCTGACAAGATCATAATGTGGTCACGATTTATTGACGATATTTTCGTCATTTGGACAGGAACCAAGGAAGAGCTTAACATATTCCATCTCTGGCTCAATTCTAGACACCATAAGATAGAATTCAGTATGACGAATCATACGAATGAAATTTCTTTTTTAGATGTTCTAGTTAAAATTGACAATGACACCATTCACACCACAATATTTAGAAAAGCCACTGATAGGAATACCTTCCTAGATTTCTCGAGTAACCACCCTCTGCCACTCAAAAGGAGTTTACCTACATCCCAGTTTTTCAGATACCGTCGTTTATGTTCAGAGACGCCAGACTTTAAACTGCAAAGCAAACATCTATATAAGAAGCTAATGAGTAGAGGATATCCGAGCCAGGTCCTCAAAAAAGCATACAGAAGAGCTAAATATCTGAACAGGGATTTGTTGTTTCTTCCGAAAGACAAAACACCGGACACTGACATAGCAACTTGCATCTTACAATATTCTCCCAAGATGAATGTAGTTACCAGGATCCTGAGAAAGCACTGGGAACTTATGACAGCACACCCGACACATACAGAGACTCATCTCAGGATCGCATTCACTAGACAAAAGAATTTGAAAGAACTTTTGAGTCCTGCAGACATAACCACAACCTCTTTTCAAGATGGTAGCTCGCCCATGAACAAGTTAACTGGACACTTTAAATGTGGTAAGTGTCTGACTTGTACCATCACCATGGAGTTTAACGACAGCTTTACACATCCAGGCACAAAGAAATCGTATAAACTTAAACATTTAACTACTTGTTCCTCTATGTTCGTGGTATATGTTATCTATGTTATATGTTTTAAAGTGTATGTGGGGCAAACCACGCGGACTTTGAGGAGACGTATCACCGAACACAAGAGTTGTCTTCACAATAATAAGCTGCAAGCTCCCCTTGTTGTACATTGTCTTGAAAATGACCATACTTTTGAGGATTTACGTTGCTTTGCAATTGATCATGTTAAGGAAGATACTCCAAATCGAGCAACCAAATTGTTACGTGCTGAACAATTTTGGATCCACCTGTTAAACAGCGAAGAACCTGTAGGATTGAACCAGAGACTGGAATGGAATGCCTTTTACTAGACTTTCTTTCACTTGGTTCCCCCCTTTTTTAGGGCCCAGTCACATCGTGCCGTTTGGGCACATTGTTCCCACTTAACCAGTTAAAAAATTAGATAATTCAAAAAAATCACAAAAATCAAAAAAATCTCTAAAAATTCAAAAAAATCAAAAAATCAAAAAATCTTCAAACACATGAAATGATTAAATGAAACAAAACATGAACAACGATGAAATGCAGTCATAAAGAAAGCTTGGTTGTTTACATTTTTATTTCATTTTGTATTCCATTCCCCTTATCTCACTTTATTACTGGTTTTTGGGTTTTTGCTGGAGAGTTGTCATCAGCTCTCAGCTGTCTACTCTTTCTCTGATGCACTTCCGGTAGTGACGTTTCCACCGGAGGTATTTAAATTTCAAAAGTTCAGAGCCGCCCCATGTAAGCCATCTCCTTTGGACTCAACAGAAGCGGTTGTTTCCGCTCTTCTAAGGTACAAGGTAGTTTTTTATAATACTAAGAAGTTAAAACATAATGAGAAACTGTTTAAGTTCCTTTTGTTTTTTCTTTTGTTTTGCAGACTGATCGGTCGGGTCACACCCTGATGCAGCTAGTCGGTGAAACGCTGGCCTCCGTCGGTGTGCCGATCAGTTTAAGATAAGTGGCTTTATTCCTCTATCTTTAATATTACACAAGTGAAGCATAAGTTCTTTGCTCGCACCATTCATTTTTGAAGGTTTTGCCTGTGAGGTTACCGTCTAACCACCTTGAATTCCACGTTTTGTGGTGGTGGGAGGGCCTTTTCTGAGGCTTTTTCCTTCTTTTTGATTGAATAGCGAGGCGACACCTGCTTCACTGTGTTCCAGCAAAACGTTATCTTTTATGTCCTAACAACACAGCAGTCGACAATTGAAAGTGTTGGTTTATATACATTGGTTTTTCAACATATCTGTGTCTTTATAGATATACCCTAAGTATGCCACTGCATCAGAGCAAGGCTGGAAGGAGTTAGAATGTGTTTTCCTGCTGTGAGTTAGTAACACTTTTGGGGAGAGGGTTTCTGGACATAGGGAGGAATTGGGGCTTCTCATTACTGATTAGGTAGGTGGGAAGGAGATCAGAGCTGATGGAGATTTTCTTCTTGTTGATCCTTCACCTAGAAAGAAAGAGGGTGTCATTAACATGCAGAGGTCCTTAAGGTAGAGAAATTAGGTGAATGATGTATGGTCAGATTCTAATTAGATAATCTTTTTCATAAGTCAGTTCCACATTTTATCATCTCTCGAAATGTTATTTCTTGCACTGAGTATTTGAAAGGATCGTGATAGAAAACATGCAGACATTTTACAGAATATTTATGGGAACAGGCAGCCAAGATGAGTTAATTTGTGCTGATTAAAAGAAAGCTCTCCGGAAGGTGAACCAGGGTGGTGTTCCAATCTGTTCTCATAAAGCGAACTGACAAAGTCTACTGCAGCTTTCATTGCAAAAATTATATGTGAATGCCTCTAAGTCTTTTTGATCCAGAAATTTTTTCCTGATCCTTTGAGACTCTAGGGGGCTCATTTTCAAAAAAGAAAAAATGTCCAAAATTGGCACACAGGGGCAGATGGACGTTTATCTCACCAAACCCTTCCAATTTGCTATTTTCAAAACCTATTTTCTAGATTATTTTCTATGGTGCTTGTCTGCAGTGAATCTAAATCACAAGGGTGCATCTTAGAGTTGTGATCCGAGTGGTTCTAGGTCAGACTTATGATTTCGATGTTTTTCTGCAATAATCAAGCACTTTAGAAAACGTCCAGGACACAATCTAGAATAATCAGGGGTGTCCAACCTTTTGACTTCCCTGGGCCACATTGGCCAAAAAAAATTTTCTGGGGCCGCACAAACGCTGCAGCGAGACAGAGGAGGGAGCCGGCAAGACAGTATATACCCGGGGGCAGCAGAGGAAAACACTACATCACCCTCGACCGGAGCCGCACAAAATACTTCACGGGGCCACATGCGGCCCTTGGGCCACAGGTTGGACATCCCTGATCTAGATGCTTGGGGCTAGATCTGTTTTAACAATGAAAATGTGTCAAAAAGGTGCCCAAACTGACCAGATGGAAGGATGTAAGCATGACCCCCACACACTCCCCCAGTGGTCACAATGACCCCTCCCACCCCTCAAAGATATGAATGAAACAGTACATACCTGCCTATATGATAGCGTCAGATGCTATGGTTAGTCCTAGTAGAGCAGCATGCAGGTTCCTGGAGTACCCTAGTGGGTGGTGCAGTGAACCATAGAATGAGGACTCAGGCCCATATCCCAGATTAACTACTACACTTATGGTGGACTATGTGAGCTTTCCAAATCCACCCAAATCCAAATAGGTGAAACTTTTAGGCATTAGGGCTACTCTTGTAGCATACAGTTAGGTAAGTTTTGCTTGGGTTTTGGAGGGCTCACCATAAAGTATAAGGGGGTTATGGTGAGATGTGTACCTGGGACTTTTTATGCAAATTTCACTGCAGTTTCCTCTAGGGCAGTGTCTCTCAAACTGTGCCACAGCACAGTGGTGTGTCCCAAAGAGATTCTGGGTGTGTCAAGTGAGATTCCAGAATTTTACTTAATTTTTTTAAATTCCCTTCATGAGTACACACTAGAATAGATGACATGTACGAAACATAGGCAAGAGTCTGTTAATTTTATGAGTGTCTGTGTGCATAAGAATACAACCACCCAGACAAGCATCAATCTTTGTTGTGACTGAGCTTTGAAAACTAACGGCAAGTCATTTTAGTTTTAATTTTATTTTTTATGCAGTAGTTATCCTAACTTGAGCAACAAAGCAATCGAGGCTTTGTTATCATTTGGATCTTCTTATCTATGCGAACTTGGATTTTCAGCTCTGGCAGAAATAAAATCAAAAAAAGAGATGGTGGATGGTGAATTGGGTGTTTGTTTATCTACTATCAAGCCGCATTTTGGGTTAATTTGCACTCAAAAATAAGCATATCCATCGCATTAATTAGCAATTCTATTCTATCTACTTTAGTTTCACCATTGTTACAATTGCCCATACATAGCTTAAAGAACTTTAAATAAATAACTCTCAAATTAAATTTTTTTGTTGGTTTAGCAATTTTATCATTTCAATTATATTGTGCTGCGAAAAACATTTGCTCCGTTTAGTATGCCATAGCTAAAAACGTTTGAGACACTGCTCTAGGGTGCCCCACTGCTCTGCTGGGATGTCTGTGTAACCAGTCTACTACAAATGCTGGCCCCTCCTACATCCCAATGATTTGTTTTCTGAATTTTTCTTTCAAAAATGGTTCAAAAAGATAGATGCACATCTGAAAATGACCTTTTTTTTTTGAGACATTTTACAGTTTTGAAAACAGGTATGTTTGGTACTGGATTTTTTTGTGTGTCTTCTGCAAAATGGCCAAACTTGGATTTGGATGTGATATCAAAAATGGCCCTCTTGGTCAATACTGATCTGGCATGCTGGGATTATTTTATTTATTTATTTATTTATTCGATTTTTAGCCCGTCCTCCCATAGGAGCTCAGAACGGGTTACAAAGTACATCCATAATAATCTAGACAGAGCAGAGATGACAGTTTACATAAATTACAATATAGACATGACAATAAACATATGTACTAAGTAGCATCTGGTGAAATTAAGTGACATAGGTGCGTTGACTAGGTGGCATTTCAGGGTGAATGACTTTAAGGCCTTCATTCACAGCTACCTGTGAAATTTTCCCCTTATTATATCAATCCCCCTCACCCTGGCATCACTAATGTCCTAGTTGGTCTTTGCAGTGACAGTCTGAATAAGTCGCTCTCTGCTGAAAGCAGTAGTAAGACTCATGTACGGACTGTGGAAATCGGAACATCTACAGCCCCACTATATGAAACTACATTGGTTGACCATAACGGCAAGGATCAAGTTTAAATTAGAAATCACCCACCCAATTTAGAGAGTTATTAATTTGGGGGTGGGGGAAAGGGATTGGGAGGATGGAGGGGAGGGAAGGTGGGGGGGAGGGGAGGTGTTAGTTTAGATGTAGTTTCTTGGGTCATTTAGGTTGGGGTATCCCAGTACTTTGAGCTCCTTTTACTAAGGTGCGCTAGGGCTTTAACGTGCGGAATAGCACGCGGTAAACTGCCGCGTGCTAGACCTTAACGCCAGCATTGAGCTGGCGTTGTTCTAGAAGCGTACCGTGCGGTGTAGTGCGCAGTAATGTCGTGCGTGCGCTAAAAATGCTAGCGCACCTTAGTAAAAAGGAGCCCTTTGTTGTGGATTTTCTGGTGGTTCATGTCTTTAGTCGACTTGTCATTTAGCAGTACTGGCTTGGATAGGGTTAGGAGATGTTAAGGATTTTTGTCCCTGGAAATTGGGGTTCAGCTTACATTGCTATCTGCCTGATCTCAGTACTTTAGGAGATGATTGGGGAGGGGGGGGAGGAGGGGTGTTTGGGTTCTCATATTGATGAAAAGTTATTGGGTTCTTATATTGATGAAAATGTTTGATGGCGTATACCCTACTGTTCTTTGATTGTGCTGCCCAGCCGGGCAGTTTTGCTTGCTATTTTTTTTTTTTTTTTTTGTCATCAACAAAAATGTTTCACCATAAATTAAGAATCACTGCCTTTAAAATCCTGACAGGCAATGCTCCCAACTAGGTAACAGAGTCGGCCATCCTACTCCAGGGTGCCTCCAACAGATATTCCACCAGAAATCTTTTCCACTCAAAATTCCTAGCATGCAACGATATAAAGTCTACAGGGCAAATTACCTTATCCATCTCATATCAATTGGCAAAATGCTGGAACCAACTACCGCTTACACTATGATCTTGTGGCCTCTATCTCAGGTTCAGAAAACTTATAAAAGCGTTTCTGCACCAAGACAGGGAGCCAACACCAAAGTAACTGAAATGGTAATTGTAAAAGCCCATTTCTAAACTGCCTAATAATGCAATTCCTGGGACATAATGATGAGCCAAAGATGATCTACTTAAACTTATAGCTATGCATTTGAAACTGTGATCTAACTGTATTAGTAACTATAGCGGTCTACCTTTACTAGCAACCCTACTGAATGTCCATGTCAAACTGTCTATTGTGACTTCCTGGGTAACCGTCCCAACCTTTTGTAATGTAATCCGACCTTGAACTGAATAGGTAAAGGCGGAATGGAAAACCTGATTAACATAACATGACATAACAAAACCTAACATACTTATCTGGTTAATGCCACTGAATATCAGCATTAACCTCTAAAGCCAGGAGAGGGTGAACAACCTGTCTTTATCTACTGTCTATTCCCTTCAGTTTCTTGAATGTTTCGATCATGTCCCTTCTCAATCGCCTCTGTTCGAGGGAGAAGAGGCCCAGTTTCTCTAATCTCTCGCTGTACGGCAACTCCTCCAGCCCCTTAACCATTTTAGTCGCTGTTCTCTGGACCCTTTGGAGTAGTACCGTGTCCTTCTTCATGTACGGCGACCAGTGCTGGACGCAATACTCTAGGTGAGGGCGCATCATGGCCCGGTACAGCGACATGATAACCTTCTCCGATCTGTTCGTGAACCCCCTTCTTTATCATTCCTAGCATTCTGTACACTCTTTTTGCCGCCGCTGCGCATTGCGTGGATGGCTTCATCGACTTGTCGATCAGAGCTCCCAAGTCTCTTTCCTGGGTGGTGTCTCCAAGTACCACCCCGGACATCCTGTATTCATGCATGAGATTTTTGTTACCGACATGCAGCACTTTACACTTATCCCACGTTGAACCTCATTTGCCATGTCGATGCCCGTTTCTCGAGCCTGATTATGTCACGTTGCAGATCTTCGCCATCCCCCCTGAGTCTTCACTACTCTGAATAACTTCATATCGTCCGCAAATTTAATCACCTCACTCGCCGTACCAATGTCCAGATCGTTTATAAAGATGTTGAAGAGCACCGAGCCCTGCGGCACCCCACTGGTGACGCTCTTCCAGTCCGAGTATTGTCCATTTACCCCCCCCCCACTCTCTGTTTCTCATGCTCCAGCCAGTTTTTGATCCACGTGAGTGTTTCGCTCTCGATTCCATGACTCGCAATTTTTCGAAGTAGTCGTTCATGCGGAACCTTGTCGAACGCCTTCAGAAAATCCAGATATACAATGCCCCAGTCCTGCCCCCATTCATACCCCAGCCTAACCCCACCCCCACCCCCACTGCCTGCTCTCGTCAGGATGTGACACAACGATATCACGCGCATGCACGCGTTTGTGTGATGTCATCGCGTGGCATCCGCACGTGCGCGGATGCCCTCCTGCCTGATGGCGATTTGATAGAAGCTTTTCAAAACCCGGACAAAGTACCGGGTTTTGAAACGCTGTCCGGACCCACGGACATTTCCTCAAATGGAAGACATGTTCGGAGAAATCCGGACATCTGATGACCCTACCGCAAGTTACTTACTGGAGCTTAGTAATGTGCCGTCAAACTTTCTTCTTTTTTTTCCTCTCAGCTTGCTTGATGATAATACAGGGAGAAAAGTATGCAAAGCCCTCGAAACTTCTTTGAAATGGTTAAACATCAATGGTTTTTACCCTCCCCCCCATGTATGTGTTAACATCATTGTTGCTATGAGGTTTTGTCATAGTTCTCAATCAAGCATCTTATAGATTCCATACTCAGGAAGGTGATTGCTTTTTCCAGTGAAATATGGAGCCAGCAGTTTGGTCATGCATTGTGCCTTGGTGGAATCAGTATGCATGTTACACATCCACTATTTCTTTTTCATTAATCCTGCACAGACCCTAGAGACATTTCCACAGAAAACAATCATGGAAATATAATAATGCAACCTGTCCACATAAGGCATTTTTCATGGCTCAGGCCCTTCGGGACAAATAGACATTGTTGCAGGGGCTATTTGTCTGTATATTACAGGAACAGCCAATGTGTCTTTCAAAGCTATTTGCAAGATGTTATATAATGCACATCTTAAGATTTAGAAGTCTAGGATAGGGAGCCACCAAAGATCAGTTTACAAAGTTGTCCAAATTCCACTAAAAATTTCAGAGGACAATTTGCAAAGTCATTTGCAAGCTAAATAGTTTCTTACCTGGGTTGAAAATGATCTTCTCCTCAGTGGCCACCTTTTTGAGAGTGCTTTCGACTCCTAACTCCTCTATTCTTGGGCTCTCCATCCCCAACTCTATGTCATGTCTGTCTATCCAAGTTAGATTGTAAATTCTTCTGAACAGGGACCGTCTATAAATGTCAAAATGTACAGCGCTTTATACGCCTTTCAGCGCTACATAAGTAATAATAGTAGTGGCCAAAAGTATGTCCACTGTTTTTCTAACTCAGATCATCTGTCCTCTTAGCCGAGTCTTCTCTGGTCTATATCCCATGTCCCAACATTATGGAGGAAATTTCTGAAAACCACCCCCTCCCCCAAGTGGAAAGTCTACAGCTACATTATACCTTTATAGGAGGTATATGAATATGCATGAGATCTATGTGCATGCACTGCTTTCAATGCATATTCATTGGGGAAATCCTGAAAACTCGACTGGATTGCGGCCCTCAAGGAGGGACTTTGAGATCCCTGCATAGCCATGGATCTCTTACCTGTCCACATGCACTCTGTCTTTGAAAATTGTAGATGGATCCAGCTGGCTCACAGTCTGTGCCTGGTCTTGTATGAGTTGAAATTAGCTAGCATATATGCATATACTTAAATATGCAGTTTACATGTGTTTTTCTTAATTTTCCTCCAAAACAGCCCTGGGAATGCTACTTCTTAACCTAGCTAAATGCAAACATATTATCAGTGGTGCAGTAAGGAGGGTGGTCCTCTCTGGGCACCGTCTTGCTAAGGGCATGGCATCCCTTCTTCTCTATGCTCCCCCCCCCCCGCCCCTCTCCTTGCCTCACATGCACACCCCTTGCCTTCCCATGTATCTTTTTTACTTCCAAGGTGCAAGATTGCCACCCACGTCAGTATCGGCGTTCTCTCTGACAGCACTTCCGGGACCCGCTCGTCAAAGGGGAGCCAACACTGACATGGGCATGATGCTCATGCTGGAGAAGTTAACAAGGTACAGGGAAAGGGAAGAGGGTGGGCACGGTGGCGGGGGGGGGGGGGTAGAGGGCGGGCGGGGGAGGGATGCCGCTCACCCTTACTACGCCACTGCATATTGTGGAGCCTCACAGGTACTTTTGCCAGGTTAGGGGGTGAGGAACTTTAACACAGACTTTCACACGAAGGTGGTCTTTGGAAACTGTCCTCCATGAAAGCTGACAAACCATGCAATGCTGACGACCATCCACTTTTCACCTCAACCAAACTGAGGTTTATGGCTCTAGAGCAGGAGTGTCAAAGTCCCTCCTTGAGGGCCGCAATCCAGTCGGGTTTTCAGGATTTCCCCAATGAATATGCATGAGATCTATTTGCATGCACTGCTTTCATTGTATGCTAATAGATCTCATGCATATTCATTGGGGAAATCCTTAGGATATTCATGTGTACTTGGGTGCATAGTTCTAGAAGGGGGTGTGGCCATGGGCATTCCAAAAAGGTTTATTGATTCGATTTTCTATACTGTCCTCTCAGGGGAGTTCAGAACAGGTTGCATGAATTTATTCAGGTACTCAAACAATTTTCCCTGTCTGTCCCAGTGGGCTCACAATCTATCTAATTCACCTAGGGCAATTGGAGGGGGGGGGGGAGGGATTAAGTGACTTACCCAAGGTCACAAGGAGCAGTGTGGGTTTGAACCCACAACCTCAGGGTGCTGAGACTGTAGCTTTAACCACTGTGCCACTCTAGAAATCAAAATGTAGTAGAAGTGAGCCAAGTATAGAACAATGAAGCCATTGTGACATCACTGATGAAGTTGGCTCTGGTGGAATGAGGCATTATGATGTCACAATATCAGCTCTGGTTATCAGAGACTGAAACTTTTCACACTATTTATTTATTCAATTTTCTGTACTGTTCTCGCAAGGAAACTGAGAGCAGTTTACATGAATTTATTCAAGTACTCAAGCATTTTTAACTGTCTGTCCCAGTGGGCTCATAATCTATCTAATGCACCTGAGGCAATTGGGGGTGGGGGGGGGGGCAGTTGTTTAAGTGACTTGCCCAGGGTCACAAGGAACATTGTGGGTTTGAACCCACAACCTCAGGGTGCTGAGGCTGTAGCTTTAAGCACTGCACCACATATAGTTACAGAATATTGCCTCACCAGCATCTACACTGCCATAGATCTGGTGTAAATGCTTCCACCTTGATTGCCACACACACACAAGTATATCCTACTATAGCAACTTAAATGCTCTTTTTAAGGCCTTCTCAGATGTGACCATTGTCGGTAAAAGTTCATACAGGCTAACCTGGTCAAATATCACTTCCTCATACGTTCAAAAAGCATTGTGAGTTAATCTTACTCCTGTACATTTTGTTTATCAAAATTAGTTTTATAATTTTTGTACTTTAAACAGAAAAATTTACAAATAAAGCAAAACTTGCCTTATTTCAGCATGGGAGAGTCATTTACCAACATAGCTACGTTTCGAATGCTGCGTCAGGGCAAACAGACTCCTGAGAAAAAAAAAAAGAAAAGAAAAACAGAACACCATCTTAACAAAAATGCCAGGCACTAAGCATGCTCCTACAATGAGGAAGTGAACATTTAAAAAAATATGTATTTACTATCACTTGATCTCACAAAAATCCCCATCGCTGTTACCTTCAGCTCTGAGCTGCTCTCCTCAGCTCCTTCATAAGAACTGAGTGCCTGACTTTCAAGTTCATTTAGACTGCAACGGACAATGCATAGATGATAACATTTTATAATCCAAGTGTGAAGGAGTGTGCCCCACTCACACTCTGTGAAAGCAAAAATAACCACCAACAATAACAAAGGTGACCAATGGTGTACAGTCTCTTTTTATTGTGATTGACTCGACACAATCGTGTTTCGGCCTACAAGTGGCCTGCTTCAGGAGTCCACGTTGGTTCTTCAGCCGCATGTGCAGGTTTTACATGGAGTAGTACTTTACATGAAGAGTAAAAGAGCATTGTGATTCTGTCTATCACGACTTAACTATAAAACTCCTGAGGCAGGCCCCTTGTGGATCGAAACACAATCGTGTCGAGTCAATCCCAATAAAAAGAGACTGAATACCATTGGTCACCTTTGTTGGGTTTGTTTTTTTTTGCTATTCACGGTTGTGAAGGCAGATTCTCCTGTTTGTATTCCATTCACACTCTGCCCAAGTGAATGCCCGTCTTCACAGCGCATACCATTGCATCCTGTCACATAATTGCAGAATACCACATATTTATTTTATATTCCGCATATCCTACAATTCTGTGTGGATTACAAATTATTCAGGCACTCAAGCATTTTTCCCTATCTGTCCTGGCAGGCTCACACTCTATCTGGGGGATTAAGTGATTTGCCCAAGGTCACAAGGAGCAGTGCGGGATTTGAACCCACAACCCAGGGTGCTGGGGCTGTAGCTCTAACCACTGCACCATACACTCCGACAGCCAGAAAAGGATCATTACACTTATTTTTGGCAACTTATGTTTCCATGTGTTCTTGCCACCTAAAACTAGGCAACTCCTTATAGAACTGCTCCAAATTCTATAAAGTTGGGTGCTAAACTTTACACTTAGCATGTAAATTAATGCACGTAATTTATTATGTAGTTAGATGCTAATTGACTTTAACAACCAATAAATGCCAAATATTGATGCTAATTGGTACTCATTGGCTATTAGGCACATAACTTACGTTAGTCGGTATTCCAAAGTGATGACTTCAAGGGAGTATGGACTTGGTAAGAGCATGGGCAGACTATGGATTTTTCCTCCAGGAATTTGTCCAAACTTTTCTTAAAACCAGCTACTCTTTCCGCTCTTACCACAACCTCTAGCAACGCGTTCCAGAGCTTAACTATTCTCTGAGTGAAAAGAAATGTCCTCCTATTGGTTTTAAAAGTATTTCCCTGTAACTTTATCCATTGTCCCCTAGTCTTTGTCATTTTTGACAGAGTGAAAAATCGATCCACTAGTACCCGTTCTACTCCACTCAGGATTTTGTAGGCTTCAATCATATCTCCCCTCAGCCTTCTCGAGCATGGGCAGACTATGGACTTTTCCTCCAGGAATTTGTCCAAACTTTTCTTAAAACCAGCTACGCTATCCGCTCTTACCACAACCTCTGGCAACGCGTTCCAGAGCTTAACTATTCTCTGAGTGGAAAAAAAAATTTCCTCCTATTGGTTTTAAAAGTATTTCCCTGTAACTTCATCCAGTGTCCCCTAGTCTTTTTAATTTTTGACGGAGTGAAAAATCGATCCATTTGTACCCGTTCTACTCCACTCAGGATTTTGTAGACTTCAATCATATCTCCCCCTCAGCCTTCTCTTCCAAGCTGAAGAGCCCTACTTTGTAGTCTTTCCTCAAAGTTAGCTGGGCCACAGCCAATATTCAGACCAGTGTCTGGTTAAGTCAGTGGATAATGTTAGAATAGCCTTTCATCTGTCTTAAGTTGTCCATCTAATTAGCCTCTTAGTAGACCGGATATCACCACCAACTGGCTAAATTGTTGCTAAGTTGCTAGTGATTGGTTTTTTGCCAGGTACTTGTGACCTTGATTAGCTACTGTTTAAACAATATACTGAGCTTGCTAGCTATTCTTATGTTCTTATATTTCCATGTGGATCTGAAAAGGAGACATAAAAATGCAAGCTTTCTCCAAGTGTCAGGAAGAGACTAGATAAGTATCTTATGCTGGCTATTAAGCTGTTTTATTGCATATTTTGGAGGCCGCATTACCGCAAAGATGTGCTGAGACTTGAGTCGGTCCAGCGTATGGCCACCCGGATGGTCTCGGGGCTCAAGGATCTCCCGTATGAGGAAAGGCTGAAAAAATTGCAGCTATACTCACTCGAGGAACGCAGAGAGAGGGGGGACATGATCGAGACGTTCAAATATCTCACGGGCCGTATAGAGGTGGAGGAGGATATCTTCTTTTTCAAAGGCCCCACGGCAACAAGAGGGCATCCGTGGAAAATCAGGGTCAGAAAACTACACGGTGACACCAGGAAATACTTCTTCACCGAGAGGGTGGTTGATCACTGGAATAATCTTCCACTGCAGGTGGTCGAGGCCAGGAGCGTGACTGATTTTAAGTAAAAATGGGATCGCCACGTGGGATCTCTTCACAGAGAAAGATAGGGGAGGGTTATTGGGGTGGGCAGACTTGGTGGGCCGTGGCCCTTATCTGCCGTCTATTTCTATGTTTCTATGTTTCTATTGTGTTGACATTGTAAGTAGCATAATATGTCATACCATTTATCGTTATTAGAATATTTTAATGCTGTAATTGTCTAATGCCTATGTCCAGATTTCTTGCCATACACCATCTTGGGTGAATTTCTGTAAAAAGTCAGAAAATAAATCCTAATAAATAAATATCAGTTAGTATCAACGGCCACGTTTTCATCAAAGCTGGGAATGTAACAAACAACCCAGACAACATCTAGGCTCTCTCATGCAAGTCAAAAAAGAGCAAATAAATCAAAATGCGTAGCATTCACGCACTCAAAGACTTGGACCATTTTTTTTCCATTATGATTATTATTATTTTCATTGTGATCAGAGGTAACAGCCACACTCACTGTCCTGATTTAAATCATTTCACACCTGACTTAAAGAGATTTAGCCTAAAAAACCAACCAGGCATACTGCGAATAGCGTTGATAATTTGAAAGCCTTTGTATCACCAGAGAGACACTGAAAAGAATAACCAGGTATAATTCCATCTCACATATATGTTATGGAAATTTGGGGGGGGGCCTTGGCAACAGATTAGATATCAATCGATAGCACTTAGATAAAGTGACAGGAATGAAAGTGTCTCAACAATCACACAAACCAATGAGGAATGTTCCCAGTCTAAGTGCTATATGCCTAACCTGTATTCATAGTTCATAAAAATAAAGGCCCCTATCTATATATGTCACCTAAAATATCAATGCTGATTAGCGTGGTGCTGAGTCTGATTCTATAAAAAATTAGGCACACTATAGAATCATTCTTAGCACTTCCTGAGCAGCCTTAGGTTTCGCTAGGCATCCTAACTTTTGTTGTTGTTAGGTGCCATCGACTCGCACTTGAGTCCTAGCGACTTGATGAATTGCAGATCTAAAATGAAATCGTTTTTGTGCTAGTCCGGAAAGGTCCTCCAGCATCGCCCAACCAGTTCCACTCATCCCAGTCTCATTACGCCCACGCCATTCCCCTAGCCCCGCCCCTAGCTCCGCCCCCTCGGCCTGCTCATCTTGGTCGGGAGGGCATCCACGCATAGGCGGATGTGACACAGTGAAGTCTGTGCACACGTGTGTCTGCGAATGATGTCACCACGTTGCATCCACGCATGCTCGGAGGAATAATGAGATGAGGCTTGGGGGGGCGGGGCTTGGAGCGGAACAGGCGGGGCCAGGCGTCTGGGATTTCAGCATGAAAAATATGGTAAGTGGCCTAGAATCTTGGACTGGGCATTGTTGGAAACATAATATTCAGCTAGATGGATCATTGGTATGACCCAATATGGCAACACTTAAGTTCTTTGGTCTTATGGCATCATCAACTGACTTGTTCAGGATGAAGCTGAAAAAATAAATAGAGGGTAAATGCAGAAACCACAGCAAGGGGAGTTTGCTTTTCCAGTGAGCATCAGTTTTGGTTAATTTTTTTACAAAGATCACTCAGGGATTTGGCAGCATAATGAAAGTGAAAGCTCACAATTCTGTGGTTCTTTGATGTTTTTCAAGTTTTTATTAGACTTTGATGAATCGCTTATTTAGTTTTACTAAGCGAGATACAAAAATCCAAACTTAATAAATATAAACATATTTTTAAAGTTTAAAATTTAAAACAATGGGGTAGACAACAGGGGTTCTGAGCTGCTGTCAGCCCTGGCCTTCATACACAATCGTTAGCACAAAAGTTTTCAGTCGTTTCTGGAATCTGCAAAATGGGGAAAGCCACTTTGAATCTATAGCTGCAGTCAGCAGATAGAAATCAGTGCTTCTGGTAGTTTAAAGACCCCACCCCTCCCCCAATAGGCTCCATGTTGTTTTATTTATTTATTCAATTTTCTATACTGCAGAACGGTTTACATGAGCTTATTCAGGTACTCAAGCATTTTTCCCTGTCTGTCCCAGCGGGCTCATAATCTATCTAATGTACCTTGGACAATGGGGGGATTAAGTGACTTGCCCAGGGTCACAGGGAGCAGAGTGGGTGTGAACCCATAACCCCAGGGTGCTGAGGCTGTAGCGTTAACCACTGCGCCACTCTAGAAATCAAAAGGTAGTAAAAGTGAGCCAAGTACAGGACAATCAAGCCATTGTGACATCACTGATGAGGTTGGCTCTTAGGCACTGGTGGAATGAGGCATTGTGATGTCATAATAGCAGCTCTGGTTATCAGAGGCTGAAACTTTTCACATTATTTACCTATTTGATTTTCTATACCATTCTCCCAGGGAGGCTCAGAATGGTTTACATGAATTTATTTGGGTACTCAAGCCTTTTTCCCTGTCTGTCCCAGTGGGTTCACAATCTATCTAATGTACGTGGGGCAATGGGGGGATTAAGTGACTTGCTCAGGGTCACAAGGAGCAGCGTGGGTTGAACCCACAACCCCAGGGTGCTGAGGCTGTAGCTTCAACCACTTTGCCACAGGTTTGTTCTGTGAATCTTAGACTGAAAAAAAAAAAATGATTAGCGAGGTACCCATCATTCATCTGGGTATGAGCAATGAGGAATGAATTTTCCCATTGGAATCTTCCAGTTTCTTCCAAGTGAACCAGAATGCTGGGCTCATTAAACCAGTGCATACTGCCTGACCATGGCATTTCTTAGGCTCTAAGATCATGCCTCTTCTCACACGGCATATGCTTATGGTGAACTCTGTTGCATGATAATTAGCAAATATTTTATTTATAAGAGCATAATTCTCGTCACTTTCTCACATTTAAGTTTGAAATTCATTGGGCTTGAATTTTAAATTCATTTACTTAAATGTGTTGGAAGCTCATATGAAATACATTTTCAAACTCATTAGCAGGTAATTAAATGAGAAGCATACAACAAATAACATCATAAATTTCCATGTTATTGTGCTGACTTCTGTTCCTTTCAATGAATGTAATAGATGTAAATTAGAAAACACCTTCTTATTTTCACAGACATGACCAGATACAATTATAGGTGTTTATTCATAGAAACAACATAGAAACATGAAGGCAGATAAAGGCCAAATGGCCCATCCAGTCTGCCCATTCACAGCAACCACTATTTCTTCCTCTCCCTATTGGCTAAGGCTCTTTACACCTGCATTGTGAGGTCACAGAGCAATGTTATTATAAGCTAAGGCTCTTTACATCTGCATTGTGATGTCATAGAGCTTTATGGTTATAGATATATAGAGTGACCAAAACCAGGAACTTATTAGATAAGGCTTCCTATCAAATACGGAGAAAAGACCTCAGTTTCTTCCAAGGATTATTATCACTTGGGAAAACTCTATGATTGCTTAACAGCTATCATAGGAAAATCATCCTTGGTCTACAAAAACTCCGTTTCTTTAATTCAAGTTACTCAGTCCATTTTTTCAAACATTTAGTATTATAATTATGAATATACTCAAAATATAGGAAACCAGTACTTATCTTTTAGAAACTCTTTGTCCACTGGTATCGTTAAGAATCACAGCAGTTGTAAAATCCTATCCTCCCAGTGCTGTTATAGCTGTAACGCACGAGGAAAGTATACTATGCACGGAATTCCCGACAAGGCCCTGTTTCGCGTTATTGCTGCATTAGGGGAAATTCTAAAAAACAAAAACACAGAAAGAGAAAAATCAGTTCAACATTCTATACAAATTTAATATATAGTAGGCGGAACATCCTAACATTGCCTACATTGAAAAAAACGAGCTGCTGCTTCACAAATTCTCTTCAGGGAAATGGCGACTCGGCATCTGCATAGGCTTAACATAGATGCGTGATGGCGTCATCATCCACCAATAAGATTAGAGTGGAGAAAAAAACTTAGCCAATCCACTGTTAGAATTCTCATACTTACTCGGGACATCAAAAGAAACTTCAGAACAAAAAGCGTGCCATTCAATTCTAGCATTCAGGCCACTAGGGGCACAGGTGTGTAATTTAAAGATCCATTTTTGTTCGCGCTGTCTCAGAAAAGTTTTAAAGTCCCCTCCTTTGCTTGATGGAAAAAGCTGTTCAATAATCCAACAACGCATCTCAGAAAAAGAATGGTTAAAGTCAAGGCAATGTTGCACCATAGGCGCTTCAACTTTGGAACAGGTAAGGCAGGACCTATGCTCAATAATTCTTGTTATGAAAGATCGGGATGTCTGTCCTATATAGATCTTATTGCAGGGACATCTAATGGCATAGATCACTCCACTTGTGCCACAGGTAGTAGATGTTTTTAGTATACTCTCTATTATCTATCAGATTATGAAATGTGCATTCCAGAGAGACTTGACAAATAGAACAATGTCCATATCACCGGCCGCAGCGGTAAAAGCTAATTCCACCATGGCTGGCAATAAAATAAGCCTAACACGGCTTCATAAAAGGGGGCCAACGTTTTTTTTAAGTTAGGTGCCTAGATTTAGATGTTCTTTTAAAGAATCAGAGCCTAAACCCCCCCCCCCCTTCTACAAAATTGTGTTAGCAGTTTCTAGTGCGGGGAGCCGCGCTGAATGGCCCGCGCTGCTGGTGAGATCGAGGCCGAGGAAATGAGGTTTGTGTGGGGCTGGGTTGGGGGACAGAATGGGGGCTGAATGAGGCGGACCTGGGGGCAGAAAGGGGCGGGGTCACACATCCTCTTTTACCAGATGGAAAATCTGGTAACCCTAACTACAACGAATGTAAGGATTTTACAAAGTGATTGTAGAGCATCTGGGCCCCAGCACAGTTCTAATTAGATATTATAGTACATAATAAGAACATAAGAAATGCCTGCACCGGATCAGACCCGGGGTCCAACCAGTCCGGTGGTCCGCACACGCGGAGGCTCAGCCAGGCGTACCTGGGCGAATACCTTAATCATTTGTATCCCTCAATGTGTCCCGCAAGAAGATGTGCGCCCAATTTTACCTTAAATCCTAAAATGGTGGTTTCCTCCACCACATCTTCTGGGAGAGAGTTCCAGGTGTTCACCACCCGCTGTGCGAAGCAGAACTTTCTGACATTTGTCATGGCCGTGACCCCTCTCAGCTTCAGTCCATGACCTCTTGCCCAAGTCACATTTGACAAAGTGAATAACGCTGTTTCTTGCTCTCCATCCTTTCCCCTTGTCGGTGAGCGAGCTTGCTCCATTTTGTTGATTCCTTTTAATATTTTAAAAGTCTCTATTAGATCCCCTCTCAGTCTTCTCTTCTCAAGGGTGAATAATCCCAGATTTCTGAGGCGTTCTTGGTAGCTCAAGTTCTTCATACCTTTTACTAGCTTCGTCGCTCGCCTCTGCACCTTCTCCAGCAGTGTTATATCCTTCTTCAGGTACGGAGACCAATGTTGGTACACAGTATTCCAAGTGTGGTCTGACCATTGCTCTATAAAGCGGCATCACAACCATTTAAAGATTCTAAAGATATTTCTGAAAAAAAAAACCTGTTTTAGGAGCTTGCATTTCTTGGACACCAAGGTTAGGATTCTATCACTGAACCAAAGCAGCAGGAGATTCTAGAACTGAATTATTCGAAGATTCCGGTCACTTCCTGTCATTTCTTCCCTTATCATATAACTCTGCCATAAACATTTTTCCCTCTGTATGAAAATTATACAAAATATTTCTGGCTCTAGAAAGTTACAGAACCAAAAAAACAACAGTGACAATTTCGTACTTTGCCTATAACATATCACAGTTAGAAAAATGCCTGCAGTCAAGCCGCAAAAATGGAGCCACTCGGGTGAGAAACCAATACCATTATTTTCATAGATCTGAAACAGACATTATGAATTTCTCTCAACTTATTCAGAGGGAGTGCTTAGTTAACATAATGGGCAGTAGCTGACAGTGCTCGCTTTCTTTTTATGGCCCTCGTAAGCTTTCACCACTCATATTTCTACAAGCTAGAAATTGCAGCACATTTTATAGAGAAGGGTAGGGTGCTGTACCCAGTGCTGACCTTCAGATTTGCTATAGGGGACTCAGAACCACCATGAATATAAGAGAGGCATTAGCAAGCTAAAGAATCGGCAATTAAGATCTGCAGCTCATACAGTAGCATAGTTAGGGCTACCAGACGTCCGGACTTTCCTGTATCCCAGGTCATCACGTGATGATCCATAGCTGATATCCAAATATGCAGCCAATTGAGACGCCATTATCCGTTGGTCTTCTCTAATCAAGGCATCCAATATGCTCTTGTGTGCGTGATTCTGATGGGCGACCAGAACGACCTTCGTCCGGTTACACCTGTTCTTCCCACTTTAAACCTTTTTACCCACTTTCGTTGATTCATGGCGCTCTGTTCACAGTCAATATCCGATGGTGAAATTCCACAGGTTTCACTCTCTCCGCCCACAGAAAGTGCACGACTGCACATTGTTCTTCAATGGTGCAATCGTGCAATTGAGCGTCCACGTTTCTGACCTCGGGGCTGCCACGTGACTAAAGGCCGAGCGCTGCACTATGTGTGAACAAACTATCTAACGCAATGCACGAATACATATCTTGCATCTTGCTAGCTCTGTTCCGGTTATTGTATTATATAACAAGTACCTTTCATATTTTTTTTTTTTTTTTTAAGTTCAATAAAGTTTTATTGAAGTTTGAGTAAAATAACAACAGCACATCAATGAAAAACAAAACATTATAGTATAGAGCAGTGTTTTTCAACCTTTTTACACCTATGGACCGGCAGAAATAAAATAATTATTCTGCGGACCGGCATCGGTCCGTGGACCGGCGGTTGAAGAACACGGGGCTAAGTCATGGGCCGGACCCCGCCCATCTCTACCCAATCTCCACCCCAGACCCCGCCCCCATAACAGTACTAATTACACCTTGCAACGTCAGAGAGAAGGCTTCCGGTTCAGGCGCAGGATGCCCGTAGGAGCCACTGTCCGTGGCTTTGTGCACTGAATCAGTTAGAAATAGGGAGCTGGCTCGAAGATAACGCCGCATCGATCGCACCGTGGACCGGCGGTTGAAGAACACTGTTTTGGGCCTGATGCATATGCTGGCCCTGTGGACCGGCACTGGTCCATGGACCGGTGGTTGATGAACACTGGTATAGAGTATCATAATCACAAGATAACATACATTGCATAAATAAAGGACCATTAACATCTTACATAGTCGGATGGCTTTCATTTTTGATTTGCCCTCATATTTGCTTACTAGGTTTGCATTCCATCGACCTGAAGAATAAAAAAGCAGTCAAATTATTGGAATCGTTATCACTCCCGTGAACAATTACCTACATAATCTACTTTTGCTCACCTTCAAGAGACCCTGAAAAAATATTGAAACTAAAATAATAATAATAATAATAAAAAAACCCTACAATAAATAGGACTGAACCAATTTATTCATGTACTAAAACACCGATCGCTTAAAGTTAACTGAGCAAAAACAGGCTCACGGTAAAGTGCTAAATTAATACGTCCCCACTGCATACGAGGCCTGTTGCTTCAGTGCATTTTCTAAAAGTTTAAACAGAAAACATTAACTGAGGTATCCCTTGACTGCAATCTTGAAGATGATTGGAAAGGGTACTTCTGAGTAATTCTGTTTTCCATTAGTTTAAACATTAAAATCTAAATGCTTTAGAGTGATTTCTGTTATATGCTGGCATACTGCACTTCACCACACACTAATAACTTACACATGCACGTCATCCACCCCACACGCTCTCTGTTTTTTTAACTGTTACCAGATCTCCAGAAATTCGCACAGAATAAGTAGCTTTTGTGTGGACCTTTCTTATTATGACACTTTGGACTAGATTCACTAAAGCCACAGACCGAATCTGATCCATGGCCAGGGGGCTGATTCACGAAGCGCCCTCATGCAAATGAGGGTGATCGGAATCACGCCCCGAACCGACCGCACGGATCACTTTCCAGCGATCCCGACACATGCGCAGACCATCTTCTTTGCCTGTAGATGGTCTGCGCAATCATTGGTTCTCCACAAGCGAGGCCAAAACAGGAGGGGGAGGGCTGGAACGGAACATGCTACAGGGGGATAGGAAACGCACCCACGAAGGTTGCTGGCTACTCATGAGTTTTCTGCCCCGACTCTCCTGCTCTCTGCCGCCCTTCCCCATAGTGCAGCCTTGCTTTAAACCCTTGGGTTAAAACCACGGGCTCGCACTGCGGGTGAAGGGCGGCAGAGAGCAGGAGAGTTGGGGCAGAAAACTTAACAGAGGCAGTTACAGAAAAATAAAAAGTTGGCTGGCTTTTTTTGGCATTCGTTTAAAGGCAGGGTGACAGAGAGCAGGGGTTTTGCACAAGGCAGAGTCGGGGCGGCAGAGCAGGTTACTGCAGGGCATTTCCACCGCTGCTAAGCAAGGAGAGGAAGAGCTGGATTCTGACAAGGGAGACAGGCTCTGGGGAGAGGCAGAAAGGCAAAATTTCAGGGCGGCAGAGAGCAGGAAAGGACATTGGGGGCAGAGAGCAGGGCGGCAGAGAGCAGGTCAGTCAGAAAGGGCCTGAGTGACTGGTCCTCAGCAGTCGCTTATTTTTTGATCGGCCAGCCCAGTTGGTGTCCCCAGTGAATCGCTGCCTGCCTATATTTGCATGCCGTTCCCCCTCATTTGCATGCGGATCGGGAGTAAAGTTAGTGAATCGGGTCAGGGTCGCTAAGTGATCGCAAAGTGTCAAAGTGCCATTTTCACTCTGTCAGTCACCTTATTCATTATTGCTGTCGTTCCTATTTCAAGGGCTATTTTATTAAGCTGAATTAAGAAATAGGCTTAGCACTTTCTTACACTGGCGTAGCGAGGGTGAGAGGCGTTCAGGGCGCTGTAACCCCCCCCCCCCCCCGCTCTCTTCTTCTAGCTCTTTCCCCATCCCCCCTGCCATGCACACTCCCCTTCCCTTCCCCCGCACCTTTTTCATTTCCCCGGTGCGAGCAGCATCACCGACTTGCTACCCACGCTGGCGTCGGCTCTCCCTCTGATGCCACTTTCTAGGTGCAGGACCCGCAAGCGACAAAGGAGGGAGATCCGACGCTGGTGCGATCGGCAGGTTCGAGTTGCTGCTCACACTGGCGAAGAGCAAGATGTGCGGTGGGTGGGAAGTGAAGGCCCACATGCGGCGGGGTAGGAGCGGGAAGGAGCAGAGGATGGATAGGGGGAGAACGCTAACACGGTGCCCAAAGAGGACATCCCCCTCCCCTGCCACCCTTCCTACACCACTGCTTTCTTACGCGGGTTCTTCCCGTGCTGTAAACCTCTATGAGTTGGCCTGGGGGTGGTGGACTAGGTGGGCATGGCCCACACATTTCCACCCACTATTCCCCTCCTCTCCCTCAAGCGGTATAAATGAATACCTTAGCCAGCAAGAATTTCTAAGCCCTTCCAGCTAACAATGTATTCATTTTGTATTTTATTACATATTTATAAACCACTTATAACCTAAGTGGTTCACATTCAGGTACTCAAGCATTTTTCCCTGTCTGTCCCAGTGGGCTCACACTCTATCTAATGTACCTGGGACAATAAGGAATTAAGTGACTTGCCCAGGGTCACAAGGAGCAGTGTGGGATTTGAACCCTAAACCTCAGGATGCTGAAGCTGTAGCTCTAACCACTGCGCCACACACTCCCCCCCAAAAAGTCCTCAGGGCAGTCTAATCCTCAGGGCAGTAGCGGCATGAACTGAGCATGAGCGGAGAGCTCTCGACAATAGTAGCAGAAGCATGCTGCCGTCTGCCCTGAGGTTTAGACATCTAAGGGACGCTTCAGAGAGGACTCGTTAGTTGGCAGGGCTTGGGGGATCCCCACCAACTACCCTAGAAATGCACACTAAGGCCAGCCAGTGGCAACCAATCTGGGTAAGTACCGTAATGCCTGCTACTAGGATAAGTAACTTTGAATATTGGTCTATGAATTATAGGTGAATACAGGTACAATTTCTTAAACAACAGCATTCCTTGATGACAAAAATAAATCTAGACAGACAATCAAGCTTTTGCCCAAAGGCTAAAAGTGAATAATCACAGGGGTAAAGCCATTGTTCACTGAGCTGTCATCATGTATTGGAAAATGTGAAGCTGTCCACAGTGACAAATCATTTTACAAATTTATGTCTTACAGGCTCTCAGAAACTGACCTTGTAAACATAATCAATTATAAAATCAATATAAAATATGAAATGAGAGATCATATTCTTAATGCACCAAATTTCCAAAATAGACTTGCTGCTGTCAGGAACCTACTGGATAGATGCTACAATTGCTTAAGTTGTGTTGCTGCTATCGTTTTGCAAATTAGTATTTAAAATCAATTCTGTAAGAGATAATAGGATTCGTGCACATTCCAGTGTCCATCCTGCGTGCCTGCCTTTTTATCTGTCAAATGAAAGAACTTTTTTTTTTTTTAATTTGGGGGGGGCTAATCAATGCAAAAGAAATATTTGAAAGAGATGAACTGAGGAAGTTGTATTGCACATTTCTTTTCATGCCATAAAGTATTTCTTTTCATGCTATAAAAAGTACAAACTCTTTGGAAATGTCTTTGTTGCTCCGGAGTGCAGAGGTCCCAAATAAGAGCATAAGAATAGCCTTACTGGGTCAGACCAATGGTCCATCAAGCCCAGTAGCCCGTTCACACGGTGACCAATCCAGGTCACTAGTACCTGGCCAAAACCCAAAGAGTAGCAACATTCCATTATCTCAGAGTAAGCAAGATTCCGGAACCCCAAATAGCAGCAACATTCCATACAGAATCCCCATTCTAGAATCCCAGAGAGTATCAACATTCCATACTACCAATCCAGGGTAAGCAGTGGCTTCCCACATGTCTTTCCTCTGCCGCATCATCAGTGACATCATCAGTGACACAGCAGCGGGAAGACTCTAGCAGGGCAGGCCACGAGCAGCCTGTCCAGAGCCTGCCTCTGCTGGTCATCCACCACCACCATTGCTGCTGCTGCTGCTGCTACTGCTTTAGGAGGCCCTGGAGTTAGATCAGGCCTCACTGGGGGTGGGGGAGGGTTCATTGAATCAGTGTCTGGGGTTTTTGTTTTTTGTTTTTTTTTGGGGGGGGGAAACGAATCAATCCAAATTGATTCATTGAAGTGAATTGATTTGAATCGGGGAATTGGGTCGCACTAGTGTGCATAGCAGACTTTACACTACGAGTCTGTAAACTGAGCTCCTAACTTCTCTCTTATGCACCTGCAAAAGGGGCGTGGCCATGAGAGGAGCATGGGCAGTAAAGAGCATTCTCAGGATTTAGACATGATGTTATGGAATAATTTCATTTCTACACCTAAGCTGAGCGCCAGCATTACACCAGGCTTTAGCACGCATAAATCTACCGCCCAAAATTAGGAGAATCACACAGGGTTAGGATTCTGTACAGAGCGCTCTTTGCAGAATATTAGTTTAGCACAGATCACGGGACCTAACTTTGGGCACCATTTGCTGAATGCTTCCCATAATGTTTTATGACTAATAGTAAAGATATACGCATGCATTTGACTCCTGACAACAAATGAGTAGGGAGCTGGAATTAGAGGCCATAATATAAAGTTAAGAGGATATAGGCTCAGGAGCAATCTAAAGAAAGGAAGGAAGATGTGTGAAACTGTCTCTCATTAGAGGTGGTGGAGACAATAGACTGTGTCGGAATTTAAGAAAGTGTGGGACAGGCATGTGAGAATTCTCAGGAAGAGGAGGAGATAGTGGATGCTTTGGATGGGCGAATCAGATGGGCCATTTAGCCTTTATCTGCCATCATGTTTCTATGTTTCTGTAACCACAAAGTTCTATGACCTCACAATGCAAGTATTAAGAGACTTAGCCAATAGGGAGAGGATACTGTAGATGGGCAGACTGGATGGGCCATTTAGCCTTCATCTGCCATCATGTTTCTATGTATGAGCTCTTCTTATTTTGCTCACAAATATCTAGTTAGATTTATTAAACGACACTACCACATTGGCATTTCAATGCATTTACCCCCCCTCCCCTTTTGCAAAACCGCACAAGAGGTTTTTAGCACCGGCCAGTACGCTAAATGCGCTGCTCTACACAGGAACCCTAGGACCATCAGAGCAGCGGAGAGCATTTAGTGCACCGGCCGGTGCTAAAAACTTCTTACGTGGTTATGTTACAAGTGTGTGGGGGAGGGGGGATTATTTGTAAATAGGTTCCATTGCATGTTATTTCCCATAGGTCCAAATTTGTCCATTAATACACATTAAGACATGCTATTGGGGTGGTAAATTTTAATACATTTAGTCCTGTATAATTTTACAGACATTTTCTGCAATCTAACAACCATAAGAACATAAGAATTGCCGCTGCTGGGTCAGACCAGTGGTCCATTGTGCCCAGCAGTCTGCTCACGTGGCGGCCCTTAGGTCAAAGACCAGTGCCCTGAGTCTAGCCTTACCTGCTTACGTACTGGTTCCATAGGAACCCATCCAACTTTGTCTTAAATCACTGGAGGGTGTTTTCCCCTATAACCGCCTCCGGAAGAGTGTTCCAGTTTTCTACCACTCTCTGGGTGAAGAAGAACTTCCTTATGTTTGTACGGAATCTAACCCCTTTTAACTTTAGAGAGTGCCCTATTGTTCTCCCTACATTGGAGAGTGTGAACAGTCTATCTTTATTTACTAAGTCTATCCCCTTCAGTACCTTGAATGTTTCAATCATGTTCCCTCTCAGTCTCCTCTTTTCAAGGGAGAAGAGGCCCAGTTTCTCTAATCTATTGCTGTACGGTAACTCCTCCAGCCCCTTTCCCATTTTAGACACTCTTCTCTGGACCCTTTTGAGTAGTGCTGTGTCCTTCTTCATGTACGGCGACCAGTGCTGGACGCAGTGTTCCAGGTGAGGGCGTACCATGGCCCGGTACAGCAGCATGATAACTTAAAAATTTGCCCTGTGCAAGGGTGCACAAAAGTATCATCAAGTTCCAAGGTGACCTGACAAATGGAACATTTATCACACTTATGATGACCTGTTGGAAACTCACAAGGACTAGTGCTTCTAGTTAGGTCTGACGGGCTTAAAAGTTCTTTAAAGTTTTTTTGCCTAGTAAATGCTATTCGAAAATGAGTCAGTAAATGTAGATTGTAGTGCCATAATTTCCCAATGTCGCCTGAGTATTCTAGTAACTTCATTTATGCCTGGTGAATATTGTAGAATGCATGTTACTAGATTATCTTCACTGTTCTTATTCCTTGGAGTAAACAATAAGTCCCTATTCAAGAACTTAGCTCTTTTATAGGCTTTTCTCAATATTTGTGAAGGATAGCCCCTTCTTTTCAATCTCCCATATAGTTGTTTACTTTTTGATTTATAATCATGTATGTCAGAGCACAAACGCCGGTATCGAAAAAATTGAGAGGTAGGTAGACTCCGTTTTAAGGGGCCAGGATGATTACTGGAAAAATCCAGGAAAGTATTCCTATCCGTGGCCTTTCTAAATACTGTCGTACTGATGGTATTGTCTTCTCTGGTGACCAAAACATCCAAAAAGGAAATTTGATATGGGTGACATGTCAAACTAAATTCAACAGTAGGGTGTCTTGAGTTTAACCACGAATGGAAGATGTCTAATTCCTCTTTTGTGCCCTTCCAAATGACAAAAATGTCATCAATAAACCTTAGCCACAGAAGAATTGAAGTAGAATAGGGGTTGTTCTCAATCCAGAGATTTTCAAATTTTTGCATGAACAAATTGGCCACTGAGGGGGCCATAGTAGCCCCCATGGCCACCCCTGAGATTTGCTGAAAAAATCTATTCAAAAATTGAAAATAATTCCTACGCAGGGCAAAAGATAACAGAGTTATCACCAAATCAATAGGAATCCTATTATGTTGCATATTTTCTTGAAGAAACTCCTTGATGATGTCAATAACTTCATCCTGAGGGATGATCGTGTACAATGATTTAACATCAAGCGTAACAAAAAAAGAAATATTCGTGAAGTCAGTAATTTCAGATAACTTAGACAAGAAATGAGAAGAGTCCCTTAGGTAGGAGCGCACCTTAGTAAAAGGAGCTCCAAGCATAATAAAACCCAAAAAGAGTAAAAAAAAAGACAATAAGCAAAGGAGGAAAAATTAAGAAGATTCAGACTTCTGCACAAAAGATTTGAACCTAAAACCAAAAAGATATTAATTTTAAACAAAACAACTACTGGAAGCATGTGTGCATGGGAACAAAACTGCCCACGGTACACGTTTTGCACCGTGTGTTCAATATACAAAGATTGCTTAGTTTAAAAAAAAAAAAAAGTCTTATACTATGGTAAGATGATTTCTCGAGACATTAAAACAGTAGAACAAAGACTCTTCTACATTCGGTACTGATTACAATCAAGGAGACTAGTTTTAAATAAATTCATTCCCAGTTTCTACATGCTTTTTCTTTGGGGGGGGCAGGTGCATTTTTGCATATTGTTGCTATGTAACAACCATGTTTGACCCTCCTCATCGTTCCACAAAGAGGGTGAGTTGAGAGGATGCTATGATAGTGATTGATGTGAAAATTATGTGAAGTGGCTCAGACAAGGGTGAATTTGCATAATATTATGGTAATTATTAGGTATGCGGGTAAATGATAGGGTGCCAGTAACCGAGTGGGCGCATGCTGTAAGAAGCAGAACAAACTGATGGAGGCTGCAATACAGAGAATTAATGACACCTGGATTTCTAGCCCATACGCCATTGATAGAAACACATTGTATACTAGCGATAGGTGGTATTAACTCAAATGAAATACCACATTGGAAGGGTTGAAGTGAAGCGAAAAAGGTAATAAGCATATTTTAAAATATAACCTATTCCATGCTAATTCTGTTCATTAAATCCATAGAGGGGCATAATCGAAAAATACGTCTAAGTCCGTTTTGGGCCTAAGTCGCTAGTCGCCCAAAGTCAAACATGTCAAAAGTGCATTCTCGAAAAATAAGTCCAAAATATTTCTTTTTTTGAGAATCGTCTACTTCTACGTCCAGACCGCTAAGTCATCTATCTTTATACCCCATTCTCATCTAAAAATGTGTCCAAGTCAAAAACACCTAGAACAAGACCTTTTGGATGTGGGCGGGGTCAGCAAAGTAATGGACTGGACACCCAGACATGGCCACAGAGTAGTGGGGCACCTTACAGGGCACTGCTGCGAACTTCACAAAAAGGGTGCCACATAAACATTTTACCATAACTCCCTTATAGGTCATGGTGAGCCCCCTCAAAACCTACTAGACCCACCTGTCTACCACCCCAATAGCTGCAGGTATCACCTATATGGCAGTACAATAGGGTTTTGGGAGGTTTTGTGGGGCGCACATGTTTCACCATGAATGCAGTGGTTAGAGTGGCTTATAGGCCTGGTCCTCCTCTCTATGGTTCACTAGCCCACCCCCCAGACTACTTAAGACACCTCTGTGCAGCTCTACTAGGCTTTCCTATGCCAGGTGCTGATGTTCTGGAGGCAGGTATGTATGTTTTTATTCTGATTTTTATGGTATTGGGGGGGGGGTCAGTGATCACTGGGGGAGTATGTGGGGGGGAGGGGGTCTGTACTTTGTGTCTGTATCTGGTCACTTTGGATATCTTCTGGGCATTTAGGCCTGTTTTTAGATCGCCTAAGTCACTAGGTATAAGTTCCATCTATGCAGTCTCAATAAACTTTTGGTTATACTTGCAGTATGACTAAGTCTAGGTCAGCCCACGTCCCGCTCAAATCCTGCCCTCACCACTCCTCCTAAAATACCACTTACAGTTCTGAGCATACAGCGGCACTTAAAAGGCCTAAGATGTTTTCAGATACGTCTAAAACCCATTTCGATTATCGGCACTTGGACAACCTGTCTTTTTGATTGTCCAAATGCCAATTGAGGCGTGATTTTAGACATATTTCTATTTCGATTATGAGCCCCATAGCCTTCTAGACCAGGGGTTCTTTCAACCCCATATGGCCAGTCTGATTTTCATGTTTTCCATAGTAAATATTCATTAAATTTGCATACAATGGATACAGTGTATGAAAATACCATCTCATGAATATTCATTGCCAAAATAGAACAATCCCACTGTGAGGTGATTCCTAAGTTGATCTATTGCACAAATTGGAAAGGGTCTACTCTTTCCAAAAATACTAGGACTAGGGGGCATACAAACTACTAAGTAGTAGATTTAAAATAAACCAGAGAAAATATTTCTTCATACAACAATTTGTTGCCAGAAAATGTGGTGAAATCAGTTAGCTTAGCAGGGTTTAAAAAAAGGTTTGGATAATTTCCTAAAAGAGAAGTCCATAGGTCATTATTGAGGGAAATCCACTGCTTATTCCTAGGATAAGCAGCATAAAATCTGTTTTATTACTTGCTAAGTACATGGGACCTGTGCTGGCCACTGTTGGAAACAGGATGCTGGGCTCGATGGAACTTCTGTCTGTCTGTCCCAGTATGGCAATTCTTATGTTCTTAAGAGGGAGTTATGAGTTCTGGGTGCCTTCAGAGGAGGTTTTCCACTGGCAAAGCTTTGGGATGTCCACTAACTACAGCAAGGGTACACCGCTACTGAGTGATCCTGAGCCCAGAATTGATGGACAACTGCATACCTGGAGCTACCATTGTTTCCCTGGCTTGTGCCTTTTCTGTGTTAGACTGCTAAGTGACACAAGTATATACATTTGATTCCACCATACCAAATAATAATACAGTACTTGGGTTACAAGAAAAGCCAATGCATACATTTTTTTGTACTCCTAATTATCTGAAAAATAAACACCCACATTTACTTGCAATTTAGAAACACCAAAGCATAGAACCCGTTATTCAGATTGGGTTTTTAATCCTATCTGTGATGCTAAGCAAGCAATTTTCCAGGCGATTTGCCTGGAGAAATAGTTAATAAGCCATGTGAACCTGCTATCTGAACAGCGCCTTCTCTCAACTTCGCTAAAAGTGCATGTGAGATTCCATAGCATGTGCGGTCTTAGCTCTGTTGAAGAGAGACACTTCCTGCCAATCCATTCTCATCAGCTTCTTTGACTGGGTAACAAGAAAGTTGGACTTAGGAGAGTCTTTGGACGTCGTGTACCTGGACTTCAGTAAAGCTTTTGACAGTGTCCCACACCGCAGGCTGCTAAGCAAGATGGAATCGATGGGGTTAGGAGAGACACTAACTGCATGGGTCAATGATTGGCTGAGTGGCAGACTTCAGAGGGTGGTGGTTAATGGTACCCTCTCTAAAACATCGGAGGTGACCAGTGGAGTGCTGCAGGGCTCGATCCTGGGTCCACTCCTTTTCAACATATTCATAGGGGATCTGACTCAAGGGCTTCAAGGTAAAATAACACTATTCGCCGATGACGCCAAACTATGTAATATAGTAAGTGAATGCAGTTTACAGAATTATATGGCGCAGGACCTGCTTACATTGGAAAGTTGGTCCTCAACCTGGCAGCTAGGCTTCAATGCTAAGAAATGTAAGGTCATGCACCTCGGAAGCGGAAATCCATGCAGGACGTACTTCTTGAACGGAGAAACTTTAACTAGGACTTCAGCAGAACGAGATTTAGGAGTAATCATCAGTGCAGACATGAAAACTGCCAATCAAGTGGAGAAGGCTTCATCTAAGGCAAGGCAGATATTGGGTTGTATCAATAGAAGTTTCGTCAGCCGAAAGCCTGAAGTCATAATGCCGTTGTACAGGGCCATGGTGAGACCTCATCTGGAGTACTGTGTGCAATTCTGGAGGCCACATTACAGTAAAGATGTGCGCAGAATTGAATCGGTTCAACGGACGGCCACCAGGATGATCTCGGGGCTCAAGGGTCTCTCGTACGAAGAGAGACTGAACAAATTGCAGCTCTACACTCTCGAGGAACGTAGGGAGAGGGGGAGACATGATCGGAACATTTAAGTACCTCATGGGACGTGTCGAAGTGGAAGATGATATTTTCTTTCTCAAGGGACCCTCGGCCACAAGAGGGCACCCGCTCAAACTCAGGGGTGGAAAATTTCATGGCGACACCAGAAAGTATTTCTTCACAGAGAGAGTGGTTGATCATTGGAACAAGCTTCCAGTGCAGGTGATCGAGGCAGACAGCGTGCCAGACTTTAAGAATAAATGGGATACCCATGTGGGATCACTACGAGGGTCAAGATAAGGAAATTGGGTCATTAGGGCATAGACAGGGGTGGGTAAGCAGAGTGGGCAGACTTGATGGGCTGTAGCCCTTTTCTGCCGTCATCTTCTATGTTTCTATGTTTCTTTGTTTTGGTTAGAACTGAAAATAATGCTTGAGGGCTGCCGCGTGAGCGGACTGCTGGGCAGCTACAGTCTCAGCATCCTGCTATAAATTTATTTATAATTAAATTTATTTATTTGTTCAATTTTCTATACCGTTCTCCCCAGGGAGCTCAGAACAGTTTACATGAATTTATTCAGGTATTCAAGCATTTTTCCCTGTCTGTCCCGGTGGGCTCATAATCTATCTAATGCACCAGGGGCAATGTGGGGATTAAGTGACTTGCCCAGGGTCATGAAAAGCAGCATGGGATGCTGAGACTGTAGCTTTAACCACTGTATCACTCTAGAAATCATAATGTTGTGAAAGTGAGCCACGTATAGGACAATCAAGCCATTGTGACATCACTGATGAGGTTGGCTCTTAGGCATTGGTGGAATGAAGCATTATGATGTCACAATACCAGCTTTGGTTATCAGAGGCTGAAACTTTTCACACTATGTATTTGTTCAATTTTCTGTACTGTTCTCCCAGAGGAGCTCAGAACAGTTTACATTTATTCAGGTACTCAAGCGTTTTTCCCTGTCTAATGTACCTGGGGCAATGAGGGGATTAAGTGACTTGCCCAGGGTCACAAGGAGCAGCATCGGCTTGAACCCACAACCTCAGGGTACTGAGGCTGCAGCTTTAACCACTGCGCCACACACTCCTTTAAGGGGCTTTAAGGGTTACAATCATGTTTTTAATGGCTCTCACAAATGCTTGAATAGCATTTAATTAGGAGTACATCATGTGCATTCTTTCAGAGATTATGATGAGAATGGGACCGTGTCTGACCTTACTTTACAGTCATTTAGATGTGCAGTCTTAATCTCATATAGTCTTTCTTGGATGATGATACAAAACCTCTTCCATGTGTTTAGAGAAGGAAGTTAAAATTTAAATCAGTTATCAAATTCATTACATGTCTACCAAGCCTGAACACATCTGCCGTAACTTGCAAGAGGGACCAATAAAGCAATGTCCTTTATGAGTCCCGAACGCCATGATTTATTAGCTTGAAACGAGGCATTCTATCTAGCAACACACAATGAAAGGAGAAGCAGATAGAAATACGACCAGCACCTCCAGCAGCACAAAAGCTGCTTAGAAAGACAAAAAGCACATCCACACAGAGATATGGAAGATACCATTCACGATGGCAAGAAAACACAAGCAATGTCCACCAAGATAGTTCCACTTAAACAACGGCAAAGCACAAAACAAACCGGAAAAACGTGGAACTGATGATCTTGCTATTTATTTGAACCATGGTACAGAGATGTATGCAATAAAATGTACAATAACACAAAAGACACAATGTAAGTAGATGTGGCATAGACCTGACACGGGCCGTGTTTCGGTCATAACAACAATCTTCTTCCAGGGTCCGGTCTTGCTAAGAGCCACAAGCTTAAAAGTGCAAAACAATGCAATAAAAGCTGGTTACAAAACGAGCGCAATCTGTAAAATGACTGGGCTCATAATGGATCAGTGGTCTCAAACTCAAAACCTTTGCGGGGCCACATTTTGGATTTGTAGGTACTTGGAGGGCCGCAGAAAAAATAGTTAATGTCTTATTAAAGAAATGACAATTTTGCATGAGGTTAAACTCTTTATAGTTTATAAAACTTTCCTTTAACAGTTAAAATGAAAGATATATAAACTATCAAGTTTAAGTTTATTAGGATTTTTTATATACCGCCTATCAAGGTTATCTAAGCGGTTTTTACAATCAGGTACTCAAGCATTTTCCCTATCTGTCCCGGTGGGCTCACAATCTATCTAACGTACCTGGGGCTATGGAGGACTGAGTGATTTGCCCAGGGTCACAAGGAGCAGCGCGGGATTTGAACCCACAACCGCAGGGTGCTGAGGCTGTAGAGCCAACTACTGCGCCACATGCTCCTCCTCCAAACTATAAAGAGTTTTACCTCATGCAAAATTGTCATTTCTTTAATGACATTAACTATTTTTTCTGTGGCCCTCCAAGTGCTCTATTTTTTCTGCAGCTCTCACATTTAAAGTTTAAGATCTTTTCTTTCTCAAAACTGGCACATTTCAATCACTAAATTGAAAATAAAATCATTTTCCTACCTTTGTTTGGTAATTTCATCAGTCTCTGACTATGCATCCAATATTTCTTCTCTTCTTTCAGCCTCCTGTATGCTTCCTTTCCTCCAGACCTCATTCCCTCCCCCAACTTTTTCTTTCTTTCTCTATATCTGTCTTTCTTTGATTCCGTGTCCCATTTTTTGTTTTGTTTCTGGCTCCCTGTCTCCCCCCTTCTTTCTTTCTTCCTTCCTTTCTGCCCTCCCCCACGCAGGGGAATAGGCTGCTGTCACTGCCGCCATCGGGAACAGGCCGATATCTCCCTCTTTCTCTTCTCCACGGGGCCGTCCAACTTTCGCCGCCCGACGTCAATTCTAACGTCGGAAAGGATGTTCTGGGCAGCCAGGCAGCGATTGGCTAGACAGAACGTCCTCTCGACGTCAAAATTGACGTCGGGCGGCGAGAGTTGGTGAGCCCCGAAGAGAAGCAGGGAGATCAAATAACACGGTGCCGGCCTGAGAAGGGAAGGGAAGCAGGTTGGGCACCACTGCTCTAGACGAGCCGCACTCTAGGGAGAACAGTGGACCGCACCCCCCCTTGGTACGCCACTGGAGCAGCAGCGTGTCTGGCCGGCTCTTCCGTGGATAGCGCAAGGAGCCGCCAACCCGCGGCTTTGAACGGAACGAGCCGACCAGATACGCTGCTGCTCCAAAAGGAAGATAATGATCCAGTCCAGACCGCGGGCTGCAAATAAAATCTGGAGAGCCACATGCGGCCCGTGGGCCGCGTGTTTGAGACCGCTGTGATGGATCAACCGTAACAACAAGATAATGATATGTACAGTTCAGTTGAGTAACCGCTTTAATTGGAACAGTGTATTGATTTTCTAAATGACGCCACTCCATGCAGTTGTCAATCAACTGCTAGACATCATTTATAGAATCATGCCTAGAGGCATCTATACAGACTTAGGCATCACTAGTTGTTCCAGAGGTAGGTGTCAGTATATTAGGCCAGGTTTTATTTACCGGTACCTAATTCAGATGCCTGGTGACGCCTAAGTCTACCATGCCTAGTCTCTGCCCCTGACCATGCCAACTTTTCGGGTAGGCATTGGAGGGCTCCTGCACTTAGATGTTGCTAGGCGCCACTCTGAGTTCCATGCAGAATTCTTAATTGTTTAATTTTTTTAAAAGTTTTTTTTCAATTAACTGCAACAGTGTGGTCAGTTATGCCATTTAAGCTAATTAAGACAATTTGAGATACACATGGATTTTAGTTCAATGTTACTAGATGCCTAACAGGCATCATTTATAGCAGGGGTGCCCAACGCGTCGATCGCGATCGACCAGTAGCTCAGGAAGGCAACGCGAGTCGATCACGGAGCCCATCCCGGGCTCTGTGATAGACTCGTGTTGCCGTCCTGATCTACGGGCCGATCAGCCTTCCTCCCAGTGTTCTCCCTAGGGCCTTTTAGCTGGGCGGTCCGCCCAGCTGTCATCTGCCACTGCTGAACATTAAAAAAAACCCCAAAGAACCGGCTTGGAGATTTCAGCCCGTAGCGAACTTATGCTCCGGGCTCTAAAGTGTGCGTGCCGGCTTCTCTTCTCTTCCCTCTGAAACCGGAAGTTATGTCCGGGGGGGGGAGGGGAGAAGGGAAGCCGGCGCGCACATGTTGAGAGCCCTGAAGCAAGCGTTCGCTACGGGCTAATGCGGGAGACAGGTTAGTGAAGCATTTGTTCTTCTTCCTGCCGGGTCCTGCCTACTTTCTGTTTCCGCGAAGGCAGGACCCGGCAGCATTTCCCCCAATAGGTTGATCACGATCTTGGCCTGATCAGCCTTCCTCTTCCCGACGGCAGAATTGACGTCAGGGAGAGGAATGCTGGTTGGCCGAAGCAGGGAGAGCTTGGGGCCTGTTATTGGTGGCGTTTGGGTCCTGGTCACCAATGGTAATGGCAGTGGCAGTGGCTTGGGGGAGGGTAGGGAGAAAGAAAGAAAAAGGGCAGGCAGGGAGACAGAAGGAAAGAAGAGAAACAGAAAAAAATGAAAGGGGAGACAGAGAGAAAGAAAGGGCAGGGAAGAGGAAGGAAAAGTTGGGGGAAGGAATGAGGTCTGGAGGAGAGGAAGCATACAGGCTAAAATAAGGGAAGAAAGATTGTATGCACAGTCAGAAGAAGAAAGTGCAACCAGAGACTCATGAAATCACCAGACAAGGTAGGGAAAATTATTTTATTTTAAATTTAGTGATCAAAATGTGTCTGAATTTATATCTGCTGTCTATATTTTACACTAAGGTCCCCTTTTACTAAACCGCAATAGAGGTTTTTAGCGCAGGGAGCCTATGAGTGTCGAGAGCAGCGCTGGGCATTCAGCGCAGCTCCCTGCGCTAAAAACTGCTATCGTGGTTTAGTAAAAAGGGAGGGGGGTATATTTGTCTATTTTTGTATGGTTGTTACTGAGGTGATAGTGCATAGAGTCATCTGCTTTGACCTCTTTGAAAAACCCTGGAATAGGAATGATGATTAACATTTTCTATGCGTACAGTGTGCTTTGTGTTTTTTTTTAAATTTTATTGTTGGTAGATCATTTTGACTTGGTCATTTAAAAAGTAGCTCGCAAGCCCAAAAAGTGTGGGCACCCCTGATTTATAGAATCTGGCCCTAAGTGCTTTGTTGTAGGTTATTATATAGGCTTGATATTAAAAAGTGTGGGAACAGCTCCTATCTAGAAAATTCCACCTACCACATCCAACCTAGATTTCCTGTGGCATGTGGCATGATAATGCCCTTGAAAATCTGGTAACACAATTGCAGCATTATCTGGTCAGTGCTGGAGCAGTCCGAGGACAGAGCCAGAGATATACAGGTGAGGTTACCAGACACCCGGGAAAACCCGGACAGGTCCTCTTTTTAGAGAACTGTCTGGGTGCCTGAACGGACTTTCCAAAACCTGGTAGTTTGTCCAGGTTGTGCAAAGCCCCGACCTCCAGCCGCATCTGGAGAGCCTCTGCGCATGCGTGGATGACGTCACCCGCATCTGCGCTTGCTCGGAGGCCCTCCAGACACGGGCCGGAGGTCGGAGAAGAAAGATAAGGCTTTGTGGGGTTTGGCTGGAGACATAATAGGGAAGGGCGGGGCTAGAGGCGGAATGGGACAAGGACATGTGTCCAGCTTTCTACATCGGAGAATCTGGTGACCCTATATATAGCTTGGAAAACAAACAGGAGAAACTGCCTTCACACCAGTGAACAGCAAAAAACACCACTCCTCGGAAAACCAGCTTTCACTTTGTTACAGTCAGCAAGTATATGCTGGTTTTCCAAGGACTAGTGTTTCTCATGACGAATGAAAAGATTGTGTGAGTTTATACATCCTATCTATCATGTTTTAACCACAAGACTCCTGAGGTAGGCCCCTTTGGGCCGAAACACGATTGTGTCGAGTCTATTTAAATAAAGGACAATAAAAGAGACTGGGCACCAAATGGTCATAAGTACCATGCTGGATCCCAAGTAATAAAACAGATTTTATGCTATTTATCCTAGGAATAAACATTAGATTTCCTCAAGCCATCTAAATAATTTATTTATCTACACCGTTCTCCCAAGGAAGCCCAGAACGGTTTACATGAATTTATTGAGATACTCAAGCATTTTTCCTGTCTGTGCCAGAGGGCTCACAATCTACCTAATGTACCTGGGGCAATGGGGGGATTAAGTGACTTGCCCGGGGTTACAATGAGCAGCGTGGGTTTGAAGCTGTAGCTTTAACCACTGCACTACTCTAGAAATCATGATGCAGTAAAAGTGAGCCAAGTATAGGAAAATCAAACCATTGTGACATCACTGATGAGGTTGGGTCTTGGGCACTGGTGGAATGAGGCATTATGACATCACAATACCAGCTCTGGTCATCAGAGGCTGAAACTTTTCACACTATTTATTCAGTTTTTTAGACTGTTCTCCCAAGGGAGCTCAGAATGGTTTACATGAATTTATTCAGGTACTCAAGCATTTTTCCCTGTCTGTCCCAGTGGGCTCATAATCTATCTAGTGTACCTGGGGCAATGGGGGGATTAAGTGACTTGCCCGGGGTCACAAGGAGCAGTGTGGGTTTGAACCCACAACCTCAGGGTGCTGAGGCTGTAGCTTTAACCACTGCTACCACTGGCCTATGGACTTCTCTTTTAGGAAATTATCCCAACCTTTTTTTTTTTTCTGCTAGTAACTTAGAAAAGGATGTGGCAACGTAGAGCCTGTTCTAAGATACGTAGGCAGAATCCTACATATGGCGCTCAAAATTTGACGCTGCAAAAACATCGGTGTTAAGATTGATTCTATAAAGAGCACACTTAGCACTGGTTCCCCCACCTGATCCTATATATATATATAGGCAATGCCACTACTCAGCAGCAGTGCCTGGTTAGCTATCCAATTCATTTTGGTTAGAAAAAGACTATCTGGAGTTAACCAGGTAATTAATCTGGGTATTGCCGCTGAATATAAACAGGACCCGGGTAACTTCCAATGGCTGCCCAAGGCACAGATAGTGCCAGTCTGATTCAGCCTGCAGCAGCCAGTGTTTAAAAAAAAACAAAAAAAAACCCAAAACTCGCTGACCACGTTGCTGAATTTCATTACTAGACAGGTTACAAATATGGTAAATCAGTTATTTTTTCCCGATGACCTGTTTCTCAGAGATGAGTTGAATTACTGCAGTGTTAGAATCAGCCACAATTCATTTCATGTTCTTTCAGTGATGTACCGTGTTCATTCAGGAAGATATTTAAAAAAAAATTCCTTCAGTTCAGTGGCATTAAATAACTCATATCTCTTTGTACTGGGATCCATGACACCGTGTCTCTAATAAGATCGGGCCACTAGATGAACCGAATACTCCTTATATGCTGTCATATGATATGTTTCTTTGAGAAATCACTGCCTTTGGAAGGGATGTGTGTGTAAATAGATATCAAGTTAAAACCATACACTGTACACATGTAGCTGACTTTGACTTGGCAAGATCAATTTTCTAAGCTACTAGCTGATCACCCGGCGTTGCCCGGACATGACATAAATTCCCTTGAGGAACATTCACACAAATTTTCAGTTTTCACTTTCTGTTTAGTCTTTACCACACCACAGCTGCACTTCCTTAAATACTATAAAGTGATTGTGTGACATGATTCCCGAAGCTGGCACCTCTCCTCCTCTCTGCCCCCCCCCCCCGTCTCTTCCCATTCCTCTCCTCCACATGCGCACCTCCCTTCTCTTCCCCCATACCTCTAGTTGAAGTTGTTCGTGGCGTTGCCCGGATATAAATTCCCTTGAGTTTTGGTATACATTCACTTGATAGCTGCACTTCCTTATATACTGTTGACTGTGACATCATTCTGACTGAGAGACATCATTCCCCAAGCTTCACACCACTGGTCAAAGCAATATCTGTCTTTTTCAATTATTCTTTACATGTCACCCCCTTCCCACCACCGCACGGTATTTTTTCCCAGATAGTAGTTGATATGTATACCAAGTTTGGCTGAAATCTGTCCATGTGTTTCAGAGTTATGCTGGAACATACATATATACATCTGATTTTTATATACTGGAGCTAGACTGACCTATGACGCCTTTAGAAAAGCAATAAAAATTGCCTTATTCAACAGAAATATCACCTAAAAAGTATCTACACCAAACACTAAATCAAATTCTATTACGTCAAATATGTCCACTCCTGAGTATAAGTCTGAAATTTTTAAACAATTTTTAACAATCTGTATATTGTAATTCACTGCCTTTTAAGATTCTGCATACTGTAATTCTCTGACTAACTGCATTTTGTAACTCGCTGACTGTCCAGCTCCCTTCAATGTGAACCGCCTAGAAGTCTCACGACTATGGCGGTATAGAAGAATAAAGTTATTATTATTATTATTAAATTATCAGTTATCCTTTCCTTATTTAGAGCTCTTTTACTAAAGTGCATTAAGTCCTGATGTAAGCATAGTGTAAGGGAAAACACTCGTATTTTGCTATAATATTCCCTTTTCTGCCTACTAACCACACACTTTTTTCTAAATATTTTGGGGAGGGGTGGAGAATGGGTGTGGAAGCATTATCCAGCTAGCACATTCTGTAAGGGTGATAGATGCGTGGAATAGTCTCCCAGTAGAGGTGGTGGAGACAAAAACTGTGTCTGAATTCAAGAAAGCCTGGGACAGGCATGTGGGATCTCTTAGGGAGAGGAAGAGATACCGTATTTTCACTCATATACCGCGCACCCGTGTAAAACGCGCACACGGGTATAGCGCGCGGGAAACTGTAATTTATGTAAATAAATTTTTTATATACCGTGCACACCCGTATACCACGCATGCCGCCCTGACTCTCCCGTCGCCGCTCGACTCTCCTTTCGCCCGCCCCGACTCTCCTCTGGCCACCCCGACTCTCCTTTCGCCCGCCCCGACTCTCCTCTGGCCGCCCCGACTCTCCTTTCGCCCGCCCCGACTCTCCTTTCACCCGCCCCGACTCTCCTCTCCCCCTTGAAGTCCTGTCCCCACCCTGAAAGCCTGATGCCCCCCCCGACGTCCGATTCACCCCCCCGCAGGACCGCTCGCACCCCCACTCCGAAGGACCGCTCGCACGCACTCGCACCCCCACCCCGAAGGACCGCTCACACCCCCACAGCCTCCCGACCCCCCCCCCCCATCATGGAGGAACTCCTACCGTTGTCCTACTGCTTCCTCTTGGCAATCCCGGCCCTTCTGTGAGCCCTGCGTCTGCGCTGCTTCCTCTTCCGGCGGTCCCGCCCTTTCTCTGGGGTACGAGCGGTCCTTCGGGGTCGGGGTGCGGGTGCGGGTGTGGGTGCGAGTGCGTGCGAGCGGTCCTTTGGGGTGGGGGTGCGAGCGGTCCTGCGGGGTAGGGGTGTGAGCGGTCCTGCGGGGTGAATCGGACGTCGGGGGGGGGGGGAACTATGTAAAAAAAAAGTTGTAAAACGCGCTCATGCGTATAACGCACATGGTTATGCACGGTTTGTAAAATCGTGTATAACGCACGCGTTATATGCATGAATATACGGTAATGGATGCTGTGGAGGGGCAGACTGGATAGATCATTTAGCCTTTTTCTGCTGTCTTGTTTCTGTGTACTAGCACACATCAAGTATATAAGGGTATGCTAAGCCCATTTCTTAGCACAGCTTAGTAAAAGGACCCCTTAGTTATTAGGGTGTCCCAAAAGTAATGCAAAAGTGAGCATAACTTTTTTTTATTAACTGACATAGGTCGTTCAAATTGCACATGTTGGTAGAGTAACTCTTCCTCTATACAGGTGTTTCAGAATCGGGGGGTTTTGTTTTTGTTTTTTTCAAGTTTCAAGTTTTCAAATTTATTTAGAATTTGATCAATCGCTTAATCATACTTCAAAGCGATGTACAATATTTTAAAACTTTACAACTTTCAGGGGGAACAAACATGCAAACAATACTCAATGAACATAACACATTACAAAAGGGGATAATTGAGTCCCAGCAGAAGCAACATGCCGTCATTGAGTTCTTGACGAAGGAGGGGTGCAAGCTGCCCGACATCCACAGAAGGTTACAGAATTTTTACCGAGATGGCACCATTGACAAGAGCAATATGCACAGATGGATAAAGAAGTTTTAAGAAGTGGGAACCAGCAGTGAGGACCAACCACACAGTGGCAGACCATTAACTGCAACCATTGACACGAACAATCAGCCAGTCGATGAATTCATTCGTGCAGACAGACAAGTCATAATCCGTGAGCTTGTCGCACAACTGGTCTGTGGTCACAACACCATACAGAATATGGTGGAAGACTTAGGGTATCGGAAAGTGTGCTCAAAGTGGGTACCTCGGCAGTTGACATCCGATTTGAAGGAGAGAAGTGTGGAAGTCTGCTCTGATCTGCTGGAAGCCAATGAAGACACATTTTTTTACAATCAGGTGACAAGGGATGAAACACGGGCGTATCTTTAAGATCCGGAAACAAAGAATCAGTCCACGGAATGGTGTCACACCTCTTTTCCAAGGCCTAACAGATTCGAGTCAGCGAGCAGAATAGAAAGTCATGGTGACTGTATTTTGAGATGACAAGGGCATCATTCTCCTTTAGCTCACACTTTTTTTCAGTAGTAAATAATAAATAATAATAATTTTATTCTTGTATACCGCCATACCCAATAAGTTCTAAGTGGTTCACATCCGTTAATTAAGATCCGCGATGACACACGGATTTACAAAATTTTAACAAAGTTACAGGCAACGAAGAGGGGAGCCCGTGGGAACGCTTTAACAGAGATTAAGCAGAGGTACAAGCAATAAAGAAGGTAGGGTTGGAAGGTATGAGATAACGAGAGAGAGACCAAGTGGAGGGAGGGGGAGAAGAAGGAGCGGGGTGAGAGTGGGAAAGGGGAGAAGCAGGGGGAAGGGGGGTTCAAGGACCTATTCACGAAAAAGGTGCGTTTTGAGAAGTTTTCTGAAGCTAAGGTAAGTGGGGGCCTCGAGTATCATTTGGGCAAGCCAAAGGTTCAGCTTAGCCGCCTGGTAAGCAAAGGTTTTGTCGAAGAATCTTTTGAGATGACATAATTTTAGGGATGGGAAGACGAACAGCTGGATTCTGCGGGATTTCTTGTTGGTGAGATTCAGAGTGAAATGGTGGTTGAGGTATCTAAGTAATAGGCCAAAAACTGTTTTGTAGCAGAAGCAGGCGAATTTGAATAAGACTCTGGATTCGAAAGGCAGCCAATGCAGTTGGTGGTAGAAAGGCGTGATGTGGTCCCATTTGTTCAGGCCGAATATGAGGCGGACGGCAGTGTTCTGGATCAATTTTAGTTTCCTAGTGGTTTTCTTCGTGGAGCTCAAATAAATGACATTGCAATAGTCTAGTACGCTGAGAACGGAGGACTGTACCAGAAGGCGGAAAGAGGAGTCGTCAAAGTATTTTTTTATGGTGTGCAGTTTCCAGAGCACCGAGAAGCATTTCTTGACAGTAAGATCGGTGAGATTTTCTAGAGATAGATGTTTGTCTAGAGTGACTCCCAGTATTTTTAATGTTTGTTCAAGGGGGAAAACCAATCCTTTCACTTGGATTGTGGAGTCTTTGATTTTGTCATTGGGGGTGGCTAGGAATAATTTTGTTTTGTCTGGGTTTAGTTTTAATCTGTAGGATAGCATCCAGAGTTCTATCTGATTAAGTATGCTTGTGATGTAGGCTAGAAGTTCTGGGGAGAAGGTGGTAAGTGGGATGGCTATTGTGATGTCATCTGCATAGATGAAGAATTTGAGTTTGAGGTTATGAAGGAGGTTACCCAGGGAGGCGAGGTAGATATTAAATAGTGTGGGGGACAGGGGGGAGCCCTGCGGCACACCGCAGGAGTTAGCCCAGCTAGATGAGGAAGAGTCATTTTTGAGTACTCTGTAGGATCTGTTTCGTAGGAACGCAAGATGAGTTACGTTTTTGCTGTACTAGGTTTTTCCTTGTCACCTGAAGACTCACAATCTAATTTTGTCCCTGAGGCAATGGAAGGTTAAGTGAGATGCCCAAGGTCACAAAGAGCAGCAAGGTGATTTGAACTATATTAAGAAGCTCATTTTCAAAACAGATAAATGTCCAAAAAATGGCACAAAGCGGCAGACTGGAACGCTCTTCCGGAGGCTGTTATAGAGGAAAACACCCTCCAGGGATTCTAGACAAAGTTAAATAACTTCCTGTTGAACTGGAACATATGCAGGTAAGGCTAGACTCAGGGCACTGGTCTTTGACCTAAAGGCCGCCGCAGGAGCGGACTGCAGGACATGATGGACCACTGGTCTGACCCAGCAGCAGCAAATCTTATGTTCTTATGTTCTTAGATGGACTTCTTTTTGTGTGTGCAAAAACATCCAAAACACTAGTAATAATAATAAATTTATTCTTTTATACCGCCATTACCCAAGAGTTCTAGGCGGTTTACATCATAAGAAACTGAACAATCAGCGAAACACATTCATTTAATGAGGTACCAGAGTAAAGGATTAAAAAATTACAATCTTAAAACAATCTAGTTCAGTGATAAATTTATCAAACAAAGCAGATTTTACTAGTTTACGAAAAGAGCAGTAAGACATGGCTTGATGGATGCATTCACCGAGCCAACATTGTATTTTGCCTGCCTGAAATGCTAAGGTCCTTTCAAAAAAGGTCTTATATCTGATTCCATTTGGTTTAGGATAAGTAAATAGGTTGGAGCTTGTTGTGATCCTTGATGGTCTGTAAAATTCAAAGTGAGAAGACAAATAAATTGGAGACTCTCCTGAGATCAGCTTAAAACAAATACAGGAAAACTTAAATAATATTCTTGCCTCCAATGCCAGTCAATGCAGTAAACGATAATATGGACTCATTTTTAAGATGTTATTCTCTGTAATTCACCAAAATCTCAGTGGGGAGTGTTTGGAGCATGTTTTGGGGGTGCATTAACGTGGGCTTATAATCTGGAGATTCTTCTACAATATTGGAACATTGTGTAAAAACATCCAGGGCAAAAAGATATTACATTTTGGGCTAGACCTGTTTTAATAATGACTGAATGCCAAAAAGGTACCCAAACTCAGGGCAGGATTAATTCGTCGAGGGCCCCTAGGCACACAAGTACACTGTGTGCCTAGGGGCTCCCTGCCCCGTCCCACCCCCATGGGAAGGGCCGCATTGCCGATCGAGGGGAGGGGCTTGTGTTGCCGATTTGGGGAGGGGACCCGTGTTGCCGATCAATACTGGAGGGGCCCATCGCCGTTTGGTAAAACAATGTTGATGCCCTCCTTCATCGGGCCCCCTGACCATTTTGGGCCCTAGGCACGTGCCTACTGGGCCTATTGGTTAATCCGGCCCTGCCCAAACTAACAAGATGACCATTGGAAAGTTAAAGGCACGGCCAGTGGCTTAGCGAGGGTGAGAGGCACCCAGGGAGGTGGTGCCCCTCCCCCACCCTCATCACCACCCACCCCGCTCCTTCCCTGATCACACCTGCCGTGTGCAACCCCCTCCCACCCCCTCTTCCTTTCCCTTCTCCCATACCTCTAGTTGAAGTTGTTACTCGCGGCAGTCAACAACGTGCTCCTCACGACCCCGTTGGGTCTCCCGCTCACATCACTTCCTGTGCACAGCACCCGGAAGTGATGTCAGCAGGAGAGCCGACGGGGTCACAAAGAGCACGTTGTCGACTGCTGCGAACAACAGCTTCAACTAGACATTTCAACTTTTAGGCCAAGGTTGTTCTTGGCCTAAATGCGTAAGTTGCACGCACAATGGTGCCTAAGTCGAAAACAGGCACATAACTCAAAAACACGCCCACGATCCACCTCTACCCATGCCCACTTTTCACTATGAGCTTTGGACTAGGTGCCTAACTTTCAATTAACTCCAATTAATGCCAATTATGAGGTGTTGTCAATTATTGGTGACAATTTAGCCTATTAATCAATTAGGGTTACCAGATTTCTTCATGAAAAAAGAGGTCACGTGGACCTGCCCCATTCCACCTCCAGCCCCACCCCATTTTTCCACCAGCCTGCCCCAGCACAAACCTCGTCTCTTCTTCCCCAAGTCCGGGATGCGTCTGTAGGGCCTCCAAGCATGCGTGGATGCAATGTGATGTCACACGCATGATATATTAAACTTTGGCTTAGTTCCAATATGTTAGCTTTGAATATACAAAAATCTAAAACTCTTCTTTTCAATTGGAAAAATGATATAACTTTAAGTGCCCCATTTATTTTAGATAATGTTCATCTAAAGTTGGTAAAATCTCTAGAAATACTAGGCATCACTATTGATGATAGTCTCTCCTACCATGAACATATAAGTAACACTGTCAGATCCTGTTTGTATAGACTACGTATAATCAGATCAATTGCTAAGTTTTTAGAACCAAAATCACTTAACATATTGATTCATTCATTGATTATTTTGAAAATTGACTACTGTAATTCTCTATGAATAAATGTTACCCAAAAAGAAAAGAGGCGTCTTCAGATAGTTCAAAATACTGCCATTAAATTGATACATACCGTAATCGCAAAAAGTTTGATCATGTTACTCCACTTCTTATTGAATCACACTGGTTTCACTTTTAAAATCTTACTTTTAGTCTTTAAAACCCTATTTTCGAACGAACCCCAGTTTATTGATAAACTACTTATTCCCCATAGCTCATCACGCTCTTTAAGGTCCATTAATCAAAAACTTTTAGCAGTTCCTTCATTGAAAGTTATCGGAACCCATCGTCACAAAATTTTCTCTGTGATAGCCCCACAATTATGGAACGCCTCACCCCAGTATTTAAGAGAAGAAAATGACCTGAATCATTTTAAACGCTCTCTGAAGAGCTTCCTTTTTAAAGACGCTTTTAATGTATAATCTTCTTTTTTTTTTTATTCCTCCTTCCCATTGTTCTTACCATTCATGTCTTCTTTTCTAATAAATACTATTGTAGTTCTGCCCTCCTTTCCTTATGTAGCTGTTAGCCTGTATGTAAATTTGTCAAATCTATGTAACTTAGTATATATATTAGTATATATATACCTTTTTTTATTATGTAAATCGCTTAGTAAATTAAATAAGCGATTCAATAAGTTAAGAAATAAACTTGAAACTTGCAACTTGCATGTGTGTGGCATCGTTATGTCACATCTGTGCATGCTCGGAGGCCCTCTAGACGCGGCTCTGAGCTTGGAACGCATAAACCCTTGCAGTCACCCATTATAAGGGGGGGGGGGCCACTGAAAAGTTCTTGGCCCAACCAACAAAGTCGGGACAGTCTCCATCGAGGGTTATACACGTGGTCTAGCGATTTTCCACTTTTTTTCATTCCGTTGGAAAAATATGGAATGAAAAAAGTGGAAAACTGGACTGAGCTCTCGATGGAAACTGCCCCGACTTTGTGGGTTGGGCTGAGAACTTTTTAGCAGCCCCTCGCATATCCTTATTATAAGAAGTTGCCCCCGCTGAGTCAGACCAGAGGTCCATCTTGCTCAGCGGTCCGCTCCCGCGGTGGCCCATCAGGCCTAGTGCCTGAACAGTGGTCCCTGATTAATTTTGTAACTTACCTCTAATCCCATCCCTATAATCTACCTCTACTCTTATCTGTACCCCTCAATCCCTAGTACCTATCCAAAGCTTCTTTGAACCCCTGTAGCGTGCTCCTGTTTATCACATCCTCTGGTAGCGCGTTCCATGTATCCACCACCCTCTGTGTGAAAAAGAACTTCCTGGCATATTAATTATAGGAACAATTTTTTTTTCACCCGATACCCACTTTTATCGTGTTTGCACTACTGGAGTTAGAACAGTTTCTCCCTTTTATTCATCGGGGAATCAAATTGACTTTTGCGGCTGTTTCAATGGCTTCACACAACATTTCCTGGCAGTCGTTTAACACCCTATTAAATTCAGGAGAATGTTGTCTGTACATTTGATAATTTGATTCTGAGTGATGTTTGTGCCGTTACTAAGCAGGTTAGTCTGCAGCAATAATATTAGCTATTTGCACAGTATTGATGTTCCTAAACAAAGAACTCTTAAGGGGTCGTGGAAAATACACTGTGGGAAAAAAATGTGTTGTTGAAATTAAAGGGCACTGTGCCGGCTTTGTCTTTCTCCAGCAAATATATTCATAGCCTTCCCAGAGCTGGCTAAGTATAGATCTGGGAAATAACTTCAAACATCATGGCCTTACAGTAATTCACCTACAATTGAAACAAGACACGTTTCCGGCAAAAAGTTATTTGCTGAATTCAGCAAATAAAAAAAATATATATATCAGATATGATACTGTAAAAGCAGCATGGAAGTTCTTTATAACTTGGAATGGTCCTATAAATCCCCTTAAGATGAGTTTAAATTGGCCCCTACTCTGAATCCTATAATTTTGTCAGAGCCCTACCTGCTTTTCTGCAGTTGCCTCTGCTCGCTGGAACTTAATAGAAACATGACGGCGCACAAAAGCCTAATGGCCCACTCAGTCTGCACTTCCCCACCATCCTTCTCTTCTCCCTTAGAGATCCCACTAGCCCGTCCCACGCTATCTTGAATGAAGATATAGTCTTCGTCTCCACTACCTCCACTGGGAGACCATTCCATGCATCTTCCACCCTTTCTGTAAAGACGTATTCTCTTACATTTCTCCTGAGCCTTAACTTCATCCTCTGCCCTCTCCTTCTGGAATTTTCCTCAATTTGAAAAAGACTCGCCTCCTGTACAGTAACAACATGGATATATGTATACGTCTCTATTGTAGCCCCTCTCCCGCCTTTCCTCCAGTGTATGCATATTAAGTTCTCTAAGTCTGTCCCCATATGATTTATGCCAAAGGCCATTAACCAGTTTTGTAGCAGCCGTCTGAACTGACTTCACCCTATTTTTTTTTTTTTTTTTGATGGTGCTGTCTCCAAAATTGCACACAGTATTCGAAATGGGGCCTCAACAGAGACTTATACAATGGCATTATCACCTCCCTTTTTCTATAGGCCATTCCTCTTCTTATGCATCCAAGCATCTTCCTGGCTTTGATCATCTCCTTGATCTTCAATAAAGCTGAACCTGAAGACTTCTTGATACTGTTTAGGTTGTCTTCATTTTGTAGTCCCTGGGATGCACTTTTAGTCCTGTCTTCATTTCCCCTATTATCTCCCCTTCTTTTGTTTTCATTAGGGTTAATTCTGTTTCCCATCCTTTATCCCCTCTCCCTATTATGCAAAAATATGTAACTTAGCTCCGTTATGTGTCTTTCCATTGTTCTATCTTTCCCCATAGTTTTGCATTTTACTTTTAGATATTTCTTATTTGCTTTATATTAAATAAACATAGAAACATGATGGCAGATAAAGGCCAAATAGCCCATCTAGTCTGCCCATCTGCAGGAACCATTATCTCCTCCTCTTCCTATAGGCTAAGGCTCTTTACACCTGCATTGTGATGTCATAGAACTTTGTGGTTATAGAAACGTAGAAACATGATGACAAATAAAGGCCAAATGGCCCATCTAGTCTGCCCATCCACAGTAATCATTATCTCTTTCTCTCTCTGAGAGATCCCACATGCCTATCCCAGAACCAGAACATGAACTTGACTGTATTCTAGATAGGGGGCAAGGGAGATGGGGGTGCAAAGATTACTCACTGTTATGCCACAGGGAAGAAAAAGGACAGTGAGCAATCTTTGCATCGAAATGAAAAGTGCCAAGGAAGACGTGGAATAACTTGTAAGTTTCATGGTTTCACACCATTCTCTTCTTGGTTGGGCTGAGAACTTTTTAGCAGCCCCTCATACAATGGACCCCAAGAACTGATAGTCACAAGCTATCACAGATCCTCCTCCCAAAGACCACCGGCTAGCACTGGCTACCAATAATGGCAGCCTAAAGCAGGGATTCTCAATCCAGTCCTTGGGGTACACTTTGCCAGTCAGGTATTCATGATATGCAAAATGAATATGCATGAGATAGATTTGCATACAAAGGAGGTAGTACATGCAAATGTATCTCATGCATATTGATGGTGGGATTCCTGAAAATTAGACTGGCTAGGTCTGTCCAAAGGGGTTGACAACCACTGGCCTGAAGGAAGGCATCTTGGCAGCTGGCTGAAAGATTTCAGCAAGCTAGAAAGATTGCCAGCCACATGTTGGACACCCCAAGATTATATTCTTTGAATATTTAGTTTAAAAAAACAGATATGATAACCAGCTGAATATTTACCTCTTAGAGAACAATAATACATTCTGTTTACAGTCGTGAGTTCCTCTCAGAATCAGACATCCTGTTACAAATCTCAGATTTTATGATGCAAATTTTAATTATCTATTTTTACGTTTATATTTCTTCATGTTAGATAAAATTGGTATTGCTCTTTGGGGAGCTATTATAGAACTTATAAATGATGACGCTGTGAGTATATGTAGTACTGAAATGCCTGTATTCATGAATGCAAAAAAATATAATCTTATTCGAGGAAAACCGATACTTGGGTGCATAGGGAGAGGTATGGCCAGTAGGAAAAAAAGAGGTATTGATGCCCCTGTAGAAGACCTGTGAGACCTCAATTAGGGCTCCTTTTACAAAGCCGCAGTAGCAGCTGCTTCTGCAGTACTTGGACTGACGCCCTTAGGGATTTGATGGGCGTCGGAGCGTTTGCCACAAGGTAGCCACTATTGCAGCTTTGTAAAAGCGGGTGTTAGAATATTGTGTACAATTCTGGAGACCGCATTTCTAAAAAATATAAACAGAATGGAGTTGGTTGAGAGGAAGGCTATTAAAATGGTCGATGGTCTTCGTCATAAGGCGTATGGGGACAGACTTAAAGATCTCAATCTGTATACTTTGGTGGAAAGGCGGGAGAAGGGGATATGATACAGACGTTTAAATACCTGCGTGGTATAAATGTGGATGAGTCGAGTCTCTTTCATTTGAAAGGAAGCTCCGGAATGAGAAGGCATAGGATGAAGTTAAGAGGTGATAGACTCAGGAGTAATCTAAGGAAATACTTTTTTACAGAAAGGGTGGTAGATGGGTGGAACAGTCTCCCGGAAGAGGTGGTGGAGACAAAGACTATGTATGAGTTCAAGAAAGAGTGGGAGAGGCAAGTGGGATCTTTCGGGATGAGGAGGAGATAGTGGATGCTGTGGATGGGCAGACTGGATGGGCCATTTGGCCTTTATCTGCCATCACGTTTCTAGGTTTCTATGATCATAATGGCATTTTGGTTTTGAGTTTTTAGGATAAATGAACTCCTATGGTGAACTCAGTAAAGATGGCTGCCATGACATCAGCCACATCTTTTTGGCCAGAGATTTGATTGTGTATTGTATTTACATTTCACTAACTTCAGTCCTAAGCAGATCAGAGCAAGCACAAAAGCATTTATTAAAATCAGCACTCAAAAGCAAGCTCATAGCAAAAATGATACAATAAAATATTAACAGGAATAAAAAGAGATATTAAGTAAAGCAGCAATAAGAGCAATGTGGGAAGGTTATGGATGGGTAAATATGAAAAAGAATATAAAAAAGAAAAGAAACTGAAAACGGGGAAGCTGCATTGTTTGATTGATTGAATATAGCAGGATTCATTTGTACCTTGTTCTAATTACATACTGTAACACATAGGGCTCCTCCTACTAAGGTGTGATAGCGTTTTTAGCGCACAAAGCAGATTAGCGCGCCCTAACTCTCACGCAGCATATTAGCGTGCCCTAACCCCCACGCAGCAGATTAGCACGCCCTAACCCCCACGCAGCAGGTTAGCGTGTACTAACCCCCACGCTATGCATCTAGAACTAACGCCAACTCAATGCTGGTGTTAGCGTCTAGCGCGCAGGGCATTGTAGCGTGCGCTATTCCGCGCGTTAATGCCCTAACGCAGCTTAGTAAATGGAGCCCATAGTAAATAATGGTAGATAAAGACCCACCTGGTCCATCCAGTCTGTGCGGGTCCCAGTCACGGATAAATCACGCCCACTAACTACGTAGTAAAGAGCGAAGAACAAGCGCATGTGTACATTGCATCAAGAACCACCAAGAATACTCTGCGCATGCATTTTGGTCGTTCATGAAGTGGTCCATCGGATCGCCGTAGGACATGTGTCCAATCAGATCATGCATGTAAACTCGGTTGTGTATCGGTCGCTCAGCAAAAATCGGCCAAAGAATCGGCCAACAATAAACGGATCAGTGAGTTTAGTGAATCGAGGCTACAGATACTGGACGTTCACAGTGAATTACAATCCATTAGATAAAAAATTTGCCAAACAAGTATGTTTTTAACAATTTTCTAGATGCCAGATAGGTGATGGAACTTAATATAAAATTACCAAGATATTTATCCCATATACCAGCCTGAGAAGATAGAATCGTTTGTAAACATATCCCTTAATAGATGGAAAGTCAAATATCCGCAAACTCCTTGTAGGGTCTTTTCTATTAACAAATTCAAAGTGGTCAAGAAAATAAAACTAGGTAAAAGACCAGTTGCCTTTGTTACTGAATATGTATTTCACCTTGAGGTCAGATTTGGAAAAGGCAAGCATTTAAATCTAAAATCCAAACCTAAAAATACATCTAACGAGTAAGTAATTACATACAATGATGGGCTCCTTTTCCTAAGGTCCACTAGCGGTTTTAGCGTGCGCTACAATGCCACGCACACTAGACGCTAACGCCTCCATAGAGCTTGCATTAGTATTTTTCATTTAGCGCAGGATTTGCACGCGCTAATCTTCAGCACGCACTAAAAACGCTAGTGCACCTTAGTAAAAGGAGCCCTATGTGAGAAGTACACATATGGATAAATGCTCAGATTCCAGGACCATTATAAATTGTATTATGCGAAAACCAGATACACACCATAAATCAGGAGAAGGAAATTTATGACCCTTCAGGACACTAGAATCTATCTTGTAATAATTGCCTTTTGGTTAATATCAGTTGTGGTTTGGTCTGTCTGCTTGAGGGTGATTTTAGGAGAACCCAAATATCAGTGACTAGTGTTTGCAATAGGCCACTGTAAAAACAGAAAAACAATTAGGTTGCCCGAGGTTGTGGTAAGAGCGGACAGCGTAGCTGGTTTTAAGAAAAGTTTTGACATTTTCCTGGTGGAAAGTCCATAGTCTGTTATTCAGAAAGACATGGGGTAAGCTACTGCTTGCTCTGGATCGGTAGCATGGAATGTTGCTACTTCTTGGGTTTTGGCCAGGTACTAGTGACCTGGATTGGCCACCATGAGAACGGACTAATGGGCTTGATGGACTACTGGTATGATCCAGTATGGCTGTTCTTATGCACTTAAGTGTGCCAAGTATAGGACAATGAAGCCATTGTAACATCACTGATGAGGTTGGCTCTGAGACACTGTGGAATGAGGCATTATGACATCACAAACTCTGCTCTGGAATGTTGATCGCATTGCGATTCTTTGAGATGCTGGAGTGTTGCTACTCTTTGGGTTTTGACCAGGTACTAGGGACCAGGATTGGTCACCATGAGAACGGGCAACTGGGCTTGATGGACCATTGGTCTGACCCAGTAAGGCTATTCTTATGTTCTTATCTTTGATGGCTGGGATCCTTAACTTCCCCCTTTACCTGTGAGCCTTTCCTAACTTTGCACTTTTACCTCTGTGAAAATAAGTTACAATTGTGACTGGTTATATAAATTCTATGGCACTAGGTATTGCCGTGGGTTGGCAAGGGGAAGCCCAACATCATAAAGCACCATTATTTATGAACAGCCTGTAATTTACAGGATTGAGGACCCTAATTAAAAATCAATTTTCCTCATTGTTGCAATACTGATAGCAATTCTCTTTCTTAATAGTGCCATGATTAATCATATTTCAGGTATACTCAGCACAGAAGTGACATTTTCATTACGGATCTGCTGCGTGTGAAATATTGAAGGCGATGAACTATTCATGAACAACACTATTTGCTCTCCTGCTGTCAACATCCAATCTGCCAGTTAACGGGAAACATTCTGAATGCACTTCCGAGAGAAGTGGTGGAGAGGACAACGGTGACAGAGTTCAAAGAAGCATGGGATGAACACAGAGGATCTAGAATCAGAAAATAATAGTAAATATTGAAGCACTAAGGCCAGTACTGGGCAGACTCGCACGATCTGTGTCTATATATGGCCGTTTGGTTGAGGATGGGCTGGGGAGGGCTTCAATGACTGGGATGGTGAAGGTAGGCTGGAGTGAGCTTTGATGCAGTAGATGGAACCTAAGCACAGTATCGGGCAGAGCTTTGGATTCTTGCCCAGAAATAGCTAAGAAGAAAAAAAAAAATTAAATTGAATCAGGTTGGGCAGACTGGATGGACCATTCGGGTCTTTATCTGCCGTCATCTACTATGTTACTATGTAACTAGATATGAATTTTCCATGTTATTCTAGAGAATGGAATACTTTCATAGTTGTCTTCCAGGAAGGAATCCCTTAGTAAGAAGAAAACCAACTACAGAGGGGAAGAAACGATAGGGTGGGAGGGAGGGTGGTGGGGAATGTATTATTGTTTGTTATTCCTATTTTATTTATTGTATGGAAATTATAAATGTATACCAACTTTTATTAGTTAAGGGGGGGGAAGGAGAGAAAATGAGTGTTTTTCAAATTATTTGCATATTTAAAGTGTGTTTCTTGATTTGTTTATGTTTAAATTAATTGTATTGCACTATTTATATTTTAAAATTAATAAAGATTTACAAGAAACACAAAAAAAAACTTTGATTTTTCCAATAACTTCCCTTTCACTCAGATATAATGATACAATGAGTTTTAATCAAATTAGAATAAACACACTCCCCAAGAACAAAATGTGAAAACTCTATTTTCCAAATAGACGAATGAGTTGGCATCAAAGAACAGATGCTGACTTGCTTTGTCAGCTGTTCACTAGCTGAACTGCAAATGGAGTGAGCAAAATACTATATTTATGTAATGACCCAACTAGATGGTTGTAGATATATTATTTAATAGACAAGTTTCATGATGGAGAAGGGAAATAAATTGAAAATACGCAATAGCAGAGCTGAGATTTATAGCTTCAGTTGTCTTAATGAGAGAATGGATGAGGACACTCTATATCACATTTACATGTTATTATATGAATAATCATGTAATAATCAACTTTCTGGTTTCCTAACAGATAGAATAAATATGGTGAGGTCTAATTATGTTTTAACACAGCACATATGAGAAAAATTCTGAAAACTATTTCTCTGTAGTGCATTACTGGATCCTGGTGCAGTGGTTAAAAAGCTGCAGCCTCAGAACCCTGAGGTTGTGGGTTCAAAGTCATGCTGCTCCTTGTGACCCTGGGCAAGTCACTTAATCCAATTAGTGAACAAAAATAATGTTTACAGGCCAAGAGTGCACAGAAAACGCAGGAGATGCTACCTTCACAAACTGTGAAAACAGAAAAAAAAGTGAATGATGGTGTTCAATCTAGTTCATCAAGGGCTCCTTTTACGAAGCCGTGTCAGTGGCTTTAGCGCACGCACCTTTTTAGCGTGCTCTAACCCCTGCGCTAGATGAAAAACTGCTGCCTGCTCAAGAGGAGGTGGTAGCAGCTAGCACGGCAGGCAAATTAGCGTGCTAGCTGCTCAAAAGGAGGCAGTAGCGGCAAGCAAGCGCTATTCCACGCTTTAAAGCCCTAGCGCGGCTTTGTTAAAGGAGCCCTTAATTTTGAATGTTAGGGTTTTATGTTATGCCTGTGTGTGTATTTTGTAACCCGCATACATTTTTAGACATGCGGGATCTAAAGGTTTTAAATAAATAAATCCCTGGTATGGTAATAGAAGAAGAAATGCTCTATCTAGCCCCATTTTCTGTTTCCAACAGTCGCCAATCAAGGTCACCGTACCCGACAAAATCCCCAAAAGTAGCACCATTATAGAATCTCAAAGAGTAACAAGATTCTGGAATTCCAGCAACATTCCATGCTATTGATCCCAGGGCAAGCAGTGGCTTCCCCCATGTCTGTCTCAATAGTAAACTATGGACTTTACCTCCAGGAACTTGTCCAAACCTTTCTTAAATCCAGCTACACTAACTGCTGTAACCACATCTTCTGACAACGAGTTCCGGAGCCTATTCTTTGAGTAAAAAAAATATTTCCTCCTATTTATTTTAAAAGTATTTCCATGTCATTTCATTGAGTACTTTTTGAAAGGGTGAAAAATCGATTCACTCTTACCCGTTCTACACAGGATTTTGTAGACCTCAGTCATATCCTCCGTCAACCATCTCTTTTCCAAGCTGAAGAACCCCAACCTCTTTAGTCTTTCCTCGTACGAAAGGAGTGCAGAAGGTCATCCATTTCAAATTCATACTAAGTTTAAATTGAAATCCATGCTATACCTTAGAGATGGTCCTCTGGATTCTATAAATGGTGCCAAAAAAGTAGCACCAAAATTGGCACACAGATCAAAGAAGCATACGCAAATTAATTTGCTAACATAGAAACATAGAAATAGACGGCAGATAAGGGCCACGGCCCACCAAGTCTGCCCACCCCAATAACCCTCCCCTACCTTTCTCTGTGAAGAGATCCCACGTGGCGATCCCATTTTGACTTAAAATCAGGCACGCTCCTGGCCTCGACCACCTGCAGTGGAAGATCATTCCAGTGATCAACCACCCTCTCGGTGAAGAAGTATTTCCTGGTGTCACTGTGTAATTTCCCGCCCCTGATTTTCCACGGATGCCCTCTTGTTGCCGTGGGGCCTTTGAAAAAGAAGATGTCCTCTTCCACCTCGATACGGCCTGTGAGATATTTGAACGTCTCGATCATGTCCCCCCTCTCTCTGCGTTCCTCGAGTGAGTATAGCTGCAATTTTTTCAGCCTTTCCTCATAGGGCCATTAATGTGCAATAAATTGATGTTAATAGTCAATTGCAGTTAATTGGTAGTGATTAGAATTTGAATGCGCACCTTCTTGTGTTCAAAAAGGGCTTGGACTGGGCGGGGAAAGATCATTCTAAAACCTAGCCTACATTGCTATAGAATAGTACCATTCCTGCGCCCAAGTGCCAGGAGTTGGGCACCAGCATTTACATCAGGTTTCAGATGGCATGGATACCAGTGCCCAACATTAGCATGGGAAGTGACTCTAAGGGCTCTTTTTACTAAGGTGCGCTAGCATTTTTAGCGCGCGCAAACCACGCGCTAAATGAAAAATATTAACGCAAGCTCTATGGAGGCGTTAGCGTTTATCGCATGCAGCATTGTTTAGCGCGCCTTAGTAAAAGGAGCCCTAAGTGTCATTTTACTGTATAAATGGCACTCAACTCATTAGCTAATTAAGATACTTACACATCTTGGATCCGCGGTACACCATCAAAAGCGTGCCGGACTTTGATGCGCCGACATTTGCACGCAGGACATATGCACGCCACTGCTTCCGCCACTTTTAAGGCTTTCCGTTAGCACTGTGAAGGGGGTATAGGGGGGAATCCCTCCACTACATTTACAAGTCCTTGCGCTCCCATTTGGGGGTGTTTGGGGTAACCCACAAGTACACTGAAAACTCCCATTTTCCTTGTTCGGGAATTTTCAGTGTAGTGGGGGATTCCCCCTCCCCACACACACCCCAGCAGGAGTGTGAGGACTTGTAAATGTAGTGGGGGTTCCCCCCCCTCACAGTACTAAAGGAAAGCCTTAAAAATTGTGGAAGCGGTTGTGTGTATATGTCCTGCACCCCAAATGTCACCACAGATTGTCAGCGCGCCAAAGTCCGATACACTTTTGATGGATCACCAGGATCCGCCCCCATCTTTTGGCAACAAAATCTCAACCAGTAATCAAAACAAAAATCCATAAATAAAATATATATCTAAAGAGATATGCGCGTTAAGAACATAAAAACTGCCATCTCCGGATCAGACCCTCGGTCCATCAAGTCCGGCGATCCGCACACGCGGAGGCACAGCCAGGTGTACACCTGGTGTAATTTTAGTCACCTATATCCCTCTATGCCTCTCGTAAGGAGATATGCATCTAGTTTGCTTTTAAATCCTAGAACGGTGGATTCCGCAATAATCTCCTCTGGGAGAGCATTCCAGGTGTCCACCACTCGTTGCGTGAAGCAGAACTTCCTGATATTTGTCCTGGACTTGTTCCCCCTTAGCTTCAGTCCATGTCCTCTTGTCCGTATCACATTGGACATTGCAAATAATTTATTTTCCTGCTCTATTATGTCGATTGCTTTCAGTATTTTGAAAGTCTCGATCATATCCCTTCGCAGTCTCCTTTTCTCAAGGGAGAACAATCCCAGTCTCTTAAGTCGTTCCTCGTATTCCAGGTTCTCCATACCTTTTATTAGCTTCGTTGCTCGTCTCTGCACCCTCTCCAGCAGTTTTATATCCTTCTTTAGGTTGGGAGACCAATGATGGACACAGTATTCCAAGTGTGGTCTGTCTATTGCTCTGTAAAGCGGCATTATAACTATCTCCGATCTACTCGTGATTCCTTTCTTTATCATGCCTAACATTCTATTTGCTTTCTTTGCCGCCACCGTGCATTGTGCCGACGGTGTCAGGGTCCTATCTATCAGTACGCCCAGGTCCTTTTCCTGTTCGTTTTTACCCAGAGTCGCACCCGACATTCTATACTCGTGTTCCTTGTTCTTTCTGCCTAAATGCATTACTTTGCACTTTTCCACATTAAACTTCATCTGCCATTTCTCTGCCCATTTCTCGGACACTTCGCATCATAGCACCACCTGCCTACCACCAGAAGATGTCTATGTGCATAATATAGATCAAAAATTGTACTTATCTTCTTGGAATCATTACGCAGTCTCAAAGGGGGTGCAGGCGCTGTACTCGAATATATCCTGTTGCCAGGGCAAGATCTCAATTTGCGAATGTAAGTGTTCACGTACAAAAACAGAACAGGATACAAAAGGGCGCACGTTTCCTCAACACCATATATGCAATCCGGAGGAAATGTGTGTTTTATGCATAATGAAGGGGAGCTGGGTTTTTTAATTTCTGAGGGGCAGATACACAAACCCTACCGCGCTGGCGATATTTCATTTAGACAGGTTTTAGCCAGTAGCTTCTATTTTTATAGTTGAGACATGGGGCTCCTCTTACCAAGGTGCGCTAGTGGTCTTCGCGCGCGCTTAGTGAGCGCTACATGCTAATGCCTCCATAGAGCTTGCATTAGTATTTTTCGTGTAGCGCGGGGCTAATGCACGCTAATCTTCAGTGCGCACTAAAAATGCTAGCGCACCTTCATAAGAACATAAGAAGTTGCCTCCGCTGAGGCAGACCAGAGGTCCATCTTGCCCAGCGGTCCGCTCCCGTGGCGGCCCATCAGGCCTAATTGCCTGAACAGTGTCCCTGACTAATTTTGTAACTGCCTCTAATCCTATCCCTATAACCTACACTACTCTTATCTGTACCCCTCAATCCCTTTGTCCTCCAGGTACCTATCCAACCCTTCTTTGAAGCCCTGTATCGTGCTCCTGCTTATCACATCCTCTGGTAGCGCGTTCCATGTATCCACCACCCTCTGGGTGAAAAAGAACTTCCTGGCGTTTGTTCTAAACCTTCCCCCTTCGTAAAAGAAGCCCATGGATTCAGGGTTCCCCAACAGTGTTGGAAATGTGGCTTATAAGGTTTAAAATGCTACATGGTCCTAGAAAAGAAAGGAGGGGGGAGGTGGTTTGTGCTTTAATGGATAAGGATTTTTATGCTATTACTTTATTAGAAACAATATTGAATTCAAAGTTGGAGAAAACGATATGTCAACTTTCTGACACAGAATTTACTAGCAACTTGGGAATAATTTTGATTTAATAGACCTCCAGGTACCTTGTTATTCATTTATCAGAAATTATATGACATTATATTGTATAATTCAACAAATTTTTTTAAACGTAATTATTCCCCCTTTTATCACGCTGCGCTAGAGGTTTATAGCGCAGCTCGGTGAGGTAAGTGCTGCGACATGCATGGGAATTCTTTCAACATCAGAGCATTTACCATGCCATTTTAAAACCAATTGCATAGGTTGACGGTTGAGAAGAGAATAAATTTTAAAGTGGTTGCATTGATATATAAAATGTTACGACTATGGGACCTGAAAGTTTATTAAGATATTTATCCTTTCCAGTAAGTAGGATTGCTTCTCGTTTCCAGCATTCTTTGAAGCTCAGTGATTCAACAAGTAAATATATTTGTTTGAAGTCTTTGATGAGTAAATCTTTTGAATATTTAGGAGCCAACCTTTGGACTGATCATTCTACTGAATTAAGGAAAATTTCTTCATATTATATCTTTTGAAAATTTTTAAAAACTCATTTTTTTATTGATTTATTGTGAATTTGCTGAGAACGTTGATGTATTATTTTTAAATATTATTATCCTCCTAGAATCTGATTGGAGATTAGAGCGAGCTATAAATGTTATATAGAATAGAATATACAGGCAGTCCCCGACTTACAGATGCCCGACTTAAGTACAACTCGTACTTAAGAACGCAATTGCGGCTTCGTCTGATTTCACTGAGCAGTATTTCCAGTGGCATAGACTCCAACACTTCTGCATCAGATTCAGGAATGATGCATGGCCACTTTAAGAACAGTGTGTGGTTCTGCATGCTGTACCTTAGAGGGAACACTGAAGGACAGTTGGCTCTTTTGTCAGCTGGGAGCAGAGGTAAGCAGCGAGAATCTTAAAATCTATAGGTTCGGAGTTGCGTACAAATCTGACTAAGAACAGCTTTAAAAACATAAGTTGTTCTTAACCCGAGGACTGCCTGTATTGGTCTATAAAGTGCCGCTAGTCTCTTGGTCATCTTGTTGAGTTTCACATAACTTGGTATGAGACGGTACTGTAGCAAAAATAGCGGTGTTAGGTCAAAAGTGCACCGGAACAAAGGCGCGCGCAGACAATTGAGCGCAGCGTGGAGGTGCGCGCCGCAGAAAATTACTGTTTTTAGGGCTCTGACAGGGGTGGGTGGGGGGGAAGCCCCCCCTTTACTTAATAGAGATCGCGCCACGTTGTGGGAGGTTTGGGGGGTTGTAACCCCCCACATTTTACTGAAAACTTCACTTTTTCCCTGTTTTTAGGGAAAAAGTTAAGTTTACAGTAAAATGTGGAGGGTTACAACTCCCCAAACCCCCCGCAACGCCGGCGCGATCTCTATTAAGTAAACTGGGGGGGCTCCCCAACAAAACCCCCCGTCGGAGCCCCTAAAAACTGTAATTTTCTTCGGCGCGCGCCTCCGTCTTGCGCTCAGTTGTCGGCGCGCGCCTTTGTCTTTCGCGGGGTTGTCTATGAACCAAAATAGCACATTACATTTACTCTAGGGCATCGTTAAACTGAAAACTATGTTCTATTAAAAGATCCATCCTAATTGTTTATTGTTGATCCTCATTTTGCTGCCAGTGTGTCTATTCTCGGAATAAAAGAGGGACGAAACAGGCCTCATCGTGTTCATCACCTACCGTCTGTATGACCTCCCAGTAAATCATGAATGAAGATCGTCTCTGACTCCTGACCTTATGTCCTGAAGAACAAAGCACAGCATTACCCGTTAAAGCATTAACATATTGCTACAATCTGTGTCTGCCTCAGTCTGTCAAAGATGAATCTTTTCAGCTTGTACAGTTGAAATATTAGCATGCCATTGACTATAACTCCACCACTTTGGGTACCACAAAAATATTCTCCACTACATTTATTTATTATAAAAATGTGCATTCTGTTCTTATCAACATTTCTAGGCGGATTCCAACAAACATACATAATTTATAACAAACAAATGCATTAAAACAGTAATGGGTTCATAATCAAAACAAAAAAAACATCTACAAAGTGGCCTAAATGGGTACTTGGACAATCAAAAAGCCTGATCGTCCAAGTGCCCATAACCAAAGCTGGTTTTAGACCAGGGATCTCAAGGTCTCTCCTAGAGGGCCGCAATCCAGTCGGGTTTTCAGGATTTCCTCAATGAATATGCATGAGATCTATGTGCATGCACTGCTTTCAATGCATATTCAGTGGGGAAATCCTGAAAACCTGACTGGATTGCAGCCCTCAAGGAGGGACCTTGAGATCCCTGTTTTAGACGTATCTAAAACCAGCTTAGGCCTTTCCCCTGCCTCTAAAAGCATAGAGCGAAAAGAGGCGTTTTTAGAGGAGGGGAAAGGGCAGGAGGTGGGCCGACCTATACATAGGCGTACAGCAGGTATAACCAAAAGTTTAGGCAGGTTGCCTAGTCAGCACTTATACATTTTGACTTAGACCAAGTCAAAACAGGTATAAGTGCCGGAAAAGGGGCCGCTGAGCTGATTGCGGCTGCCGCGATGAGTTCAGCGGCCCTGGCAATCTGCCCACCCCCTCACCACAACCATCACGGCAGGAGACATGACTCATCGCCCCTGCCGAGACGGTGATCGGCCATACCTCCCCTCACCACAACCATCACGGCAGGAGACATGGTTTATCTCCCCTGTCGAGACGGTGATCGGCCATACCTTTCCGAACCACGATCCCCACCCCCCCATCCCCGATCAGATTGGGCAGGAGGGAGCCCAACATCATGAGGCATATGTAAGACAAAATTTATGAAAAGGTTCCCAAACCAATCAGTATTTAGATACAGTTCCTTATCGTTTCACTAGATGATATTTATAAATAGTAATTTGAAAAATTTTGGACCACCACTGCCCTGCTGAAGTGTGAGTTGCCAATTTCTAATGAAGCAACACAGTTTTAATGGCTACAGCAATTGTGCCATAGAAAGATGGGAGGGCCGAAGCACTGAGCGGGAAAATACTATAGACATGGGAAATGGGAAATCTAGACTGGATTGTCAAAATGTGACTACAGCTGGACAATCAAATCAGATATGTAGCAAAGTCCCTTTAGAATCCTTTATACCAAGAACCTCAAGATAGAAAGATGAATGGATCAATTGTATAGAAAAATCTATCAAAATAAAAGGCTACAGAAAACTTGGTTCATTCAAAGGAAATATAATAATAATATATAATATAACCACTTAGGCCCTCTTTTACTAAGGTGTGCTTACCGTTGAGCTGGCGTTAGTTCTAGCCACATAGCGCAGGTTTAGCGCATGCTATAATCCTGCATGCGCTAAAAATGCTATCGCAGCTTAGTAAAAGGAGCCCTTAAAGGCACATTATTTTCAATTGGCTTTCTTATATTGACAGGATTTGAATTCAGTACTTCAATCTGCATTAATTAATTAACTTTTTAATTTAATTTTTTTTTTTTAGATTGTTATATTAAGTATTTTGTATTAGAAATGTTTTTTTTTTTCTTTACTATTTAAATGGAGTTCTTTTCATTTCTTTGATTGAATTATGTTGTTAACCGCTTTGATCTTTTTTGGGCTAGTTAAGCGGTATATAAAGATTTTTAATAAACATAAAAAGGCAAAAGAGGTCAACCCTGACGAGTACCCCTTGTGACCAGGCAGAGGCCATGCCTACCAAGGTCCTGGTCAGGGCAGGCAGGAAAGGGGAGAAGAAGTCCAGGAAGGGAATCCCCAAGGCCCGGCCTGATCAAGGTGATGAGTTCCGGGGTATGGTTAACCCTCCTGAGTCAAGAGCTGGGAAGCCCGATCATCTACCAGGGGGAGCCCGGAGAACTAAGAATTCTCAAAGTATTCGGTATCCAGGTCACCACCAGGGGAGCTCCAGAGCCTTGCAGTTTCAGGCTGACTCAGCTAGATCAGGGCGTGGTCCCTCACTTGAAAAGCCAGCAGCTTGGAACAGGCAGTTGAGCAAGCTAGGGAGAAAGTTGAGGTCCCTCTCTCCCGATGAACTCCCCAGTCCAAGGAGGGATGATAGCTGAACACCTAAGGAGGTTGTAGAAGCTGGTGACTCCCTGGATCTGCCAATATTGGATGAAGAAACTCCTATGGATCTACAAGAAGTATTGCCACAGGAGTTTCGAGAATTTCCTGAACCAATGGAAGTAGGCTTAATTACCAGATGCCAGAAAGAAGCCTAAGACTGTGAGTTTTGTTTTGGGACTTTGTTTTTGAAACTCTGCATTTTTGATTGGCATTTAAGAAGCTGAAAGTGTCTTTTTGGGGAGAGGTTTGCAAACACCCAGGGAGGGAATTTGAAGGCTGTGTTGTAAAGCTTTTGGAAAGGCAAACCTTGGACACTCTCCACTGCCCAGCAGTGCTTTTGAAACTGCTGGAGGCTTCTGTTCTGGGAACTGTGATCTTTGAGAATACCACAGCAGAAAACTATATTTGTTTTGCATTACCACCTGCTTGAAAGCAGGCAGTGAGAATCATGAGGGACAGTAGTTCTGAGGAGAGCAAGTCCTCAGGAGAAATATTGACTAGTGTTTGGAAAAGAGGGAAACCTTGAACTATTAGCCAAATTGGTTTTTTTTCCCTTGGAGTTTCTGATAAGACTTTACTAACAGCACTACCTACTTTGTTTAGATCATCCTTACCTTTATTTTGAAGAGTAAATTTGCATTATGAACATTGATACAACTGTGGTTGTGTTTTAATTTTGAGTTCCTTCACGCTGGTGTACTTTTTATGTCTAGCCACTAGGAGCACTGTAGAGCTCGGTACTGAGCAGCAGAGTGGCGACACCCTGGTCAAAACAAAATAGGTAATGTAACATCCTTCAATATACAACTGAGGTTTGTGTGTGGCTGAGTTTGTGGGGCGGACCTAGGGGCAGAACAGGACGGTCCCAAGGTGGAATAGGGCAGGGGCATGCATCCTCTTTTACCAGATGGAAAATCTGGTAACCCTACCAATGACTAGACTGTGCACCCCTGTTATTGATCCATGACTGACTTTTACAATTTTGCAAACTTTTTCGTGGCTTGTGTTCAAATTATGCATTGCAACCCTCACGTAAATGTATGCTGCCGTGAAGCAGAAAGAGCAATAAGGGAAAAGTTACTTAGATTGCATTGAGATGTGAATCAACAGCTTAACAATAAGATATATGGATTTTCATTCTAGCAGTAGGAAGATAAATTACATTTTTTGGTACATAAAATGTCAGAGTAGAAAAAAGTAGGAAGTCTTTAGCTGTATGAATTATGCATCACAATGTACTTATGCAGTATAGTATTGGCTTATGCTATGGTAAATTGCATAAAAATAAGAACTTTTTATTTAATTATTTATTTAAATATTCTTTATTCATTTTTAAAGTCAAATACATAGTGCAAACATATGATAAATCAAGTAATATACTGCACTCTATACCAATAAATAATATACAGCTATTTAACCCCCCTCCCCCACCCCTCCTGGATATGTATAACAATCTTTCATGAATCAAAGGGAAATATTTATTTATTTAGATTTTTATCCCGTCCTCCCAGTAGCTCAGAACGGTTTACAAGTAAACATTCACAATGGAGTGAATTGGACATACAAGATTATACAGTAGATTTAAATACTTGGACATACGACATAATGCTAATAATTCATATTCATATCTTACAATATTTCATTAACGGGCCCCAAATTTCCTTAAATTTGCTATGGTGTCCCTTCTGTAAAGAATTAGGGCTCCTTTTACGAAGGTGCGCTAGCGTTTTTAGCGCGCGCACAAGATTAGCGCGCGCTATAGTGCGTGCTAGCCGAAAAACTACCGCCTGCTTAAAAGGAGGCGGTAGCGGCTAGCGCACGCAGCATTTTAGCACGCGTAAAAGGAGCCCTTAATGTTTTCAAACTTATAAATCTGACATAATGATTCCCACCAGAAACTATAATTTAAGCTATCCCAATATTTCTAATTTTTCATTATCAGCTGCATGGCTACTCCTGTCATGATGAGGAGCAATTTATTCTGATTTACATTAATTGGTTTCTTGGGGAATAATATTGTTCCAAACAATATTATATCATATGATAGAGCTAGTGGAACTTCCAATATCGTAATAATTTGACCCCCAAATGGATTTCCAGAATTTGAGTATCAAGAGGCAATAGTGTAGAACTTTTTTAAAAATCTGATATAGATTCTATAATCTAATTACCACTGTAATCCGAATTATTAAGTTTGGGGTGAAAAATAATTATGTGCTTCTCAGTTTTGATTTCCTAAATTAAAATATTGATCTAAAATGGCTGACCAGCACTGACTGGCTAATAAGAACCTGCAAGTACAGAACAACTGTTCTAGTTGGCTTGGACTCATACGGGATCATTACTCCAGTTCCACATCAGAGGACTTCTTGCTTTTTTGCTCTTGAAACCTGTACTGTCTGCCAAGATCCTAACCCTCGCATGGTCTATACATTTAACTTCATGGAATCTCTTAGCCAGAACATTGGTCAGTTTAATAAGTTTACCCCTGAATTCTGTAAAGAGGGCTAAAACGTATGCACATAAATTTGGGCACGTGCCAATATGTGTGTGCAATTTATTTCAATAGCAAGCTGTTAGGTGCCATCGACTCATGTTTGAATCCTAGCAATTTGATGAATTACAGATCTAAGAACAAAAGAACATAATAATAGCCTTACTGGGTCAGACCAATGGTCCATCTACCCCATTAGCCTATCTTCACGGTAGCCAATCCAGGTCTCTAGTACCTGACAAAAATCCAAATAGTAGCAACATTCCATGCTACAGATCCAGGGAAAACAGTGTTTTCTCATAAACAAACTAAGGAGTTTTGCTCCAGGAAATTGTCCAAACCTTTCTTATAACCATCCACATTAACCACTCTTACCACAACCTCTTGCAACGTGTTCCAGAGCTTAACTATTCTCTGGGTGAAAAAATATTTCCCCCTATTGGTTTTGTGCTAGTCTGGTAAGGTCCTCCAGTGCCATCCCCATGGTAGCCATCTGATTGCAGGTCACTCTTTTCATCTGGTTCCTTTGATCTTCCCAAACATGATGTCCTTCTCCAATTATCTTTCTCTTCCGGTGGTTTGACCAACATAGGACAGTCGTAACTTTGTGCTGTCTGGCGTCAGGTAAGGATGCATCTTGTCACCTTACCCATTCAACCTTTACGGCAAATCATCTTCAGGAAAGCAAACTTGGAAGAAGAGAGCTCGGTTTCAAAGTTGGTGGCCGAAATATAAACAACCTGTGCTATGCAGATCATACAATGCTCATTACCAGCAGCAAAGAAGACATGCTGTATCTACTGAGAAAAGTCAGAGCTGAAAGGCATAACATGGGATTAGAACTGAACATAAACAAGACAAAGAATAGCAAACTAATTAGTGCAAATTGGAATCTTAATGTGCAATTATTGGCACTATCTAGTTTTAGTTACAAGATACGTATGTAAATTTAGGTGCAGAATCTTCACCTAAATTTTACTCACAAGTCAAAAAAGGAGGCACGGACATGGAAGGGTCATGGGTGGATCAGGGGGAGTTCCTGTGAATCATGTGCATAATTATAGAACTAGAGGCATCTGCCCCTAGCTTTAGGATTTGCACCACACTTCCGTTGGTGCAAATGGTCACATCTACAGTTAGGTGTGGCTCCTGGGCACTGTTTATAGAACAATGCTTAGGTGGTTCTTATTGGCACTATTATTGGCACTAACAAAGACAAAAAAAAACCTGTGGAGAAGGTGATGTTCCAGATGCAGGCTTTATTAAAAATTTAATAATCCACATAACAATGTCTAGGACCCAAAACATTAGGAACTATGGACCCAACATGGTCCGTGTTTCGACGATACAGTCTTCTTCAGGGGTTTCTAAAAGTCCTGCTACTGAAGCTTGTGGATTAAAAACTTAAAAAAACCTCTGAAAAAACTGCTCATCCAGGCAGAGTTTTTTCAGAGTTTGTTTTTAGTTTTTAATCCACGAGCTTCTGTATCAGGACCTCTAGGGATCCCATGAAGAAGACTGTATCGTCGAAACACGGACCGTGTTGGGTCGAAAGTTCCCAATGTTTTGGGACCTAGACATTTTTATGTGGATTATTATTAAATTGAATTGTTACTAAAGCCTGCGTCTGGAACATCACCTTCTGCACAGAGTATTTTTGTCTTTGTCAGAGTCTTTTTTTGTGGAGCACCCAGGGTCAATTTTTTTGCTTGTGCTCTTTTTTTTTATTATTATTATTATTTTTTTTAATTCTTTATTCATTTTATAACTTACATCAAGTGTACAGAAAATATCAAACAATTATAATACAACATCACTTGAAAAATCTTCAATATCATACACCAATAAGATTTAACCCCCACCCCCTCCCAAATTCATATATAACTAATATATACTACTTGAAAATAATATCTTATGACATTCATATATATATTCTTAATGGAAAACCAAGAAACCCCCCCCCCACCCCAAATCCACATGTGTATTAAAATTTGCTTGTGCTCTTATTGGCATTCAGATGGGATATTCAGCACCAGCTGGTACCTGGATACAAGTACTAAATATCTGATTTCATTTTAACTGTGGCAGACGGCTGATAATTCTAGCCCTAAGGGGAAAATTAATTTTAACTGTCACGGTTCAATATTGGGCCCTGAGGCCCTGATTCTGTAAAGTGCGTCCCGATTTTAGACAGCTGTAGGCGTCCTACAGCTGTCTAATCAACCAATCGGGATGCACGTTTTTTAAAAAAATGCTCCCCAGGCAGGCCGCCTATATTGAAGGCGCCTCCGGGAGCCTAGGGAAGCCCGCAAGACGCCTAAGCTCGCCTAAGGGCCTTAGGCGAACCTAGGCGGCCCTATGTGTCTCCCTAGTAGAGGAAGAGACGCTTAAAATGTAGGCTAGCAAAATGCTGGTCTACATTGTAAGTAGACGCGGCTGCTATACTTATCGCGGCAAGAGATCTCCCTGCTGCAATAAGTATAGTGGCCGCGGCCGCCTGTCCCATCACCGGCAGGAGGATGCCCAACTCCTCCTGCCGGAACCCCGGAACCTTCCCAAATTCGTAATCGCCGGCAGGAGGATGCCCAACTCCTCCTGCCGGAACCCCGGACCCCCCCAAACTTGTAATCGCCGGCAGGAGGATGCCCAACTCCTCCTGCCGGAAAGTCAGACTCCCTCCGGACCCCCCATGCTAACGCCCTCCCCCCCCAACTAAACTCCCTCCCCCAACTAACCTTTAAAAGTTGGTCGGCTGAACGGGTCTTGCTGTCGTCCAGCCGACAGGCCCGCCTCGTGGAAATGAGATGGGCCCGCCCCTTCCCGGCCCATCCCCGCTAAGTCTAAGGCCTGATTGGCCCAGGCTCTAGAAGCCTGGACCAATCAGGCCTTAGGCATAGCGGGTCCGCCCATCCCCACCAATCCTAAGGCCTGATTGGCCCAGGTGCCGTGTAGGCCCGATTCTGTATAGGACACCTCTCCCGGGCATCCTATACAGAATCAGGGCCTGAGTGTCTATTGAATGCAAATTTATCTGATGCTTTCTGATGTTAGATGTCCTGAAAACCCAATTGGCTGTGTGCATGCATTTGAAAATGAACGACAAATGGCAACACGTGTTCTCTCTTAGGGCTCCTTTTACTAAGCTGCGATAGCGGTTTTAGCGCGCGCTAGACCTTAATGCCAGCATTGAGCTGGCGTTAGTTCTAGCCTCGTAGCGCGGGTTTAGCGCGTGCTAAAATCCTGCGTGCGCTAAAAACGCTAGCGCAGCTTATTAAAAAAAGGAGCCCTTAATGTTTACATTTATTTAAAATTTGATATACAGCTGTTACTTATGACAGATCACAGTGGTTTTACAAAATTAAAAAAGAAATGAACACCATAAAAACAGGAGAAAAAGAACAATCACGAAGGCACAATCAACTAGACTTTGTTGAGTCTTGACAGAAAAGAGAAAACCTTGTAATAAAATAACGTAATTTTAGTATATATGAGCATTAAGAGAATTAACCTTTCCAAAAGCTAACTCAAAAAAGTGAATTTTTAAGAGTTTTAAATTCTTTACAATATACATAATTAGGTTGTTGGTTCCACAGTGATGGTGCTTAATAAATGTATTTTCCCATCTAGTATTTTCCCATCTAGTCCTCCTAACTGAAGGAATTATTAATCTATTGTCTTGAAGTGATCTTAAAGTTCGATTAGAAGTACAAGGTATAGTTAAGAAATTCACACAACCTACCCCCTCTTTTACAAAGGTGCGCTAAGCTTTTAGCGCACTAAATGCTAACGCTTGCATGTTATTCTATGGACGCGTTAGCAGTTAGTGCACGCGTTGATTTAGCGTGCACTAAAATGCTTAGCGTGCCTTTGTAAAAGAGGGTCCAAGGTGTGAAGTACAGCGCTACCCCTGCGAATTCGCGGTTGGTGGTTTGCGGTCCCGGTCATTCGCAGTATTTTCCGACCGCGAACCGCCGACCAGGAGAGGACAGCTGGAGAGGCAGGAGAGAGCAGCCGGAGCGCCGGCAAGTGAAGGAAATCACTCGCTGTTGTCACACCCACGCTCTCTGCGAACACCCTGAGCCGTCGGGTAGTGACATGAAGCTTGTTACTGGCGTGGTCCCTTTAGAATTAGGGTCACCTTTCAAGTTGGTAGTCGTTGGCAAATGCCCAACTAAGCTTATTCTCCAAGGGTTATGGGAAAAAATCACACTTTGTCAGAATGGCCTTGTTGAAAACATAAGCTTTTATTCGGCCACCGGCCGTGGAATTGCTGTGCCGCTCCGGGTTTTCCTGGGAGCATGCACCTCATACAAAAACAACAGAAAAAGTTCATTTCACTCTTAGTCACCCAGTAATCAACTCTGGACTGGGTTGGTAAATCACATACAGTCATTAATATTCCATGAGGCTAGGTGAAACAGTTAGCACCAATAACTTTCTCCTGTAGCTTTGACAGAAGAGGCATTCCTGTTTATGATTGAGAAATATTCTGTGCTGTCCTACAGTGCTCTTAATCTCTCCAGCTGGGCTGGACTTTCTCCCTAGTCACAAGCAGACTTTTCCATGAGAGGGTTAATTTCACTCTTCATACGAGGCAGGCAGACTAATTGAATTAGTTAGTTGCTATGGCAATTCCTTTACAGCTGGGCACTTTCACGAGTGTGGAAGTCAGGAAATTCTGGGCTTTAAAACTAGCCAGCATTACAGCCTGACGTTGAGTTCAGCTGTGCACATAACCTGCAGAGGAGATTACTGTATCCTTTCCACACTTCAGCAAAACAGCATTTGAAATTGCTGTACAGGATTATTTCCCTAGCAACTCCCACAGTCATTAGCTCAAAGAGCAAACAGCAAAATACAGCCTAAACAAGACCTCTGTTCACAGACCTTTTCAGGATATTCAGCTCTCCATCTCCTCTGGCCAGCTTTCCTGTATAGCCCCACTTTCCTCCAACACCATGGGTTCTGGGGGAAGGAATTCAGTGGCCAAATTACCAGCCTGTTCCTCAGTCATTTCCCAGTCAGTGCTGAGGAACTGCTCAGCCCCGTCCTGCCTCTGCTCTACTGCCAAGCCTCGTTCTGCTCCTCCTCCTCCTCCCTCTGCTCTCTAACGAGCCTGGCTTTAAGCTGAGGGGAAGAACCACTCCCCCTTGGCTTTGGATGGGGGAAGGGAATTCCTTCCTCAGCCCATGCCGTTCCTCTGAGGGGAAACTGCCTACGAGCTTTCTGCCTTACAGGCAATGGACAATAGCAAAGCAGCTTCTTCCTGCCTGGCTCTGGAACTGCTTCAGGTAAGTCTAAGCCTTCCTGTTCTATTTCCATTTCATTGTCACTCACCAGGTAGTCAGCTAATTTATTGTCCTGGTCACTGACCTGGTCAGCCCTTCTGCACTGGGGTTTATATACTTTCCTTAATTTCCCTGTGGCAAACCTTGGGAAAGACGTCCGTTTGTCACACTGTATACCGCCTCTTCCTGTACCAAAGTCGGGCCTCACCAAACAGGAGCTGCTTTGACATGCAGCTCCTGATTGGTAAGGCCCGACTTTAGTGCAGGAAGAGGCGGTCGGAGCATACAGCGAGTGATTTCCTTCACTCGCCGGTGCTCTAGCTGCTCTCTCCTGCCTCTCCCGCTGCCCTCTCCAGTCTCCCCCACGAAAAACCATATTCGCAGTTTTTCAAGATTTTCAGGGGTTCTTGGAATGGAATCCCCGCAAATATCGGGGGAGTACTGTATATAAAGATTTATTTGTTATTATAAGTATTTTAAAAAGAACCCTAGAAAATACTGGAAACCAGTGAAATTGTAAATAAAGAGGAGTAACATGATCATATTTACTTTTGTACCCTAATAGTTTGATCGCTGTATTTTGTAGGGTCTGAAGCCATCTCATATTAAATGAAGAAATCTCAGCCTAAACCATAGGACCCAGTCAATTAAGTTTTCAGGATCGCCACAATAAATCTATAAGATTGGTTGGCATACAAATCAATCTTGTGGAAATCCCATGGAGTCAATCTTGAGCAGTGATTCTCAATCCAGTCCTCCGGATATCTCCAACCCTCAACTAGTTGGGTTTTTAGAATATCTGTGTAATGAATATTCATGGGTTTGATTAGGTTGCTATATGTGCACATTATGCCATCGCATTCATTTTCCACTGAATTCTGTTTTTAGGCTTACCCCCTCTTTTCTGAAACTGCAATAGCAGTTTCTAGTGTGGGGAGCTGCGCTGAATGGCCCACGCTGCTCCCGACGCTCAGTGAGTTCCTATCGCAGTTTCGTAAAAGAGGGAGTAGTCATCTAGGTTGTAACTAGACTTTTAGGACTAGTGCTGAATTCAATTTGTACTGAATTCAATTTGATTTGGCACCGGAGAATCCCAAATACATTATTCGTATTTAGCCAAATAGCGATTTAAAGTTAAATCCTTTGATTTCACGTTGCTTCTTTTATAAAGCTTAGTGCCCATTATTCATATTCAGTATTCATATTTGACCAAATAATATTTTTAATTATTCATATTTGCCTGAATAATAAAACATGCTATTCGTTACAGCTCTGTTTAGGAGTGTGCATTTAATAAATGCTATTTTTTTAAATACAAAGCTTGGCAAACATGAGCTTTTTATAAAATACATATAGCACCATCATATAAGCATGTACATTTTGGCCTGATTCTATAAATGGCACCTAAACCATAGGCACCAAGGAACGCAGCGCATAATGGTTGCCAATCTTCAGTTAGGCGCCATTTATAGAATCAGGCCTAGCGGAGCCTAAATCAGACTTAGGTGCTGGTAGGTGTCAAAATCTTAGGCGCTCCCTAGTAACGCCTAAATGCCAACATTTAAGTCCAATCTAAGTGCCTAGGCACAAAACACAACCAAGATCTGCCCACACTCTACCCCTAACCATGCCTAGTTTCTGGTAGGTGCCTTAGGCGAGACACCTACCCGAAAGCGATAAGCGCCTACTTAATTAGATGTCTACCACCCAATTAATCTTCATTTTTGCTGATTGTGAGTTCATTATTGTTCAACAGCACCGATTAAGCGAATTTAAAATAACTTCAGATGCTGTTTGTAGACTCGGGGGCTTTTGTGCCACCCAAAATGCCAGTAGCCTTTTTATAAAAATTGTTCCAGCATCGAGGTTTGTACATGTAACACTAAACAAACTTATAAAAGGTGATTTTGCTGCCTTTATCTTGTAAGTAGTGGATTTTGTAAGCTTGCATGTCTGCAGGGAGCTAATTAAGGAGCCAAGCTCTGAAAGTAATACTTTTTGCAAACCGAAGTCATTTTTTTCAGCACGAGAGAGGCGATCACTCAAGCATTTCGCCAAACTCCAACTCAAAATAATATGCTAGCCTGGAGTATGCAGTTGAAACAGCTGTGAGTGCCAACAGTAGAATTTCTGATGTATATGCGTATTGGCATTTTAAATATGGAATATAGATATGCCCTTTATGGACCACCCAGACCATGCCTGGAACACATCTTTAAATCTCAATGTAATGCCACGTTGACTTATAAGTAGCACCTTGTCTCAACTTGCTACTTACATACAATGCCTAATTTCCCTAAATACTCATAAATCTGGCATACATGTGTAAATAGAGCTTAAGCCTTCTAAAATCTCCTACATTTTCCATAGGATCATCTTCACACTGGATCTTCAGTGTCCACAATATTCCTTGCTCTACGTTGACACAATACAATCACCTTTGATGGCAAACTTTTAATGGGGAAAAAAGATACTAAACTAAACCTTAAGTTTATATACCGCATCATCTCCACGGATGTGGAGCTCAGCACGGTTTACAAGAACTTAAAATATAGGAAGAGAAGGAAAAAAAAAAGGTTTACATGAACTTTTATATAGAAGAGAAGAGTAAGGGGGGATAGAATTACATTTTAGTGAAAAGCCAGGTTTTCAGTTGCTTGCGGAATAATTGGAGGGAGCCCAGGTTCCGCAGCGGGGTAGTAAGATCGTTCCAAAGACCTGCGATTCTGAAAAGGAGGGATTTTCCCAGTTTGCCTGCATAGCGAATACCATGTAGAGAGGGGAAGAATAGTTTATACCTTTGGGCGGGTCTGGTAGAGTCAGGACTCGAGGAGTTATAAGATAGTGGGATTAAGGGAGGAAGGATGCCGTGAATGATCTTAAAAGCCAGGCAGGAGCATTTGAAATGGATTCTGGACATCACTAGGAGCCAGTGAAGTTTGGCTAGGAGTGGAGAGACATGGTCAGACTTGCGTTTTGCAAAGATCAACTTGATACGCATGATACAATATGCAAAGCGACACCTCTTTGTCTCAGGGGGGTCTGGATGATTGCTGTAGTTTGATGGTTTCAATTTGTAATTTGTTTTAAACATGTTGTAAAGATCTCTCATGGATTTTTTTTTAATTTTTTTTTTTACTTCAACCTACAAAAAAAAAATAAATAAATCAAAAACCATTTGAAGATGAGACCTTATTATTCATCTATGTTAATACAATTCTGACTAGCTTTCAAGAGTTATGCTTTCTTGGTCAAGATGAAATCGAATAAGCCCTGACCTAATTGAGGGAGCATAGCTCATGAAAGCTGCTCACTAATGTAGCAAGACAGTCCTGTACAGAGGGCATACAGTTTGTTGGATGACCTTTTATTTCTACAAATCTAAGTGGACTACTTTATTCAATTTCTTTTTTTCCCCTAAAAGATAGGCAGCAGCATCGTTAGTGGCAGCTGACAGAGAAAAAACTCTGTTCCATTGTGCGAGATGCTTTTAAACGTTGAATAACACAGAATGAAATTTCCAATCAGCCCCATCCATTTGATTGCCATTCTGTGCTTTATAATATGGTTAACTGGGAAATTGATATCTGTAAATGCAAACCGTCCATCTGAACTAAGTGAATAATTTAGTGTTGCTTATCTCTTGACAACTACAGACCCCTTATTGTCTAAGTTTTGAAGTTTCGACATGTACTGAAGCATTCTGTCATTTTTTGACTCTAGATTTAATTAGGCACTTTTCCACACTGAAGTTAAAGATACGTTACATTCATATAGCGCAGCTCTATAATTTGACACCTCTGTTCAGGCACCTCAATAACTTGAATAACATCATCTCGGCACCAAGATCCCCTTATAAAATACTGCCATAAACTGGCTTTAGCACGCTTGCATGACATGTCAATGGCGGGGTGTACATTGGCATACCTAAGTGCACCAAGTGATACGTGTAATTTATAGTATTCTATAATTCAGGGATCTCAAAGTCCCTCCTTGAGGGCCGCAATCCAGTCGGGTTTTCAGGATTTCCCCAATGAATATACATTGAAAGCAGTGCGTGCACATAGATCTCATGCATATTCATTGGGGAAATCCTGAAAACCCGACTGGATTGCGGCCCTCAAGGAGGGACTTTGAGATCCCTGCATTAGAGCTTGTTAGGAGGTTCTAGACCAGGGATGGGCAACTCCGGTCCTCGAGGGCCACAATCCAGTCGGGTTTTCTGGATTTCCCCAATGAATATGCATTGAAAGCAGTGCATGCACATAGATCTCTTGCATATTCATTGGGGAAATCCTGAAAACCCGACTGGATTGCGGCCCTCAAGGAGGGACTTTGAGATCCCTGCATTAGAGCTTGTTAGGAGGTTCTAGACCAGGGATGGGCAACTCCGGTCCTCGAGGGCCACAATCCAGTCGGGTTTTCTGGATTTCCCCAATGAATATGCATTGAAAGCAGTGCATGCACATAGATCTCTTGCATATTCATTGGGGAAATCCTGAAAACCCGACTGGATTGCGGCCCTCAAGGATGGACTTTGAGACCCCTGCTATAATTTGTGCACATAACTGGGAGATATTCCCATGTCCTGCCCGTGTTCTGTCCACGTGTAAGCTCCCCTTAGTCAGGCATTATGAAACTTAGGCACTATTTTGTGTGAAATTTAGAACTGCCTTGTTGTTCTTTGTTCTTGTTTCTGATTGTCGTTTCTATTGGTGCTCAATAAAATATATTTGACAATAAAATAGCGCCCAGTTCTCATAGGCACCTAACTATCAATTAATTGTGCCTTTGCGGTATACAAACCTAAGGTTTAGTTTAGTTTAGTTTAGTTTAGTTTGATGTGTGTACATTTAGATGCCAGTTTATAGACCTGTCCCTTTAAGGACTAGATTAAATAACTTGTGTTTATAAACCTGTCCTTTTAAGGACTAGATTAATTTGTGTTTATAGACCTGTCCCTTTAGGTTCAAACAAGTTTCAAGTTTAATAAATTTTGATTTTACGCAATATCCAATATTTCAATCCAATAAAAGGCAGGGATGACAAATACAAATGAGACAAAATAATACATACTAATCATTATGTTCTATTGATACAAATTTTTTATTGATGCAAACACAGCAAATACAACACCAGCATACCCCAAAGGTGCACAGTACAAATAATAATGCATCATATACAATAATAGAACAAGCATATACAATAAAAGAGTAAGATCAACCAAACTCCCTCCCCTTCCTTCTCTACATAGGGCAAGTGAGATTAATGAGGGTGGAAAGGTACTCCAAAGCCCTGTACTCTTATGAACCCCAAAAATGTCACACCACCCCTTCCCCCCACCTGAACCACTTATCCTATCTTTGACTAATTGCCAGAACCTTCAATACACTCCCATTTCCCCTCCTCAAACCCCCCTCTCCTCCCCCCCCAATGATACTCTCCACCCCGCCCCACCAGTACTCACCATTACTCTCCCAACCCAACTAACTAACAAATTAGGACACCCATCTTAAAACCGCACTGCGACCCTTAGGATGTAAGACTTGAGAATAAGGCTCCCATATATTCAAAAACAACATCTTTCGTTTCCTAGACCCTCCGGCATCTCATGCCTCCCAAATGACCAACTGATCCCTTTAAGGAGTAGATTAACTAACTTGTGTTTATAGACCTGTCTCTTTAAGGACTAGATTAAGTAACTTGTATTTATAGACCTGTCTCTTTAAGGACTAGATTAAGTAACTTGTATTTATAGACCTGTCTCTTTAAAGACTAGATTAAATAACTTGTGTTTATAAACCTGTCCCTTTAAGGACTCGATTAACTAACTTGTATTTATAGACCTGTCTCTTTAAGGACTAGATTAAGTAACTTGTGTTTATAGACCTGCCTCTTTAAGGACTAGATTAACTAACTTGTGTTTATAGACCTGCCTCTTTAAGGACTAGATTAACTAACTTGTGTTTATAGACCTATTCCATTTAAGGACTAGATTAACTAGCATAGGTTATAACTTGGCATCTAGAAGTACACACATCAAAGGCACAATTAAATGAGAACTATGAGAACTGGGACCTGTTCTATAAGATAATGCCTAAATGTCATAATGCCTGACTGTAAGGGGGTCAACACTGGTTACACTGGACAACAACTTTTTCCAAAAGTTTTGCTTCCTTAAAACAAATTGGTGGTTATGATAGACCCTTCAAAATAAACACAAATATAATTTCCCAATGACTATAACATAGGAATTTTGAGAACCATGATGGTATCTTTAATTGACTATAAGATGTTTTAATGCTAAAAGTTTCTAATATGCTGTGATAGTTCGCCGTGGCTAAAAGTGTTTTCCTGATTATTTTCATTTGTACTCAGTGTCCGGTGCATCTCGTTGCAGTTTCCAACAATAGTCAGCCAGCATTGATGGATTCCAGTTGCCCTGATATCGTTTTTTCTATAGTGGCAATGTCCTGCTGAAACCTTTTACCATGTTCGTCACTGACTGCACCAAGATTTGCAGGGAAGAAGTCCAAGTGTGAATGCCGAAAGTGCATCTTCAGTGACGTGTTGCACTTCGTGGTTTGGAATGCTCTAAGAACTTTGTCGACCAGTTGAATAAAGTTTGGTGCTCTGTAACTGCCAAGAAAATTCTCAACGGCATCCTTGAATGATTTCCAGGCGATTTTCTCTGGCCCGACTAACAGATCTTCAAATCTCTCGTCACTGAGGATGTGTCTGATCTGTGGACCGACAAAAATGCCTTCCTTAATCTTGGCGTCAGTTATTAATTATTAATTGCATTAGCCTAAAAGTATAACAAGAAATTGTAAAAATGTACTTTTTTGTTAAGACGGTTCGTGATACATAATTTTAAACATGATTTTTGTGATCAGCAGCAAAAATCTGCAAGATACATCCAAAAGTGTTGAAAAGCAAAAACTTTGTTGTCTAGTTTTGTTAGCAAATAGGAGGAGTGAGGGTGTCCAGAGCAGAGGAGAGAATAGCAAGAAAGTAGTTCATTGACAGATTTACATGGTGTAGTGTTTAAGATGCGGGGTGAAACTGTGACAGAGAGAGTACACGGGTCAATAGACTGATGATTTCTCAACTTATTGGTGAAGGATCGGTCATTTCTTGGGGGCAGGGTGATGAGTCATGAAGGTTATGAGATCATGATCAGAGAGGAGAAGAGTTGAGGTAGAGAAGTTGGTAATGGAGCAGAAGGCACCTGTTTCAAGCCTGTTCTATAAAGAAAAAGGTCTCTATATATTAATACTAGTGTAAGTGGCAGAAAACATAGAAACATAGAAATAGACGGCAGATAAGGGCCATGGCCCATCTAGTCTGCCCACCCTAATGTCCCTCCCCTACCTTCCTCTGTGAATAGAGCCCACGTGACGATCCCATTTGGCCTTAAAATCAGGCACACTGCTGGCCTCAATCACTTGAAGTGGAAGGCTATTCCAGCGATCAACCACCCTTTCAGTAAAAAAGAATTTCCTGGTGTCACCGTGCAGCTTCCCGCCCCTGAGTTTCCACGGATGCCCTCTTGTTGCCGTGGGACCCTTGAAGAAGAAGATATCTTCCTCCACCCTGATGCGGCCCGTGAGGTACTTGAACGTCTCAATCATGTCTCCCCTCTCTCTGCGTTCCTCAAGTGAGTATAGCTGTAATTTAACTAGCCGTTCCTCGTACGGGAGATCCTTGAGTCCCGAGACCATCTGGGTGGCCATTCTCTGGACCGACTCCAGTCTCAGCACATCCGTGCCTACATTTAAGGCTGGGGAAATGCTCATGATGGTAGCCAGAATACCTGTAAATGATAGACTACTATAATTTACATGCATAATTGTGCGCTCGATCCATGCTCCATTCATGCACACACCCATCAGCAAAGCACATGCCATAAGAACATAAGAATAGCCTTGCTGGGTCAGACCAATGGTCCATCAAGCCCAGTAGCCTGTTCTCACGGTGGCCAATCCAAGTCACTAATACCTGGCTAAAACCCAAAGAGGAGCAATGTTCCATGCTATCGATTCAGGGCAAACAAGGGCTTCCCCCGTGTCTTTCTCAATAACAGACCTTTCCTCCATCAAAACATAGTGCAAGTCAATATTGTAGAAGAGGTCATTTAGATGTATATGTAACGAAACCATTTATTTTTTTTCCTCAAAATGGGACATCTACTAATTTTTAGGTAATAACATTGTAGATATCTGTCTTTCTTTCTCTTTCCCTGCCCCCACTCCCCTTCCCTTTCTTTCTTTCTTTCTCTCTTTCTCTCTTCCTGCCCCACTTCTCCACTGTCGCCGATTTCTCCAAGCCACTGCCGCTGATTTCTTCCTGCTTCCCTGATGCTGACGTAGCAACAGGCCAGTGTGTGCAGTGACTTTACAAGCAGCAGGCCCACAAGCCTCCTCCCTCCCCCCCCCCCAATGTTAATTCTAATTTCAGAGAGGAAGTTCCGGGCCCAGAACTTCCTCTCCGAAGTCAGAATTGACGTCAGGGGGGGGAAGGCTTGTGGGCCTGCCGCATGTGATGTCGCATCCCGTTGTCCCCACGCACAGAGCCATAAGAACATAAGCAGTGCCTCTACTGGGTCAGACCCGAGGTCCATCGCGCCCAGCAGTCCGCTCACGCAGCGGCCCAACAGGTACAGGACCTGTGCAGTAGCTCTCTATCTATACCCCTCTATCCCTTTTTCCAGCAGGAAATTGTCCAATCCTTTCTTGAACTCCAGTACCGTACTCTGTCCTATTACGTCCTCTGGAAGCGCATTCCAGATGTCCACCACACGCTGGGTAAAGAAAAACTTCCTAGCATTCGTTTTGAATCTGTCTCCTTCCAACTTTTCCGAATGCCCTCTTGTTCTTTTATGTTCTGAAAGTTTGAAAAATCTGTCCATCAAGTCCGGCGATCCACTCACGCGGAGGCCCAGCCAGGTGTACACCTGGTGTAATTTTAGTCACCCATATCTCTCTATGCCTCTCGTAAGGAGATGTGCATCTAGTTTGCTTTTCAATCCTAGGACGGTCAATTCCGCAATAACCTCCTCTGGGAGAGCATTCCAGGTGTCCACCACTCGTGTGAAGCAGAACTTCCTGATATTTGTCCTGGACTTGTCCCCTCTTAGCTTCAGTCCATGTCCTCTTGTCCGTGTCACATTGGACATTGCAAATAATTTATTTTCCTGCTCTATTTTGTCGATTCCTTTCAGTATTTTGAAAGTCTCGATCATATCCCCTCGCAGTCTCCTTTTCTCAAGGGAGAACAATCCCAGTCTCTTAAGTCGTTCCTCGTATTCCAAGTTTTCCATACCTTTTATTAGCTTCATTGATCGTCTCTGCACCCTCTCCAACAGTTTTATATCCTTCTTTAGGTTGGGAGACCAATGTTGGACACAGTATTCCAAGTGTGGTCTGACCATTGCCCTATAAAGTGGCATTATAATTTTCTCCGATCTACTCGTGATTCCTTTCTTTATCATGTTTAACATTCTATTTGCTTTCTTTGCGCGCATTGTGCCGACGGCTTCAGGGTCCTATCTATCAGTACACCCAGGCCCTTTTCTTGTTCGCTCTTGCCCAGAGTTGCATCTGACATTCTATACTCGTGTTCTTTGTTCTTTCTACCTAAATGCATTACTTTGCACTTTTTCACATTAAACTTCCTCTGCCATTTCTCCGCCCATTTCTCTAACTGACACAAGTCACTCTGGAGTTCCTCGCTATCCTTCTGCGATCTGATTGCCCGGCATAGCTTTGTGTCATCTGCAAACTTGATGATCTCACTGGATGTTCCTTCTTCTAGGTTGCTCTCTTTCTGAAAACGGGACATTTCAGCGTCCCAAAGCTGTGCTTGGGGACAACGGAATAGGCTACCTAAAAACGGGATGGTCCCGTTCAAAACGGGACATATGGTCACGTTATGTATAAGTGGCTTACCTCTATTACTATATGTTTCTGCCACTTAAAACTAGGCAACTCCTTACAAATTTACTACGGTTTTCTCAGTTCTCACTCTCATTGATACAGGACTGCAAATAACCCAAACTGAAACAAAATAAAGGTATATTAATCATTTTGAGTTCTCTGTGCTGTTGACCAAAACTACCAGTTGAATGTGCTTACAAGAACAATCATTCTGTTTTCCCTTATTACCCATGAGATGAATTAACTATATCTAAGATGTCAAGTTAAGGCTATCCAACTTACTCCATGCATCAGTTGTGCACTCGAACATATAGAAGCAGAATCCAGTTATGAAGATTGCATTGCTTCACTATGCTAGTGCTAGCTGTGGCTGTTTAATAGTCTTTACTTGGATAAGAAAATTAGGGAGCCCTCAGACTCAACTGAAGGGCTCTTAATATTGGCTGAGCCTAGCAAAGGAAATAAGTCGTCTTCTGGTATATGGATGGGTTAGAGGGGAAGGGGTTGGGGGAGAGAGGAGGGCTGAGCAGAGGGAGGAAAAGGGGTGGAGATATAGGAATATGGGATAAACGATGCTGAATTGGAATTGGGTCCTGTGGAGGCAAGTGTGGGGACTGGATAGGTAATGGTTGAAAAAATGTTGGCAAGAAAATTTCTGTGTGGGACGAGGTGGTGGAAGGGTGAAGGGGATTTGGGAGATGAGAAAAAAGTTTTTCACCATACCTTCCCCCGATGTGGTGGATAGATGATTTCTGTTTTGGTTCTTGCTGTTGGTTCATTTATACTTATACATTTATTTTTTTTTTAAAGCCCAAAACATCAGGATATTCTCTATATGCTATTTTGGTTGTATGGATCAGGGGGAGGGAGGCTTGGGCGCAGCTTGAGCGGGGGGCGGGGGGGGCCAAAAGATGCAGTCTTGGACCAAAGTATGAATTGGGTATGGAGGTACGTGATTAATACAGAAAAGGATTTGCTACATCGCCACGAGTCAAGGTGTGGCCCTGCGACACAGTGGCCCTTGTTGGGTTTTATATGATCGTAAATTGAATACATGTTCTGGTGAGCTAGTTCAACACTGAGTAGCTCGGAGAGGGGTAATGGCATTTGATCTAGGTTACATTACATTAGGGACTTCTATTCCGCCTATACCTTGCAGTTCAAGGCGGATTACAAAAGAGCTAACTGGACATTTCCAGTGAAGTTACAACAGTATTGGTTGTTGTTTTTTTTTGGTTACAAGGGAGGAGAGGTAGGTTCAACAATTACTGCAGGGAAGGTTGAATATGATTATTCTTTGGTTGATTGATTCTTTGGTTCTATTAACGTAGAACAAAATCTTTTCCAGAGAAAGGAAAATGGTAAAACCAGAGGACATAATTTGAGGTTGAGGGGTGGTAGATTCAAAGACAATGTTAGGAAATTCTACTTTATGGAGAGGGTGGTGGATGCCTGGAATGCGCTCCCGAGAGAGTAAAACTGGACTGAGTAAAACTGTGACTGTGAGAGTAAAACTGTGACTGAGTTCAAAGAAGCGTGGGATGAACACAGAGGATCTAGAATCAGAAAATAATATTAAATATTGAACTAAGGCCAGTACTGGGCAGACTTGCACGGTCTCTGTCTGTGTATGGCCGTTTGGTGGAGGATGGACTGGGGAGGGCTTCAATGGCCAGGAGGATGTAGATGGGCTGGAGTAGGTTTTAACGGAGATTTCGGCAGTTGGAACCCAAGCACAGTACTGGGTAGAGCTTTGGATTCTTGCCCAGAAATAGCTAAGAAAAAAATAAAAAAATTTTAATTGAATCAGGTTGGGCAGACTGGATGGACCATTCGGGTCTTTATCTGTTGTCATCTACTATGTTACAATGATTGTTAAAAAGTATGTACTCTCAGTTAACCGGCACCCATGGGGTTTGACAGATACCAGGTAAATGTAGTTTCTGGTTGCTTGAGAGTTACAATTAAAATAGACCTAACTAATACTATACCCCATACCATACTATACCATGCCATACCATAACCTCCAGACAAACTACCAGCCATGTGGTAGGCAAAGGGGGGGGGGGGGGGCGAACTAAGGTGTGGCATGACAAGTTTACACTTAAATTTCCACCAGAAAGTGATTTTATTTTCATTTTTATTTAAAGTAAGAAAATAAGAACATAAGCAATGCCTCTCCTGGGTCAGACCTGAGGTCCATCATGCCCAGAAGTCCGCTCACGCGGCGGCCCAACAGGTCCAGAACCTGTGCAGTAATCCTCTATTTATACCCTTCTATCCCCTTTTCCAGCAGGAAATTGTCCAATCCTTTCTTAAACCCCAGTACTGTACTCTGCCCTATTACGCCCTCTGGAAGCACATTCCAGTTGTCCACCACTCGTTGGGTAAAGAAGAACTTCCTAGCATTCGTTTTGAATCTGTCCCCTTTCAACTTTTCCGAGTGCCCTCTTGTTCTTTTATTTTTAGAAAGTTTGAAGAATCTGTCCCTCTCTACTCTCTCTATGCTCTTCATGATCTTATAAGTCTCTATCATATCCCCTCTAAGTCTCCTCTTCTCCATGGAAAAGAGACTCAGTTTCTCCAATCTCTCAGCGTATGAAAGGTTTTCCATCCCTTTTATCAGACGTGTCGCTCTCCTCTGAACCCTCTCGAGTAATGCCATATCCTTCTTAAGGTACGGCGACCAATATTGGACGCAGTATTCCAGATGCGGGCGCACCATCGCCCGATACAACGGCAGGATAACTTCTTTTGTCCTGGTTGTAATACCCTTCTTGATTATACCTAGCATTCTATTTGCTTTCTTAGCGGCCGCTGCGCACTGTGCCGTCGGCTTCATTGTCATGTCCACCATTACCCCCAAGTCCCTTTCTTGGGGTACTCTCATTCAATAACATCCTTCCCATCGTATAGTTGTACCTTGGGTTTCTGCTTCCCACATGCAATACTTTACATTTCTCAACGTTGAACTTCATCTGCCATCTCGCCGCCCATTCCCCCAGTTTGTTCAAGTCCCTTTGCAATTCTTCGCATTCCTCTTTAGTTCCAGCTCCACTAAATATTTTTGTATCGTCCGCAAATTTTATTATCTCACACTTCGTCCCTGTTTCTAGATCATTTATGAATATATTAAATAGCAGCGGCCCGAGCACCGAGCCCTGCGGAACACCACTCGTGACCCTCATCCAGTCCGAGTAGTGGCCCTTCACTCCTACCCTCTGTTTCCTACCTGCCAACCAGTTTCTGATCCATCTATGTACGTCTCCATCCACCCCATGATTCTTCAGTTTCCGGAGTAGACGTTCGTGAGGCACCTTGTCAAAGGCTTTTTGGAAATCAAGGTATATGATGTCTATGGGGTCTCCCCTGTCCATCCTTTTGTTAATTCCTTCGAAGAAGTTCAATAAGTTAGTTAGGCACGATCTCCCCCTGCAGAAACCATGTTGGCTTGTTTTCAGAAGTTCGTTTCTATCCAAATATTCATCGATGTTTTCTTTTATCAGTGCTTCCGCCATTTTCCCCAGAACCAAGGTCAGACTCACCGGTCTGTAGTTTCCCAGGTCACCTCTTGATCCCTTTTTAAAGATGGGCGTGACGTTGGCTATCTTCCAATCCTCCGGGATCATGCCTGTTTTCAAGGATAGGTTGCAAATTTGCTGCAGTAGTTCAGCTATCTCCTCCTTTAATTCTTTCAAAACCCTTGGATGGATTCCATCCGGACCAGGGGATTTGTCAGTTTTAAGTTTTTCTATCTGCCTGTGTACATCATCAAGGCTCACTTCCATGGATGTTAATTTTTCTGCTTGATTTCTATTGAAGATTAGCTCAGGTTCCGGTATGTTGGTTGTGTCTTCGTTTGTAAATACAGATGAAAAGAACATGTTAAGTCTTTCCGCGACTTCTTTCTCCTCCTTCACCGCTCCTTTCCTGTCTCCTTCGTCCAGCGGTCCCACCTCCTCCCTAGCTGGCTGTTTCCCTTTAACTACAGTATTAGATTTTTTTTCCTGGCTGCTTTAGATTTCTGGTTAATTGAGTTCCGGTTAACCGAGAGTCTACTGTAGTTAATAAAGCTGCAGCCAAAATTTACAGCACATAATTTGTTTGCAAAGTGATTTGATATGTCTGGAGGAGAACGAGTGGTTTAAATCTAAATGGTCAGTGCAAATGTCACTGTTATGGTTTTGTGTTTTCCCCCCTCCAAACTATCTGTTGTTTATCATTTTCTTCTTGATAAAACATATTTCTATCAATTTCCCAACATTTTAATTTGTTTTACATTTTGCTACATTTTCTTTTAAGGCACTGTAATTAATGAGTTGTTCTGATTTCCTCTGGGACGGTATTCTTAATTGCTCTGATCCTCACTTACGTTTTTTCTGCATCCCTGCTGACATTGATTCATTTCAATTTGCATTCTTCAATTATAAAGAGGCAATCAATACACTGGGACAGTTCCTTTCCTCTCCATTCAAGCTAAGCTTCCACACAAGAAATTTTGATATAGAAACTTCTTTTTTGATACTTCTTTCCAATTACTTTAAAAAACTAATTCTATACTATGTTTTGCTTTTCAGAACTGTTTTTCTTAACATAAGAACAAAAGAATAGCCTTACTTGGACAGCCTTACTTGGTCCATTTAGCCCAGTAGTCCAGTAGTCCAGTAGCATAAATGAGAAATTCTCGGACTGGGAGAAGGTGACTAGCGGCGTGCCCCAGGGCTCAGTTCTTGGGCCCATCTTGTTCAATATCTTTATAAATGACCTGGAAGAGGAAACAACAAGCAATATAATCAAGTTTGCAGATGACACAAAACTATGTCGGACAGTTGGCTCTGAAAGGGACTGCGAGGATCTCCAGAAGGATCTAAATCAGCTGGAGAAGTGGGCGGAAAAGTGACAGATGAAATTTAACATAGACAAATGCAAGATGAAGCACCTGGGTAGGAAAAACAAGGAACATGAATATAGAATGTTAGGTGTAACTTTGAGCAAAAACGAACAAGAAAGGGACTTGGGGGTACTGATAGACAGGAACATGAAACCGTCGGCTCAATGCGCGGCGGCGGCAAAGAAAACAAACAGGATGTTGGGCATGATAAAGAAGGGGATCACGAGTAGATCGGAGGCCGTCATAATGCCGCTTTACAGAGCAATGGTCAGACCACACTTGGAATACTGTGTCCAACACTGGTCTCCATACCTAAAGAAAGATATAACCCTGCTGGAGAAGGTGCAGAGGCGAGCCACGAAACTAGTAAAAGGTATGAAAAATTTGAGCTACAAGGAACGACTTCGAAAATTAGGACTGTTCACCCTTGAAAAGAGGAGACTGCGAGGGGACATGATAGAGACTTTTAAAATATTAAAAGGATTTGATAAAATAGACCAAGAAACATCATCATTCACTTTCTCGAATGTGACACGGACAAGAGGTCATGGACAGAAACTGAGAGGCAGCAGGTCCAGGACAAATGTCAGGAAGTTCTGCTTCGCACAGAGAGTGGTGGATGCTTGGAATGCTCTCCCAGAGGAGGTTGTGACGGAGACTACCATTCTGGGATTCAAGCGCATGTTGGATGCACACCTTCTTGCAAATCACATTGAGGAATACGGAAATTAAGGTCTCCAACAGGGAGCACCAAGCTTGGCCTCCGCGTGTGTGGGTCGCCGGACTAGATGGACCTAGGGTCTGATCTGGTGAAGGCGTTTCTTATGTTCTTATGTTCACGGTGGCCAATCCAGGTCACTAGTACCTGACAAAAACCCAAATAGTAGCAACATTCCATCCAGAATCCCCAGAGAGTAGCAACATTCCACGCTACCGATCCAGGGCAAGCAGTGGCTTCCCCCATGTCTGTCTCAACAGCATACTATGGACTTTTCCTCCAGGAACTTGTCCAAACCTTTTTTTTTTTTTTAAACCAGCTACATTAACCGCTCTTACCACAACCTCTGGCAGCGCATTCCAGAGCTTAATTATTCTCTCAGTGTTCTCTTATTGGTTTTAAAAGTATTTCTAATTTAATCTAATCTTCCATTTGTGAGTCTCACATACCTATACAGGCTCAAGAGTGTCCCCTGATCTTTGTCATTTTTGACGGAGTAAAAAATCGATCCATTTGTACCCGTTCTGCACCACTCAGGGTTTTGCGGACTTCAATCATATCTCCCCTCAGCCGTCCTATGAGTGTCAGAGCAGCGTCAAAACATTTAGCGCTCTTGGCCGCAGTAGAAACCTCTACCGCGGCTTAATAAAAGGGGAAGGATAGTTTGTTGCAACATCAGGCAGGGCTTTAGACATTTTGCAGCAACTGATATGAGTTGAGGTGCTAGGAGGAAACTAGAACTTTCAGGGATGCATGTAAATAGATTATATTTAGTTGTGTGTAAAAATAGTGTATAGCGTATTTAGCTGCAATAGTAAACCTAGGGGTCCTTTTATTAAGCTGCGGTAGGGGTTTAACGCACGTAATACCACCTGCGCTAGCCGCTAATGCCTGCACTGAGCAGGCGTTAGTTTTTTAGCCAATCGTGGGGGTTAGCGCGTGATGAAATGTCCAACGCGCTAACCCCCCCTAGCGCGGCTTGATAAAAGGAGCCCCTAGTCTTACACAACTCTATACGTAGGACGATTGATTTGGTATAAACATGTGTATACACTTCTCCATCCCTATTCATGGAGACTACAACGGGAACTCACGGCAGCCATTTTTGATCACGGCTCTGCACGGGGCAGGAGTGTAGGAAGATCGCTCCTGCCCCGCGTCACCGCTAGACCACCAGCTAAGGTTCGGGGGTGCGTCAGAGTCGGCCCAAAAGTTATTCGCAAATTTTCCATATTCGCGGGCTGGCTCTGCCCCTAACCCCCACAAATAAGGAGGGAGGAGTGTATAAGTAGGATGATCAATGTGCCAGTAACATAAGTAGGATGATGGATTAGGGCATAATCATGCCAATATTAATAACTCTGTATTGTAACACCACTACAGAGCTCCGTGTATTTCAGTATAGAGCCCATGTATTGTAACACCTTTACAGAAGCTCATGTATCATAACACCTTTACAGAAGCTCATGTGTTATAGCGCCTTTACAGAAGCTCATGTATCATAACACCTTTACAGAAGCTCATGTGTTATAGCGCCTTTGCAGAGGCTCATGTATTATAGCGCCTTTGCAGAGGCTCATGTAGACTGCTCTGAATTGACTCCCCAGTCTTTAGTAGCAGTATAGAAGCTCCCAATAAACAATTTTCGCAGAGAACAGATGAAACTGTATTGGTCACTAATGGCAACTATTGTTGAGGTCTTTCTTTTCTCCTGTTCTTATAAATAGGTCGCGTCTAAGTGTCATTGTTCATTTTCACGCAGTTTGTAAGAATGACACACCACCTGTCAAAGGGGCCAATTTAACTCAGACTGAAATATAACAGATGATGCCTTGTATGCCTTGATGTGTACGCCAGTTGCAGTGACCTATCTTTGTACAGTTGCCTAGTTAGTTACTATTTAACAATAAAATGTCCATTTCAAAATCTCTGCTGCTCGGAGCTCAATCTAGGGGTAGTTGGCTTGTAGGAGTTAGGAAACGCTGGTCTAGAAAAACTATATCAGGCGGGGCTCCATGTTGGATTTCTATTTGTTGCACGCTTGAGGAATATATTTGACCGCGCAGGGCATAGGTCGCTATATTCACAAAGTCTTTGAAGAGACTAAACGGGACCCCTGAAGAAGACCTTTCTGTTCGAAACACGCACCATGTCGGGTCCTCTTCATTGACCAAAGGTGTGGATGTACTTAGTTGTTTTAAAAATTGTGAACTATTTTCTTGTTCTAATCAAGCTGACATCAGCAACATCAGACTCCACATTATTTTGGGTTCTGGACGTCTGCTCTTCTGTGGATTCAAGGGGTCAATCCTTCGGTTGCTGCTATTACACGAACATGATGCTGGTACAGGTGCCCTGTGTGACCTTTCCAAGTCCTGACCCGGTGTTAAGGCCCGCCCCTTACAAACATCACCCATAGATTGACACCAAGGCAGCTGCAAATATATGAAATAGAATTATGACCTTTTTCATCTAGGTATAACAGAAAACACTGACCTTGTAATTTCACCGAAAATGCTATTAAATTATTAGAGCCTCAGTTGGAACTGGAGAAACCTAATGTTATAGTGAAGTCCAAGTGTGAGCATTCAATTTAGCTGAACTGATGGGCTGCGTTAGCTTTAAGCTTCCAAAGGTATTTAGTGAGTTTTGTCAAGCATGCCAGCGTCGGCCCGTTTTCTATCAGCTCATGTAGGCGAAAACAGCCATGAATGATTTTCAATTCATGTATTTTGAATGCTTAAATTTACCCTCGTCATCCTGTTCAGGCTTGATTCTCTGGCCATCAGTCAATTATTCAGCATGCTTGGCAGCAATAAACCAAGAAATATGAAATATAATCTCTGGTACCTGAGTAAGCAAATCTAAATTGGTTTTAATCGCTGAGAAAATTCTACCAGTCACGCTGCCTCGACGCCTTGTCAAACCCGGAGACTGAGCCTGAACAGAACGTTAAAATTAAAAATGCCTTCTTGCATTGGCTATTGAGGGACTACGTAACAGATTTGCATTTGAGAAGCTTCGACTGATGTGAAAAATAGGAACATTTGATTTAAAATTGACTTGGCGATTAACAGCCTTGCCCTTCTGTTTCCTTTCAGTGCCAATTAAGAATTCTCATCCAAAATGACTACTTGGTTTGCAGTAACATGAGAAAAAAGATTAGCTCATTATCTTCTAGTCAATTAGGATGGTTAATCAACCAGTTGAGAAGAGAATTAGAAGTTAAATGCATTAGATAAATGTTTACCTGGCTAGTATATAGGGTTGCCAAAGAATTTCTGAACTGAGATTATGAGTTGGAGCAAAGGACAGAAGTCCAGCATAAAATACTTTATGCTGCATACAGCATAGTGAAAACACGGAAAATGCAAGAATTTTATTTCCTAGACAGGATTATGAGGGATAGAACCTGCCTCTTTGCAGCTAATTTTCAAAGAGAAAGTAACATGAAAGTTTCTGTCTGAGAAATTAGCTAAAAGGCCCTAAGCACAAATGGGGCTGATTCTGGAGGCGGCAGGCACCCAGTGCCTGCCGTGTGCCAGTCACCGACGGGCACTGCTTCCAGAATCGCGGTTTGACGGGACCATGGATGACAGAGTTTATCAGACCTACATTTCCGGCGCCAAGGGTCACATCAGATATACGGCCAGCGGCACATAGTGATGCTGAAGTCCAGTGCCACCCTCTAACCACACCCCCTTCCAGGCTTCAGCGTCGCTATGAGTCTAGGGTTACCAGATTTTACTTTAGTAAAATCCAGCCGGCATAGGCGTGACTTATGCTGGAAGTGGCCTTAGGCATCCATAGGCGTTTCCGTAGGCACGAATCAGACGCCTGAAGTGTGGGCCTGTAAAACACTAGCCAACATTTAAGGCGCCTGTACAAAAAATAGACGCAATTCTGGATATGGTGCCTATCGGTGATTGACAAGTGATAGGCATCATTTTCAGAATCAGACCCTTTATGTTCAAAACTAAACACATACACAAACAGTGGCATAGTAATGGGGATGGGATGTGGGCAGTCCGCCCCGGGTGCCATCTTGCTTGGGACGCTGGCACCTCTCCTCCTCCTCCTCTCTGCCACTCTTCCCGCTCCTCCCCCCTGTCACACGCGCGCCCCTTTCTTTCCCCGTACCTTTTTCATCTTTGGCGCGAGTAGCCACCAACTTGCTGCCCGCGTCGGCTTCGGCGCTCTCTCTGATGTCACTTCCGGGACATGTGCCTAGGAAGTGACATCAGTGAGAGCGCCGAAGCCGACGCGGGCAGTAAGTTGGTGACTACTTGCATCAAAGTTAAAACTGTAGGGGGAAGGGGCAGCTTCCTGTTTCCGCCTGGGAGGGAGGCTTTGGGCTGAGCACCGCTTGCAGTTGCCATTGCCAATCTTGCTGCCTATGCCAGTGGCCGTCCCAATCTTGCTGCCTATGCTGGTTGGGGGTCGCGATTCTGCTGTCTTTGCTGGTGGGCGGGACCCTGCTGTCTTTGCTGGGGGGAGGTCCCGATCTTGCTGTCTCTGCCGGTGGGCGTCCCGATCTTGCTACCTATGCTGGTGGGGGGTCCTGATCCTGCTGTCTTTGCTGATGGGCATCCCGATCCTGCTGTCTTTGCTTGGGGAGGTTCCGATCTTGCTGTCTCTGCCAGTGGGCATCCCGATCTTGCTATCTTTGCTGGGTGGGGGTCCCGATCTTGCTGTCTTTGCCGGGGGGAGGTCCCGATCTTGCTGTCTCTGCCGGTGGGCATCCCGATCTTGCTGTCTTTGCTGGTGGGCATCCCGATCCTGCTGTCTGAGTTTGTGGGACCCAGGAACGGATTAATCCAGTTTCTATTATTTTCAATGGGAAAAATTGTCTTGGAACTCGAACGTTTTGGAACTTGAACGGGGTTCTAGAACGGATTAAGTTCGGATTCCAAAGTACCATTGTATTGAGAATTGCCAACCCTTTTCTACTCCCCCACCCCCACCCCACCCCTTACACAGATGCACATTAGATTTAAGATTTGTTCATTGGTTTATAAAGCCCTGGCCAGTGTAAGCAGTATTGGCTCTTATTGGTGGAATGAGGCATTATGATGTCACAATCTCAGCTCTGCTTCCCAAAGACTGAAACTCTTCACACTTCTACTATTAAGAATTATTTGTATAGCTCTACTGGACGCGCGAAGCACTGTACAGAGTCACGAAGACAGTCCCTGCTCGAAAGAGCTTACAATCTAAACAGCCAAGAAAGACAAACAGGATGTCATGGATACAGTTAAGGGGAACGTTTAATCAGCTGGTTGGGTTGGAAGGCAGAGGAGTAGGGTTAAGGATTGAAAGCTATATCAAAAAGGTGGGTTTTCAGTCTGCTTTTAAACAAGGGAAGGGGCTTGACGGACAAACTTGGGTAATTTATTCCAGGCCTAGGGGGCAACTAGATGAAAGGAACGAAGTCTGGAATTAGCAGGAGAAGGGTAACATTAAGAGTGACTTATCTGAGGAACGGAGTTCTCTGGGAGGTGTATAAGGAGAGAGAAGTAAGGAGAGATATTGAGGGGCAGCAGAATGAACACACTTGTAGGTCAGCAATAAGATCTTGAACTGTATGCGATGGCAGATAGGGAGCCAGTGAAGTGACTTAAGGAGAGGGGTGACATGAGCGTAGCGAGGTTGGTAGAAGATGAGTCACACAGCAGAGTTTTGCACAGATTACAAGGGGGAGAGTGGGCACTTAGGGATATCAGTTAGGAGTAGATTGCAGTAATCTAAGCATAAGGTTACGAGAGCTTGGACAAGGGTAGTGTGCTGAGAGAAGTAGGGGCAAATTTTTGTGATATTGAAGAGATAGAAGTGACAGGTCTTAGCAGCTTGTTAGATATACATAGAAAATGAGAGGTCAGAAACGAAGTCGACTCCAAGGTTTCGAGCAGAGGAGACTGGAACAATGACAGTATTATTTACAGAGATGGAGGATACATATATTTTCACAGAGGCATAACCAGAAGTCCATTTCCCCCCCCCCCCCACCACCACCACCACTGTAACATTAAGGCATACTTTTGCTGGTGAGGATGCCAAACCCCACCAGCTGAAGAGCTCTTCTGCATAAGACCCGCCTTTCCAGCCAGAGCAGTGCTTAACTCGGCGGCACGCTTTAGCTGCTTATATTGGCTCTCCCGCACACACTCAGTTCAGTTCCTGAACTGAGCATGCACGAGAGAGCCAGCATCAGCTACCGAAGGGCACCTGCCGACTTAAGTGCTGCTCAGAACAGCACACGGATGGGGCGTATTCAGGAGACCTCGTCAGCTAGCAGGGCTTGGCATCCCCATCAGCCATTCAAGCAGAGGGAGACAAAACCGAAGGCGAGAGGGGGGGGGGGAGCCAGGAACTCTAGGCCCCTACTGTGGCTATGCCACTGATTCACAGCCATTGGCAAAAGTACTGATGCTTTGAAACAAAGCAGAAATGTTAACCCATGTTGAAAGGGGGGGAGGGGGAACAGGGGAAGCCAACCACCATTTTAAAATATGGTACTGACGCTCCTGCCCTCTTTAGACCTCGTAGATAGGGCAAAAGGTGGGAGAATACCCATCTTGCTGGTTCAGTTTATAGTGCATTTCATGAATATTTCTGAACTGTCAGGAATATCTATGTCCTGGCGGCAGATTACAGGCAAATCAGCCCCATTTTTTTTTTTTATTTCTCAGATAAAACAAAATTAGTGCAATTCAAGAAGGTCAAGTCAGAAAATGAAGAGAACACTGCACCTAGTTTAATAACTTTAATAATAGCTAGCTGCCTTTCATTTCCTCACTTATGAACAGAGTGTACCATTCCTTATATGCATTAATATTGATTGCTTTGGTTTTCTTTATCGCTCTCTTTTTTATTTTTTTTAAAGACTGTTGCTGCCTTGTGCTTCTTTGGGCTTCCTGTTCAGTCAGAACAAGGGAGAACGGTATAAAAAATTGAATAAATAAAAAGGCAACAAAATTGTAAGTGGAAATGTAGAGGAACAAAGGTGGAAATCCCACATGAAGGTCTGAAGGTAAAGATGGTTTTTTTTTTTCTCATCTGATGTGCCATAGATTCCCTCTCTTTGTCTTGTTTGTCTCCAGTGTTCATTGCACAGCGTTCAGCCTTTTTGGTCTGCATGGTGCAGGAACTCCTGTGTAGCCTGGTCTTCTCAAGTCTTACAAGAGATGAGACCAGGGCAGGATTAACTCTTTGTTGGGCCCTAGGCAAATAGGTTTGTTGGGGCCCCTCATTGTAATTTAAATATATTTTAAAGCTCCCACAAATGGAGCCTTAAATGATTCTGACTACAGAGGAAAACTGGCAGAGGAGGAAACAGCAGATAAGAGGCCTTGCTCGCTGGCTCCCCCTGCTGACTAGAAGGCAGTACACAGGAAGAACAGACAGACCTCTGTGGTGAACAATGGCTCTGCGCCCTCCCGATTCTCTTCTCTTTGGCAGCAGCTAATATACTAGGGCAAAACTCTGCCTCGACTTACACCTTTGAGAGGGCCCCTCCTAAATATTTTGGCCCTAGACCCATGCCTAGTTTGCCTATGCTTTAATCCTGCCCTGCATGAGACTAGTATGGCAGTTTTTGCATTGCATAGTTCAAACCTACTGACAGTCACACTGGGAACACTGCAGGAGAGCTCTTGGTTTGTCAGCGAGGACAGCAGCAGCAAAAGCAAGCATGAAGAGGAAGTATGTCAAGTCTACTGGCCTTGGTGGTCAGTGACCGGCTCTGTTCTTGAGTAGAAAGCTGAGTCTGATGGAGGCCGGAGGGGATTTAGAGGGAGGGGTCTGCTGAGGACAGGGCAGATGAGAGAGACTTCAGATGGGGAACTGAGAAAGGAATACTGGAAAGGATGAGGTGGAGACGAGACCATGAGAGAATGGGTGAGAACAGGGCAGAAAGAATGAGAGAGGCAAGAAAGACTGAGAGGGAATTAGGACTGTTGGGAATGATTACATTACATTATATTAGAGATTTCTATTCCGCCATTACCTTGCGGTTCGAGGCGGATTACAAAAGAGATGAAAAACGGAGGGTTACAATGGAAGAACATTTATCCTTTCTAGAGAGGTAAAGAGTAGGTTATGTAGTTTCTGTGTGGCGGGAAGAGGGAGGGGGGAAGGACGGTAAGTTTGAAGTTCGGGCTGTTTCAGGAATTTCTCGAATGTAGTTTTTATTTATTTTCTGAAGTTATGGCTGTTTCAGGAATTTCTTGAAGAGTATAGTTTTTATTTCTTATCTGAACGTCTTGTAGTCTGGTGTCGTTATCAGTAGATTGGAGATTTGGTTATCTAGTTTAGCTGCTTGAGTGGCCAGGAGGCCATCGTATAGTTTTTTCCGTTGTACTTCTTTGATCGAGGGGTGTGTGAATGGGGTGTGTGTTTTTTTATGACTGATTGAGGTGGTTTGGATGAGGCGGTTGTTCAGGTAGGTTGGGCTGTCTCCGTTTAAGGCTTTAAATAACATACAGTAGAATTTAAATAGTATTCTTTCTTGGATTGGTAGCCAATGTGAGTTGACGTATGCTTCTGTAATATGGTTGTGTTTTCTCAATGAGTAGATGAGTCTCAGAGCTATATTTTGGATTGTTTGTAGTTGTTTAGTCATTGTAGCAGGGCAGGGGAGGTAGAGGATGTTGTAGTAATCTAGTAGATTTAGGATTAGGGATTGCACTATAAGCTGGAATCGTGTTTTTTCGAAGAATTTCCTGACTTGTCTTAGGTTTCTCATCACTGCGAAGGATTTCTGTATTGTTTTATTTATTTGCGGTTGCATGGTGCAGCATCAGGCTATAGTCATTCCTAGTAGTTTTATGGTAGTTTGAATGGGATAGTTGATTATGTTAATTTCTATATTGGTTATGATTGGGACTTTGTCATTTTCGAGGAGGATGAATTTGGTTTTGTCTGTGTTGAGTTTCAGTTTGTGATCTTTCATCCAGGTTGCTATTGTTTCTAGTGTTCGGTGTAGTGTGTTTGTCATGGCGGTTTTTGGTTGATCAAAAGGTATGAGAATGGTAATGTCATCTGCATAACTGTAGGTGGTGATGCCTAGATTATCTAGGTATGTTCCGAGAGATGCAGTGTATAGGTTGAAGAGAATAGGGGATAGTGGGGATCCTTGTGGTGTGCCGCAAGGGTTGGACCAAAGTTCAGATTTTTCTTTATCTGATTTTACTCTGTATGTTCTGGATTTTAGGAAGCCTTCAAACCAAGAGTATACTTTATCTGAGATTCCTATTGCATCCAAAATTTGCAGTAGGATGTTATGGTTTACCAGGTCAAATGCTGCGGTAAGGTCTAGTTGTATGAGAAGCATTTTTTTCCTGTGCTGAGGTGTTGTCTGGCTGTGTCAATGAGGGAGCCTAGTAATGTCTCTGTGCTGAAGTTGGATCTGAAGCCAGATTGCGTGAGGTGAAGTATATTATGTTCATCTAGATAGTTGGTGAGGTGTTTGGCTACTAGTCCTTCTGTCAGTTTGACATATAGAGGTATTGAGGCAATGGGTCTGTATTTGGATGGTTGGTCTGTTGGTCCTTATGGATCTTTTTGGATTGGGGTGAGGGGTGAGGGAGGGATTTGGAGGGAGTTCCTAAGAGAGACAGAACAATAAAGAAGAAATGGACCCACCTAAAAAAATGTGCCTGAAATTTAATGGGTGTCAGGTCAAAAGCGCGCCGGGACAAAGGCGTGCGCAGACAATTGAGTGCAGCGCGGAGGTGTGCGCCGCAGAAAATTACTGTTTTTAGGGCTCCGACGGGGGGGCCGTGGGGGGGAACCCCCCCACTTTTCTTAATAGAGATCGTGCCGCGTTGTGGGGGGTTTGGGGGGTTGTAACCCCCCACATTTTACTGAAAACTTCACTTTTTCCCTGTTTTTAGGGAAAAAGTTAAGTTTACAGTAAAATGTGGAGGGTTACAACCCCCCAAAACCCCCACAACGCCGGCGCAATCTCTATTAAGTAAACTGGGGGGGCTCCCCAACAAAACCCCCATCGGAGCCCCTAAAAACTGTAATTTTCTGCGGCGCGTGCCTCCGTCTTGTGCTCAGTTGTCGGCGCGCGCCTTTGTGTTTCGCGGGGTTGTCTATGAACCAATTTAATGTACCCTTCCAAAGAACTTGAAAATAAACATCTAAATTTAGACCCTCTTTTACTAAGGTGCGCAAAGCGTTTTAGTGCATGTTAAATCAACACATGGGCTAACCGCTAATGCGTCCATAGGATAACATGCATGCGTTAGCGTTTAGTGCATGATTAGCGTGCGCTAATATTTATCGCACGCTAAAAAACGTAAAAGAGAGTGTTAGTTTTTCAATTTTTTTTACATCTATCCAACTCTTCACATATACTAATATAGATTTCCTTTGTGTCCTATTACAATATCTTTACCGTTGCCACCATTCCACTTGTGTCTTCTTTGTGTACCGTAGAATTTCTGTTGTCCTATTTGTCCGACACTGTTCCATGAGTATCAACATTCTCTCTTAGAGTACAGTACATCTTATTTTCTCTTTCAGTACTATTTTGCATTCCTGTTTTCTCCAATGTGACAACATAGAGAACTGTTCTTTCCATGGCGTTGCTGTCTAGTGTTAAAATCATTTTTGTGGATATCTTGTGTTTCATGAGTAAATCAAGGAAAAGTTGTGTTGTGTACCTGCAATTACATCGCATTCTTTTCCAGAAATAAATAAATTTAAAAAAAGATTTGACATTGAGATGTGAACATTTCTTAAGAAATAACTGAATATTTCATGAGGTGTCCTAATTTTTTTCACATGACTGTATACACTTTAGAAAGTTTTTGTTTAATCTTGAATGAAATGGTGTGGTTGCTCTGTTAGTCCACTCTTCAAGGTAATATGTAGAAAGAAAACAAAACTAAAAAGGGAAAAAAATACTTTTTTTATTGGACTAACTTACTCCCTCTTCTACGAAACTGTGATAGCAGTTTTTAGCGCGGTGAGCCACGCTGAATAGCCCGCTCTGCTCCCGACGCTCCTAGAGCTGACGATCTTCAATTATTGCACCCCATCGATCCCATTAGCCAAAATGAGATTCTTTCTATTAATCAAAAATTAAATAAAGTTCATGACTGGTTGAATACTAATAAGCTTTCTTTAAATATTTCAAAACTAATACTCTCCTCTTCCCTGGGAAAGAGGGAGCACAATTAATTTCTCCAGTCACCAATGAAAATACCCCACTTCTACCAATCACGACTACTAAAATCTTAGGTGTCCTTATAGACAATAAGTTAACATTTCGACCACAAATTAGTGCATTGGTTAAAAATTGTTTTTATAAATTAAGGATGATTAGATCGTTGGCCCCTCTACTTGATACTAATTCCTTGAATGTACTGATCCATGCACTCGTAATATCAAAAATGGATTATTGTAACTCTTTATTAAAAGGGATTTATCATAAAGACTTAAAACGTTTGCAGTTGATCCAAAATACAGCCATTAAGATAATCTCGGGTGCAAAGAAATTTGACCACGTTACCCCACTGCTTCAAAAAGCCCACTGGTTGCCTGTCCTACACAGGATGACTTATAAAATCGCCCTCTTGACATTTAAAACTTTACAGACCAATACACCAGCATTTATAGACAGACTTTTGATCCCATATGACCCTCTGAGAGCTTTAAGATCTATTTCAGAATATAATCTTAACATTCCATCTTTAAAAATAATTGGTACACGTCGTACCTCAATCTTTTCTGTGACAGCCCCTATGATTTGGAATACTCTTCCTTTACACTTAAAAATGGAAAAAAACTTACATAAATTTAAAAGCAATTTAAAGTGCTTTCTTTTTAAAGATGCTTTTAATTGATCAACTGTGTTTTAGTAATTAACTTAATCTTGTTTCCTACATTTATTTTCCCAATTCCCTTTTGTGTTTACCTTAAATGTTTCTCACATTTTCTATACCGATTGTATTTCTCCCCCTCTTCCCATTCGTGTCCAGGGGCTTTTCGGTCCTTTTTACCTAGTACGTATTTGTTGTCGGTCATGTAGTTTTTTTTTATTATTATTCAATTAATAATAGATGTGTTATCACAGTAATGTAAGTTTTATTTGTTAAATTTTTGTTTAAATGTTAATTTTATATTTTGTACAACGCTTTGTAGTTTCAAAAAAGTGTTCAATCAAAAACCTGAATAAACATAAACATAAACATAGAGTTCCTTTGAGCGTCGGGAGCAGCGCGGGCCATTCAGCATGGCTCCCCACACTAGAAACTGCTATCGCAGTTTCTTAAAAGAGAGGGTTAATGTAGTTTGTGATTAGCTTTTGAAGGTAACCCCTTCTTCCTCAGGCCTTTGCGCTTTACTCTTAAAGCTCAAAAGTTTTTTGAAAGTGTATTTTGTATACACTGGATATTGTTTATAATTATAAGCTTAATTTCATTGTCCTCTTGAATTGCGAGTGCATGCTCAGGCATATGCATGGTAGGCATGACCTGGGCCTGCATATGCATGCATATGCCTGGGCCCGCCTCCAGAAAGCACTGGGATCTGTGGCCCCCATCTAAGAAATACAGCACAAGAAGAAAAAAAAAAAGCATATGGGCCTCAAGAGCTGGTATAAAAGGACTTCTTTTTCAAAAACCCAACATGGACCATATTTCAGTGAATGTCTGCTTCAGAGGTCAGCTGCAGTCCTTCCAAAGATTCAATAATTTGTAGTCCAACCAATTTTTTTCAAATGCAACTAAGCTGGACATATTGACTCATAGATTTTCCATGGTACTTATATACTGTTTTTTTTATGTAGCTCAACATTTCATCAGCCAATTGTATGTTAGACTACAAATTATTGAATCTTTGGGAGGATAACTACAGCTGACCCCTGAAATAGGAATCTGCCTAAACACGGCCTGTGTAAGGTCTTTGAACAAAAGTTGTCCTTTTACACCAACTCTTGAGGCCCTTATGCTTTTCTTCCTGTTGTGATGCCAATCAGGTGGAGAAAGCTTCAGCCAAGCCTAGACAAATGCTAGGTTGCATCTGGAGAAGTTTTATCAGCCGTAAGCCTGAAGTCATATTGCCGTTGTACAGGTCGATGGTGAGACCTCATCTGGAGTACTGTGTTCAATTTTGGAGGCCACATTATCAAAAGGATGTGAAGAGAATGGAGTTGGTTCAGCATATAGCCACTAAGATGGTCTTAGGACTTAAGGATCTCCATATGAAGAAGTCTAAGCAGGCTGCAGTTATATTCTCTCGAAGAACGCAGAGAAATGATAGAGACATTCAAATATCTTACGGGCCGTATTGAGGTGGAGGAAGATATCTTCTTCCTTACGGGTCCCACGGTAACCAGAGGGCATCCGCTCAAACTCAAGGGTGGGAGATTTCATGGTGACATCGGGAAATACTTCTTCACCGAAAGAGTGGTTGATCGATGGAATGGTCTTCCACGTCAGGTAGTTGAGGCCTGTAACGCACTCGACTTCAAGGGCTGATGGGATAAACATGTAGGTTCGCTCCGGGGAAATGCTTAAAAAGAGGGTTCTTGTTGAGGAAGGGGTCTTGGAGTGGGTTCGCTCCGGGAAATTCTTAGAGGGAGGGTTCTTGTTGAGGGAGGGTTCTTCGAGTGGGCAGACTTGTTGGGCCGACGGCCCTTTTCTGCCGTCATACTCTATGTTTCTATGGTTTCACTGCACCGCTGATTCCCTCTCCTTTCACTGGCAGCCCAGCCAAGGACCGTCACAGCTAGAAGAGAGCGTTTTAAAATGAGGAAAGGAGTAGAAATCCTGGGCGTTGAAAGCAAAGACTCGGGGCTCCTGTTACAAAGGTGCGCTAGCGTTTTTAGCGCACGCACAGGATTAGCGCGTGCTAGTCGCAAAAATACCACCTGCTTAAAAGGAGGCGGTAGCGGCTAGCGCGTGCGGCATTTTAGCACGCGCTAAGTGCGCGCTAAGACCGCTGGCACACCTTTATAAAAGGAGCCCTCAGGGTCCTGTAGTGCAACAGATACTGCCTTCAGCTTGAGCTAAGGGTTCAAAGGCACAAGAGAAAACATCGCCCCCCCCAAAAAAAAAAAGTATAAAAAGAATAGAAGTAAAAGAGTCGATACATTTCTCTGTCTCTCTTTGTGCTCATAATATTTTTGCTCTGTAATATTTTTCTGCAAAGAAATAATTATCTTAAATTAACAGAGAATTGTTAGCAGATTAAGTTAATGAACAAAAAAGGAACACAGAAGTTCATTAGATTATAAAATAGTAAAAACTGTGTGAAAGCACATTTTTCAGAAATTCAAATGGAAGGAACGCATTGAATTTTATCAGGTCGATGCATAAAACTGGCAAATATTCTGACTGAAAAGCATAATTAAAGCAGAAAGAAAAGTAAATGACAGTAAGGAACATTATGCTATGACTGGAAGATCATTTCCAATAGAACTTCATATCTACATATTATTATTATTATTATTAATGCATGATTTTATTCTCCAGAATATCAAAGGAAATATAAAGGCAGGATTGTTATTCTGCATAATTATGAGCGAGAAATCTATGCAAATGGAAGCAAACTGCAGAAAGAAATGCTCTCTTGCACATTTCTTCATCTTTACTAGCAATTGAACAATTCTATTAAATTTTGCAAGCAGTGAAAAATATAATCACGTTCTCTACGGACAAGGCTGCTTAATTTGCGCTTCATTGGTCCCATCCCTGCTGACCCAGTATTCTTAGGTCACCGTTTATATAAAGAATAGGGTGCAATATACCACCTTTTGGGAGCAACACTATGAGTTGGTTTTCCATAGTAACATAGTAACATAGTAGATGACGGCAGATAAAGACCCGAATGGTCCATCCAGTCTGCCCAACCTGATTCAATTTAAATTTATTTTTTTTTAAATTTAATTTAATTTTTTTTTATTTTTCTTCTTAGCTATTTCTGGGCAAGAATCCAAAGCTTTACCCTGTTCTGTGCTTGGGTTCCAACTGCCAAAATCTCTGTTAAGACTTACTCCAGCCCATCTACACCCTCCCAGCCATTGAAGCCCTCCCCAGCCCATCCTCCACCAAACGGCCATACACAGACACAGACCGTGCAAGTCTGCCCAGTAATTGGCCTAGTTCAATATTTAATATTATTTTCTGATTCTAAATCTTCTGTGTTCATCCCACGCTTCTTTGAACTCAGTCACAGTTTTACTCTCCACCACCTCTCTCGGGAGCGCATTCCAGGCATCCACCACCCTCTCCGTAAAGTAGAATTTCCTAACATTGCCCCTGAATCTACCACCCCTCAACCTCAAATTATGTCCTCTGGTTTTACCATTTTCCTTTCTCTGGAAAAGATTTTGTTCTACGTTAATACCCTTCAAGTATTTGAACGTCTGAATCATATCTCCCCTGTCTCTCCTTTGTACAATATACAATCTCTTCCGATTGTATATTTCTCCTAAGAGGGCTTATTTATCCCGACTTCGCGGGACCGCTGCCTGTCTTCGTTGCCAGGCTCCGGAAGCAGGCTTGGGACACACGTTTTGGACTTGCCCTAATGTTCAAGACTTTTGGAATGCTATTTTTTTTTTTTTGTGGAACGCATTTGGAACATTTCCATCCGTCGCTCCCCTTTGCTCTTATTTGGAGCAATTCCCCATTATTTCCCCCCTCCTAGTTGCCCTGAAGTGTATTTTGTTGCAGTGGCTCAAGGTTGATGCTCCGGATTACTCCCTTTGGCACTGTCGAATGATTACCCTCTTGATGTGGGAAAGGAGAGATGTGACGGACTTTTCCTCTCTCTTAGGCAGCAGATTTCAGTGCACTTGGGAACCATTTTGGACTACCATGACTCCTTTGGCTCGCAGCCGTTTACTTAACTCTTGATTTTTTGTTTTCTATAGCTTTCTGTTGACCTTGATATGCCTGTTTCTTTTTGTAGGTTTTTATTGCTACTGTTGTACTTGGAAGGAGGACCCGGGGGGGGGGGGGTTGGGAGGGTTTGATTGGGGGTGGGGTGGGGTAGCTTGGAGGGAAGTGTTGGACAGAGCTTGGTTTTGTAATCTAAAATGTTGAGCTTGTTTGTGGTTCCTTTTGTTCCAGTGTTTGGTGTTTTTGTTGACTCAATAAAATATATTTGACCATAAAGAATAAGGTGCACAATTGATACAGAATCACTGAATGTCGTTTTTTTTGCATACCAAAACATGGCTTAGCATACGTACCCCACCCCGCACCCCCTTTTACAAAACTGTGATGGCAGTTTTTAGCGCAGGCCGGAGCACTGAATGCTCCGCACTGCTTCTGACATATGAGCATCAGGAGCAGCGCAGAGCATTCAGAGTGCCGGACTGCACTAAAAAAAACGCTATCACGGTTTTGTAAAAGTGGAGGGAATTCTCTACCTGTAGAAAGTATTGCTCCATGTTGCAAGTTGCCCAGTGGCCCCATGGCTGCACAACCAAGCGGGAGACCTAACTTCAGTTCTGAAACCCAACTTTCGCAGAGACAGCTTTCAAAGGCCCTGAAGGAGGAAGAGAGCCTGCATAACGGAGCTTAATATGGCTTGCTTTCCTATTTTATAATGCACTTCTTTACCTTAATCCTATCGTTCCAATAGGTCCGGTCTGTTTTAATGTATGTTAACCCTACTTTACTATTTTTTATTATGTACAAAAATCTGTGGCCCGACAAATGCACGCAGAACAATGGCGCCCTGTCAAATGCACACACCGACAAGTGCACGCAGGACAATGGCGCCCCGTCAAATGCACGCACCAACAAATGCGCGCAGAACAATGGTGCCCCGTTAAATGCTCGCACCGACAAGTGCGCGCAGGACAATGGCGCCCTGTCAAATGCACGCACAGACAAGTGTGCGCAGGACAATGGCGCTCCGTCAAATGCACGCACCGACAAGTGCGCGCAGGGCAATGGCACCCCGTCAAATGCACGCACCGACAAATGCGCGCAGGACAATGGCACCCCATCAAATGCACGCACCGACAAGTGCACGCAGGACAATGGCGCCCCGTCAAATGCACACACCGACAAGTGCACGCAGGACAATGGCGCCCCGGATGCTATTTTGTCTTTTTGAGGGTTACAAAGTAACCCTCTTTTTTTGAGGGGGGCGGGGGAAAACCCCCCCCCCACCACTATACTTAAAATATTTCATTCTCATCTAAGCCTTACCCTAACACTAGGCAATTGACGGGCCGCCATGGTCCTGTCTGCACTTGTCAGTGTGCGCATTTGACGGGGGCACGATTGATGGGGCGCAGTTGTACTATGTTCATTTGTCAGTGTACCGTACAGACCGCTTAGAAGACTGATAGGCGGTCTACAAATTTTTATTAAACTTGAAACTTGACCGTGTAGCCCCAATAGTAGCCTATGTACAGATGCACAGTACAAGTCGGTAACCCATGAAGAACCAGTTGATGTAGGGCATGGATGAACCAGCAGCGGAGAAAACTATACCCCGGGTGAAGGAATAACCCTAGTGGTTAGAGTACCAGGTTTAGAATCCAAAAGCACCTGGTTCAAATCCCACTAATGCTTCGGGTACAAAAATTAGATTGGGGATAGAGAATGACATGGTGACAAAATTCATCACCATTCCCGTCCCCGTGGATAACCGCGGGAAACCATCTTCATGTCATTCTTTAAGGAGAGAGGGAAGAATCAGAGTATGAATGGCCACAACCACTGACCCGCAAGCTTTGCTGTGAAAAATGCTGGTGTAGAAGGACTGAGGTTGAGATAGACACTACAGAATGACAGTCTCTGGTATCCAGAGCAGATATTGTGATGTCATAATGCCTCATTCCACCAGTGTCTAAGAGCCAATCACATCAGTGATGTCACAATGGCTTCATTATCCTTGGCTCACATAAGAATCAACATTCTTATGAATAGCCTCAACCACTGACCCATAAGCTTTGCTTTGAAGAATGCTGGTGTGGAAGACCGAGGTTGAAATAGACACTAGAAAATGGCATGGAATTATTTCCCGCGGTTATCTGCAGGGACGGGAACGGTGATGAATTTTGCCACCGTGTCATTCTCTAATTGGGGACCCTCCAGGGACAGAGGAATATCTTCTGTACTTGAATGTAACTCACCTTTGAGAGCTACTGCTGAAAAATGTGTGAGAAAAATCCAAATTAATTAAAAAAGGGAAGTGTTGAAATAGATCAGGGCAGGCTCCAGGCCTATCTTCGGTTATGTCCCCTTCCAAGGTAGGGTTACCAGACATCCGGATTTCCCCAGATATGTGCTCTTTTTAGAGGGTATGCCCGGGCGTTCAGACGGCTTTTCAAAACCCGGCACTTTGTCCGGGTTTTGAAAAGCAGATTGTGTCAGGAGGGGCATCCATGGCATTCGATAGAAGCTTTTCAAAACCCGGACAAAGTGCCGGGTTTTGAAAAGCTGTCTGGACCCCCGGACATGTCCTTAAAAGGAGAACGTGTCCAGGGAAATCCAAACGTCTGGTAACCCTAGCTGGGGACAGTTGTCCTTCCGGGTAGGGTTACCAGATTTTCCTTCGGGGAAAATCCGGGCCCATGGTCACGCCCCCAGGACCTCCGAGTTCCGCCTCTGTCGTGCCTTCTTCCGCCCTCCCAGCCTTGCTCCAGGCGGCATCCGCGGATGCAACATAATGATGTCACTGCATTGCGGCCGCGCAGTCCCCTTTGACGCGATTTTGTCGGGAAGCTTTTCCAAAACCTGGACAAAGAGCCAGGTTTTGAAAAGCCATCCGCACCCCCGACATGTCCTCAAAAGGAGGACACGTCTAGTAACCATAATCAAGTTTCAAGTTTTCGAGAACAGATTATTGACTAGCAAAGTGGACTGCAAATCGCTTCCAAGTTCCTATGTATAACTGGTTGGCTAACATCACTTAACAGTTACATGCTTTCCTTCTGTGGTCTTCAAATTAGATTCGGATATACAGTAATAAAGCTTTTGCAGCTTGCGGAAAGATGGGACTGGTCCACAAGAGGGAAAGATGATTCCTTTAAATCCACACACGTTTTCTCTGAGGAGCACACATTTCTTGAGTCATAAGCCTTGGCGGCAGCGTTAGATTGAAAAATTACAATTCCCATTAATCAGTGACCAGGAAACTGGTCGTCTGACAATAGCAAGTCATTGCTTTAGACTCCTGATAGCTTAGAACATCAATGCAGCCATTATTCATCGAGTCACGTTAAGCAGCTGTAAGCATTTTCTCATAGACCTACAATAGGAAACAAATCTTAGCACATTTGACCCTAGGTGATGGAATAGTACACAAGGAAAGTTAATGAATAGACGGAGACTGTTACGGGTAAATCCAGAACACTTTTCGCGGATGTTTACATAGACTTTTTTTAAAGACCGTGGTCAGGGCACATCATGTACATATGCAAACCATACTCAAACTGCAGAAGCACCAAATTCTGATATTGCTTATGAATTCCCTCAGCTATTTTTCTAACTTAGAGAATCAAGAAATACCCTGTGGGGAGCAAGAAGGACATGCATCTGCAAATTCAGCTGATAGACCCTTACAAGTGTTTTGTCTTCGTCTGATATGCAGTTCAGGCATTCAGATCCTGGGAGAGGAGGGGGGGGGGGAATTGAATTGAATGAGATGGGTTGCAAATTCTCATTCTATCCACATTTGTTTTGTTACATAAATTGATCACACTTCCACTATACAGGGGTTGTTACAAAACATAAGACATAAGAATAGCCCAGTAGCTTGTTCACACGGTGGCCAATCCAAGTCACTAGTACCTGGCCAAAACCCAGAGTAGCAACATTCCATTATCTCAGAGTAAGCAAGATTCCGGAACCCCAAATAGTAGCAAGATTCTAGAATCCCAGAGAGTAGCAACATTCCATTATCTCAGAGTAAGCAAGATTCTGGAACCCCAAATAGTAGCAAGATTCTAGAATCCCAAAGAGTTGCAACATTGCATTATCTCAGAGTAAGCAAGATTCCGGAACCCCAAATAGTAGCAAGATTCTAGAATCCCAAAGAATAGCAACATTCCATTATCTCAGAGTAAGCAAGATTCCGGAACCCCAAATAGTAGCAAGATTCTAGAATCCAAGAGAGTAGCAACATTCCATTATCTCAGAGTAAGCAAGATTCTGGAACCCCAAATAGTAGCAAGATTCTAGAATCCCAAAGAATAGCAACATTCCATTATCTCAGAGTAAGCAAGATTCCGGAACCCCAAATAGTAGCAAGATTCTAGAATCCCAGAGAGTAGCAACATTCCATTATCTCAGAGTAAGCAAGATTCTGGAACCCCAAATAGTAGCAAGATTCTAGAATCCCAAAGAGTTGCAACATTGCATTATCTCAGAGTAAGCAAGATTCCGGAACCCCGAATAGTAGCAAGATTCTAGAATCCCAAAGAATAGCAACATTCCATTATCTCAGAGTAAGCAAGATTCCGGAACCCCAAATAGTAGCAAGATTCTAGAATCCAAGAGAGTAGCAACATTCCATTATCTCAGAGTAAGCAAGATTCTGGAACCCCAAATAGTAGCAAGATTCTAGAATCCCAAAGAATAGCAACATTCCATTATCTCAGAGTAAGCAAGATTCCGGAACCCCAAATAGTAGCAAGATTCTAGAATCCCAGAAAGTAGCAACATTCCATGCTACCCATCCAGTACAAGCAGTGGCTTCCCCTATGTCTGACTATGGACTTCTCCACCAGGAAATTGTCCAAACCTTTCTTAAAACCAGCTACACTATCCGCTCTTACCACAACCTCTGGCAAACAAGGGATCTTTTTATTAAGCTGTATTAAGCACTACTGTGCCCCTAATGCAGCTTAAAATGGAATACTGCAGATGTCCTGCAGTAACTTCAAAATATGTGTGCATGTACCATATGCTACAAAAATTTTCTTTTCTTTTTTTAAAGGGCTTGTCAAGGATGGAAAGTGAGAATTTCTTAGTGCATGTACATCTGAAGTGTAGCCAGCCCTCCAATCATGGGGAATCCCAGAGATGGATTGATGGTCAACAGTCCTCCCTCCTTCACCTCCCCCCCCCTGAGCACACTATACATACCTTTGCTAAAAGGGTTGCTGAGGCCCGCCAGCCAAAGAAATACAGTTCCTGCACTGCTCCCCTCCTTGTGCTGCTTCTTTAATGCAGAAGGCAATGGTGTACCACCAGCCACCACCACAGAAATTTCTTGCACGTGCTCAGTTTGCACAAGAACTGATCATGCTCGGGAAGTCTTGTGGTCAGTGGCTGGAACCACTCTGCTGACTTCTGCATTAAAGAGGAAGGGAGCAGCTCAGGAACTGTAATTGTTAAGCTGGCAGGGATTCAGCAGCCCCACCAGCCATTTAAAGGGGTGCTGCAGCTCTGCAGCGGGCCTGAGCCCAAAGTGGGGTGACCCAGGCCCCCTCCCCCAGGGCTTCACCACCGATTACTGCATGCTAACTGGCGATACTCTGTGAGCTCTTAGACCCAGATTCTATACACGGAGCCTGAAGTTAGGTGCCTAGATTGGCAACGCACCACTTGATCTAGGCACATAACTTAATTTTTTAGTTGGTGCTGGCAATTGAAAACACCATTAAAAACTGATTTAAAAAAACAAAACAATGAATTAGCTGGTAGGTGCCTAACTCAGTAGTTATAGGGTTCCCTGATGTCCGGATTTACCCTGACACGTCCGGGCGTCTGGACAGCTTTTCAAAACCCGGCACTTTGGCCGGGTTTTTAAAAATTTCCTCTTCGATCACGTCGGGAGGGAGCATCTGTGCATGCGTGGATGCAACGCGGTGATGTCACAGGCACGTACACGTGATGCGCAGATGCCCTCCCGCCCGATGAGAACAGGCTGAGGGGGCAGGGCTATGGGGTGAGGCTGGAGCGTGGTGGGGGCAGGTTCATAGACAAAATCGCACGAGACAACGGCGCGCCGACAACTGAGCGCAAGGTTAACGGCGCGCCGAAGAAAAGCACTATTTTAAAGGGTTCCGACGAGGGGTGTTGGTGGGGAACCCCCCTATTTTACTTAACAGACATCGCGCTGGCGTTGGGGGGGGGGGTTTGTGGGGTTGTAACCCCCCTCATTATACTTGAAACCGAACTTTTTGCCTGTTTTTTAGGGAAAAAGTTCAGTTTTAAGTATAATGTGGGGGATTACAATCCCCCAAACCCCCCAAAACGGCAGCGCAATGTCTGTTAAGTAAAGTGGGGGGGTTTCCCCCCCACACACCCTGTCGGAGCCCTTTAAAATAGTGCTTTTCTAAGGCGCGCCGCCAACCTTGCGCTCAGTTGTCTGCACGCCGTTGTCTCGCGCGATTTAGTCCCGTCACTGTGGGGGCATGAGGGAGCGAGGGATGGGTGGAACTGGATGGGCCGGGGGGGGGGGGTGGGCAGGTCTGTGGGTCCGTATTTTATGCAAGTAAAATCTGGTAACCCTAGGTAGGTACCTACTGCCTCGTAGTAAGCGTTTACAGCAAGTAAGCATGGTTATTGGTAGAGCAAGCATCAGCCCTCCGCCGCAGGGGGAGGAAGTCGGGCCGGCATGGGAGACGAGCTCCGCCTCCCGATGTCCCTTGTGGCGCCAAGCGCCGACAATTAGGGCGGTGCGCTGCCGCTCGGTGAGTCGCCTAAGGCACAAGCCAAAGGCGCGCACCTTAGTGCGCTCCTTTGTGCAACAACTGGAGGGCGACGACTGATCCCTACAAACACCAAGTGAAAAGCCCTGACACAAGCAAACTACTCTCAGCTCTCAAAATGAGAACCCCAATTACGCTAATCCTATCGCTATTACCGTATATATCAACTGCAGCAACCCACTGTGCGCCACTTACATGCAGCGTCACCACCTCATGGCACCCCACACAACAACAAATGAACACACATAACATTCAACAGGGACACCACCAGAACATCATACCCGCTCTTTGGAACAAACGCAATAAGAACAATAGCGATACTAAACAAAAGGAAAAATCTCATATCAAAGCAAACATCACTCTAATGCCCACAAATCATCAACACACTAAATCAAACAGCAAAACTGTCACCCCAATCCCATGCATGTATGCTAACGCAAGGTCAGTAGCAAACAAACTGCCCTTCTTAACGAGCTAATCACAACCAATAACACAGAGCTGTCTCTCATCACAGAAACGTGGATAAAAGAACAAAATGTAATGTGGTAAACAGCCCAGAACTACCTCACTTGTGCCCGCAAGGATACAACTCACGCAGAATTCTCAACAGGATCCAATTGAACCTCCCTTCGACAAAAAATCTCAAGTACAAAAGAATCTTCCAGTCTATGTTCACCTTCTTCGGAGTCAAAATCTGGAATGACATCGCAGTGACTATAAGAACGGAAACCAACCATACCCTATTCCGAAAGAGACTGCAAACTTCACTCTTCGACAACTAATTCTTCTAGAATCATCATAAGCCCCTGACCTTTATTTAATTCGCCTAAGTTTTATGTTTCCTGTCCCCCTTCCGCTCCTCCTTCCACCCTAACCCTCTTCCTAGAGCCTGGTTAGGTGTGCGCGACACACAAATATTAGATTAGATAGGGTCACCAGATGACCGGATGTATCCAGACATGTCCTCTTTTTAGAGGACTGTCCGAGTGTCCGAAAGGGTTTTCAAAACCTGGCAGTTTGTCCGGGTTTCGAAAAGCGTTGAGCTCGGGGCAACATCTGGAGGGCCTCTGCGCATGCACAGATAGGATGCAATGTCACACACATGCATGTATCATCATCACATTGCATCCACGCATGTGCAGAGACCCTCCAGACAAAGCCCCGAAGAGACAAGGTTTGTGTGGGGCCAGGGTTGGGGGGGGGCAGAACGGGGTAGGACTGAAGGACTGAATGGAGCGGGACCACACGTCCTCTTTTTTTGAAGAAAAAGTCTAGTAACCCTTGGTGTGGATTGACTTAGGTGCCTAAATGGTGCATGCCTACAAGTGCCTAAGTTAATATAGGTGCCGCTGGGTACGATTCTACAAACTGCGCCTAATCTTGACATGCAGTAGGTGCTGCTTTTCTAGGCGCCTACCAAGTTAGGCGCTGTTTATAGAATCTGGCCCTAAGGCCTAGATTCTCTAGAGAGCTGCCTAAAATGTGGCTGCCGATTGCAGGTCCATCACCCGATGGCGCCCTAAAGAGAATCACACCTCCACGAAAGATAGGCACCAGAAATGTAGGCCAGGGTTTCCCGGGCCTACATTTCCGGCACCTATGTCGTGAATCACACCTACGTAGGCGCTTCACGGCATCTAATGCCACTTCTACTATCTACTGAGCACTTTGACTTCTTTGTCCCATCTATGCGGGAATAGTGTTTTTCACCGCATTGGCCCTAGGGCAGGGGTGTCCAACCTGCGGCCCGAGGGCCACATGCGGCCCTGTGAAGTATTTTGTGCGGTCAAGGTCGAGGGCGATGCAGTGTTTTCCTCTGCTGCCTCTGGGTGTTTACCGTCTTGCCGGCTCCCTCCTTTGTCTTGCTGCAGCATTTGCGCGTTTGTGCGGCCCCAGAAACATTTTTTTTTTGGCCAATGCGGCCCAGGGAAGCCAAAAGTTGGACACCCATGTCCTTGGGAATGGAACAACCTTCCAGAATATACCCGCCATCAGCAGAATTTACAGAACTTTAAGAAAATATTGAAAAGACAATTGTTCTGTACAATGAAATATGGGGTATGAGAGTGCTCGAGAGAGGAATAGTGGTGACTGCTGAGTGCAGAGTGCGGGTCACTGATGCCGCATTACTGCAAGGATGTGCTGAGACTGGAATCGGTCCAGAGGATGGCCACCAGGATGGTCTCGGGACTCAGGGAGCTCCCGTACAAGGAGCGGTTAGGGAATTTGCAGCTCTACTCACTCGAGGAGTGTCGAGAGAGGGGAGATATGATCGAGACATTCAAATATCTCACGGGCCGCATCAAGGTGGAAGAAGACATCTTCTTCTTCAAGGGTCCCGCGGCAACAAGGGGGCATTCGTGGAAAATCAGGGGCAGGAAACTGCACAGTGACACTAGGAAGTTCTTCTTCACTGAAAGGGTGGTTGATCGCTGGAACAGTCTTCCACTTCAGGTTATTGAGGCCACCAGTGTGGCGGATTTTAAGGCCAGATGGGATAGACATGTGGGATCTATCCGCAAAGATAGATAGGGAGGATCACTGGAGTGGGCAGACTTGATGGGCCGTGGCCCTTATCTGCCGTCTATTTCTATGTTTCTATGTATTCCAGGGTCTGTTTTGTTTTACTGGTTTTAATGATACTCGTCATGCTAGTGACTTGTATATCATAGACATTTTTATATTCTGATGTACAGTACTCATCCCTGATATTCGCAGGGGTTCCATTCCAGGAACCCCCACGAATGTAGAAAAACTGAGAATACGGTTTTTAGCAGGGGAGACAGGAGAGGGCAGCTGGAGCGCCGGCGAGTGAAGGAAATCACTCGCTCCTGATTGATGAGGCCCGACTTTAGTACAGGAAGATGCGGTCGGAGCATACCACGAGTGATTTCCTTCACTCGCTGCCTCTCCGGCTGCCCTCTCCTGCCCGGTCATTTGCGGTCGGAAAATACCGCGAATGACCGGTACCGCGAATCGCAGACTGCAAATTTGCGGGAGAGCACTGTATATCGATGCTTGCTGTTGAAGCAGTTTGCATGTTACTTGTATTTTTATATTTTGTACGTTTGTGTGTATTTTGGTTAAAGTGATGGTTGTGTTGATGTACCGTATTTTCACGTAGATAACGCGCACCCGTGTAAAACGCGCACACGGGTATAGCGCGCGGGAAACACAAATTTATGTAAAGAAATTTTTATATACCGCGCTCATGGGTATACCGCGCATGCCGCCCCAACTCTCCTCTGGCTGCCCCGACTATCCTTTCACCCGCCCCGACTTTCCATTCACTGCCCCGACTCTCCTCTGGCCACCCCGACTCTACTTTCGGCCACCCCGACTCTCCTCTCCCCCTTGAAGTCCTGTCCCCACCCTGAAAGCCTGATGCCCCCCCCGACGCCCGATTCATCATCCGGAAGGACCGCTCGCACCCCCACCGCTCGCACTCCCACCCCGATGGACCGCTCGCACTCCCACCCAAAGAACCGCTCGCACCCCCACAGCCTCCCCCCCTCCCCCATGGAGAAGCTGTCTACCTTGTTTCCAGATTCCAGTGAGCCCAGCTGCTTCCTCTGCCGGCGGTCCTGCCCCTTCTCTGAGCCCTGCGCTACACTGCTTCCTCTTCCGGCGGTCCCGCCCTTTCTCTGATGTCAGAGAAAGGGCAAGACCGCCGGAAGAGGAAGCAGCGCAGCAGGGCTCAGAGAAGGGGCAGGACCGCCGGCAGAGGAAGCAGCTGGGCTCACTGGAATCCGGAAACAAGGTAGACAGCTTCTCCATGGGGGGGGGGAGGCTGTGGGGGTGCGAGCGGTTCTTCGGGTGGGAGTGCGAGCGGTGGGGGTGCGAGCGGTCCTTCCGGATGATGAATCAGGCGTTGGGTGGGATGGGAACTATGTAAAAAAATTTTATATACCGCGCTCACGCGTATACCGCGCAAGGTTATGCACGGTTTGTAAAAACACGTATAACGCGCGCGTTATATGCGTGAAAATACGGTAATCTGTACGTTAAATGTAATGTATTGTTTTGTATGTAAAAGTGTTACTCGCCCTGGATAGGGGCGGGAGATATATAAACAAACTTCTGGTGTTAACTGTGACCATAATGGCGTTAAGCCCTGTACAGCGCCTACGTTGATGCGATTCTGGCACCTTTTATTTAGGCACTGGTAGGTTTAATAATAATAGTAATAACAGTTTATATAGCGCAAGGCCGTAAAGTTCTATGCGGTTTACAATAGTTAAAAATACAACAAATGGAATAAAACTAAAAAGGTAAAAGCCAATAACTAAAAAACCCTAAAAAGATCTGATTATTGCATGATAAAATTATACAAATCAGCTACCTAAGTTGTTTTTAGATGTTTGTTTGTTTATTTCTCACCCGCCCTTATCCAGGGCGAGTTACATATTAACATACAAAATAAAAGATTTACATTTATCGTACAAAACCCTTCAGAGACACACTATAACAAATTACATACCTACATATCAAATCAAATTACATATAACATACAAGTCGCATCAACGACAGATATCTTTTAAGGCCAAAACTGGCCAAACCCATACATCCATCAAAATATAAAATTCTATGTCATACAAGATGCCTCAATAACAGACATCAATAAACCAAATAAAACAAACCAGACCATCGAACACCTCCGTGACCAGCACTCAGCACTCGAGAGTCATTACTCCTCCCTCCCTCCCAAGATACTTCACCTTGTGCCTTACCAATACTCTTTCCCCGAGCAACTCAACTGTCTCCGGAACATTAACACCCAGGGTTCTTGTAACATACAACACCTGTGTCTTCCAAATACTTAACTTCAGCTTGTTACGGTCCATCCAGTGTTTAATCACTACCACTGCCAACTGTAAGCGTGTTGAAACCCCATCAAAATCCCCTTCAATGGGGAAAAAGAATTGGACGTCATCAGCGTACAGTCGGTATGATATGTCCAGGTCCGAAAGCAGTTTACACAGTGGAACAAGATACAGATTGAACAAGGCCGCAGAAAGAGCAAATCCCTCCCTACGGCTCAACAGTTTTTCACCCATAAGCACTTCCTGCTGTCTCCCCCTCAGAAAAGATTCAGACCAGACCAGGTGCTTTATTGTTACCATTTTTTTGCCATTTTAAACAGCGTTGCTCAATTAACATAACACAGGTAAGGTGCCGTTTATAGAATATCCCCCTTATGCTTACAAAATGGATGGTGGTAAGTGCTTATACAGCCATTAAAAAAAAAAAAAAAAATGGACGCATGCTGATGGCAGCGTTAATAGATAATAATAATAATAATAAATTTATTTTGTATACCGCCATATCCAGGGAGTGCTAGGCGGTTCACAGCACTTAGATTCAATATAAACAGTGCAGTAGTAGTTGACAACAAAAAAATGAACAAAGCAATTATAAAAGTTAACATGCAGGTTATACGTCTACAATTTAAGTGAAGGGAACAAAAAAAATACATGCATATGTACAAAAAGTACATGCAATAAGGACATGCAATAAGTACATGCAGCAATAAGTACATGCAGCAGAATACATGCAATAGAAATAATAGATACAATAAGTACATGCATACAATTTAAGTGAGGAGAAATGCATATACGCCATAAGGAAGGAGCATGGTCATTAATACCAAAAAATATATATAGAAAATAGGCCAGTTTATACAACACTTTTGTAAAAAGATCCCCATGAGATTTGTAATAAATTATAACAATTTCATTTCAGTTTTCCAGAGTATGAGTCAGTGAGTACCAACCTTATCATTAACATTTACCTATAATAAATTCTCTGCCGTGTTCTTCAAATGTATAAATGCTTCTGTTTTCCCAGCTACTAATGTCTGCCTGCAAAAAGAAAAAGAACTTGGGCTGGTTATGAGTTTTCGTGATCAAATCCATGTTTAATTTTAAACTTTGATCTTTTGTTCGTGTAAGTAAATTATCGGAGCATCTGAGGTTGTATTTCTCCATTATGAAGATTAATCTCTCCTTTGTGTCACTTTGTCTGACTGCACTATTATAATAATTACCTCAGAACTATAAGTGAATTGTAAATGTCATCATTTTTACTTAGTTATTATGAATTGATATTAATAGGGATTTTTTTTGCATTTTTATTGCACATTTGTTTTTTGTTTTTTAAAAAGATAATAAAATCAATTGAAAAGTTCTTAATTTATTTTAATAATTGCAAAAAAAAAAAAAAAAAAAATGTATATATGACATGTTGCTGTTAGTTTTTTCCTCCAAAAACAGTGATATATAGCCCCCAAACAATACAGGGAGTAAAATTTTGTAACAGTCGCACAAATATGTTGTTATGGTTAGTTCTGGGGTAATTTAGGGCTTGTAGGTCATAGGAAAGTTAGGTTAAATTTAGACTTTGATACATAGCTATCCAAACCTGGAAATTGGAAATTGGAACGACGAGCAAGGTGATTAAATTTGCAGATGATATGAAGTTATTCAGAGTAGTAAAGACGCAGGAGGACTGCGAAGACCTGCAACAGGACATAAACACGCTCAAGAAATGGGCTGAGACATGGCAAATGAAGTTTAACGTGGACAAGTGTAAGGTGATGGTGTAAGGTGTACTCGGAGAGACAACCCAGGAAAGAGACTTGGGAGTACTGGTTGACAAGTCCATGAAGCCATCCGCGCAATGTGCGGCAGCGGCGAAAAGGGCAAACAGAATGCTTGGAATGATTAAGAAAGGGATCACGAACAGATCGGAGAAGGTTATTTTCCGCTGTACCGGGCCATGGTACGCCCCCACCTGGAATACTGCGTCAAGCACTGGTCGCCGTACTTGAAGAAGGACACAGTACTACTCAAAAGGGTCCAGAGAAGAGCGACTAAAATGGTTAAGGGGCTGGAGGAGTTGTCATACAGTGAGAGATTGGAGAAACTGGGCCTTTTCTCCCTTGAAAAGAGGAGACTGAGAGAGGAGATGACTGAAACCTTCAAGATAATGAAGGGAATAGACTTAGTAGATAAAAACAGGTTGTTCACCCTCTACAAGGTAGGGAGAATGAGAGGGCACTCTCTAAAATTGAAAGGGGATAGATTCCTTACAAACATAAGGAAGTTCTTTTTCACCCAGAGAGTGGTGGAAAACTGGAACACTCTTCTGGAGGCTGTCGTAGGGGAAAACACCATCCAGGGTTTCAAGACAAAGTTAGACAAGTTCCTATGGAACTAGAATGTACGCAGGTAGGGTTGGTCTCGGTTAGGGCGCTGGTCTTTGACCTGGGGACCACCAAGGGAGCGGACTGCTGGGCAAGATGGACCACTGTTCTGACCCATCAGCGGCAGTTCTTATGTTCTTATGCAGGGGTGTCCGATGTCGGTCCTCGAGGGCCGCAGTCCAGTCGGATTTTCAGGATTTCCCCAATGAATATACATGAGGTCTATTTGCATGCACTGCTTTCATTGTATGCTAATAGATCTCATGCATATTCATTGGGGAAATCCTGAAAACCCAGCTGGTTTGCGGCCCTCGAGGACCGACATTGGACACCCCTGTTCTTATGTAAACTAGGCCTGAACTTAATTTTTTTTTTTTTTTTAAGAGAATTAAGCTGTCAGTAATATTGATCCAAGCTGGTATAACAAAGAACATTGCAATGTGAAGTTGGATTGCTTATTCCAATTGAGATCATGGGGCAGACAATCTGTGGTGCAGGGTCATTTAAACATAGTAACATATTAAATGACAGCAGATAAAAGACCTGCCCAATAGTTGCATACATTATAAATTCACGAAAATGATAGAAGGTTTGCGCCAAAAGACATATGAGGAGAGACTGGAAGCCCTGAATATGTATATCTTAGACTAGAGGAAAGGAGGGACGGGGAGATATGATTCAAACGTTCAAATACTTGAAAGGTATTAATGTAGAACAAATCTTTTCCGGAGAAAGGAAAATGGTAAAACCAGAGGACATAATTTAAGGTTAAGGGGTGAGAGACTCAAGAGTAATGTAAGGAAATTCTTCTTTACCGAGAGGGTGGTGGATGCTTGGAATGTGCTCCCGAGAGAGGTGGTGTTGATGAAAACGGTGACGGAGTTCAAAAAAGCGTGGGATGAAAACAGAGGATCTAGAGTCAGAAAATAAAAGTAAATGTTGAAGAACTAAGGCCAGTACTGGGCAGACTTGCACGGTCTGTGTCTGTATATGGCCATTTGCTGGAGGATGGGCTGGGGAGGGCTTCAGTGGCTGGGAGGATGTAGATGGACTGGAGTGAGCTTTGAAGGAGACTTCAGTAGTTGGACCCTAAGAACAGTACCAGGCAGAGCTTTGGATTCTTGCCCAGAAATAGCTAAGAAGAAGAAGAAAAAAAAAAAACCGAACAAATTTTTAGATTGAATCAGATTGGGCAGACTAAATGGACCATTCGGATCTTTATCTGCCGTCATCTACTATGTTACTATTAAGTTAAATTGTCTATTTTTTTCTTTGATATTTCTGGGCCATAGTCTGTAAAAGTCCACCCGGTGCTGTCCTTAGATTCCAACTACTGGAGTTGCCGTCGAAGCTCACTCCAGCCTATCTAAACCATATTGTTGTTTGCGGAAACACAGACCCTAAAAGTCTGCCCAGAGCTGTCCTCATGTGCCAAATTACTGGAGTTCCCATTGATGCCCTCCCCAGCCCATCCTCAATTAAACTGTCATATGGGGGACACAGCCCAGGCAAGTCTTCCCAGTACCAGCCCTGGTTCTTCAATTTAGACTCGTATTCATTTTCTAATTAGAGATTGTCTGTATTCATTCCACATTTTTTTGAATTCCATCGTCGTTTTTCTCTCTACCACCTCCCTCGGGAGGGCATTCCTAGTATTACTCCTAAGTCTACCTCCCCACAATCTCAATTTGTGACCACTAGGTCATGATGATCTTGGACAATTATTCCCGCCCATGAATGTGATCCGAGGGCAGGTCTGCCGAGATTCCCTTTTGACGGATCTATCAGAGTATGGGTTGAGTATGCTTAAACTGACTAGGCCAATTCACATGACATAATCCTCATTCAGATGGACCAATCATGAATTGCCAAGCTCCATTACTGCCATGTTAGCCTCTCGTCAGCCAATGGCAAGACTTATCATTGATGGCTATGGAGACAAATCCTATATAACATGGGATTTACTGGATATTAGCCAGTATGAATGAGTGAGAGTGGGAGAATGAGAGCCAGAGTGTGAGTCTCTATGTGTGAGTGAGTGTAGGAAAAGTAAAAGCCATAATGAGAGAGCGGGAGCCTGACAGAATGTGAGAGAGAATTGGTGGCCTCCATCACAGCACAGTACATTTACAGTGCCTATTTCGATGAGAATTGCATCATAGAGGTGCCTACCAGCGCCTAGGTCATCTGTGGCGTAAATGTTTTAGACATAGGCGCTGGTAGCTGCCTCTACGGAAGGGAGTTGGCCGATTGATCTGTCGGGTTTGCATGCAAACTTGGTAGTGCATCGATCACTGGTCCACAATTGGCCAGAGAATTGGCCAACAGCGATCCAGTTGTATTATTACTGACTTTAGCGCATCTAGTCCTATGTCTTTCACATCTAATCCACGAAATGCACCATTCTGTACCAATGGATCAAACTTGCATAATGTGTAAGTGCAAGAGAGCCCATACACAGGCTTGAGTATGAGTGGGACATACAGTAGGTACTGTTCCCTGTAAGCTGAGCATGAATCCTCCACTTAGAGTCCTGCCAGTGGGGGGTCCTGTTTCACTATCATATTTTCTATAGTGAGGGACAGGCAAGCTCTACAGGACTCCAGGGAACCTGCCTATCCCTAAAGATTGAAAACACAGTTTTGAAGTGCCATCCCCTACTGGCAGCAACGCAACTGGAGGACTATCTCTCAGCTTAGAAGAACAGTGGCCTGTTACCTAGGTGCCCTGTTATAAACATAAGAACATAAGAATAGCCTTATTGGGTCAGACCAATAGTCCATCAAGCCCAGTAGCCTGTTCTCACGGTGGCCAATCCAGGTCACTAGTACCTGGCCAAAACCCAAGGAGTAGCAACATTCCATTATCTCAGAATAAGCAAGATTCCGGAACCCCAAATAGTAGCAACATTCTATACAGAATCCCCAAAGAGTAGCAACATTCTATGCTACTGATCCAGGGCAAATATAAACAAGGGGTAATACTTGAAACCAGTGGCGTACCAAGGGGGGGGGGGCGGGGGGGAGGTCCGCCCCGGGTACCAAGCCCTGAGGGGGTGCTCCCGGTCCGGTCCAGTTACCCCCCCCTGCGCCGGGTGTCGCGTCTGGAAACAGCCTGCAGCAAGATCGCGATGCCAGAGATCTTTGCCTGCTTCGACTGTTTCCTCCGCCACGGTCCTGCCCCTCCTCTGATGTCAGAGGAGGGGCGGGACCGCGGCGGAGGAAACAGCCGAAGCAGGCAAAAATCTCTGGCATCGCGCGATCTTGTTGCAGGCTGTTTCCCCAGGGCAGTAGCGTACCAAGGGGGGCGAGGGGGAGGTCCATCCCGGGTGCCGCCTTAGGGGGGGGTGCACAGCTGGCCCGGTCCCTATCGCGCTCCTACCCTCCCAGCGAAAGCAGCATCGGCGCCATTATCGAAAAAGGTAATGGCGCCAGGCCTTGGAGCACCAAGGCAGACCGCTTCTCCCCCCTCCCAGCCGAAACCCCGCTGACCATCCTATCTTTCTCCCCCCCCCCAAGTGAACCTTTCTGACCCTCCCAGCGAAAGCAGCAAACCTCCCTCCAGTAGCGTCGGCTTTATCCTCCCTCTGCCGCATCACTGATGACGTCATCAGTAACGCGGCAGAGGAAGGAGAAAGCCGCGAAGGAGGTTTGCTGCTCTCGCTGGGAAGGTCGGAAAGGTTCACGGGGGGGGGGGGAGATAGGAGGGTCAGCGGGGGTTCGGCTGGGAGGGGGGAGAAGCGGACTGCCTCGGTGCTCCATTACCTTCTTCGGGCAGCAGCAGCGTTTACAATTCGCTGCTGTTGCCGGCTTCAGGCCTTGTTCTCTGCCGGGTCCTGCCTACTTCCAGTTTTCATGAAGACAGGACCCGACAGAGAGGAAGGCCTGAAGCGGGCAACATCAGTGAATTGTGAATGCTGCTGCTGCCCGATGAAGTTCAGGACATCGGGGAAGGAGCAGGGAGAAATCGGCTGCTGGCTTGGGGGTGAGGGTAGGGAAAGAATCGTGGAAGTGGAGAAATCGGCACGATGGCTTTGTGCAGGCTAGGGGGAGAGAGAAAGAAAGGAAAAAATAAAGAGGGGGGGCCAGGGGGAGAGAGAAAGAAAGGCAGAAAGAAAGAGGGGGACCAAGGGGAGAGAAAGAAAGGCAGAAATAAAGAGGGGGACCAAGGGGAGAGAAAGAAAGGCAGAAATAAAGAGGGGGTCAAGGGGGAGAGAAAGAAAGGCAGAAAGAAAGAGGAGGGCCAGGGGGAGAGAGAAAGAAAGGCAGAAAGAAAGAGGGGGACCAAGGGGAGAGAAAGAAAGGCAGAAATAAAGAGGGGGTCAAGGGGGAGAGAAAGAAAGGCAGAAAGAAAGAGGGGGGCCAGGAGGAGAGAGAAAGAAAGGCAGAAATAAAGAGGGGAGCCAGGGGGAGAGAGAAAGAAGAAGGATCAGAAGAAGGACCAGAGACTCATGAAATCACCAGACAAAAAAGTAGGAAAAATGATTTTATTTTCAACTTAGTGATCAAAATGTGTCCGTTTTGAAAATTTATATCTGCTGTCTATATTTTGCACTATGGCCCCCTTTTACTAAACCGCAATAGAGTTTTTTAGCGCAGGGAGCCTATGAGCGTCGAGAGCAGCGTGGGGCATTCAGCGCAGCTCCCTACGCTAAAAACCGCTATCGCAGTTTAGTAAAAAGGGAGGGGGAATATTTGTCTATTTTTGTATAGTTGTTACTGAGGTGACATTGCATAAAGTCATCTGCCTTGACCTCTTTGAAAACCCGCGGAATATAAATGATAATTAACATTTTCTCTGCGTACAGCGTGCTTTGTGTTTTTAAAATTTTATTGTTGGTAGATCATTTTGACTTGGCCACAAAGGTAAGGGGGAGGGAGGGAGGGGAACTGCTGAAAGACATCTAATAATCCTTGCAGGCTTGACTGCAGGGAATTATTTTTGTAAAATCATGTTTTGTTATGTGACTGGCATTATCTAGACTTTAATTTCTATGAATGAATAGAATGAAAATGATATAAAATTACTTGCTTGTTTTTATGTGCGTGCGCTGAAGGAAAGTGGAGAGAGAGTGGGCTGAGGATGCTGAAGGGAAATGGGGAAGAGAGTGGGGAGAAGACGCTGATTTATAAATTGACAATTGTACAGAATATTGTTTCTTTTTATACTTTAATATAAACAATTCAAGGCTTGTGTGGATGGAATCAGGTGGTTTGCGGGGATGGGGACCGAGCTTACGGGGATTAGTCCAATAAAATTGTATTTTTTTATATCTCATTATTTGTTTTATTTTTATTTGTTAATTTATAAAGTGGTGATTGTTATGTATCAGTTTTTTCAAATTTACATCTACTGTCTTTATATTTTGCACTGTATTAGAGGACATGTGTTACTGTTTTTTGTGGTGTTGCATTGTATCCAGGGTCTGGTTTCTTGGCGGATCAGTTTAACTTTTGTCTACATATTTCTATTTTTAGTTTGTGATTATTCCATTTTGGGCGAGGGTGTATCTCTGTTCTGTGTGTATGAAAAAGACATAGTTTTCAGTTGGCATTGACTACAGGACCAATTGACTGTGCGGGATCTGGCTTGTTTAGTTTTACAATGTATGTGTTGGTGTTCTAGTGCTCACTGCAGTGTTTAAGATGCAGCCTTTTCCTAGGTACACTCTTGTGGTGCGATATGTAGATTGGTACTAAAAATCATATTTTTCATATAGATGGGGGGGGTGTCAAAAAATGATGGGCCCTGGGTGCCACATACCCTAAGTACGCCACTGCCTGCAACTACTCCATATGTACTTCTAATGTCATGACAATTTAGACATAATTTATGTTTTGTTATGTTTGGAATAATGGTTACATATATGAGGTTCAATAAAAGAAAATTTTCACTGCCTGTTTCTATTCTGACCATTTATTCCATTTCATGGTTATTGCAAAAAAAAAAAAAAAAAAAAATTTTTACATGGGGGGGGGGGGGGGGTGTCAAAAAATGATGGGCCCCGGGTGCCACATACCCTAGGTACGCCACTGCTTGAAACAATTTCCAAGAATGAGTGATAAAGAAACGTATGTTGAAATGGAGAAATCACTCAATGATGAATTTTTTAAATGAGCTGTGCTGATGATATAGATGATTCCACAATAGCAGGGACTGTGTAACAATAGAGTCAGAAAAAGTGTTAAATGGCAAAATACAGACTGACTCAATCAATATAGCCAACATATGAGGAGGACAAGCACTGCTATCTTCAAAGCTCAGAGACTTGTAACTCTGAAGAGGGGAAATAAATCCTCTCTTAAGGTAAGAGTTTTTCATCCAATCATAGCTAGACATGCAGTAAGCAGGTCCAACTCAAGAAGGCAATGGGTTTGTGATGTTTGCAATACTAATATCTGAGATAATTCTTTGTGCAATTATTCTTTTTCAAAAATTGGAAGATTGCATTCAGGTTGTACAGAAAATGAACTTATCTTGTAAGCATAAAGCTATATTCAGGGTCCCGACGCGGCCCCGTTTCGGCGTCTGCTTCAGGAGACCCCGCCACACACACAAAATGCTTGCAAAAAAGACACACTGATAATGGAGTTCAAACTGCGGTCTGAAATACAAAAACCAAAAGGCAAAATGAAATGCTACAGATACAGCCTCTGACACTCAAAAAGCTACTGGACCTGTGCAATTTTCATAAAAGTAAACGGCTGAAGTACATGAAAGGCACATAAAGCATACATACCAGTCAAACAATAGAAAACTTCTGTGCAACAAGGAACGCCACCTCCCGCTCCAGTATTTAAAAGCAGGAGGGGGAGGGGTACCCCGTGCGCACGAACGTGATGACGTCATCGAATCACAGCTGATACAAGAGAGAACTGTCAAACGTACTGCACGGGCAGCTGAAGTCAAAGAAAAGCAGCCCATTCGATTTCGCCATTAAGGCCATGAGGGTGCAACGTGTTTAGATTGAAGATCCACTTCTGTTCTCTCCTCCACAACAGTCGAGCAATGTCACCACCCCTAGGGCACTCCATGCTGTCCAAAACTGTAAAAGTCAGATCTTCCAATACATGGTGTGCTTGTTGCCAGTGTTGAACCAGAGGGGCTTCCTGCACCCCTGTACGAATGCGACTCATATGCTCCCCAATCCGTAATTTCAGTTGACGTGTGGTACATCCCACATACACCAGATGACACGGACATGAAATTGCATACACTACATGGTGTGAATTACAATTAGTGCTGAGACGAGTATACTTCAATTGAGGAGGTAATGACATTTGATGAATTGGTACACTGAACAAACAAACCTTGCAATGTCCACACGGAGAGTGATGTCCCAGAGGAGATAGCTGGGAGGGTTGACTCAAAAATTGAGAATGGGTCAATCTCTGTTTAAGGTTCATGGTTTTAGAAAATGCAAACATGGGAATCTCATGAAAGGCATCATGAAACTGCAAAATGGGCCAATGACTTTTGATGATCTTTTTAATGTGGAACGCATGTATAGAATATGGTAAGACACACACCAAAGGACGTGATATAGGAGCAGGATGCGACTGTAACAGTAGAGAACGGTTGGCATATAAACCTCGCTTGTAGGCCTTCTTAAGGACTGATGATGGATAACCCTTCTGAAAAAATCTGTTCCTTACTTCCTCAGCCCTGTACACATATTCTTCCACTGATGAGCATAATCTCCTAAGACGCAAGAACTGTCCAGTGGGAATGTTGTCTCTTAAGTGCTTAGGATGGAAACTGTCATACTGTAATAAATTATTTCTGTCCGTAGGTTTACGGTAGATAGATGTCTGAAAAATACCCTGATGTAGGGTGACAGTAATATCCAAAAAAGCAACCTGAAAACAGTCCCTGGTCATAGTGAACTGGAGATTCGAGTCACATTTGTTAAGCCAATCAACAAAAGATGATAATTCAAGCTCTGTACCAGTCCAAACCGCAAAGATGTCGTCGATGTACCTTTTCCAAAATAACAGGTGCTGCCAATGCTCTGATGGGTACAAAAAACGATGTTCAAATTGTGACACATACAAACATGCTATGGAAGGAGCCATTTTTGACCCCATAGCAGTACCTTTAACCTGTTTGTAAAAATCCTGGTCAAATTGGAAATAATTAAAACTTAGTGCCACCTGCGCCACATCAAGCAAAAATGAAATCCTGGATGCTGAAAAATCCATCTGCTGTAGCTCTGCACGGATTACTTCAATGGCTTCTCGTTGTGGAATGTTGGTGTAAAGAGCTGCTATATCAAAGGTAAGTAATACAGCATCATGAGGCACATCCTGAAAAGCTGACAAAAACTGGATCATGCTAGTGGAGTCCAAAACATAGGAGGGAGCCAGAGGCACCCTTTCTTTGAGATGAAAATCTATAAAAGCAGATAAAGGTTCAAGAAGAGACCCAATGCCAGAAACAATGGGTCTACCAGGAGGATGGGACACAGATTTGTGAATTTTTGGGACGAAATAGATTACTGGTATCCTAGGGTGAGGACAGCTCAAAAATCTGAATTCTCTCTCCGTAATTACCCCAGTTTCTAATGCTTGCAACAATAGCTGAGAAATGATATCCTGTATGGATTGTGTTGGATCCTGCTGTAAAAGTTCATAATATGTGGGGTCACTAAGTTGACGCTGTGCTTCAACAACATACTCAGGATTCTTCTTGAACCTTTATCTGCTTTTATAGATTTTCATCTCAAAGAAAGGGTGCCTCTGGCTCCCTCCTATGTTTTGGACTCCACTAGCATGATCCAGTTTTTGTCAGCTTTTCAGGATGTGCCTCATGATGCTGTATTACTTACCTTTGATATAGCAGCTCTTTACACCAACATTCCACAACGAGAAGCCATTGAAGTAATCCGTGCAGAGCTACAGCAGATGGATTTTTCAGCATCCAGGATTTCATTTTTGCTTGATGTGGCGCAGGTGGCACTAAGTTTTAATTATTTCCAATTTGACCAGGATTTTTACAAACAGGTTAAAGGTACTGCTATGGGGTCAAAAATGGCTCCTTCCATAGCATGTTTGTATGTGTCACAATTTGAACATCGTTTTTTGTACCCATCAGAGCATTGGCAGCACCTGTTATTTTGGAAAAGGTACATCGACGACATCTTTGCGGTTTGGACTGGTACAGAGCTTGAATTATCATCTTTTGTTGATTGGCTTAACAAATGTGACTCGAATCTCCAGTTCACTATGACCAGGGACTGTTTTCAGGTTGCTTTTTTGGATATTACTGTCACCCTACATCAGGGTATTTTTCAGACATCTATCTACCGTAAACCTACGGACAGAAATAATTTATTACAGTATGACAGTTTCCATCCTAAGCACTTAAGAGACAACATTCCCACTGGACAGTTCTTGCGTCTTAGGAGATTATGCTCATCAGTGGAAGAATATGTGTACAGGGCTGAGGAAGTAAGGAACAGATTTTTTCAGAAGGGTTATCCATCATCAGTCCTTAAGAAGGCCTACAAGCGAGGTTTATATGCCAACCGTTCTCTACTGTTACAGTCGCATCCTGCTCCTATATCACGTCCTTTGGTGTGTGTCTTACCATATTCTATACATGCGTTCCACATTAAAAAGATCATCAAAAGTCATTGGCCCATTTTGCAGTTTCATGATGCCTTTCATGAGATTCCCATGTTTGCATTTTCTAAAACCATGAACCTTAAACAGAGATTGACCCATTCTCAATTTTTGAGTCAACCCTCCCAGCTATCTCCTCTGGGACATCACTCTCCGTGTGGACATTGCAAGGTTTGTTTGTTCAGTGTACCAATTCATCAAATGTCATTACCTCCTCAATTGAAGTATACTCGTCTCAGCACTAATTGTAATTCACACCATGTAGTGTATGCAATTTCATGTCCGTGTCATCTGGTGTATGTGGGATGTACCACACGTCAACTGAAATTACGGATTGGGGAGCATATGAGTCGCATTCGTACAGGGGTGCAGGAAGCCCCTCTGGTTCAACACTGGCAACAAGCACACCATGTATTGGAAGATCTGACTTTTACAGTTTTGGACAGCATGGAGTGCCCTAGGGGTGGTGACATTGCTCGACTGTTGTGGAGGAGAGAACAGAAGTGGATCTTCAATCTAAACACGTTGCACCCTCATGGCCTTAATGGCGAAATCGAATGGGCTGCTTTTCTTTGACTTCAGCTGCCCGTGCAGTACGTTTGACAGTTCTCTCTTGTATCAGCTGTGATTCGATGACGTCATCACGTTCGTGCGCACGGGGTACCCCTCCCCCTCCTGCTTTTAAATACTGGAGCGGGAGGTGGCGTTCCTTGTTGCACAGAAGTTTTCTATTGTTTGACTGGTATGTATGCTTTATGTGCCTTTCATGTACTTCAGCCGTTTACTTTTATGAAAATTGCACAGGTCCAGTAGCTTTTTGAGTGTCAGAGGCTGTATCTGTAGCATTTCATTTTGCCTTTTGGTTTTTGTATTTCAGACCGCAGTTTGAACTCCATTATCAGTGTGTCTTTTTTGCAAGCATTTTGTGTGTGTGGCGGGGTCTCCTGAAGCAGACGCCGAAACGGGGCCGCGTCGGGACCCTGAATATAGCTTTATGCTTACAAGATAAGTTCATTTTCTGTACAACCTGAATGCAATCTTCCAATTTTTGAAAAAGAATAATTGCACAAAGAATTATCTCAGATATTAGTATTGCAAACATCACAAACCCATTGCCTTCTTGAGTTGGACCTGCTTACTGCATGTCTAGCTATGATTGGATGAAAAACTCTTACCTTAAGAGAGGATTTATTTCCCCTCTTCAGAGTTACAAGTCTCTGAGCTTTGAAGATAGCAGTGCTTGTCCTCCTCATATGTTGGCTATATTGATTGAGTCAGTCTGTATTTTGCGATGATATAGATGAGTCTACAAATTTTTATGCTCAGAATCATTTAGGGGGGTGCTGGGGATAAACCCCGGAACCAACCACCTCACTGCCCAATCATCGCATGTAAAGTGTAGACAGATATTATATCATGTAAAAATATTTTTAATTGTGAATGTCTACTAAATTGTTAGACTCAGCAAACTTATCTTTTAGCTTGCAGGTCCCGACGCGCGTTTCGCCCCTGTCTCAGCACAGCTCATTTAAAAAATTCATCATTGAGTGACTGATCCAGGGCAAGCAGTGGCTTCCCCCATGTCTTTCTCAACAACAGACTATGAACTTTTCCTCCAGGAATTGTCCAAACCTTTCTTAAAACCAGCTATGCTATCCGCTCTTACCACAACCTCTGGCAATGCATTCCAGAGCTTAACTATTCTGTGAGTGAAAAAAAGTTTCCGACTATTGCTTTTAAAAGTATTTCCCTGTAACTTCATCGAGTGTCCCCTAGTCTTTGTCATTTTTGACGGAGTGAAAAATCGATCCACTTGTACCCGTTCTACTCCACTCAGGATTTTGTAGACTTCAATCATATCTCCCCTCAGACGTCTCTTTTTCAAGCTGAAGTGTCCTAACTGTTTTAAAATTACCCTGAGAATAAAATAACCCTCAGTAAAGTGGCACTGTGAGCTTCTCAAGAAGTTAGTTTAGCTTTTCATGTGCTGTGAACTGTAGTAGGTACTAGAAAGTCTTGTTTTAAGCTCAGTCTAATGAATGAAAGGTTCCTAGGAAAATTACTGAGAATTAGCTGCTGTCCAACAATAATGGATTAGGAACCTAAGAGTCAAGCTCTTTCTAGAGAACTCAATTTATCTTTCATTTGGAGGGTTTGGGGGTTTTATTTCTTTTTTTGGAAACTTAGGTTCTTTTTTTTTTTTTCTCAGTTGCTAATGAGTTTTTAAAATAATTCAGTACATTCAGGGAATTAATGCTAGACGTGTTCCAGCTTATATACAACAAAGAAGCCCTGGCGTTTAGTTATCAATCCCAAATGTCTCTTTAAGAAGTTGTGATCTGCATATAGATAGAGCTGTGATGTTCACTGGCTTTGTGCTGAACTTCCAAACTCAGACTGTCTGTCTCTCTGGGGGCAAACTGACTCTCAACAACCAACTCAAAATATACCCCCAAATGGAACAGCCAGGGTCTCTTTTGGACACTGCAAGGCCACACACACACCACACACCCAACCACCATCTGAAAATTCAGAAAAAAATCAACATAACCAAGACACAAATTAAATGTGGAGAAAAAGCCTCAGTTAAGCTTCATATGGCAAAAACCTCCAATTTTTTGTCTTAGATGTTTCAAAAAAAATTTGTGGTGAAAAAATGAGGCACAGTAGCTGCCCCCCAAAAAACACCTTACAGAAGCACGCCACGAAAAATCAACAAGTCATTGTGTGGACAAGTTCTTGCATAACACAGAAACAGTCATAAGTATTGAACTTGAGCTAGGAAAGTAAAAAAAATTGACTTAGCCACAACTGAAATTCCAGCTGCTTCCAATCACACTTGTTCACAAGCTGCCCCCATTACACGGATTTCAGAGCCAGTCAGCCCACCCGACGGGGAAATCTCCGTTTCACTCTCGTTGTGTAGGGTGTGTGATCTTGCAACCTCCAAGGCAACACGAACCTCCTTGCAAGACCACTTCACATACTCCACATTCAATGATACACTAGAGCAGGGATCTCAAAGTCCCTCCTTGAGGGCCGCAATCCAGTCGGGTTTTCAGGATTTCCCGAATGGTCAGGAAAGCGAAAAGGGAATATGAGGAGAGACTGGTGGGGGAAGCAAGAAATTTCAAACCATTCTTCAGGTATGTGAAAGGGAAACAACCACAACCAGCCAGGGAGGAAGTGGGACCGTTGGACGATGGAGACAGGAAGGGAGTGGTAAAGGAGGAAAAAGAGATAGCTGACAGGTTAAACAAGTTCTTCTCATCAGTCTTCACGAGAGAGGACACATCCAATATCCCAGAACCTGAGGAGATCATAAACGGAGTCCATGATGAGAAGCTGGTCCAACTAGAGGTAAGCAAAGAGGATGTCCTCCGACAGATAGACAGACTGAAGAGCGACAAATCACCAGGTCTGGACGGCATCCACCCGAGGGTACTAAAAGCTGAGAAACGAAATAGCGGAAACACTTCGCCAAATATGTAACCTATCCTTAAAAACTGGGGAGATCCCAGAGGACTGGAAAATAGCAAATGTCATGCCTATCTTTAAGAAGGGTTCAAGGGGGACCCGGGAAACTACAGGCTGGTGAGCTTGACCTCAGTCCCAGGAAAAATGATGGAAGCACTGGTCAAGGACACAATCTGCGAACACATAGAAAGCAAGGGACAACTGAAGACGAGCCAGCATGGCTTCTGCAAGGGAAGGTCTTGCCTCACGAACTTACTGTACTTCTTTGAAGCCAGCCAGATGGATAAGGGGGAATCCATAGACATCATTTACCTTGACTTCCAAAAAGCCTTCGACAAGGTACCTCACAAACGGCTACTTAAGAAGCTGTGGAGCCACGGGGTGCAAGGGGATGTCCACCGATAGATCAAACACTGGCTGGCAGGCAGGAAACAGAGGGTTGGAGTAAAGGGTCATTACTCAGACTGGCAAAGGGTCACGAGCGGAGTTCCGCAGGGGTCGGAGCTGGGACCGCTCCTGTTCAATATATTTATCAACGACCTGGAGACGGGGACGAAATGTGAGGTTATCAAATTTGCTGATGACACCAAACTCTGCAGCAGGGTTAGAAACACGGAAGACTGTGAAGACCTGCAAAGGGACCTAACGAGACTGGAAGAATGGGCAAGAAAGTGGCAAATGAGCTTTAACATAGAGAAATGCAAGGTCATGCATGTAGGGAAAAAGAACCCGATGTTCAGCTACAAAATGGGGGGATCATTGCTAGGGGTGAGCAACCTTGAAAGAGATCTGGGGGTGATGGTGGACTCAACATTGAAAGCATCGGCACAGTGTGCGACAGCATCAAAAAAAGCGAACAGAATGTTGGGTATCATTAAAAAGGGTATCACAACCAGGACGAAGGAAGTCATCATGCCGCTGTATCGTGCAATGGTGCGCCCACATCTGGAATATTGTGTCCAGTACTGGTCACCGCACCTCAAGAAGGACATGGCAGTACTTGAGGGGGTCCAGAGAAGAGCGACTAAACTGATAAAAGGTATGGAAAACTTTTCATATGCTGACAGATTGAAAATGCTGGGGCTGTTCTCCCTGGAAAAGCGGAGACTTAGAGGAGACATGATAGAAACCTTCAAGATCCTGAAGGGCATAGAGAAGGTAGACAGGGACAGATTCTTCAGACTGTGGGGAACCACAGGTACTAGGGGTCACTCAGAGAAACTGAAAGGGGACAAGTTTAAAACAAATGCCAGGAAGTTCTTTTTTACCCAGAGGGTGGTGGACACATGGAACGCGCTTCCGGAGGTTGTGATAGGCCAGAACACAGTACAGGGGTTCAAGGAAGGTTTGGATAGGTTCCTAAAGGTTAAGGGGATTGAGGGGTACAGATAGAAGTAGAGGTAGGTTATAAAAATGGTCTGGAACTACTTCACAGGTCATGGACCTGATGGGCCGCCGCGGGAGCGGACCGCTGGGCGCGATGGACCTCTGGTCTGACCCAGTGGAGGCAACTTCTTATGTTCTTATGTTCTTAATATGCATGAGATCTATATGCATGCACTGCTTTCAATGCATATTCATTGGGGAAATCCTGAAAACCCGACTGGATTGCAGCCCTCAAGGAGGGACTTTGAGACCCCTGCACTAGAGGATGCGAAGTGATCTTGCAAGGAGGGTCGTGTTGCCTTGGAGGTTGCAAGATCACACCCCTGACGCAGCGAAACAGAGATTTCCCTGTCGGGTAGGCTGACTGGCTCTGAAGTCCGTGCAATGGTGTCGGCTTGTGAACAAGCGTGATTGGAATGGAACAGGACCACGCTTAGCAGAGCTGAAAAAGTTCAAAAATGGCTTAGGCTGAACTTGGTAGGCTCCAGAGAAATAAGCTCCCCTAAAAATGGTCCAATGTATTTTTACAGGAGAAGACTATCAATACCTGATCTTCAGAAGCAGCAATCCGTGTTTTTCTAACCGCTGCTGGCTTTAAACCCAGAAACTCAATGCCGAGCCATCAGCACAGAATTTCCAGATTTGTGGAGCCAGCTAACGCATAGCTGGTTAAGCGTGATATTCAGTACTTAACCAGCTCTCGGTACCACATAAAAAACTAACTTGTATATGGTTCTATATATGAGGCTAAGCCAAGTGTTAATTCTGCCCTCAGGTCAGCACCATCATCCCTAACAGTAGCCTCACAATCAGTAGTGTAGCCAGTCAATTTTGTGCAAGCTTGAGCCCAAAGTGGACAAGCATGAAGTTTTCTCTGCCCTGCCTTACCCCCACCCCTCTCTTTCCCTCCAGTCCCATCCCCCAGCAGCTTCTGCAGCAGCCTCTATCTTTCCATCCCCCCCAAGCTGGTGCATCCCTTCTCTTTCCCTCCCTTCCCACCCCCAACCTGTGCAGCAGCCTCTCTCTTTCCCTCCCCACCCCTCATCTGGTGCAGCCCCTCTCTTTCCCTCCATTCCTACCCACCAGCACTATGCAGCAGCCTCTCTCTTTCCCTCCCACCCCACAGTCTGTGCAGCCCCTCTCTTTCCCTCCCTTCCCACACCCCCAACTTGTGCAGCAGCCTCTCTCTTTCCCTCCCCCACCCCCCATCTAATGTAGCGCCTCTCTTTCCCTCCATTCCCACTCCCCAGCCTATGCAGCAGCCTCTCCCTTTCCCTCCCACCCCCACAGCCCTCTCTTTTATTCCCTTCCTACCCCCTAACCCATGCCAACATTGCTTCTTACAGCGTTTCTTTTCAGGTCATTGCAGCAGTTCCTACATGCTGCTGGTGGCTGACCTAGAAGCCTTTCCTCTGATGTAAAATGCAAATGGGTCAGCCACCAGTAGCGTGTAAGAACCGCTGCCTGCAGCCTGTGAACTCAGAGTCCTCTGCTGCTGGGTGGTCAGGTCCGAGCCCAAACTGGGTGGGCCCGGTTTCCCCGTGGCTACTTGTCTGCTCACAATGCCTTACTTCTGCAATTACTGATGTCAGGCTTATAATAACCAAACCTGCATTCTCACTTTATTTTAATCAAACTATTTTTTCAGGTTTGTCATCCAGCTTTCCCTAGAACAAATGTGTTTCGGCAAGGAATGAAAAACAGAAAAATCTTCTCACTCAGGGGTTCCGGATGACTTGTAGCCATATAGAGATATTTTAAAAATGTGATATCTGCCAAAACGTGCACTTCTTTTGGAAACTTCAGGCTTCAAAATTAAATGAAAATATGCAAATTGCTTTCATTCCCTATTAACCCCCTCTTTTACAAAGCCACGCGAGTGACTGCCACGCAGCAAAAAGCCCCAAAGCCTTTCAAATCCCTATGGACTTTGGGGCAAAGCAACCAGCACGATCGGGGGGGGGGGGGGGGGTATAGGCAAATAAAATTTCATATCAAACTGTCAATGTATACTTTCCTCAATTATCTCTTCCATTTTAAACGTACACTGTTAGTATGTGCCAATTAGGATTTCGTGTCTTCACGTTGAAGCTATATATATATCAGCTGTATGCAGGAGTGCCGTGTTTCAAAACGAGATTTAATTGCTGTTTTATTCACTGTTTTAATTATTGTTTGGGGTGATTGAAGGGAAATGTGTGATATGCGCCTGTTGCTAAATTAGAATGCATCTGTTAGTTGTAAATTATGGCTGCAGTTTGTATGTTCTCTGTAATTACCAAGAGTGGAGGTAGAAGAAAGTTAACCCTTAATTTTAATTTGAAGCTTGTACAATTTTACATATGTTCAGTGGTATAGTAAGGGGGCGCGGTCCGCCCTGGGCGCCGTGTTGGCGGGGGTGCCGGCACCTCTCCGCCCCCCTCAACTCTTCCCATGCCTCCCCTCCACGCGCGTGCCCCCCTTCCCTTCCTCCATACCTCTAGTTGAAGCTGTTGTTCGTGGCGGTCGACAACGCGCTCATCGCGACCCCGTCGGCTCTCCCGCTGACATCACTTCCAGGTGCCGGGCACAGGAAGCGACTTCAGAGGGAGAGCCGACAGGGTCGCGAGGACCACGTTGTTGACCGCCGCAACAACTTCATCTAGATGGATGGGGGGGAGGGAAAGGAGCGGGAGGAGTGTGTCAGAGATGAGGGCGGGGGAGGGGCACCACAGCCCCGGGTGCCTCTCACCCTCGCTACGCCACTGCATATGTTACAACATTTGTGTGTAAGCACTGGCTCACAAAATTAGCTCACGCCGAACCCCCTTTTTCACTAAGGTGCGCTATGCTTTTTAGTGCGCAATAGATATTATCTCGTGCTAAATGCTAATGCATGCATGTTATCCTATGGACACGTTAGCAGTTAGCGCACGCGTTGATTTAGCACGTGTTAAACACGGGTTAAAACGCTTAGCGCACTTTTGTAAAAGGAACCCTAAAAGTGCATGCAGTGTACGTTAGCATGTCCTTCTTCAGCACACACACACTCTGGGGGGGATGTAGGCAGAAACAAAATTTACTGATGTATTTTTTTCTTTTCTGTTGAATGCACAAACATTTACATCTGCTTTCAAGCTTTTGTGGACACATGCATACATAAATGCCTCAATTCTACCTAAGCACTATTCTGTAAATATTATTTAGCAAGTATTTGACATTTGAGCATATGGGTGGAGCCTGGGCTGGAGTCACTCATATGTCTGTAACTTATATAATGCTATAAGTTATAGCTCCTCACCCCTTAAAGTACAGTGGTACCTTGGAATCCAAACGCCCCAGAATTCGAACGTTTTGGAATCCTCATCCTCCTCGAGACCGACTCGAACCTCTCTAACCTCGCTGAAATCATATCCTCTTATATTACGAACCTCCAATCCTGGGCCCAAACTGTACAAATGAAACTAAATGAGTCCAAAACAAAACTACTTTGGCTTGGCCCTATTTCAGATCATCTACCCACCTCCATCCCACTACCTTCCGGCCCCACTCTTCAGCTTGAGTTTTCAAGCAAAGTCCTAGGCATCATCTTAGACTCCTCTCTCTCCTTCAATGATCACCTCAACTCCCTGGTAAAAAAATGCTTCTTTAGCCTCCATATGTTGAGGAAAGTAAGATCCTGCTTTCATCATTCTCACTTCGCCATCCTCGTTCAATCCACCATCCTCTCTAGACTGGACTACTGCAACTCCATCTATATAAGCCTAACTAAGAAAAACCTCCACAGACTTCAGCTAATTCAGAACGCCGCGGCCAAGCTTATTTTCGCAAAAGGCAAGTTTGATCACGTCTCCCCTCTCCTCTCCAAGCTTCACTGGCTCCCAGTATACTCCAGAGTCCTCTATAAATGTGCCTGCTTAGCCTTCAAGATTCTACATGGCATCCTTCCCCCCGTTATCCCTCTCCTTTGGAATTCCTCTAACCCACTCTCCTCTAGATCCTCCCAAAAACTGAAACTATCTTTCCCATCTACAAAAGGTATATCCCGCGCAGGAAAACTTGGAACATCCCTCCCCTTTAGAACCACAGAACTCTGGAACAACCTCTCATCCCCGCTTAGAAATTCTAGCTCCTTCCAATCCTTCCGTAAACACTTGAAAACTTGGCTCTTTTCAAAAATCTAATCACCCCCCGTTCTCTAGTACCCCGTCCCTCTCTATCTTCTCAGTCCCTCTCCTATATCCATCTTTGTAGTTCCTTTCCTCTCAACCTCTGTAAACCGTGCCGAGCTCTGCGCTTGCGGAGATGGTGCGGTATACAAACCTAAGGTTTAGTTTAGTTTAGTTTTTTTTTTTGTAGTAAATTTTGCCCCAGAATCCGAACTCTGCTTTGGAAACCGAACGCCCTGCACATTGTATGCGTTTGTTTGTGCCCCAGAATCCGAACTCTGCTTTGGAAACCGAACGCCCTGCACACTCTATGTGTGTGTTTCTGCCCCTAAAATCCAGTGCATTTACTGTTACAATTTGAGTTGTGGGACCCAGGAACGGATTAATCCAGTTTCCATTATTTTCAATGGAAAAAATTGTCTTGGAACTCGAACGTTTTGGAACTCGAACGGGGTTCTGGAACGGATTAAGTTTGGATTCCAAGGCATCGCTGTATTTTATCAGGCTTCAGCGGTGCCACTTAGAGCTCGATTTCTCTCACTGCTCTAACCCGCCCCCCCCCCCCCTCCACACACACACACACTTTTACAAAACCACAGAAGCAGTTTGGGCCGGCATGCTGAATGTTCTGCGCTGCTCCTGATACTCATATGAACTGTATGAGTGTCAGGAGTAGCGCAGAGCATTCAACACACCGGCCTGCGTTAAAAACTGCTTCTGTGGTTTTGTAAAAGGGAGGGGTGGGGTTAAGATTTAAACACCCACTTCATCATTAGCCTTTAGAACAGTGTCCCGCAAGCTTTTCAGCCATAAGTCACACTAAGCCCGGAAGTGTGCGGATGTCGATGTGATGATGTCATGCACATCGACATCCGCGCAAGCACGGAGGCCCATCTGGCTGCGACCCTGAACCCGTCACTTTGGTGGGAGATCCTAGAAGGGGGGGATGTGCGGGGAGAGGAGGAGAGAGGCCGGAGAGGAGAAGAGGCATCAGTGCTGGCTGACTGCCTACAGGACATGCTTCTCGCTGCAAGAGGCACGTCCTATAAGCAGTCAGCCTGCATCAGTGCCTCTCCTCTTTTCCAGCGTCTTATCGGGGCACACCTGGAATTACAAGTGAATCAAATAAGAAACTGCTAGATTTGGAGCACCATTCAGTCCTACAATTTCTCACCCAAGAAGGGAAAAAGTCAAAGGAAATCCATGAATACATGACTGCGGTTTATGGTGAGTCTGTCCCATCATCCTACAAAGTAAAATTTTGGAGATAACAGTTTAAATGGCGTAGAGAGTCCATTGAAGATGACCCCTCACACTGGATGGCTTGTGGTAGCGACTGCCACAAAAATGTGCAAGAAAATCAAGGATTTAATTCTGTCAGATGGATGAATTAAAGTGTCCCAAATAGCTGAAGAAATGGGAATCTTGGCAGGTACAGTTTGGAAAATAATTAATGAAAAGTTGGGCATGTCCAAGGTTAGTGCAGGATGCGTTCCAAGAATGCTGATGCCATGTCCTAAAGCCACAAGGCTCCAGTGCTGTCTGGAGAACTTGGACATGCTTTGTGAAGACCAAGTGAATTTTTTTTCATCATTTGGTGACTATAGATGAGACTTGGGTCTACCACAGAGATCCTGAGTCCACAATGGAGTCAATGCATTGGAAGCACAAACTATCCCCCACCCCAAAAAAGTTCAAGACAGAAAAATCTGCAGGCAAAGTCACGGCAACTGTCTTCTGGGAGGATAAAGGACTTTTGCTTCTGGAGTTTATGCCATACAAGACAACCATAACCAAGGAAAGTTACACCAACACAATGATTGCTTTGCAGGAGTCAATCAAGGAGAAAAGATGAGGAAAGCTCACAGCAGGCATGCTGCTTCTTCATGACAATGTGCCGGTGGCCCATGCCACAACAATCACAAGCTATCATCCAAGAAAGTGGGTTTCAGCAGCTGAACCATCCATTCTATAGTCCAGACATGACTCCCTCAGATTATTTCTTGTCCTGAGTTTTGAAGAAATCTCTCCTTGGACAGTGGTTTTCAAGTGATGAAGATGTCATGGAACCTGTGATGTCCTAGTTTGAAGGTCAGACAGAAGAATTCATTTCAAAGGAGTTAAAGTCATTGCAGGAAATGTGAGTGAAGTCATCAGGGGACTATATTGACAAAAAAACAAACATTTTTTGAAAACTCTTTTCTTTCCTTCTGGGGTAGATAAATTATTGAACGTTCTTTGACTCTCTCTCTCTCTCTCTCTCTCCCTCTCTCTCTCCTACACTAGAGAATGACACGGGGACACATTTTTTCCCATCCCCGCAGGAACTCAATTTCCCCGTACTGTCTCCGCGAGTTTGGTCGCTGTCCCTGTCCCATTCCTGTAAGCTCTGCCTGAACCGCACAAGCCTCGAACACATGATTTTAAAGTGTCTGAGGCTTGTGCAGGTGAGGACGGAGCTTAGGAATTGGTGGAATGAGGCATTATGACATCACAATCTGAGCTCTAGAATGTTGCTACTTATGATTTTAAAGTGTTTGAGGCTTGTTCAGATGAGGATGGAACTTGAAGGAATGGGGCAGGGACAGGAGAAGAACTCAAGGGGACGGAAAATGAGTTCCCATGGGGACGGGGAAAAATTTGTCCCCGTGTCATTCTCTATCCTACACTTGTAAATATTATGTTCATGAGATTCAATGGTAGCAAATAGCCAATAATCTTGAATCAGCTTCCATTACCAGCATCCACTTGATTAATATTAATGAGTTAGAATAGCTTTCAATTAAGACCATGTCACTCATCAATGACACAAGTTTAATTCACTTATCAGAGCTTTCAGGCTGCACATTAGCCGCTACAGACAGGAAGCCAAAGCAACCACTAAAAGAAACTGAAGGAGGTCTCGGCTACTTGATGTAATGAGGTCAGCGACAGGGATGTTTACAAACACTCAGGAACGTTAACTTAGCCACCGCTGCAATGTATTGAGGAAATAGTTACTGCAAAGCATACATCAACCAACAATTGGAGAAAACAATTACACAGCAATGTCTGACACCAAAATGGAGTTGCAAGATATTTCTAATGCGATAAATAGTTCTAGAACTGGAAGTTAATCTGATATGTATTCATCTACATAAATATATGACATATAAAAATTAACAAGACAGGAGAATGACATTAATAGAATCTTTTAATAGCCTTTTGAATAAAGTTGTGTGATACTGTAAAGGGCCGTCCTCTGACGTCTAGCTCCCACGTCACTAAGTGGGCATGGTCTCAGCCGGCCCGATGTATCAAAATGGAAGAACGCTGTCGGCTCCTCTGTAAAACAATTGAGGAGGTCGATAGCATAAGATGTAAGAGAGTTGGTTCTAAACTAGTCTGATATATCCTGAAAGGTTAGATATTTCAGCTGTTCTTATACAAGAGTGATTGAAAGCTTGTCTTAATCTCTTTTAGGGGTGGTGCCTTGATAAAGCGGTTCCCGCGAAACATGTCGGCTATGTCACCCTGCTTGATATAAGACATCTCTAAAAAGAGACAGTACAGCAACATATAAGCTAAGTAAATGAAATTAAAATATAAACTATAGAAAATTATAAGTATCTAAAGTATTTGAAGCTCTTGATAGAAGCTAAAATGGAAAATTAGACCCGGTGACGATTTGCCACGTAAAGCTCAGGACAGTGATAAGTTTGAGTTCTGAGTGGTGACGCTGAGGGTCTAAGAAATATCTTTAAAGGTTGCTAGTTGAAATAAGGAAGAAGAAGTTCTTATTTCTATTGAACTTATATTAATAGAATCTGTGGCATGCCGGTTAATAGGGATGCTAGTACAGGTAGATCAGTACAACTATTGATACAGTTAGGTCATAGTTAAAAATACATAGTTAAGTAGGTCAAGTTTAGCTCATCGTTATGTCCCAGGAGTTGCATTGGACAGTTTAGAAATGGGCTTTTACAATTACCATTACAGTTACTTCAGGATTGTCTCCTTAGCTTGGTACAGAAATGCTTTTAAAAGCTTTCTAAACCTGAGATAGTGGTCACAAGAGCATGTGTAAATGGGAGACGATTCCAGCATTTTTGCTAACTGATATTGGATGGATAGGGTAGTTTGCCTGGTAGACTTTATATTGATGCATGCTAGGAATTTTAAGTGGAAAAGATTTCTGGTGGAATATCTGTTGGAGGCACCCTGGAGTAGGATGGTCAACTCATGTTGGGTAGTCGGGGGGCATTCCCTCTCAGGATCTTGAAGGCAGTGATGCCTAATTTAAACTTGATCCTTGCAGTTATGGACAGCCAATGTAGTTTCATATAATAGGGCTATAGGTGTTCCGATCTCCATAGCCCATATATGGACACCAATTGGGTGCACGTGTTATAGAATAATAGCACTTATGCACGTGATCGGCACAACTAATAGGCAAAAACACACGTGGAGGGGCATTTTCGAAAAAAATTTGTCTAAGCCTAACTTGGACATTTCCAGCTGAACATCCGAAGTTAGAGGAACAAAAATGGCCATTTTCGAATGGCAAACTGCTGGATGTCCAAATTGTCTACTTAGACATCTTGGCCACCAGGATGTCTAACTCCATTTTCAATCAGAAAAACATCCATGTTGAAATGTCCGAATCCTGACCATTTGGACATGGGTGGGGCCAGCATAGTAATGGACTGGCCACATAGACATCCCAACAGAGCAATGGGACACCTTAGAGGACACTGCTGTGAATGTCACATAAAGATTGCCAGCTGTATATCTCATCATATCCCCCCTTATAATTTATGGGGAGCCCCCCAATCCCCACCCCCACCCCAGAAAAAAAACCCTACTCTACCCTTCTGTGTACCACCCCACTAGCACTTATGGCTGCAGGTGGCACCAATATGGCAGTATAGTAGGTTTTGGGTGGGCTCATATGTTCTACCATAAATGTAGTGGTTAGAGTGGCTTATGGGCCTAGGTCCTCCTTTCTATGGTTCATTAGCCCATCCAACATGATTATCGCTGCAAGACATCCATGTTTAACCTGCCCTTGGGAATGCCCAAAGTCCGCCCATAGCACACCTCCACCATACCCAACTCATGCTCTGGATGATAGATGTTCAGAAAGACAGCTTTGATTATTGGCACTTGGACATCCTGCGATTAGGACATCTAAGTGCTGATTTAGGATGTTTTTTGGACATCTCTGTTTTTTGATTATGAGCCTAAGTGCTAAGGTGCTATTCTGTAACATACTTGCTGCATCATCAGAGGGTGTAAAAATGGGTGGAGTACAGGTGGGTCATGGGCTTGTCTCTGGAATAAGTGCCATAGACTTGGCGTCCCTATTGATCCCCAATTTTAGGCATGCCAACATAGACGTAAAGGAATCTTGGTGCCAAGAAGTCTTTATAAAATTGACACTAAGCACGTAGCATTGGAATTAGAGAATGACATGGGGACAAATTTGTCCCTGTTCCCGCTGGTACTCAATATCCCCGTCCCTATGAGTTTTGTCGCTGTCGCTGTCCCTGCCCCATTCCTGTAAGCTCTGCGTTAACCACACAAGCCTCGAACAGTTATGATTTTAAAATTTTAGGTTTGTGCAGATGAGGACAAAGCTTACAGGAATGGGGCAGGGACAGGAAAAGAACTCACTGGGACAGGTTGGGAAAATGAGTTTCCGCGAAACGGGGAAAAATTTATCCCCATGTCATTCTCTAATTGGAATGCCTAACCCTTGGCATGGATTTTTAGAATTACCACCATAGATCCTCCCACAAATTAAAACTATCCTTCCCCTCGCTAAAAGGCATTTCCCACACAGGAAAGCTAGGGATCTCCCTTCACTTCAAAATCACTGAGCTCTGGAACAACCTTACCTTCCCTCTTTGGAACTTGAGCTCTCTCCAAGTTTTCCGCAAACATCTGAAAACCTGGCTTTTCTCAAAAAATGTAAGTCTCCCTCCAACTTAGGAATCAAGGAAACTCTTATATCTTGGCATCCCAAGTCCTCTAAATTTTCTTCACACTTCTACCTCTAACCCTCTGTTGTAGTTTTTTCCTATTTCTCCTACTGTAAACCGCGTCGAGCTCTACGAACATGGAGATGATGCGGTATACAAACCTAAGGATTAGATTAGATTAGATTAGATATCAAGGATACTATTTCAGGATAAAAAAATAACATCAACACACGTGCAACAAATCTGATTTATGATGTTCACTTGTGTTTTAGTTCGTCCCATCTGGTCTTTCTTTCCAAACTTCTTCAGAAGGAATTAGTCTGGTTCTGTGTCTTTTCTTCAGAACCCTTAATTGGCATTTAAGTCATTCGAAGCAAAGTCACCTATTAATATTATTGACCTTTCTTTATTCTTTTCTTCTGCCTATCTCTCTGCTTGAATAGTTAGGACATAACTAAACGGTGATCATTAAAGCACATTAGTCCTTGATATCCAGAGGAACTGTACAGATAAATCTACACTCATGGTTGTATGTATTTATCAAAGTACTTTAAAATCACACTTCCATTTTTAAGTGCCTTAGTCTACTCAATTCTAATTGTTAAGCATTAAGAATGCGTGCAAGCAAAACATTTCTAATCTAAGAAAAACAGGGAAAAATGGTTGATATTGAAAGTATAGAAATGCCCCATATTAAGATCATCAAGGGACTGGATAGGGAAAGAGCCTACAAATACCTGGGCATCCTACAAGCAAATGACACCAAACATACATGATCAAGAACAAAATCAACAAACAATACATCAGAAACATTTTGAAAATCCTAAAGGTTAAACTTAGGCCCTCTTTTGTTAAGGTGCGCTAAGCATTTTAAGCGCACGTTTATCGCATGCTAAATCAGCACACGCGCTAAACGCTAACGCGTCCATAGGATAACATGCATGTGTTAACGTTTAGCGCGCGCTAAAAAAGCATAGCGCACCTTAGTAAAAGAGGGGGGGGGGGGGTTAATGGTGGAAAGACCGCCAGGCCGTCACATCTGGGCCAAACTGTCATTACATTCAGTACAAACTGGACTAAGACAGAGCCAGAAACTTTGGATTGAAGAACCATTCTTGCTTCATGGTGAAGAAGACAGGTAAAGTGAGGGTTTGCCCCTTGGACTTCCTCACAGTTTTCGGGTCCGATTGATTCTTTTATTCTTCAGGGGAGTTCTGGGCCTCCAATTACCAAGGGTCTGCTGACTGCCTCGGCATCGTCTCCAGGAGATGCTTCACCAGACTTCAGCTCTGAGATCTCCTTGCCCCTGGATATGGTATTGTCTTGTCTTTATTTATTATTCGCCTTGTACAAATGTAATGTAATGTAATGTAATTTATTTCTTATATACCGCTACATCCGTTAGGTTCTAAGCGGTTTGAAGAAAATATACATTAAGATTATAAATGAGAAGTAAGAAGGTACTTAAAAATTCCCTTACTGTCCCGAAGGCTCACAATCTAACTAAAGTACCTGGAAATTAATAAATAAGAGAAAATAAAGATGGTTGAAAAAAGAAAAATTCTATGTGAATTTATAGGATGGAAATTAAACTGACAGTGAAGAACTGTATGAAAAATACATATGGAATGCAGTTAGAGAGGGTAGGTTACAATCTATTTATGGTATTTGTTTAATTGGACGGTGTTAAGGTGGGTAATTTGGGGGAAGGTTATCTGAAGGTAGGTGAATCTTCTGGAGGTAAAAGAGGAGGGGTTAAGATATTTGGATGAATTTTTTGAAAAGCAGGGTTTTGATTTCTTTTCTGAATGTTTTGAAGTTGTCTGATATTGTCATAAGATTGGAGATGGAATGGTTGATTTTTGCTGCTTGTGTTGCCAGAAGGTTGTCAAACATTTTCTTGCGATGTGTGCCTTTGAGTGGGGGGAAGGCGAAAGGGTTCGAGGTTCTTCTGTGTCTTGAGGTGGAGATTTGGTTTAAGCGGTTGTTTAGATAGGAGGGGGAAGAGCCGTGTAATGCTTTGAATATCAGGCAGTAGAATTTGAATTGGATTCGTGCTTGTATGGGTAGCCAGTGAGAGTCTAAGAAGGCAGTTGTTATGTGATCATATTTTTTGAGTGAGTAGATCAATCTGAGGGCGGTGTTTTGTATGGTCTGGAGTTGTTTTATCATAGTGGCTGGACAAGGAAGATATAGGGAGTTGCAATAATAAACAAAGTGCAGCACAAAATGAACATACATAATAAATACTCCAAACACGCATAAAATCATATATAAAACATTCTAAAACAGAACATAAAAACATTCTAAAGAAGGACAGATGCAAAGCAAATAAATGAGGCCGTAAACAGCATTGATCACAAATAATCTCTCTACCCCCCCCCAAACTCCTTCACTCCCCATATTTCATTTCACAAAAGAGATGGCATTCTAACGGTTTTTTTAAAGTTCGTCAATTCCCCTTGTTGCCATATATTTATTTATTTCGATTTCTATCCCGTTCTCCCAGAAGCTCAGAACGGGTTACAAGTAGACCTTCACAATCGTTTGAAAACAGACTAGTCGTGACAACAAATAGGTTACAGTAGACAATGACGGAGCTTATTCTAGAGACCAGACTGGTCATAGCGAAGAGTACTAGGAGAAGTATATTGAGGAATCAGTTTTTAATGGCCCGACTGACAAAAGAGGACGGTCTGCAGAAGGTCATTAGTGAGTCTAGCGACCTGATCTGTGTGGGCACTCGGTTCCATAGCTGAGGTAGGAAATGGCTGTAGGATCATTTGTACGCCGTACTCTTTCGGAGGGATCTCCCAATGGCCCCTCTATGCTGCTGTGTTGAACCAGCTGATAGAATCCCCAGGAAGAGCAGCAGTTGAGAGAGAGGAAAGAAAACACAGTTCTCTCAATACCTGGTGCGCTTTTTCTCAAGTAACTTGACATCAGTGGACAGCCTTAGAATGGCCCCTCTGTCTCTATATAATAATAATAATAATAACTCAATTTTGTATACCGCCATACCCAGAGAGTTCTAGGCGGTTCACAGCAATTAATTAAGATTACAAACGATGGGATCATTGGAATTAACATTTTAGGAATGTAGAGGTCATTGAAGTTGATAGGGATATACAAGAATATACAAGGAATATACAAGAATAACAAGGAATATACAAGACTATACAAGGAATATACAAGAATGTACAGGAATATACAAGGAATATACAAGAATATACAAGAATGTACAGGAATATACAAGGAATATACAAGAATGTACAAGGAATATACAAGAATGTACAAAGAATATACAAGAATGTACAGGAATATACAAGAGAGTACAATAGGAAGGTAATATTTTATTTTCAGGAATATACCGGTCATTGAAGTTAATAGGTTTGGAGGGTACGATAAGAGAGAAGGAGGTGGTTCACCTGTATATATACTGCGGGAACTTGTTCCATGCCTCAGGACCAACACGGGCTTGAGTTTACCTTTGCCTCAACCATGGTTTACTGCAGGAGCTTAGTGATACTGACCGGTGTGATGCACTGGATATTCTGCCAGTTCAAGAGGAAATATCCCGTGTGGAAAATGAAGTGATACAAGCTTTTCCAGGTCAACGGAGTGCTGCAACAATTGTTAGAAGACTCATAGCAGAGCTGCTGACAGTAGCCGACCCGAGAAGCTGGACAAGGATGGTGCGAGATGGAACAGGTTTTTACTACACCTGTATTTTTTTTCTTCAGAAGCCACCCAGCTTCTCTTTGGACAATCTTTGGGCTGCAATCTCTGAATTAGGAAGAGGGATTTCCACACAGTTGGCAGCAATAGCTGAAGTTCTTCACGATAATATTCGCTGGGTTTTATTAAATGGCGCGAGAGGTTTTTAGCGTGGGACGGTGAGGTAAATGCTCCAATGCTCATAGGAATTCTATGAGCATCAGAGCATTTACCTCGCTGGCCCAAGCTAAAAACCTCTAGTGCCGTTTACTAAAAGGCAGGATAATACAGTGATCTTTGGAAGAAGGGCGAGAGAGGGCAGATAAAAGACAATTAAATAACTCTGGCATAAATTGAAAGGAAGCTCTGGAATGAGGGCTGGGGGGGCACAGGATGAAGGTGAAAGAGGACAGATTTAGGAGAAATCTGAGGAAATACTTCTTCACAGAAAGGATGGTGAGCTCATGGAATGGCCTCCTGATTGAGGTGGTTGAGACAAAGATTAAGTGAAGCCAAGCAAGCTTGGAATGAGTGCATAGAATCTGTAAGGGTGAGGAAGGGATAGCAGATGGCACGGATGGGCAGACTGGATAGGTCATGTGCCTTTATTTCTTATGTTTCTACGATCTCATCTTATCTCCCCTTTCTCATCCTGAAGGGCAGGTTAAGAAATTTGACATGGTACAGCACTATCAAATAAGAAATATCTTTTTTTTTTTTTTACTTTCTTTATTGATATTTTAAACTTGACAATGTATACATTTGAAAAATCAAAAAAAAAACTGTATGAAAATACATTATTAACATCAGAATTATTACAATAAAGATTTTAAATCCCTTCTTAACCTATAACAGTAATGATGTAGCACCAAATAGAAGAAAACCTAATGGTCAATTTAAGAAAGCAAAAAAACCCCCCAAAACCCAACAACAAATCAATGTCATACTGTGCTTATAGGCAAAAGCAGCCATTAAACAGAAGACCTGAAAATAGGAGTCTTCCTTATACTCGTTTGGATTCTCAAAAAAATTTTAAAAAAGAATCTGTGTTTAAAAGTACATGATAAATGTACGATTTGTCTTCACAGAGGAGAAACTGTGCCAAATTAGAGGTTGCAGGAAGTCAGCGGCAGAAACATGCTGTTTTCAAATTAACAGCAATTTCCAAAGTGATTTGAAAAGGATTACTGTTTTTCTTTATGAAAGCCGAGTGCTGAATTCTGGACTACGTAACAGAAGGAAATGCTGATGGGGGATTCTGTAGAACAAAACAATCATTTGATTTCATCATTCTTCTGCTCCTGCTTACCCCTTTTCTGAGCAGTTGCCGTAATTTGCCAAAACGTAGGCTGTGGTGATAATCCAAAATGGTAAATGTGCCCAGAATAAATGTTATCAAAAGTATAAAATACTTTGGTACCTTATGGCTTTGCTTTCATAAACGAGTGCAAATCGTTTATGGAAGGAGTGCTTCGGACTTTTAGGATCCCTATGCAGTGGCGTACCTAGGGTATGTGGCACCCGGGGCCCATCATTTTTTGACACCCCCCCCCCCCCCCCCCATGTAAAAAAATTTTTTTTTTTTTTTTTTTTTTTTTTGCAATAACCATGAAATGGAATAAATGGTCAGAATAGAAACAGGCAGTGAAAATTTTCTTTTATTGAACCTCATATATGTAACCATTATTCCAAACATAACATAACATAAATTATGTCTAAATTGTCATGACATTAGAAGTACATATGGAGTAGTTGCAGGTGATGCTTGGGACAGTTCTGATTGTGTTAGTTCGGTTTTATGTGTTTTTTGAATAGAAGGGTTTTTATTTCTTTTTGAAGGTTTTGCAGTCTGTGGTTGATATCAATTGGTTGTAGAGTTGGGGGTCGAGTGTTGCAGCTCGAATGGCTAGGAGGTTGTCGAACAGTTTTTTTCTTTTGACGTTTTTGGTTGGAGGGTGTGTGAATGGTGCACAAGTTCTCCTATGTCTGTTTGAAGTGGATTGAATTATTTAGCTGAAGAAATTAGTTACCCCCCATTCCACACACATTAATTCTCTTCCATTTTTGTTCCCATTATAAAAAACACTGATAAGTTCCCAGAAAAAAAATACATTAAAATAAGAAGTGAAAACAAAGGCCCCTACAGATGAGAACATAACATAAGAATAGCCTAACTGGGTCAGACCAATGGTCCATCATGCCCAGTAGCCCATTCTCATGGTAGCCAATCCAGGACACTAATACCTGGTCAAAACCCAAAGAGTAGCAACATTCCATGCTACCGATCCAGGGCAAGCAGACACTTCCCCCATGTCTTAATAACAGATTATGGACTTTTCCTCCAGGAATTTGTCCAAATCTTTCTTAAAACCAGCTACACTATCTGCTTTTACCATAACTTCTGGCCACTTCATTTTTAAGTTTAGATCTTTCCTTTCAAACAGAGACCTTGCTAGATGTCAAATACAGCACAAGGTAACTTCACATGGACTTAGCTGTGCAGGAAATGTGAATCTCCTCATACACCCACCATATAGTGCAAAAATGTGCAAAGGTCTGTTTTTTTCTTTCGATCACTACATAGCCTAATGCCACACAAGCAGCGCTGTTACAAACATATTCTGTAGGTCAATGCTAAGGATAACAAAGTTTCCTTCCTTGGACCAGAAGGAGATAAACCACTGGAAGAGATCCCAAAACAACACCCAAAGACCCACTCAGTGTGTGAATCAGTTGAGTGGAGTGGACTAACTGGGGGGTGGAAATGGGCCCGGAGTTTGCTCAGCAGAATTTCCCAGACCACCTCTTCCTCTCAACACATTGACACGCTGCCACCATCACCACTAGGAACACCTCACTGGGTAGGCAAGCTATGCTATAAACTTTATAAAACACATTATTATATTTTCTTATAAAGCACATATTTTAACTGACCTCTCTGACATCCTCAGCCTTTCCATTCACAAAAATAGAAGGAAGAAAAGTTCCCATTTCCTGCTGTCTCATGTCCCCGGCCTATACAATATTTTTTTTCTGCAGACCCTTCAAAAGTCTGACCAAATCCTCGTTTCACTTGCATTATAAAGTACTGAGGATGCCATCTCTCCCCAATCCCAGGTCCTAAAGTCTAAGACAGTAGCGCAAACTAATGCTGCCAGATACAGGAAAAAAAAATTTTGATTCGATTCAGCCCTATTGAATTGGTTTTTCAATTCGATTTTCCTGCCCAGTTGGGTGATTTTTTTCAAAACTCCTGGTGGGTTTTATAGCTTTTTCACCCCCTTTGGCTTCTCCTAACCACACTGGCGCTGTGGTGTAAATAAAATAAAGAAACAAAAAGGACTTTTCCTCTTTCTGTTAAATCCTAGCTCACGTTTGCAGTCCAACACCAGCTCTGGCAGGATACACATTTCAAATCTGACATGTTATAATCACAAAACAGAAAATAAAATTAATTTTTCTACCTTTTGTTGTCTGGTTATATTTCAAATCTTGTTGGTCCAAGGCTCTGGTTTTCTTCTGATAACTTGCTTGCCAGGGTCTCCTTCTTTCTGCATGCTAACCATCCATCTGCCAACTCTGTCCTCCCTTTCCATTTCCCTTCCCTTCCCAGGAAGTCTGGTATCTTTCCTTTTTTTCATCTCCCTCCACAGATCCACCTTTTCTTAAATACCCTTTCATCCGGCATCTCTCCCTCCTTCCCCACCATCCCAGAGTCCACCATCTCTCCGTTTCTTTTCCTAATTACCCTCCTATCCAGTATCTCTATCCCTCCTCCACACCATCCCTTGTGTCCAATTTCTCTCCCTTTCTGTTCCTTCCCTCCCTAAATCCCATGGTCCATCATCTCTCTCCCTCTCCTCTATTTTCAGACCCATTATTTCTTCCCCCCCCCCCAAAGTTTGGCATATGCATGTCTCTTTAAACACCCCCTTCCCTCCGTGTACTTCTAAATCATGGTCCCCCCCAAAGGCCTGTCCCCCCTTAAAGGTCTGCCTGTCCCACCTTGAAGGCCTGCACCCCCCTTGAAGGCCTGTCCCTTCCCCTTGTAGGCCTGTCCCCCCCTTGAAGGCCTGCCTGCCTGTCCCCCCCTTGAAGGTCTGCACCCCCCGAAGGCCTGCACCCCCCCGAAGGCCTGTCCCCCACTTGAAGGCCTGTCCCACCCCCTTGTAGGCCTGTCCCCCCCTTGTAGGCCTGTCCCCCCTTTAAGGCCTGCCTGCCTGCCTTTCCCCCCCTTGAAGGCCTGTCTCCCCCTTGAAGGCCTGCACCCCCCTTGAAGGCCTGCACCCCCCCTTGAAGGCCTGTCCCCCCCCTTGTAGGCCTGTCCCCCCCCTTGTAGGCCTGTCCCCCCCCCTTGTAGGCCTGTCCCCCCCTTGAAGGCCTGCCTGCCTTTCCCCCCTTGAAGGCCTGTTCCCCCCCTTGAAGGCCTGCACCCCCTTGAAGGTCTGCACCCCCCCAAAGGCCTACACCCCCCCCGAAGGCCTGCACCCCCCTGAAGGCCTGCCTGCCCCCCTTGAAGTTCTGCACCCCTTGAAGGTCTGCACCCCCCCCCGAAGGCCTGTCCCCCCTTGAAGGCCTGCCTGCCTGCCTGTCACCCCCTTCCCCTTGAAAGCCTGCTTGCCTGCCCGCCCGCCCCACCCTGAAGGCCTGATGCCCCGACCCACCCCGAAGGACCGCTCGCCCCCCTGGCCTCCCCGCACCACCTATGAACAGCCGCAGCAGGATCGCGAAGTCAGCGTCAGCGATCCCTGCGCTGCTTCCTGCGCCACGGTCCCGCCCCTCCTCTGACGTCAGAGGAGGGGCGGGATCGCGGCGCAGGAAGCAGCGCAGGGATGCTGACGCTGACTTCGCGATCCTGCTGCGGGCTGCTTCACAGGTGGTGCAGGAAGGTCAGTGGGGCGAGCGGTTCTTCGGGGGTGGCGGGGGACTGAACGGCAAGGCCGGGAACACCCCCTTAGGGCTGGTACCCGGGGCGGCCCGCCCCCCCCTAGGTACGCCACTGTCCCTATGAGAGAGGAAAGGATAGTTGATGCTATAGAAGGGCAGATAGGCTAGGCCAGGGGTAGGCAATTCCAGTCCTCGAGAGCCGGAGCCAGGTCAGGTTTTCAGGATATCCACAATAAATATGCATGAGATAGATTTGCATCTCAAGGAGGCAGTGCATGCAAACCCATCTCATACATATTCATTGTGGAAACCTGACCTGGCTCCGGCTCTCGAGGACCAGAATTGCTTACCCCTGGGCTAGGCCATATGGTCTTTACCTGCCTTCATCTTTCTATGGGTTGGGCAGAATAAGTCACGCTTCAAGGGCCTACCTTTGTGGATTCCTCATGTCCCTTGTATAACCTCCAGCACTGTCTACAGCAATGCTTTAGTGCAGTGGTTTGATCTAGAGCTCTGCACGGGAACAGGGATCGCGGGAATCCCGCGGGTCCCGTGGGGGTCCTGCGGGAATCCCCCCCCAACCCACGGGACTCTCGTGGGGACCCTCCTCTGGCCCACGGGACTCCCACGGGGACCCCCCTCTAGCCAACGGGACTCCCACGGGGATGTAAGGCTTTGGAAGCAGGTTTCGTCCATATAATATAATGGACACGTCAGCCTTAGTAAAAGAGGGGGTTTATAAGTTAATTACCTGAACAGAAAACAAAAAAAGGGTTCCACCAAAGAGATTCCACAAGGAAAACAGAAGCAAACACAAAAGAAACTGTGGAATTGATGATCCTGTCAAAAGTAATTGCTGCTTTTTATGGGGACGGGCAGGGATGGAGGTAATTCCTTGCGGGGACGGGTGGGGACAGAGAGGATTCTGACGGGGACGGGTGGGGATGGAGAGGATCCTGTCGGGGACGGGTGGGGATGGAGAGGATCCTGGCGGGGACGGGTGGGGATGGAGAGGATCCTGTCGGGGACGGGTGGGGATGGAGAGGATCCTGGCGGGGACGGGTGGGGATGGAGAGGATCCTGGCGGGGACAGGCGGGGATGGGTGGGATTTCTGTCCCCACGCAACTCTCTAGTTTGATCAAGATTTTCCCATGCTAGTCGTACTCCTGATGCAAAAAGACTTCTGCCGTAGGAAAATCACAAGTAATAGCATCACGTGCAAAAGACTGTATAAAATATTGGCCCCAAAGATAAAATAAAAAACATCTGGAAAGGATTTTTTAAAACTTTTCCCCTAACACTGAGGGCTCCTTTTACAAAGGTGCGTTAGGGCCTTAACGCGCGGAATAGCACACACTAAAATGCCGCATGCGCTAGCCGCTACCGCCGCCTCTTGAGCAGGCAGTAGTTTATCGGGTAGTGTGCGCTATAGCGTGCGCTAATCCGGTGCGTGCACTAAAATCGCTAGCGCACCTTTGTAAGAGGAGCCCTGAATCTTTTTATCAGCTAAGAGAAAGTCAGATACGAAGGTGTGCTGAAGAGTTCTCAGCCCGACCAAGAAGAGGACGACGTGGATATGGTTCAATCAATGATCTGAAACAATGTCATAATATAGAATTTCATTTCTGCAAATTGGCTCTTAACGAAGTAAAACTCTTTTCAAGTACTATGGCGAAATAATGCTCAGAACATATGGTTCTGGGTTGAGAACTTTTCAGCACCCCCTCGTATGAATTTATAATGACACCAAGGAAACACAAAGATTCAACTGGTTTAATAACACAGGCCAACAACAATAACAAAATTCTTGGTGCCTTGGATTTTCGACCTGTTCCTGTTTCATACGAGAGACCCTTGAGCCCCGAGATCATCCTGGTGGCCGTCCGCTGAACCGATTCAATTACTGTGTGCAATTCTGGAGGCCACATTACAGTAAAGATGTGCGCAGAATTGAATCGGTTCAGCGGACGGCCACCAGGATGATCTCGGGACTCAAGGGTCTCTCGTACGAAGAGAGACTGAACAAATTGCAGCTCTACACTCTCGAGGAACGTAGGGAGAGAGGAGACATGATCGAAACATTTAAGTACCTCACGGGACGTGTCGAAGTAGAAGATGATATTTTCTTTCTCAAGGGACCCTCGGCCACAAGAGGGCACCCGCTCAAACTCAGGGGCGGAAAATTTCATGGCGACACCAGAAAGTATTTCTTCACAGAGAGAGTGGTTGATCATTGGAACAAGCTTCCAGTGCAGGTGATCGAGGCAGAAAGGCGTGCCAGACTTTAAGAATAAATGGGATACCCATGTGGGATCCCTACGAGGGTCAAGATAAGGAAATTGGGTCATTAGGGCATAGACAGGGGGTGGGTAAGCAGAGTGGGCAGACTTGATGGGCTGTAGCCCTTTTCTGCCGTCATCTTCTATGTTTATTTGGGGCACTGATTCAGAAAATTGTATTGGATAGACCTCATCAGCTCTAGTATCCTTGCTTTTTATACCTTTGGGATAGCAGAGCCAAACATGAACATTGGGCAAAAAAAGATTGGCCTCCGAGGGAATATATGGTGGTTGGAGGACAAAATGTAATCAATGAACCTTTGGTAGCATGAGGTACGATCATACACTCATACTGCCACCACTACATATAAAGCTAGGCCTGATGAAACAATTTGTAAAGGCTTTGAATAAAGACAGTTCGTGCATTCAATACATAGCACATGTTACCTGGACTTACCATGGAAAAACTGAAGGCAGGAATTTTTGATGGTCCACAGATCAGACAACGTATAAATAGCCCACATTTTATAGCATCAATGAATGAAATCGAATCATTTGTTCTTGTGAAAAAACTTTCTTAGCAACAAGACGCTTTTAATCCTTAATTAATTTCTAATTACTCTGTACAACTCCCTTTTACTTCAGTCAGCTATATATTTATTTTGTTTTCCCATCCATTCTGTGTATTTACCCTTATTTATCCCTCCTTTCCTATTACAAATTGTATTTCTTCCCCCTCTTTCCCAATGTTTCCTGTTCAAATTTGTCTAGTTTGTTTTAAATTGATTTTAATAGTTTATTATATTACTAGTGTTTAAGCCCGTTACATTAACGGGTGCTAGAATATATGGCTGTCTGTCTTTCTTTCTTTATGTCTCTCTCCCTGCTCCTGTTTCTTTCTTCCTTTCTTTCTGTCTTTCTCCCTCCTGCAATTTTTTTCTCTCTCTCCCTGGCACCCTTTGCCTGTCTGTCTTTATTTCTGTGTCTCTCTGGTCCCCTGTCTGTCTTTATTTCTGTCTGTCTCTCTCCCTAGCCTCCTTTGTCTGTCTGTATTTCTTTCTGTGTCTCCCCCCCCCCACTTTCCTTTGCAGAAGCAGCAGTGCTATTTCCCTTCCCCTCCAGATCCCTGTGAAGTAGTAGCAGCATTTCCCCCCACCCACCCCCCATTCCCTTCTCTCCCCCCCCCCCACTTTCCTTTGCAGAAGCAGCAGCGGTATTTCTCTTTCCCTCCAGGTCCTTGCTGAAGCAGTAGCAGCATTTTCCCCCTCCCCCCATTCCCTTCTCTCCCCCCCACTTTATTTTGCAGAAGCAGCTGTGATATTTCCCTTCCCCTCCAGATCTCTGAGAAGTAGTAGCAGCATTTTCCCCCACCCACCCCCCATTCCCTTCTCTCCCCCCCCCCACTTTCCTTTGCAGAAGCAGCAGCGGTATTTCTCTTTCCCTCCAGGTCCTTGCTGAAGCAGTAGCAGCATTTTCCCCCACCCCCCATTCCCTTCTCTCCCCCCCACTTTATTTTGCAGAAGCAGCTGTGATATTTCCCTTCCCCTCCAGATCTCTGAGAAGTAGTAGCAGCATTTTTCCCCCCCCACCCCCCCACCCCCATTCCCTTCTCTCCCCTACCACCACTTTCCTTTGCAGAAGCAGCAGCGGTTTTCCCTTCCCCTCCAGGTCCCTGCTGAGTAGTTGAAACATTTTCCCCCACCCCCCATTCCCTTCTTACCTTGAGCTGCCCTGCTCCGTTCGGCCCCTCCCCCTTCCCTTCCCGTGTGCTGGCCTGCTGCGGCTGAAGGTTTTTTTCGGCGACTCCTCCTGTTAAAACTCCCCCCCCCCCTCCCGCAACCGCTCCTGTTCAAAGCGGCCTGCTGAGGTTCGCGGCCGCTGTAACGAACCTCGCAGGCCGCTCTCCAACTCGGTAGTATGTTCCCTCTGACGCGATTGCGTCAGAGGGAACGTGCTACCATGTGGAGAGCGGCCTGCGAGGTTCGTTACAGCGGCCGCGAACCTCAGCAGGCCGCTTTGAACAGGAGCGGTAGCGGCTGTTGCAGGAGGATTGGGGGGGGGGGATTCGTGAGCGGCGGCAGGACCATGAGGCGGGATTGGGTTTTTTCGGCTTACCCTATCTGGGGAAACCGCCGTGCCAATTTCAAAGCAGCTGCTTTTAACATATCTGATGGAGGAAGGGAAGGAACGGTGGGGCAAATTTCGTCAACGGCAGTCCTTGTGCGGTTCGAGAGAGGGGGGGGGGTGGAGTCGGCGACTTGCAGCTTCGCGTGCCTCCCACCCCCCCTTCCCTCCGGCTCCGCCGCCGATAGTCTCCACCTGCATTGCCCCTGGCGCAGCACTCACCGGCCCGTCGGGCGGGGAACGGAGGAACAGGTTCAGGGCTGCCAGGGGGGGAGGAGTGAGTCCGGCTGAGACTGACAGGAAGAGGAAGGCGGAGCAGGTGAGCCGGCACCGAAAAAAACTTTAAAGAGCCAGCCAGACCGTGAGTGCGAGCTGTTGTAAGTTTGCATGTGCACTCTTGCCGGCCACGGACATACGGATCACGGAAGCACGCGGATTAGACTGCGCATGCGCCGCCTACGGTTTTATTATATAGATTGTTAACTTTTTATTATGTATTTGCTGTAAATGTAAATCGCTTAGTAGTTACGATAGGCGATTAATCAAATATTGAATAAACCTTGAAACCTTGAAACCTTGAAGAAGGCAGACAACTATACACAATTACTAGAGGATATGCTCTTTCATTTCCTCTGGCTTGGCTGAAACATGAGTGTTAAAGTCGGTGACAGGTCAAATGCGTGCAAGACAATAGCGTACCAACAAAAACGCGAAGACAACTCAGCGCAAAGACAATAGCGCGCGAGACAATTGAGGGCAAGTATAACCCAGTGCAAGACAATTGAGCGCAACCATAACTCAGCGCAAGACAATTGAGCACAACGATAACTGAGCGCAATGACAATTCAGCGCGCTATTGTTTTGCGCGCAATGGTCTATGAACCGTTAAAGTCTATTATCTGCAGTCACTTAGATCGCTTTTCAGAGAACCTTGGTGCCGCGAAGAGCAAGGTGAAAGATTTCACCAAGACATAAAAACAATGGAAGCCAGATACCAAGGAAGGTGGGATGCATACATGATGGCAGACTCTTGTTGGAATCTTATGTGGGATTGTCCTGGCAGATCCCACTCTCGGAAGTCTTACAAAAGGAGCTTCTGGTGTGTCGAATGACTGGAAAGTTTGTATTATAAACTTGTGCTTTTGGCATGAAATAAGTAGATTTTCATATTGTACACTTTTCTTTTAATTTTAAATTTGTTTCCTTCATGCTTAAAAGATATTAATTTAAACACTATATTAAAATATCCTGATTTTTTAATGGGCGAGCAGAATGAAGAGTGATGTATGGCAGTGTTCTGTATCTCAAAAACTAGAACTGATAGGAGAAAAGTGGTGCCATTTTTGGAATCAGCAGGTCAAATATAACCAGAAATAGGTCAAACATTTGAGGCACCAGTGTAATCAACAGATCATTTTGTCTTCTTTTTTGCATGGTGATGATATTTTGCATGTTTCCATGTTTTACTATTGCATTTTCTCTTCCTGTGGTATAGTGAGCTGCTTTTCAAATTAATAATCCAATTGGTTTTGGAACATTGAACTAGATAACCTAAGACAGCCATTCTCATTATGGTCCTCAAGCATTCTCATTTTCCATAATAAATGCACACCAGGTAAATGTACCTGTTCTTAGACCAACTGTGTACAGTTCTAACTCATTTCTGTGTAAGGATAGCCTGAAAATCTGATTGATTTGTGAGGATAAGGTCACAAGGACTAAGCTAAAAACCACTTAAGACTTTCTCAGATTGTCCTGCTATGGAAAAACCAGCACTCTTTAAGCTGCTAAACACAGCTTAGATGTCCTCTGGGATCCTGTTGTGGAAAAAGCATAAGAAGTAGGTTATCCTCTGGAGACTGTAGTATTGAAATAAGTAGGTTTGTTCCCTAAATGCTTCACAATAGAATTTTTGCAAAAATAAATCAGTCGTCTCACTAAAATAGACTCCAGAGTAACATTAGGAAATAGTTTTGCACAGACACATTGGCAAATGCATTGAACAGTCCTGGGGGAGGGAGGATGCAGACAAAAAGAGTGAGAGCATTCATGAATCCTGGGACAAGCAGAGAGGATCCTTTGTGCTGAAGAAGAGGAAGCAGAGTTGAGGATCAAGTGAGATGTATGATTGTAACAGGAATGAAACTCAGTTGGCAAGGTGGGATCTAGGATCTTTACCTGCTGACACACACCTTGTTTCCAAGTCATGTGGTCAAATTTAAATGAGATATACATTAGAGAATGACAAGGTGACAAAATTCATCACCGTTCCCTTCCCCGCGGATAACCGCGGGAAATAATCCCATGTCATTTTTTAGTGTCTATTTCAACCTCGGTCCTTCTACACCAGCATTCTTCAAAGCAAAGCATGCAGGTCAGTGGTTATGCCATTCATACTCTGATTCTTATGTGAGCCAAGGATAATGAAGCCATTGTGACATCACTGATGTGATTGGCTCTTAGGCACTGGTGGAATGAGGCATTATGACATCACAATATCTGCTCTGGATACCAGAGACTGTCATTCTGTAGTGTCTGTTTCAACCTCAGTCCTTCTACACCAGCATTCTTCAAAGCAAAGCATGCGGGTCAGTGGTTGTGCCATTCATACTCTGATTCTTCCCTCTCTCCTTAAAAAATGACATGAAGATGGTTTCCTGCGGTTATCCGCGGGGACAGGAACGGTGATCAATTTTGTCACCGTGTCATTCTCTAATATACATCCCTGCTCAAGAACTGTTTGGCTCACTTATAGGTCTATAACTAACAACACATTGCTTACAATTGACCACATTGCAATTAAAGAAAGTCCGATTAAAATTGGCCAGTTGAAATAGTAACGTGGAGGGGCATTTGCAATATGAGATCTAAATCTGAGTTTAGACGTTTTGGGAAAAACATCCAAATATCCAATAAAGAAAATGGCCATTTTCAAACCAGAAAAACGTCTTTTTTTTTTTTAATGGCCATTTTCTAGATGTGCTTGTCCTCAGTGTGTCTATCTTTTTGGAAGATTTTTGGGAAAAAGAAATACATCCAAATGAAAAATGCAGAAAACCAACCATTGGGACATACATAGAAGGGACCTGCATTCTTAGCAGACTGTTCACGCAGAAATCCCAGCAAAACAGTTGGGCAGCCTAGGAGACACTGCAGTGAACTTCACATAAAAAGTCCCAGGTACTCGTATCTCACCATAATCTCCTTACATAAGTACATAAGCGCTGCATCCTGTTTCCAACAGGGGTCAACCAAGGTCGCAAACACCTGGCAGAAACCCAAAGAGTAGCAACATTCCATGATGTCATAATGCCTCATTCCACCAATGCCTAACAGCTAAACTCATCAGTGATATCACAACGGCTTGATTGTCCTACACTTGTCTCACATAAGAGCGTAAGAATTGCCATACTGGGACAGACCGAAGGTCCATCAAACCCAGTATCTTGTTTCCAACAGTGGCCAATCCAGATCACAAGTTACCTTATAAGATTGCTAGGAAAAAAACAGATTTTATGCTGCTTATCCAAAACCTATTGTAACCAACCCAATAGCTCTTTTGCCTGTAGGTTTTGGAGGGCTCACCCTTTCCACCACAAGTGTCCTAGATCAAGTGGGATATGATCTGGTTCCCATCTCTGTATTCCACTGAACTTACTACTAAGCTACTCCAGAGACCTGTTTGCTGTTCTACGTCAGTGGTTCCCAATCCTCTCCTGGAGGACCACCAGGCCAGTCAGGTTTTCAGGATAGCCCTAATGAATATGCATGAGAGAGATCTGCATATAATGGAGGTGCCAGGCATGCAAATCTGTTCCATGCATATTCATTAGGGCTATCCTGAAAACCCGACTAGCTTGGGGGTCCTCCAAGATAGGGTTGGGAACCACTGTTCTACGAGGATTGGTGATAACATCTGAAGCTGTCATACAGGCTGGTATGTACTGTTTCATTCACATGATTGAGGGACGGGAGAGGGTCAGTGACCACTGGGGAAGTAAGAGGGCCATGTCTTCTTTATACCTCCAGTGGTCATCTGATCAGTTTGGCCACCTTTTTGTTGCATATTCATTATTTAAACAGGTCTAGCCTCAAATAGCTAAGTTTTGCCCTGCCATTATTGCAGAAAAATGGCCAAATCATAAGACCACTCTAATCCTGCCCAAAACATACCCCCGTCATGCCCCCTTGAGGTTTAGATGCATTGCAGACAAACAGCATAGAAAACCATCTAAAAATGTATTTCAAAAATGGCAATTTGGACGTTCTAGCAAAGAAAATACCCAAATATCACTTTATGCCATTTTTTTTATGTCTTTTTCTTTTGAAAATGAGCCCTATAGTAATATAGTAGACAATGGCAGATAAAGACCTAGATAGGCCATCCAGTCTGCTCAACAAGAAAAATTCATAGCATAAGGTATGATGTGATATTACATGTTCTTTAGTTCTACCACCTTCCCATCTCTGGAAAAGGGTTTTTTTTGTATATTAATACCTTTCAAATATTTGAATACCTGCATCAAGAGTACTTAGTAACACACCTAGCTTAGGACCCTTCTAGCCTTTAGATGTTTCTAAATAAGCTTGTAAACAACCTATGTACTATTAGTTAGTGGCACAAATTAATGGGACAGTTTTACCATGGTTTATTAAATCAGCCCCTAAGACACGGGAACAGAATTTGTCCTCGTTCCCGTCCCCGTGGTTAACCACGGGAAACCATCTCTGTGTCATTCTTTAAGGAGAGTGGGAAAAATCAGAATATGAATGGACAGAGCCACTGACCCTCAAACCTTGCATTGAAGAATGCTGGTGCAGAAGGACTGAAGTTGAGAAAGACACTAAAGAATGACACGGGATGCTTTTAAACATTATTTTTTTTTAGATATGTTTAAGGGAATAGACTTAGTAGATAAGGACAGGTTGTTCACCCTCTCCAAGGTAGGGAGAACGAGAGGGCACTCTCTAAAACTGAAAGGGGATAGTTCCGTACGAACATAAGGAAGTTCTTCACCCAGAGAGTGATAGAAAACTGGAACGCTCTTCCGGAGTCTGTCATAGCGGAGAACACCCTCCAGGGATTCAAGACAAAGTTAGACAAGTTCCTGCTGAACCAGAGTGTGCACAGGTAGGGCTAGTCTCAGTTAGGGCGCTGGTCTTTGACCAAAGGGCCGCCACGTGAGCGGACTGCTGGGCACGATGGACCACTGGTCTGAGCTCAGCAGCGGCAATTCTTATGATCTTATGATTATGAGCTCCATTGTGTAACTTCCTGTTATAGAAGGGCATAGATGCATCAAATCTACAATATGCACATGGACCTTAATGCCCCATATTTTTTTTTCTTTCTTCTGGCACCCATTTTTAACCTCGCTATCGACTGCCTGAATAAAGCTGGTCTGGGCAGCTCACTGTGCCAACTGTGCTGACCTCTCAGGGTTGCAACCCTTGTGATTGCACAGTTTGCACAGAGGGTCACACTAGCCCTGCTCTGCGCAAATGAAAAGAAATGCACATTTGAACTGAGTTTCTAATTCAGAAAATTTTGCAGGTTGCAAAACATCAGATAGTTGGAGAATATGCTCATTGAAGAAGCCATGATAGCAAAACCTCGGGCGAGATTATAAATGTTTCTATTTTTAAAAGAAGCATGCGAATAAGATTATCATCACTGTTATGCTATTGGCAAGCAAGACTGACAAATTTTTCTGGAGAACACTTTAGATAATTATGCTTATTTTTATTTTCTCCATATGTGCACTACACAAAGTAAAAACTGAAGAACATAAGAGGGAATGTGGAACGTGAAAAAACTGCAGAATGATCAAATTAGGACCAATTATGCCACTGGAAATTATCAGTTAATCTGGTTTGCATGTTAAATGGATGGACTAGGCTGGCTGAGCAATGATAAAGACTGACATCTCAGAGTCAGCTGTTAACTCTCTATTAATAGGACTTGCTCAGTATCAACTTCAACGTCTCCAGCTCGTTCAAAATGCGGCTCTTCGACTGCTTTACCACCAATCCAAATTTGATCACATAATTCCGCTACTCAAAACCGAACATATGCTTCCAATAGCATATAAGATCCCCATTCAAATTCAATGTCCTTATATTTCAAATCAGATCTTCCTTACATTTCAAATTAGGGCTTCCTGTGGTTCTGTATAACTATTTGATCCCATATAAGCCAACAAGGGACCTTCGCTCCTCTTCTCAGCATCTGTTAACCGGATCATCGTTTCGTCAAATGTTCCTGAATGCTAGTCGCGATTCAAGCTTTTCTGTTATGGCCCCAAGCCTGTGGAATTTATTACCGCTTTATCTAAGGTCGGAAAAATCCCTCAAAGTTTTCAAGTCACAGCTGAAATCTTATTACTTTAGAAAGGCATTTGTCTGAGAATCCCAATAAACGTTCCGTGTTGCGGGAAGAACTTTTACCTTTTGACCTTTTGGGGTTTTTTTCTTTTTCTTTCCCTCTCCCCTGAAAATATTGTAATCTAACCCTTCCTGTAAATCCTCTTGTCTTAGTATGTCTATTGTATTAGGGGGGGGGGTTCCCCCCTGCCCGTTTTTTTAAATTTTTTAAACCCACTGATTTTAATTTTGTTTACCGCTTTGGTTTGACTATATTTGTTTAAAAAAATGTGATATATCAAATAAAGTAATTGTAACTCATCATTCCCTCCTACTAAAAGAAGTCTTTTGTATATCATCTTCCCTTTTATAATATGCAAAGAGAGGATCATAAATCATTTATGTTAAACACTGTAGTGAAATACATTTTAAATATGTATACAGATTCCTTTAGTAATAGATGGACAAGATAGACAAAATTAAATAGTTAAGTTGGGCTGCTGAATGCTCCTAAGAAATAGCCTCAAACTGCATTGCGCCAATGTATCTTTTTCACTTCTCTTTGGGGTCCTTTCACTAAGGCGTGCTAACCAATTTAGCACATGCTAACGATTAGCACACGCTAAATGCTAAGGCGCCCATAGAATATAATGGGTGTCTTAGCATTTAGCATGCGCTAAATTGGTTAACGCGCCTTAGTAAAAGGACCCCTTTGATAGGACTGAGTCCTATGAAAGGAGTTTTCAGCATCATAAAGCTGGTGAAGAATTAAGGGGTCCTTTTATCATGGCGCGGTAGGGGTTTAACATGTGGAATACCGCGTGTTAAACCGCCTGCCGCGCTAGTTGCTAATGCCTCCATTGACCAGTCGTTAGTTTTTCTGCTTGCCGCGGGGGTTAGCGCGTGATGAAATGTCTGACGCGCTAACCCCGCTAGTGCGGCTTGGTAAAACATTCTAGAACTCTGGAAGATGGCAGCATCAGCTTAGCTCTGTGTAAGACTATCATAAAAAAAAGTTATTTTTAAGACAGCCCATTACATCTTCGGTGGTATTTCTTCTAGTGCCTAGCTCTATGAATGAGAACTCGGTGTGAATACTTCCAGTGATCACCTGAAGATCTGACTTTGCTTGTTAAATTGATTAGTAAGGACAGATCAGAAGAGGCCTAGTGCTGACTGGCAGCTGGACTGTGAATTACTTTTGAAGAAGCAGCCTGCTGATATCAGATGATTCAGAAGAGGCTTAATGCTGACAGCGACTGTTGGACTATGAGTTAATTTTATGAAGTAGTTGGCTCTGCTCCGCCCTATTTCTGTCCAGTGGGGGTACTGGCATTTAAATTTAAACAGACTCCTCAAACCTCTGCCAGTGAAGAGGTAGTGTGGGAGCTCTGCTCAGTCCCTCTTCCCGATCAGCGGAGGACTCGGCATTTAATTTAAATAGAGTCGGGGGTCGCGCGACGCCCGGCTCAGAATCCTTATACTGAACAGCTGAACCCAACCCACTTTGGAGTCAGTAAGTGAGTTTTTCATTGACGCCTTTACCTCTCCTGATTACCCTCTTACTGCTGGGCTGGGCGTGTGAGCTTGCTCCGCCCCCTAGTCCCTTGCCAGGAGCTCTGAAATTGCTTCGACTGAACGCTGCAAGGAGCCATCTTGTAACTGCTACTGCCCTGCCTTGCTTCCGTCGAGACTGCCTGCCTGCTCCACTGTGAGAAAGTGTGGCCGCTGACTGCCAGGATAAAATCCAAAGACTTCTGTGGTGTTTGTGGCTGCTGATACGCTCTGGATCAGCTGTTAGCTGTGTAGAGAAGAAGACATCTGAGAGGCAGTTGTGCGATACGATCTGGGGCTGTTGACTAGTCTGAAGTCTGAATTGACTGCTTTGTTGGAGGTTTTCATCTGTTCTGGCATCCAGCCACCGTTCCCTGCTCATTGTCCCGAGTTTTGATCTACCTCCTCCCCACAGCCAGCTGGAAGAGGAGACTCTTTGCCTCAAGCCGCTGCAAGGAAAGCAGCCACCGTTCCCCACCCCTTCTTCCCAGAGCTCACAGCTCATTTCTCTTCCGCCCTTAGGGGCTCCTGTTGTAGCATGCAGTCAACTTCTTCTTCAACACACAACCAAGTCAATACACCGTGCCCCCCTTCTAGCCATCACACTCATACTCCCCGTGATGGCATACCACATGCCCACCATCACTGGCCAGGGTCGATATGGAGACCTAAGAAGCTGCTACCGCGCAAAGCCCAAGAAAATCAATACTTACAACCTCATAAAGATCAAAACTGACACATATGCCCCCATTGCACACAATGTCGCAGCAGCCCTAGTGAATGCCAGATCCGTAAACGACAAAAACCTCGTTCTCACAGATGCCATTACAGAGTACAACTGGGACCTCCTACTAGTGACGGAAACATGGCTCAAAGACAATGATGGAGCCACCTTGGGTGCGTTATGCCCTCAAAGCTACCAAGCACTGGCATGCTCCCATCCCAACAAGAGAGGGGGGAGGGGTGGCAGCGATCGCCAAATCCAAGTTAAACCCACGCCAAATACACTCCATAACACTACCAGACCTAGAATGCCTCATTTTCTCAATAACCCACAACAAAAAAATTACAATCATACTAGTCTACAGAGCACCCTCTTCTCCTATGTCTGCGCTCGATGAACTGCTAACCATTATAAGCAACCTATCCGTAATCCATAAACAAATCGTAGTCCTAGGCGATCTCAACTTCGCGGACTACCCAGAAGTCACGGGCGCCCCACGAGATTTCATCAAAACACTGTCAGATCTGGGACTCACTCAACAAGTCACCTCTCCAACTCATTCCTCTGGAAACACACTGGACCTAATCTTTCTCCCAGATGGCCCACAAATTGACCAGAAAACATCCTCACCGACAAACATCGTGGTCCCCTGGACCGATCACCATATAATCACATTCAGCCTGCACACCAGAGTTAAAGAGGCAGCAGACCGAACAAATTCCCAGGAAACAATTACGTTCGACCCAAAATCAATAAACCCCACCACATTTTCCCACGGCATCTCCAAACTACAACTAGGCACTAACTCCCTAGAAGAGAAGGCACTGACCTGGCACTCAGGCATTAAAGCACTCTATGAGAACCTAGCAAAAGTCAAGGTAATTAAACCTAACTCACGACCATTCTCTTCACCCTGGTTTACAGAAGACCTGAGAGTACAAAAAAGGAGAGTTAGAAAAGCAGAAAATACTTGGCGCAAAACTCTCAGTGACCAGGACAAATCCTCCTGGAAAAACTTGCTGCAAAACTACAAACTAGCCACACATGAAGCAAAGAAAGCTCATTTCACTGCTCTACTATCAAAGTACCCAAGCAGATCGAGGGCCATCTTCTCATTAACGAAAAACCTATTATCCCAAGGTCCAATGTATTCCCTGCAAATGAACCTAGACTGCGAATCCCTCTCCACCTTCTTCCATGACAAAATATCAAAGATACGCGCAAATCTGGACTCTGAGGCCAAAGCACTCCCATACATCCCAGAGACTGCCCAAGATGACAATCCACCCAAGATGGAAACCTTGAAAAGTTTCAAACCGATCTCCCACAATGACCTCAAAACAATAATCAACTCCGTACGCCCCGCAACCTCGATCCTGGACCCATGTCCCTCCACTACACTGCTGAACACAAATGAGGTATTCCTGGAATCCATCCTACCCCTAATAAATGAGTCCCTTATGACAGGTGTAGTTCCACTGAGCTGGAAATCAGCCATAGTAAAACCACTCCTGAAAAAAACAACCATGGACCCAGACAACCCAAGCAGCTTCAGACCTGTCTCAAACCTCCCATACATCTCAAAAATATTGGAAAAGTCTGTACTCACACAATTGCAAAACTTCATGGAGACAAATGCTCTCCAACTTCCAATCGGGCTTCAGGAAACACCATAGCACAGAAACTGTGCTTTTGGACTGCTGGAAAATCCTAGATGATGGAAATGATGCATTGCTGGTACTATTAGACCTCAGTGCCACCTTCGACACCATAGACCACTCTCTCCTCTTGTCCAGGCTAAAGTCCATTGGAATCCGTGACAATGCACTTCAATGGTTCTCTTCATTCCTGAACGACAGATCAGAGAGTCCTACTAGGAAAACCCTTATCTGAACCCAAACCACTCCACTATGGAGTGCCTCAGGGAGCTTTACTTTCACCTCTCCTCTTCAACCTCTATGTCAAACCAGTACTGGATAGCGGGTAAACACCGCATTGGAATCCACTCCTTCGCTGACGACCTACAACTCTATCTTCCCTTAGGCCGTCACAGAGACACACAAATCAAGTATCTCCAGTCTTGCTTAACTGAAATAAAGTCTTGGATGACCGTAAACAAATTACAGTTAAATGAATCCAAGACAGAACTTCTCTGGATCCACAAAGATTTATGCGTATACCCCCGTCCGTCCTTTTCCTGGGCCACAAACACCCTTATACCCAAAGACAACGTCCGCAGCCTAGGAGTAACTCTTGACTCTAATTTATCAATGACAGATCACGTATCCAAACTAGTATCATCCTCCTTCTACTACCTCCGCCAGCTAAAAACCATTCGTGCCTACTTCTCAGAATCTGAATTTGCCCAACTACTCTACGCTTTTGTTCTATCCCGCGTAGACTATTGTAACGCTCTACTAGTGGGCCTGCCTACCAAAACTCTCTCCCGCCTCCAAAGGGTGCAAAACGCTGCAATCCGCCTTCTGAAAAACCTAGGCATCCGCGACCATGTTACCCCTGCATTAGCTTCCATGCACTGGCTGCCCATTCAAAAACGCTGCACCTTCAAGGCCCTGCTCCTCGCTTTCAAAACCTTCATGAAACGATTCCGTACTACATGAAAACTAAACTACAAATCTATTTCCCAAAACGACCACTGAGGTCCCAAGGAGAAAAATGACTGACCATACCTTCTGGCCGCTCCCTCAAAACTGAAACTTCCCGCAAACGCTCCTACTCACATTTCATACCCAAACTTTGGCACACAATCCCTCCATCTGTCAGATCACTAGATGGACTCTGAAACTTCAGGAAGGCCGTGAAAACCTTCCTCTTTACTAACCCAGCGCCTTAAAGTCATTCACCCTGAAATGCCACCCACTCAACTCACCTATGTCACTTAATTTCACCAGATGCTACTTAGTACATATGTTTTATTGTCATGTCTATTTTGTAATTTATGTAAACTGTCATCTATATTGTAATTTATGTAAAATGTCATCTCTGCTCTGACTGGATTATTATGGATGTACTTTGTAACCCGTTCTGGGCTCTTTTGGGAGGACAGGCTAAAAATTGAATAAATAAAAGGACCCCTAAGACTGATGATGAAACAAGAAAGTATTTAAAATGTGAAGATACATCATTTGAAATGAGACAATAGATAACTGTGCTTCAGCAAAAGCAAAGGCGTTCTCTCTTCAGCAGAGGTTCCAAAACTTATTCTGGGCACACCTCTGCCAGTCAGGTCTTCGGGATGTCCATAATGAATATGCATGAGATAGATCTGCATACACTGACTCTATGGGATGCCGATTTTTCTCATGCATATTCGTTATGGACATCCTGAAAGCCTGACTGGCTGACAGTGCCCCAGAATGGGGTTTCGGAGCACAGCTGAGATTTCCAGAGTATGTATCCGAGAAAAAGTTCAGCTGGGGACACCTAGGTAAGAAATTGAAGTATTAAAGGTAGAAAAAGGAAGACCGCAGTTTGTTCAGAATTTTAAACACAAAACATCACACCTCCTTCATCAGACTTGTGAAAAACACCTTCCGGTTTTGACAGTAAAGTCATTTTATCTTCAATCTTGTGACTGTGATTTTGCAAAAAAACAGGTCCTGGATGGAACAATTTGGATTCCAATGTTTTCTGGAAAGATAGGGAGTCCTTTACTAAAGAGCAGTAAACAATTATGGGGCAGTTCTAGAAGGAACTGTCTAAAGTTATGCGGCAAGAATGCACGTAAAAGCTGGTAATTAAGGGATCTTTTTACTAAGATGCACTAACATAGTGGTTCCCAAGCCTGTCCTGGAGGACCACCAGGCCAATCGGGTTTTCAGGCTAGCCCTAATGAATATGCATGAGAGAGATTTGCATATAATGGAAGTGATAGGCATGCAAATCTGCTCCATGCATATTCATTAGGGCTAGCCTGAAAACCCGATTGGCTTGGTGGTCCTCCAGGACAGGGTTGGGAACCACTGCACTAACTGATTTAATGCAAGCTAACGATTAGCAGGCAGTAAATGCTAAAAAGCCCATATATAATATAATGGGCTGCATGACGTTTAGTGCACCTTAATCTTCTACACACATTATGGGGGTCCTTTTACTAAGGTGCGCTAGTGCATCTTAGCGCGTGCTAAATACTAATACATGGATGTCCAAAATATAGGGCTCCTTTTAGGGCCTTAACGCGTGGAATAGCGCGCGCTAAATTACCGCACGCGCTAGACCTTAACGCCAGCATTGAGCTGGCGTTAGTTCTAGAAGGGTAGCGTGGGTTTAGCGAGCGCTAAAATGCCACGTGCGCTAAAAACGCTAGCGCACCTTCGAGAAAGGAGCCCGTATTGTACTTATCTGGAACGCGGCATTGTTTCGAGCAGCCCAGCGTATATTTTCAGCTTCTTTCACTGTGCATTCCCTCACGTCTCCTTTTCTAGTATAAACGACGATAGTCGCTTCGTCCTTCACCAACACGGCCAGCGTTTCGCGGTGTAAGTTTTTGTACCGCTGACGCAGGGTTTCTTCGCTATTAGAATGGCTTTCTGAACAGTAACGCAGCATAGAACAACACAGGTTCACTTACCAGTGGGATCTTGCCAGGTACTTGGGACCTGGATTGGACACTGTTGGGAACAAGATACTGGACTTGATGGACCTTCAGTCTGTCCCAGTATGGCAACTCTTGTGTTCTTATGAATCAAGCAACCCTTAATAATCCACTTAGAGATGCAGATGCCACATCATTGATGATAATTGCCATTCATATGTGTAAATGAAACATGAATGGCAGTTTTCGTGAATCTGAAACGGGTAAATGCCGCTCTGTATACATGTAGAGATCCTAAAATTGTACATTTTGGAAGGAACACAGCTGAAGATTCCTGCTCTGATTGGTAAAACTGACCGTGTGACTTATTAACTGCAGCACTCTAAACCCATTAGCATATTCAAAATTTAACCCCCTCTTTCACTAAGGCGTGCTAGCCGATTTAGCACGCGCTAATGATTAGCATGCACTTAATGCTAACGCGCCCATTACATTCTATGGACGCGTTAAAATTTAGGGCTCCTTTTACTAAGGTGCGCTAGCGTTTTTAGCGCGCGCTTAGTGCACGCCGCATTGCCGTGCGCGCTAGACGCTAACGCCACCATTGAGCGGGCATTAGTTTTTTACGTGTAGCGCGGGGGGCCAAAGCGCGATAATCTGCAGCGCGTGCTAAAAACGCTAGCGCACCTTAGTAAAAAGAGCCCTTAGCTTGCGCTAATCATTAGCACGTGCTAAACCGGTTAGCACGCCTTAGTAAAAGGACCCCATAGAGAATTCGGCAAGTTACCTCGACAAGTTCAAGTCTGGGGAATCCTCAATTCCTGCATCCGAGCTTAAGGACTGTCTTTTGTTCAGGGCTCACCGAAGCAAGCGTTACCTCTGTAGTTCACATGATTTAGTGCATGGTGTAGAAAGATGAGGACTGCTCCCATGACGGAGTTGTAATTTAGTTGTCAAACTACCAACAGACCTTGCGGGAAGTGGCCTAGCAGGTGTCCCCTGACTCCACTGTAAAGCGCCTCTTACATTCACTCTCATACTTTTCAGGTCATAGATTGATTTCCTGACTCTGGTTTTGAAGTGCAACGTGCAATCACTGGGCAGAGTAATATTTCAAAATCTTAACAGCATTCTTACATATGAACATATGAAATCTGAACAAGGATCTTAAACAAAGATAATACTGTAAATTGCTATAGTGTAATAAAACCAGTAGCTGCTGAAACCTCCTCTTCCCCAAAGCTAATTATGCTTTTTGGTCTGGCCGTCTACTCTTACAACCCAAAATGATCCCCTGAAGAAGAGCTTTCACAATTCTTTTAAAGTCATATAATTAAGGGTGATTTATTGTCTTTGTCTACAGGAAAAGAGTTTCTAAACAATCAGTCTTGCAGGACAGCTCTCCGAGACAGTAGTCTATGATTTTAACCAGTGATGGCAAACTTTTTTTTAGTATCATGAAAGTGACAAACATTTAGAATTACCAGATTGGTTGGCAGCAAAGAAACTGGGATGTCATTCAATTCCAGCTGGAAATTGATTTTTCTAGGCACGTTTTGTATAAAATCAAATTGTTGTCCTTAGTATACACCTCATTTGCTTTCCTGCAAACAAGATTGTTGCAGGTTAGTGAAGAAATGGCATAGATTGAGAGCCACAGAGGACAAAATAGCCTGGAAGAGTAAGTTCAATCTTTATGAGCTAGAAATATGTATATTGCATTACAATCACTGCTTACATAAAGCAAATATCTATACAAGTTCACAGCGGTTTACAATCAGCAAGAGTAGAGACAATGTCCAGAATAAAAATTAACACTATAGCCTACAGAATTAATGTCAATGACAAACTTCCCTTGTAAAAAATGATGAATTAGAGCAGTGGTTCCCAACCCTGTCCTGGAGGACCACCAGCCCAAATGGGTTTTCAAGATAACCCTAATGAATATGCATGGAACAGATTTGCATGCCTGTCACTTCCATTATATGCAAATCTATCTCATGCATATTCATTAGGGCAAACCTGAAAACCCGATTGGCCTGGTGGTCCTCCAGGACAGGGTTGGGAACCACTGAATTAGAGAAATATTTTTCTCTTACTTTCTTTTTTACTTTTTTTTCTTCTTTACTTTTTTCTTTTCTCTTATACTAATGCAGTTTAATTGTTAGCGATATGAAAACCTCAAGCGCTCGCGGCTGTCTGATTATAAGAACTTGTCTGTATCAGAACTGCCTCTTGCGAGCTAGCATAGGTTTTTTCAATCCCCCTGAACCAGGGGTGGGCAACTCTGGTCCTCAAGGGCCAGAATCCAGTCGGGTTTTCAGGATTTCCCCAATGAATATGCACTGAAAGCAGTGCATGCAAATAGATCTCATGCATATTTATTGGGGAAATCCTGAAAACCCGACTGGATTCTGGCCCTCGAGGACCAGAGTTGCCCACCCCTGCCCCATACTGAAAATACTTTAACTTTACTTTATTTTCTTTAAATTATTGCAATTTCTTAAGTATTTGTCAATATCTCAGAATCATTATCTTAGATTGCCAACTAGCCACTTTTACTGGACACCGAAGCTTTCCAACACCTCTATGTACTTAGCTTTTACACAATCCATTGTTCGAGGTGGTGCTTAGTCCAGATTGTTTCTCAGGAATCTCAAAGTCCCTCCTTGAGGGCCGCAATCCAGTCGGGTTTTCAGGATTTCCCCAATGAATATGCATTGAAAGCAATGCATGCACATAGAGCTCATGCATATTAATTGCAGAAATCCTGAAAACCTGACTGGATTGCGGCCCTCAAGGAGGGACTTTGAGATGGTGACAGGCTCTACGGAGCGTCTCCGTTTCACTCGAAACCGAGCTTCATCAGGAGATCATCCAAAAGGATGTTACTTTAACCAACCTGCACTAGCAGAAGAGAAGAGAACCTCTCATTACAAAAAGAACCTGGGGCAAAGCCTTGTACCAATCACTGTTAACTCATCTTAAATTTTACTTGATCTATTGGTCATATTCTCACTATCATTCATTTTCCTTCATTGATAGACTTAATACACAGTACAGTATCCCTTATAAACTTTAGCTACTGCTATATTATATTTCTTTGTGACTTTAAATACTAACACTTCTTTAAATGCTATTACTGTATTTCTTTGAAACTACAGGGCAAAGTCAAACATTAGTACTTACTCTAGCTTTTAGGATGCCTCTCGTCAAGTGACTGCAAAATGCGGCTCCTTCTGCTGCCCTTAATTAAGTAACGGTTATCCTAAATGGCGACTAGCTTTATAACAGCGCTTTAAAGTTTGAACTGTTCACCATAACTACGGCATGATGTCATCATTTAACATCACATTGTACCTAATGTCATGACGCCGAAACGTCATGGCGACTAAGCCCTGAGTGTCTGATAAACAATTTCATCCATTCAATAAATTACATAATTAAATAAATGAAATACATTAATTTAACTACATTAATTTAATTTAAATTGACATTAAATAGGGAACCGTAACTGCTAGAACTATTTAAAAATGCCAGTAGTTTCAAAATGATTGTGATTGTTGATTTAAAATTTTTAATAGTTGATTTTAAAAGAATATCAAAAGATTGTTTGCCAGTTTATAGTGAAGTTGAGCCCTTTTGGATACAAACTTTGAAGTCGATGTATCTACCGTTGTTCAACCTGCAAGGCATCCATTATATTCTATAGGTGCCTTAGCATTTAGCCTGTGCTAATCTTTAGCACACGCTAAATCGATTAGTGTGCCTTAATTAAAAGACCCCTTAGTGCCTCTCCATAATAAATTTTATGTATAAAAATTTTTATTGAAAGAATCAAATAATCAGTACAATAGGACGATACAAAAATACATTCAATACAATAAGAATCACAATAATATTTCATACAAATTTAAATCATTCTTTCAAATTTATTTTCCATATGAATTAATTCAATCTTATCTACACCCCCCTTAATTCCATCCCCTACCCACTATCTTCCCCTAAATGAAATCCCTCACCATGGGTGAAAGTTGAGAAAAATAAAGAATTAAAATAAATAACTGGAATGTAATTAGTAAACCTAATTTTCATAATAAATCATTGATAACCAAACTTCGTATTTTTGGTGAGATTCTGAATATAAGGATCCCAAACGTCCATAAAAAGACGAGTTTTTTTAGGCGAACCTTGAACCTCCCAACTCTCAAATAAAAATAAGTGATGTAATTGATTCCTCCAATGCCAAAAACTTGGAGATTCTTTCTGCAACCAAAATTGCATAATACATTTATGCCCAATCATACAGGCTTTCTGAAATAAAAGACATTTTGGTTGGCCAAAAAACCCACAAGCTGATGCTTTACCAAAAATTATTCCCCTAGGACAACCCACTATCGAATTACCCTATAAAGAACATATTGGTTTTATTTAGCGACTGCCTTTTCATGAAAAGATTCACCCAAGGTGTATGATACATTGTTGGGGTTTAAAAAAAAAAAAATCTTTATTGATTTTCAAACTTTGACAATGCAATACAATTAATTGAACATAAACACTGCATAAAACACACTAGTAAATACACAATTAATACATAAAACAATCATTTTGTCCCCCTCCTCCCAATTATTAATACAAGAAGACATATTATGTTATTATAATTAAGTAATTTTAATAATCAAAATACATTTTCCTCTCCCCCCCTCCCCCGGATGTGTAAGGAAATCTGATAAAAAGAGAGATACGTGACAATTATTATGATGCAACAAATGCATTGAATAATAATCAGATACTTAAGTATTTTTCTCTATCTGTCCCAGCAGGCTCACATCTCACTTTAGTAAACGGGGAAATGGAGGGTTGGGTGACTTGGCCAGGATCACAGGGAACAGGCTGGGATTGAACACACAACCTCAGGGTGTGGAGGCAGCAGCTGCTAGGCCACTCCTCCCCTTACTTTGGACCTAGAGTAATGGAGGGGTTACGTGACTTGCCCAGAGTCACAAGGAGCTACTGTGGGAATCAAACCCAGTTCCCCTGGTTCTCAGGCCACTGCACTAACCATTACTCCTCATAGGAAGCAGGTCTGTAAATGGGCAGCCATATGTGGACATCTAGAAGGTGCCTGCCGGGATCCTATTCTACACAGCAAAGTAGGTACTTACTTTCTTTATAGAGCAGTAGTGTAACAGTACCGTATTTTCCCGAAAATAAAACGGTCTTATATTTAATTTTGGGTCCAAAAAACACATTAGGGTTTATTTTCGGGGGATGTCTTTTTTTTTTTTTTTTTCATGTACAACAGTCATCTCTCCCTTCTTCTCCTCCACCCAAATTCTTCCTCTTTCCTTTCTCCCCCCCGCCCTCCATGTGCAGCATCTTTCCTCCCCTCCCCCTGTGCAGCAGAATCCCACCGACCCTCCCACCGTGAGACTGACATACCTCCACTCCGAGGCTTCCAAAAACAGCAATGGCAGCGCTCTGAACGGGCTGCTTCATGGACTTCCCTGCCGAGGCCTTTCCTCTGCCACGTCATGTTGATATCAGTGACGCGGGCAGAAAGAAGGCCTCAGCGGGAAAGGCCATGAAGCAACCCGTTCAGAGCGCTGCCGCTGCTACTGATTTAGGAGGCCTCAGAGTAGAGATATGTCAGGTCTCACCAGGATGGGCGTTGCTAATCGACAAGTCTGATTTTCTCGGCGAATTGGGCAGGGATGGAGTCAGTGTCGGGGCCATTCGGGGGGGGGGGAGGGGCTTCGGGGGTTGATCTTAACTAGGGCTTATTTTGGGGGTGGGGCTTATATTTAGAGCATCTTTAAAAATCATGCTAGGGCTTATTTTCGGGGAAACGATACAAATGCATGTACAGAATTTAGGTCAAACCACACACTATTAATGACATCGGGCTAGATTCACTAAGGGCACGGATCGGATCGGATCCGAGTCCAGGGGGGCTGATTCACGAATTGCCCTCATGCAAATGAGGGTAATCAGAATCACGCTCCCAATTGCCTGCCCGGATCATTCTATAGCAGGGGTCTCAAAGTCCCTCCTTGAGGGCCGCAATCCAGTCGGGTTTTCAGGATTTCCCCAATGAATATGCATGAGATCTATTTGCAAGCACTGCTTTCAATGCATATTCATTGGGGAAATCCTGAAAACCCGACTGGATTGCGGCCCTCAAGGAGGGACTTTGGGATCCCTGCTCTATAGCGATCTCAACGCATGCGCAGACCATCTTTAGATGGTCTGCGCATGCACTGGCCCTCCGAGCCCGACAGATAATTTTTTTTTTTTTTTTACTGTTTTAAACTTTTTGGGAGCCCGTGGTTTTTGCTCGCGGGTTAAAACCAAGGGCTTGCACTGCGGGAAAGGGTGGGAGAGTTGGGGCAGCAGGAGTTCGTGGCAGAGAGCAGAAAAACAGGGCTGAGAGCAGGGGCTGTCGGAAAGGACCTGAGCGACTGGTCCTCAGCAGTCACTTGTTTGTAATCGGCCAGCCCTGTCGGTGTTGCAGGGTTTTGGTTAGTGAATCGCTGCCCGCCTTCATTTGAATGCTGTTCCCCCTCATTTGCATGCGCGGATCAGAGGATGGTTGGGACACAGGCTAGTGAATCAGGTCGGAGGGAAATCGGGTTATAAAGGGGTCGCAAACCGATCGGTTTGCTTAGTGAATCTAGCCCAGGGATGGGCAACTCCGGTCCTTGAGGGCCGGAATCCAGTCGGGTTTTCAGGATTTCCCCAATGAATATGCATTGAAAGCAGCGCATGCAAATAGATCTCATGCATATTCATTGGGGGAAATCCTGAAAACCCGATTGGATTCCGGCCCTCGAGGACCGGAGTTGCCCACGTCTGATCTAGCCCATCGTGCTCCCAACACACACACACAAAACCCAACCAAATGAAACAAAAACGTGTATAACTTACATGGGAAATTAAACAGAATGAAAATGTTTGCTCTGTAGACCCAACACTGAAGATAAAAGGAAGGCATGATCCAATGTGAAAGTATGTGCCAAGATGCCACTATTGCATATGGCGTTGGCAATTCCGGTCCTCGAGAGCTGGAGCCAGGTCAGGTTTTCAGGATATCCACAATGAATATGTATGAGATGGATTTGCATGCACTGCCTCCTTGAGATGCAAATTCTATCTCATGCATATTTATTGTGGATATCCTGAAAATCTGACCTGGCTCCGGCTCTCGAGGACCGGAATTGCCTACCATTGGATATACGAAAGCATATTTCCATAATTGCTTAGCACAGGGTTAGGGAACTCCAGTCCTCGAGAGCCGTATTCCAGTCGGGTTTTCAGGATTTCCCCAATGAATATGCATTGAAAGCAGTGCAAGCAAATAGATCTCATGCATATTCATTGAGGAAATCCTGAAAACCCGACTGGAATATGGCTCTCGAGGACCGGAGTTCCCTACCCCTGGAACACAATGCTGATTAGCAACAACAATACAAAAAAAAAAGAATTAAAAAATAAAGAGCAATTAATTCTGCACAAAACACAAATAGGACGTTTAGCGATGTTTTTAAAACTCGTTTTTGTTCTTAAGCCTTTGCTATTTAATATACCTCAGTATTTTGGGAGTTACTTGCCAGAAAATAGCATTAACTATGCCAAAAAGTCTTTTTTTTTTAAATTCAGAAAAGAATAGAGACATATAAACCTAATAAGTTATTTGTGAATTATTTCAAAACATTTGGAAGCAGTCAGCTACTTAAGCAAATGCTCTGTGGGCATAAACAGGCACATTAATTTTAACCCCGCCACAACTTTAATTCCCGCTGACTTGATGTACATAAAACTCGGAAATAACTCGTGAACAAAACCTATTTGGCGAAGATTCCAATAAAAGGGCATCCACCGCCGCTTTGTTAGCCGTTAGGCGGACTAAAGACGCCTAAGGGCTCCTTTTACGAAGCCGCGGTAGCGCTTTAACACGCGTATTAGCGCGCGCTAAACCGATGAACGCGGTAGCCGCTACCGCCTCCTCTTGAGCAAGCGGTAGTTTTTCGGCTAGCGCGGGGATAGCGCGTGATTAAAAGTCGCGCGCGCTAACGCCGGACATTTCATCAGGCGCTAACCCCCGCGGCAAGCCAAAATACTAAGGCCTCGTCAACGGAGCCGTTAGCGACTAGCACGGCAGGCGGTTTAACGCGTGGTATTCCGCGCGTTAAGCCCCTACCGCACCTTGATAAAAGGAGCCCCTCCCCCCCCTCGGATTCCGGCTGCACTATCTTCCTTTGCATACCAAAAGAGCAAAAAACCTGCAGCTCTTTCCTCAGAAGATGGCAGTGTTCTCGTAACCATCGCAAGGAAGGCAGCGAGGCTGGGGCGATGCACAGGGAGGGGGAGGGGGGTGGTCTTGCTTCAGTGTTTCCCCCGCTCGTTTAAAAAGGGAATGTGAAATACTGTGGGCTCTGCCTTATTTATTTTGCCCCGGCGGCGTCCCGGCTTTCCCCGTTTGCAAAGTATCGGTTGCATTTGCAGTAGGCAGGAGAATACGTCTCCCCCCCCACCCCATCCGCCGCTGAATCGGTGCCCCCTCCCCCTCTCCTCTGTCATCCCTCGCTCTCTCCTCCTCCTCCGAGGCTGGGGCGAAGGGGCTGCCTTCCTGCCCTCTCCCCAGGCAGCATGGCCTCCCCCCGCCGCCGCCCCCTCCTATTTCTGCTGACGTTTCGAGCGCTGCCCGTCTGAGAAACGGCGATCGGCGGCGGCGGCCGTGCGCGCGCGCCCGTCTCTCGCTCTCTCTCTCTCTCTCGCTCTCTCTGTCCCTCTCGGACTCCGTCTCTCCGGGGCCGGCGATGGGGGCCGCTCCGTGCACTCGCAGGCTGGCCCGGCGCTCCCGCGCGGCGCTGCTGGCCGCGCTCACCGTGCTGCTCGTGCAGACGCTGCTCGTGTGGAATTTCAGCGGCTTCGACGCGGGCGACGAGAGCCGGGACGCGGGCAGCCGCGAGAAGAGGGACCGGGGCAGCAGCAGCAGCAGCAACGGCGGCGGCGATCCCCGGCAGCAGCGGAGAGCGGCGGCGGCCGATGCACTTCAGGACCCGGCGCCGGTAAGTCCCCCCTCCCCCCCAAGATCGCTGCTTTGGGTGATGTTTGATTCTGGCTGGAGCCGGCGGATGCTTTTCATTCGGGCACTTTTTTTTTTTTTCTCTCCCCGATCGGATCAGCGGTCGCTTAGGAAAATGCAATACCGGAGAAGTCTCCCCCCCACCCTGCATGCTCCCCTCCCCCCCCAACACCTCCCACCTCACCCAAAGCCCCAGTGGGATGCGTTGGGCAATCCGAATTCGTTGGTGGCACCCGGCAAACGCGCAAACTTCGGCGGGGCTCAGGCGCTTATGGGAAGCGCGTTTCCGAGGCGCATTGTCATCGATCACCGGCGACCTAAAGTCCTTCCAAACTTTGATAGCGTCACCGTTGTTGATTAAAAAAAAAAAAAAAAAAAAACAAGAGTCGGTGGATCGGATCTATTTGCAGGGGAGGCATTAAAAAAAAAAAAAAAAAAAAGCATCCCTGATCTTTACCTTCGCCGAGACAACCTGGGTGTCTGATACGGACGGGGTGTAGTGGGCGATTTTAGGGGGGGGGGGGGGATGAGCATCGGGGCCATTTTTGTTACTGTTGCACCGGCTCGCGCGGTGCTGCTGTGGGGACGTGCGGCTCATACACTTGTCACTCACGTCTCGCGCGCTTGTTCCGGCGTGTGAAAGTGACAAGAGGGGCGGAAGGCGCTGCGGCAGCCCCCTTCGCCACCACTAGCTGCATCGGGGGGGGGGGGGGGGGGGGACACACTCCAAGTCATTTTCCAAGTTCCTGGCCAGCGAAAATGACATTTGCGCCTCAGACAGTTTTGAACGTGCCTAGGCGTTTTTCAGCCTTCGCCCTAGGGCGCCTATCTTGCAGCGAGGTGTTGTTGCGGGAGGGGGTTTGTTGCTTTGCGGCCGTCCTTAATGTGCTAGAAGGGGGACAAAGGTTATCCCGCTGAGCCAGAATCGATTTTTGAAATATCCCAAGGAGATGTCACAAATGTGTCACTCTCGCGCCTTTCAATCACTTTCACATAAAACTCATCTCCATGTGAACTTCTAAGGGGCTTTTATTTTGTTGTTGTTTGAAATTTGGTTTAATTGGGCTGCAAAGTTCTCAGCCCGACCAAGAAGAGAATGATGTGGACATTGGTTCAATCAGTGATCTGAAACAATGTCAAAAAACAGAATTCTCTGCAAATTGGCTCTTAAGGAAATAAGATAGGGGAAGGGGGTAAAACGCGGACCGTACGGACCTCCCGGATCTAAAACCGCACGCATTGACAAGTCCGCCTTTGCTTTCCCTGCAGCTCAGCTCAGGCCCCCGGCTCCCTCGCGGACCTCACGGATCTGAACTGCACGTCACATCCTTAAAAATCGGAGGTCCGCGCCACTTTTGAGGTCCGTGCCACTTTTAGTCTCTGGCTCTGACAGAGCTCTATGACAATTTAACTCTGACGGGTCCTAGCATAGGGAGGGAAAAGCATTAGGATCCGTCAGAGTTAAATTCTCATAGAGCTCTGTCAGAGCCAGAGACTAAAAGTGGCACGGACCTCCGATTTTTAAGGACGTGCGGTTTTAGATCCGCAAGATCCGTGTTTTACCCCTTCCCATAAGATAGCACTCTTTTCAGCTATAGGGGCAAAATAACGCTCAGAATTTAGGAAGTTGGGGTTAGATTCACTAACCTGCTCGAATTGGAACAATCCATTTCCGATTCGGGCAGGTCTGATGAATTCAGGAACCTAAAATATGCAGATGGGGGGCGATTGGAGGAACGCCCCTATCTGCCTGCATGGATCGCGCATGCGCATACCGCGCAGACCCGTCCGAGCTGCGACTTTAAAAAAAAACAACTAAATTTTTGCGAGTCCGTGGGTTTAACCTGCTTCGGGTTAAAACCACGGGCTTGCACAGGCAGGCATGGTCAGGGCCCGACTCCTGCTTCTATCCTGCGGCGGCAGCCTCTTCCCTCCTTCTCTTCAGTGCGAGCCCGCGGGTTTAAAACTGGCGCTGCACTGCGGCGTGCAGCCCCGCTTTAAAACCACGGGCTTGCAGAGAGCAGGAGAGTCGGGGCGAGCAGGCAGGAGAGATCGGGGCAGAGCAGTGCGGCATTCAGCTCGGATCCGCATCCCCACAAGTTCATTGGAAATTTCTAGAGCGGGGAAGGCTGGGAGAGTCGGGGCAGGCAGACAGGGGGTTCGGGGCAGGCAGGCAGGCGCGTTCGGGGCTGACAGGTTAGGAAGCAGGGTGGCGGAAGGCAGGGCAGTCCTCAGCAGTCACGCTTTTTTGATTGGCCAGCCCAGTCGGTGTTGCAGGGTTTTGTTTAGTGAATCGGGTCCCTTTGCATGCCTTGCCCTCATTTGCATGCGCGGATCGGAGGATGATCGGCAGAGAGATAAGTGAATCGGGCCGGGGTCGCAAACCAGTCGGTTTGCTTTGTGAATCTAGCCCTTGGTTGGCTGAGAACTTTTCAGCACCCCCCTGTTAGGTGAACTTTTGTGTAAATAACAGGAAAGTATTTCAGAGCCCCCAAGACATTCGACGGTTAAATAGTTTTGTAAATATGTAGAGCAGTTTGACAGGCTATATTTATTATCTCACAGGAAAGTGACAAAATAGTCGGATAGAAATGAAATGCAAAAACTGATAAATGGCGATTGGCTTTGGCTATGAGGGGGTGCTGAAAAGTTCTCAGCCCAACCAACCAACCTCCTAAATTCTGGGCTTTATTTTGCCACTGTAGCTTAAAAGAGAGTTATCATTTCATTAAGTGCTAATTTGCAGAAGAGAAATTCTACGTTTTGACATTGTTTCAGATCATGTCATTCTCTTCTTGTTTGCACTTAGAACCTTTCAGCACCCCCTCGTAGAGTGAAGAGTTTCAGTGTCTGGTAAACAGAGCTGAGATTGTGATGTCATAATGCCTCATTCCATCAATAAGAGCCAACCTCATCAGTGATGTCACAATGGCTTGATTGTCCTATACCTGGCTCACTTTTATTACATACGAGGGGGTGCTGAAAAGTTCTCGGCCCAACCAACCAACTTCCTAAATTCTGAGCGCTATTTTGCCACTGTAGCTGAAAAGAGAGTTATCATTTCATTAAGTGCTAATTTGCAGAAGAGAAAGTCTACGTTTTTGACATTGTTTCAGATCCTTGATTGAACCATATCCAGGTCATTCTCTTCCTGGTTGGGCTGAGAACTTTGCAGCACCCTCTTGTATATTTATTGGAACTGAAACTGCTTTATTTGTGCTTACATTTTACGTGAGAGCACTTCTGGGTTACATACGGTATTTAAAAGCATAGAGAAATTTGGAATCACTTTTTGGAAAGGGTCTGTTGCCAAAATCCTACACAGTTGCCACATCTGCTCTCTTCTCTGCTGTCTGCACCCCTTTTTGGGGGGCCAAGTGTGCCATTCTGGTAGTGTGCTCATTGTGCACATATCAGAAAACAAGTGGAATGGTGCACAGCTCAACCAGTTGATCTTACATTGGTTTTCCTTACTTTTGATCTTGCAGGCAGAGCAGAAAAGTAAATGGCACTTTGCATTTTCCATAGCTTCAAACCTGCATTAATTTGGGTTACCACTGGCAATTTGTGGGTGTATATAGGACATTTAATTCCCCTTATTACTGTTTTGGTTTTGCATGTCTGGTTCCCTGCCTGTTCCTGTAATAATGTTGAGAATATAGGTGCCTATATGAATTAGATCAAACGGGCAAATACATGATGAGGCTTGATGGAATTATATTATAATTGGATTAGCTGTTGCAGAATTTTATTAGCAGTTCTTCTAGTGAGCAGCTTGTGTACCAAGAGATTAGAGGTGCAGTATATTCCCCTCCAATGATGTGATGTTATTATTGTCACAAACATTGCCCTAGCTGCGAAGGACAGGAGGTTGTATGAATGGGTCATAGGCATAAGAAGTAGGTACCAGTGTTACTTTTATATACTGCATTCCAAAATAGAAATGTATGCTTTGATCACTAATTTTATGAAGCTTATGTTTATTTATTGATTTTACATGAGAGAAGAAAAGCAAAAACAGTAAAATTTGCAAACTGTAACAAGAAACAGTGAACAGAGGACAGTATGGATATTACGGTATTATGCTTAACATAAGTTGTCAAATGGCTATTTAGTATTAAATTTGGGAGATTGATTCCATTTTTAGCAATATACTGTAAGCTTCAAACCTATAGGCAGCATACACTGAATTCCATCGATTGTCATCATTTTCCATGAATTCAGTACAATTTCAAGTGCTCGTGAAAGTACGTCTTACTAGATGATCCTATTCCCCGGGGGACTGGCTGGCTGGCTAAGCCAGTCCTGATTTTGGTTGCTATATATGGACTTGGGAATTTCATTTTTTAAATTTTTTATCATGGGAAATAAAGCTTCCAAGTCATAGAAGTTACGAGTAAAACCAGGAGTGGCTCATCACTTCCCTTGTGACCTGGAGTCATTTGATAAGCTTAAATTCAACTGAATCCCTCTTATTCTTCATCATAAATCTGATAGGGTTATTACTATGCTTACATATTGAAATGTGTATGGGACTGTGTTTTAAGTATCTTTCTTTTTTTATGTTCTTTTACAAGTTGAATAAACAATACTTGAAAGGAAATATAACAATTTAAAAAGGAAACAAATAGTAATATTATAAGATAATTCCAAACTAATGACTATAACTAAAGTCCACATTATAGAGAGAGAAAATCAATCACTTCCAAGGGAAGTTGGATTTCAGGAAATAATTCTTTAAAGTATCTTTCTAAAAGCACTTTGCTCTTCTCCATTTCTGATCTTTTTACTGTTTGCCCAGTTCCAGTGTTAAGTTTTTTGTTTAGAATCTGTGCCACATGTTTCAGGAAGGTACTGAGAGGTAGCATGAATTTTATAATTGAAAAAATCCCCGTTAACTATGTCTGTTCCCTCACCATCCCCACCCATGTTACCATATTTTAGTGAAGGAAAACTATTTTCTTATTGACCGTTCACAGACAGCAGGAGGTAAAGAGCAATGAATAAAAACAAAATTTATAATTACTAAAAAGCAATCCCCCCTCTTAAGCCAAATCATTGGCTGGCTTCCTCCAAAGAACAACTGCACGCATAGGAAAAAAGGGCCAGCTAAGAAAGAAACATGCAGATACCCTTGCATATGCTAAAGTGATGAGAGGCTGGGTCTGCCTTTCACACAGACCACTTGGATGGATAGAAACTACACTTCCCCCTCCCCATTCGCGGTTTCTGGACTCCCGATTTCACATAATCATGATTTTTTTCTGGGGAGGGGGAAAAACAAAACAAAACATATTTTTTACCTCCCTGCCGCCTTCCCGGCCTTACCTGGTAGTCTAGTGGGCTTTCGGGGCAGGAACGATCTTCCTACGCTCCTGCCCCGTGCAGATCGCCATGAGGAAATGGCTGTAGGGAGTTCCCGTCGTAGTCTCGAGAGACTACGGGAACTCACAGCAGCCATTTCCTCATGGCGATCTGCACGGGGCAGGAGCGTAGGAAGATCGCTCCTGCCCTGAAAGCTCTCTAGACCACCAGGTAAAGCCAGGAAGGTGGCAGGATGGTGGGGGTGGGTCAGAGCCGGATAATCGTGGTTTTTCGCCATTCGCGGTCCCGCTCTGTCCGTATCCCCTGTGAATAACAAGGGAGAAGTGTAGTGATAAGCACAGGGCAAGAATTTTTGTTTACTTGTTTGGGATTTTTCATAGTTTTTGGATTTTTTTTTTTTCCCTCCAATTTATTTCCCACATTTATTTTAATAACATTTGTAACGCATTTTGGTTGTTTTCAATTCACACTAAGGGGTCCTTTTACTAAGGTATGCTAGCCGATTTAGCGCGCGCTAAACGCTAACACGTCCGTTATAGTCTATGGACACGTTAGCATTTAGCGCACGCTAAAACGGCTAGCGTGCCTTAGTAAAAGGACCCCTAATTGACTTAACATGTGTTAAACTGATTTAGCATGCTCTAAACATTTAAGGGGTCCTTTTACAAAGGCGCGGTAGCGGTTTAACGTGAGGAATACCGCGCGTTAAACCGCCTGCCGCGCTAGTACCTAACGCCTCCATTGACGAGGCATTAGGATTTTAGACTGCTGCGGGGGTTAGCGCGTGATGAAATATCCGACGCACTAACCCCCGTAGCGCGCCTTGATAAAAGGAGCTCTGAGGCGCTAATGAACCAAATGCATGCTAACAAACCACATCCCTAGTAGAGAGAAAGGCTGACCAACAAGTTGCTGGTAAAACCTTTTAATTGGACTAACTTGCTCTGTCTGTGGTTAGGAGCCATGCATCTTTCATCAGATCAGTGCATTAACCCCAATGAAAGGAGTTTACCTTAGTTAGCAAAAGCTGCTCATAAATAAATTAACTCAATTGCAAGAAAATCACTTGTAACTTATTGGTTGATTTTTTATTACTCTGCTGAGCAAATTGTGTCATCAAAGAGGGCATAACATATGGATCTGGAATGGCTCCCCATATTCCCTTATCTCTCGTACCCCCTTGATCCCAAGCCCCTTGTTTTTCTTGTTTACCCAAATGCATTTGACTTCAGCAATCATGTCAACAATAAATAAACCACAGACACTTTATTGATGGTAATAACCAGGCCGCAGCTTTGTTTATTGGGTCAATAATTAAGCGACCAACAATTGCTTCACCCCCCTCCAAGCTACACAAACATTGCAATTGACAACACTCAAATGTCAGCAAGAGCCTAGGGCAGGGGTGTCAAAGTCCCTCCTTGAGGGCCGCAATCCAGTCAGGTTTTCAGGATTTTCCCAATGAATATGCATGAGATCTATTTGCATGCACTGCTTTCATTGTATGCTAATAGATCTCAAGTATATTCATTGGAGAAATCCTGAAAACCCGACTGGATTGCAGCCCTCGAAGAGGGACTTTGATACCCCAAACCTTGGGGGTAGCAAGGGCCTCCATGCCTTTATTCCATGCCATGTGTCTTTGTGACATATTCATTCACTTCCCCCTACCTGCTCATCTCTGAATGAACCTAGGGAGGGGGGTAGGCATGTACCTCTATGCCCCCCTTTCTGGGTCATCTGACCCGTGATGTCACCACTCTACAGAGCTCAATACCAAACTAACTGCTCATCTTCTAATGAGCCAAACCTTGTGGCTCGGGATTACTGCCACTGCGACAACCCCAAAACCCCACACCTGAGCGAACCGTCGCCACCTTAAGGGAGGGTGGGAGGGAAAGCGGCTTCTGAGGAACAGGGAAGAACCCTGCACCTTGGAGGCACATGTTCTATATATCCCCTACCCCTCCTATCGGGCTCCTCCTAGCTCTGCCCATACACTTCCTGTCTCTCGACAGGAAGCCCAGTTCTCCTTGCCTACTGCCCCCTCCCCTTCCAGTTGCCTACAAGCTGCTTCTCCAAGGACGACCAACCCGGGTCATCCAGCCCATTGTTATAGTCACCAATCGAGAGGAGCTCTCAAGCTCTTTTTTTCCAAATGTCTGTAGGTGTTTTATAAATTTTAGTCGTTACTCTTCTGTTGACACTGGCCATAAGCTCCTGTGAGTTCACGAAAATGCCCAGTTTCTATTTTCTTTTGATGTTAGCTGTGAAAATAGCTGTTTTTATTTCTCATTTAAAGCAAGCTCTTTTATAAGGTCTATTTCATTTTAGCTTTTAGAGACATAGTTAATCAGCAGAGGCATGTTTAATAAGAACATAAGAATAGCCTTACTGGGTCAGACCAATGGTCCATCAAGCCCAGTAGCCTGTTCTCATGGTGGCCAATCTAGGTCATTAGTACCTGGCCAAAACCCAAAGAGTAGCAACATTCCATTATCTCAGAGTAAGCAAGATTCCGGAACCCCAAATAGCAGCAACATTCCATACAGAATCCTCAAAGAGTAGCAAGATTCTAGAATCCCAGAGAGTAGCAACATTCCATCCAGAATCCCCAAAGAGTAGCAACATTCCATTATCTCAGAGCAAGCAAGATTCCGGAACCCCAAATAGTAGCAATATTCCATCCAGAATTCCCAAAGAGTAGCAAGATTCTAGAATCCCAGAGAGTAACAACATTCCATCCAGAATCCCTAAAGAGTAGCAACACTCCATTATCTCAGAGCAAGCAAGATTCCGGAACCCCAAATAGTAGCAATATTCCATAGAGAATCCCCAAAGAGTAGCAAGATTATAGAATCCCAGAGAGTAGCAACATTCCATCCAGAATCCCCAAAGAGTAGCAACACTCCATTATCTCAGAGCAAGCAAGATTCCGGAACCCCAAATAGTAGCAATATTCCATAGAGAATCCCCAAAGAGTAGCAAGATTATAGAATCCCAGAGAGTAGCAACATTCCATGCTACCGATCCAGGGCAAACAGCTCCCCTAGTGGCTTCCCCCATGGGCTCATCAGAGAATAGTTTTTTATCGTTTGCTACAGCACTTCATTTTAATGCATAGCCTCTTCTGGTGGAACTGGTTTCTGTGAGTGGCATCCTGCACCCTTTTGTGACTTCTCTTTAATGAGGTGCTTTTTCTGTTTCTTTTGTATCATGTCTTTGGGTTCTGGTTCTTTTAATTATTCTGTAAATCATCTAGATCAGGGACGGGCAACGATGGTCACCAAGATCCACAACCCAGTTGTGTTTTCAAGATTTCTACAATAAATATGCATGAGATTTATATGTGAGTCTGCTATATCTCATGATTTTCTGTATGTTTATAATGGCGCTTGGCCGGGACCAGCGGACCTCGTCCGCTATAGGCAAAGTTCTGTTATAAGCGAGTCCGTTATAACGAGATTATACTGTATTAAAAAAATCCAGCAGTGTAGGTTGCCTACTTACTTTCAGGAAGGCAAGGGGCAAGGAAGTCACGTGGGCAGTGGGGTAAGGGGGGCCAATTCTGCATTTGTACCTGCAACATGCCCCCCCCCCAATCTACGCATGTCCCTCCATGCCCATCCCAATCTACGCCTATGAAAAAGTCTTTAAATAATATAAAATAAATATACAAGGGGGTCCTGAAAAGTTCACAGCTCAGCCAATCAACTTCCTAAATTCTGAGCGTTATTTTGCCACTGTAGCTGAGAAGTGCCAATTTGCAGAAACAAAATGCTATGTTTTTGGCATTATTCCAGATCATTGATTGAACCATATCCACGTCATTCTCTTTTTGGCTGGGTTGAGAACTTTTCTGCATTTAACCACAGTATAAACAGTGAAAACTTTTGCATTAACCTGAAAACATACAGAGGAAAACTTGCTGCCATACCTGGGAATAGCTGAATGTGAACGACTGAGCTGAAGGCGAAAAGTGGTTTGTAATTGAGCTCAAAATGTCCAGCTGCAGTTGGGGGAATTCATTTCTTGGTTGTTCTGTTTTTAATTAAATGAGCCATGTGATGGATCTCTTTCAGGACACCTGAATGTTCTTGGTACTGTTGAGTTTAGTGGGTGCTTGAAGCCTTGGCAAGAGCCATGGAGACTTTCAGCAGAAATGCACAAGGGATTTTTGTTTAAGCGTTGCTGCTTAGAAAAAGTGAGGATTGTATGGCATGCAAACGTTTGCCGTGTAGGTGGTTGGTGGATTTGCTATGGGAAGCAAAGACTATGGAAGTGTGTGAGCCACTACTGGTTAGAGGTCAAAGGCCTCCTATTTTGTACTGCCAATGTTGCAGAACTGTGCAGTTCTTCATTAAGAACATAAGAGTTGCCATACTGGGAAAGACCAAAGGTTCCATCAAGTCCAGCATCCTGTTTCCAAAAGTGGCCAACCCAGGCTACAAGTACCTGGCAAGATCTCAAAAGAGTAAAACAAGTTTTATGCTGTTTTTCTTAGGAATAAGCAGAGGATTTCCCCATGTCCATCTTGATAAGGAAATTATCCATGCCTTTTTTTATACCCTGCTAAGCTAACTGCTTTTACATGTTCTCTGGCAACCAATTCCAGAGTGTTTACATATTGAGTGAAGAAATATTTTCTCTGTTTTGTTTTTAATCTGCTGCTTAGTAGCTTCTTTGCATGCCCCTTAGACCTAGTGTTTCTGGAAAGAATAAACAAGCGATTCACATCTACCTGTTCCATTCCATTCAGTATTTTGTAGACCTCTATCATATCTCCCCTGAACCATCTTTTCTCATTGCAGTGGGAACACTCAAATTCCCCTCCTCTTTGCCCCCTAGTCCCCTCCCTCAGCTTCTCACCACCTCTCTGGAGGTAGCGTGCATTGTTATTGATGTCAGGCTTCATGCAGTATCATTGTTTGTTTGCTTAAAAGGGAAACACAACATTTTTTTTGGCCCTGTTGTTGAACGTGGTGTAGGATTTTTGTTTTTAGAATTTGAATAGCTGTTAAAGCAGTGATTCAAATATTTCCCGGCTTGGTGGAGTTTCACAGGTAACGAGAGGTTGGCAGTCTCACTGGGTTTTGCTTGTTATGTTTTCACAGAAAGGAGGGACAGGCAGGATGAGATTTTCTGGGGTGTCGCCTGATTGAATTTTAGCTGCCGAAGCTGTGGTCTGACCATAATGCCAGTAAAAAGAAATCTGTCAGTAAGACTTCAGATTCTTTTGGTTCTCTTTTTATTTAATACCTGAGGGGGAAATGTTGCTGTTTTTATAACATTCAGCTCCCCTCAATATTGATATATTGTATTGGAATGTAATATGCCTTGAGCTGCTACTGAAAAAAAAGATACGAGCTAACTCTAGATTAGATACTGCTTAGAAGATCACCATCAGCAGGGGCATATAGAGATTTCTCAGAGCATGCCTAAAAATTTCAAGAGATTTAAAAATAATTGGTGTGCATTTTGCCTTTTTACTTTTTTTTTTTCCCCCCTGATTCATGTTTTTGGACAGCTATAATACAGTTTCACGAATCAAAAATTAAAGACAATTGTTTAATTACGACCTCTCGGAACAGAGCTCTGCCAACCTCTCGGAACAGAGCTCGCAAAATGCAATATATGTACTTGTGCGTTTGCCTGTTGGATAGTTTGTCCACCTGTTGGATAGTTTGCCCACAGTGTAGCGTCTTTAGCCATGTGGCAGCCCCGAGGTCAGAAACGTGGACGCTCAATTGCAAGATTGCACCATTGAAGAACGATGTGCACTCGTGCACTTTCTGTGGGCGGAGGGAGTGAAACCTGTGGAAATTCACCATCGGATATTGACTGTGAACATAGCGCCATGAATCAACGCAAGGTTTATGAGTGGGTAAAAATGTATTCCGTTGCTGCTCCTTGAAGCGTCAACTGACACTTCTGACCCATTGCGACAGAGGGGGCAGCTGCTGCCCCATTGCAACAGAGGTGGGCATGTACAGAAGAGGTGAATTCGAGAAACATTTCCCCCTTATGGAGGGTAATTTTGCATTTATGAGCTATTTTCACACATAAATGAGCTCTTTGAAAATGAGGTTATGCCTAAAAGTATGTGCATTCCAAGCTGGCATATGGCCTTGCTCGGGGGCGGAGTTTGGACAAAGCAAACGCCTAAATGGTACCCTGGATGTTTTGTTAAATCTTTGATTTTTGCTGCAAAACGTCCAAATCCTAAGCCCACCCAAAAGACGCCTTCAGCACCCCCCCCCTTGAAATTTAGATGAACAGTCTAAAAAAACACCTAAAATATGAGTTTTGAAAATAGTAATTTGGACGTTTTTAGCCATTTATGCCATTTTTGGGGATGTTTTTCTTTTTTGAAAATGAGGGCCCTAATGTACTTGTCCCAAGCTTTCATGAATTCAAATACAGTTTTCGTCTGCACCACCTCCGCTAGGAGGCCATTCCACACGTTCATTACTTTTTCCTTGAAAAAGTATTTCTTGAGGTTACTTCCAAAGCTTTCCCCTTTGTCCTGTGCCCCCTCATTCCAGAGTTTCCTTTCAATTGAAAAGAGACTCACCTCATGTGCATTTATGCCACATAGATATCTAAACATCTCTAATACTTCTTGGTCTGACTTCAGCAGATTTTAATATTTCTGACTCAGTACAAGCCATTATAGTTTCTTCTAAAAAACCTTCTGCTCAGCAATGCCATCAACATAAGTAGACACACTCCAATATGTGTTGTAATCTCCATCACCAGGATGCTTCCTCCTCTTCTCTTCCTTGAGTGTTGGACTATCTTCTCCATTTATCCACTTCTGGGCTTAGGAGGTACTTTGGTCAGGCCTAACCATGAAAGACCAAGTGGACTCCTTAGTTAGAAAGGGTTTTTTTTACTCTCTGGAAGCTTCGATTCATCAGAGCATACTTCGACGCTTCATCATTCAGAATTCTGGTACAATCCCTTATACTGTAATATCGCCCATCTGGCAATTTCCCAGAAGAACATGCAGAGACTACAACTGGTGCAGAACGCGGCGGTCAGGTTGATTTTTGGGTTGAAGAAGCCTGATCACATAACTCCTTCCTACCGACTCCTGCACTGGTTGCCGATGGAGGCAGGTGCAAAGTTTAAACTGGGATGTTTCTGCTTTAAGGTTCGATCTGGTTTAGCCCCTAAATACATAACTGACCTCTTCTCCTTCTCAACCAATAGACATAAGAGAAGCTCACACCGGATGTAAATTTAAAAGACACCATCAACATCTTTTCTCTTATCAAGCTGCATTATGGGGCAAAGACCTGGAAAAATTACTTATGCATGCAAATAAGTACAGGGAATTTAGGAAACAGCTAAAAACATATCTGTTCTTGAAGTACCTAGGTAGCTGATCTGCACAATCTCTCCCACAACAACTGATCTCATAAACTGTTAGTCACTAATCCCCAACTATGTAAGTTCTACTCAATTTGTAACATTTTCTAATCATTGTAAACCGCATAGAACTTCACGGTCCTGCGATATATAAACTGTTATTATTATTATTATTATTATCCTATCTTCCCTCTTCGGCTTTTCCTCCAAAGTATACATATTGAGAACTTTAAAGCTCCTTTTACTAAGGTGCGCCAGGGTTTTAACGTTCAAAATAGCGCGTGCTACATTGCCACGTGCGCTAGACCTTAATGCCAGCATTGAGCTGGCATTAGCTCTAGAAGCATAGCGCGCGGTAATTTCCTGCGTGCGCTGAAAACGCTAGCGCACCTTAGTAAAAGGAGCCCTAAGTCTGGCCCCATATGTCTTATGACAAAGACCACCAACCATTGTAGTAGCCTTCCTCTGGACCGACTTCATTCTGTTGATATTTTTTCGAAGGTGTGGACTCCAGAAATGCGCACAATAAATACTGCCTATCAAGGTGATCTAAGGGCTCCTTTTACGAAGCCGCTGTTAGCGGTTTAACGCGCGTAATAGCGTGCGCTAATTTGCCGGCCGCGCTAGCTGCTACCTCCTCCTCTTGAGCAGGTGGTAGTTTTTCGGCTAGCGCGCGGGTTAGCGCGCGCTATAAATGTGCGATAAAGCCGCTAATGCGGCTTCGTAAAAGGAACCCTATGTGGTGTGTTTTTTTTTTTTTTTTAAACAAAAAGGTACTCAAATATTTTCCCTATCTGTCCTGGTGGGCTCACAATCTGTCTAATGTACCTGAAGCTATGGAGGACTGAGTGACTTGCCCTAGTGTCGCAAGGAGTAGTGTGGGGTTTGAACCCACAACCCCAGGGTGCTGAAGCTGTAGCTTCAACCACTGCGCCATAAACTCCTCCACCTCCTTTTTTTGTACTGACCATTCACTGTCGTCTTTTCTACCTGCGTTTCTCTTTGTGGCTGTTAAGGGAAATTACATGGCAGGCCCAATGCAGTTATTTTAGTAAGCATCTGGGAAGATCTTACATGCAATCGAAAAACTGACTAAGATAAGCTGCAACTCCAGAGAGTAAGACCCACTTTTCAATTATTTCGCTCAGAGAAATGAAACTCTGAAGAGGGGGAGGTAACCCCCTCTTGAGGTAAGAGTTTACCATCCAGTCATTGCGCCACTAATATTAAAGACAGGTCACTCTCTGAGGTATAAAACCTTATAAATTTGTGTATATTATAATTGAATTGATGACATTTCAAGCAGTAAAAAATTTTTTTGCATTCAGGTTGTCACTGGAATGATAGGTAAACCTCACTTAGCTTTTTTAAGGAGGGGTTCAACAGGGTCCCAACGTGGCCCCGTTTCGGCGTCTGCTTCAGGAGACCCCACCAGCTATGGTTCAACACTTGCTAAACAGTCAAAAGGAGTTGGTATTGTAATGTCCGTGAACAATAATCAGATTAAAGAGGAATCTTTTTGTAGCGTTACCTCTTTAATCTGATTATTGTTCACGGACATTACAATACCGACTCCTTTTGACTGTTTAGCAAGTGTTGAACCATAGCTGGTGGGGTCTCCTGAAGCAGACGCCGAAACGGGGCCACGTTGGGACCCTGTTGAACCCCTCCTTAATAAAGCTAAGTGAGGTTTACCTATCGTTCCAGTGACAACCTGAATGCAAAAAATGTTTTTACTGCTTGAAATGTCATCAATTCAATTATAATATACGCAAAGTTATAAGGTTTTATACCTCAGAGAGTGACCTGTCTTTAATATTAGTGGCGCAATGACTGGATGGTAAACTCTTACCGCAAGAGGGGGTTACCTCCCACTCTTCAGAGTTTCATTTCTCTGAGCGAAATAATTGAAAAGTGGGTCTTACTCTCTGGAGTTGCAGCTTATCTTAGTCAGTTTTTCGATTGTAGCCAAACCACTTTACTGACTCCTTTTATAGGATACACTGTCCCTGTTTTGTGTTGGAAACAAAGATCTTACATACGGCAGATTTTAATTAATTGTAGAAGTAATGGCAAGCCTGCTTTTAGGCGAGGAACAATTTTCTATATACACACACTCATGCTTGCATGCAAATGTGTGTGTCTGAAATACTAGAGCTCTGTTCATCCTCTAACTTTAGTAAGGATGGAAAAACAACTATGAAAGATACTTATACAAATCTTATTTGCCAGGTATCAAGTATTGCATAAGCTGCATTTATAGCAGGAAATGCCCTCGTTATCTGCCGTTTATTTTGCCCGTGCTCTGCAAACCTAACGCATGTTTTCCGACGTGCTTTGGTCTTGTAAATACGTGCCCCAGTTTTTCCAAAAGATTTTTTTGCTTTTCTGTGTCTTAGCAAACACATTTCGAAAAACAGGTGCTGCCGTGTGTGACTAGAGGATTTTGGAGCTGTCTTATTAGAGCCGGAGTGATGAAACGGGGTCAATAATCAGGTTAGACGGAAGCAAGCACCAGGTAATTTGCAGACTCAGCTAAGTGCAACACGCTGAGGGCTGTTACTGTCCTACAGGTTTTCCATCGTTCTTTGCCCAGGAAAATCTGAGGGAAGGTGTGGCAAAAAAGTGGTGCCTTGCGTGGGGTTTTTCCCGAGCTCTAAGCCCATTTTTGCTGCAGCTATAACATGGCCGATTTTGTGTTAGCAGGCATGCACTAATTTTGCCATTACAGGAAGCCCACTGAGGTAATCAGTGGGCTAATGACATTGGCCGAGCCTACTGTATGAGGGCTTGGGTGTGTAAGAGTTGGATTGGTTGAAGGGCAAGATTTGGATGGATACGAGGGTTGGGGGGGGGGGGGTTGTGATTGGTCATGGTGAGGAGGCAGTGATTGGATGATTCAGGCAGGAGATTGTGAGTAAATTTGGAAGTTGTGAAGTTTATGGGAGGGTAGGTCGTCAGGAGAGGAGAGTGGGAAAGGTTTGGGTGAAAGGGTGCAATTGTTAATTTAAATTTGCTCTCCCTTCCCTCCCTTGTTGTGTCAAAAGGGGGTTTAATGGAAGGGTGGAATGTTTTGATGTTTCCTGTTTCCAATAGTGGCCAACCCAGGTCATAAGTGCTTGGCAAGATCTCAAGGAGTAGCAAAATTCTAGTGTTGATATTGTGATGTCATAATGCTTCATTCTACCAATGCCTAAGCGCTAACTTCATCAGTGATGTCACAATGGCTTGATTATTCCTTTACATAGGGTTACCATATGACTCCAGAAAAAGGAGGACGGATTGAGGCATCCGGGTTTTACTTCTGCTGAAAGCAATGGAAGTAAAACCCGGATGTCTCAATCTGTCCTCCTTTTTCTGGAGCCATATGGTAACCCTACCTTTACAGGAGTACCTGGGTTAAGATCGAGTTATGTTTTTAAAGCTGTTCTTAGTCGGATTTGTATGTAACTCATAACTTGTAGATTTTAAGATTCTTGCTGCTTACCTCTGCTCCCATCTGACAAAAGGGACAACTGACCCTCCCAGTGTCCCCTGTTCTTAATGTGGCCATGCATCATTCTTGAATCTGCTCCAGGAGAAATGTAGGAGCCTATGCCACTGGAAATACTGCTCAGTGACATCAAATGAAGCTGTAACTGCGTTCTTAAGTACAAGTCATACTTAAGTTGGGCGTCTGTAATTCAGGGACTGCCTGTACTTGACTCACATAAGAACATAAGAGTTGCTATCCTGGGACAGACCGAAGGTCTCTCAAGCCCAGTACCCTGTTTCCAATAGTGGCTAACCCAGGTCACAAGTGCAGGGCAAGATCCCAAGGAATAGAAACATTCTAGAGCTGATATTGTGATGTCATAATGCATCCTTCTAAGAGCCATCAGTGATGTCACAATGGCTTGATTATTCTTATACAGGCAGTACCCGAGTTAAGAACAAGCGGTTCTTAGTCGGATTTGTATGTAACTCAGAACGTGTAGATTTTAAGATTCTTGCTGCTTACCTCTGCTCCCAGCTGACAAAAGGGACAACTGACCCTCCCAATGTTCCCTCTAAGGTACAAAAAAGATCAATACACTGTCTCAGTGGTATAACAGAGGTAAGACAGTTCTGATTTGGTATGTATGGGATGTCAGATTGACATTTTGAGCTTACTAACTCGTTGGGTCTGTCAATTCTTCATTCATCCCTATAAGGTACTGCATGCACAGCCACACACTGTTTTTAATGTGGCTTTGCATCATTCCTGAATCTTCTACAGGAGAAGTGTAGGAGTGTACGCCACTGGCACAAAAAATAGGACTAGATTCAGTAAATGGCGCATGAAGTTTAGCTGACTGTATATGTTAATAAATCTATCTGTTTGAACACCATAGACTGTATGTTTTTCATCTTCTCCGCTGTTGCTTTGTTTGTCTTGTGATTTGCGGTGAATTTATCTTCTGTTTTGTGCTGTATAAAGGGTCTCTTATGCAAAGGCCGATAGTGCGTGCCAATGCAGTAAATGCTCCAGTAGGGATTGGATGGGCGTCATAGCGTTCGCCGCGTGCTACTTGCTAGCGCCGCTTTGTAAGAGGAGGCCAGAGTTAAGCCCCGGGAAAAATAAGCGCTAAGCGCTACTCCGTGAAGGGTGCTCCAGGCTGAATCGCATTTTGTGTGGATTTCCATGCAGAAAATTTGGGTGCGAGGACTTAACAGTCGCTGAACTGGATGTAAATCCTGGTGCCCAAGTTGAGCGTGTATTCTATAAAATCGCGCTGAAATTTTTGGAATGCCCCCCAACCTGTCCATGCCCCTTTTTGGGCTACGCGCAAGACACTTTGGCCATGTAGCGTTATAGAATGGAGCATAGGCAGGTTCACACATAAGTTCAAATTAGTGTCAATTAACATGAATAATTGATTGTTAATGGCTTATTAACTAATTAGATTGCAAGCCATTTGAGCAACCTGTACAGAATCTGGGAGCTACTGGATAAATTGCAAAACACACAGCTTCTAGTTCAAGTTCAAGTTTTATTGTGTTTAATATACCGACCATCAACATGTATCTGGCCGGTTTACAATGCTAAAATAAAAGGTTAAATAGTAATTGTATATATAAGGGAGGCGTGAACATTGAAAAGACGATAAACAAGAACTTACATGAATTTGAGGGTAATAAGGGTAAGGAAGGGTCAATAAGTACATTATTAAAACAAAATTTAAAAGAAAGGGAGGGGCGAAATGACATCGGGATAGGGTCGTTTCGTAAAAGCGGTTGAGATGATTTTATTGGTTTAGGGAGAGGAGGTATTTAGAGGTTATGATATGCATCTTGAAATAGGAATGTTTTTAGTTTGGTCTTGAATTTAACGAGAAGATTTTCATGACGGAGTTGAGGTGGCATGGCGTTCCATAAGGTTGGAACAACTGCAGCAAAGTTAATTTTCCTAGTGTAGTAGAAATTCTTTGATGGAAGGAACAGCCCAGTAACCTGCCCTGGAATCTCTACTGTGGTTTTCTTTTTTCTGTGCTGGTCACTCCTTTGCTGCACAAAGGTACGGACTTGATTTAAGTGGGCAGAGAATGTACCTGTACCATTGCAAGACGGTATATTAAATACATGACCCATACTACCCATCTAGAGAAAAGACCCAGCCATAAATCAAATCAATAGCACGCTGCAAATACTCTGATAAATGTTGATTTGCCAATTAACCACTAATTGTCTGGTAAATAAGCACCTGAAAATAGAAGCCCTCATTATAAGAGGGATTACTATAAACTTTGATACACTGGGTCAGAAGCATCGACACATTATTGGAAGGCTGCAATGTGTGAAAAGAGTAAAACCTTTATATACTGTGTTAATAACTCCGGGTTATCCTTAAATCTCAAATAAGGAGGTGATGGTAATTGCAAAGAGCTCAAACCAGTGCTGAAGCCAAAAGTCTGTAATGCATTTTCGTGACAAATATCTGTATATTTTTGCCTAGTAATGTATTTGAAATCCTTTTTTTACTTGTTTTAGGCCAGTGCAGGGAAAACAGTTTTATTTTACAGTGTGACAATATATTAGTGGATTTCATTTTGTGCTCTTGTAAAATTTAGGCCCTCTTGTACTAAGGTCGCTGACCGATTAGTACGTGCTAATCGATTTAGCGCACGCTAAACGCTAACACGGGCATGTTAGTCTATGGACGCATTAGCGTTTAGCATGCACTAATTCGACTAGCGCGCTAATTGGTTAGAGCACCTTAGTAAAAGAGGGGGTTAGAGTTAAAGTGGACAAGAGGAAAGATACCCTGAAAATGGCAAAGCCAAATCAAGATCAAGTATGACTGTGTAAGAACATAAGACTAGCCTTACTGGGTCAGCCCAATGGTCCATCTAGCCCAGAATGCTTCTAGATTTTGCCGTTCGAGGATTACACAGAAATATAAAACTATCGTTCCCCTCCTTTAGGGGAATCAAATCTGTTGGGAAGCTTAGCCAATCCTTTGCTTTCAAACTAGTAAAAACTTGGAACAGACTTCCTGACTCTGTTAGACTGATAGAAACATAGAAACATAGAAAAAGACGGCAGATAAGGGCCGCGGCCCATCTAGTCTGCCCACCCCAATGGCCCTCCCCTATTTAACTCTGTGCAGAGATCCCACGTGACGATCCCATTTCTTCTTAAAATCAGGCACGCTGCTTGCCTCGATCACCTGAAGTGGAAGTCTATTCCAGCGATCAACCACTCTTTCGGTGAAAAAGTATTTCCTGGTGTCGCCGTGTAACTTCCCCCCCCCCCTGATTTTCCATGAATGTCCTCTTGTCGCCGTCAGACCTTTGAAAAAAAAGAAATCCTCTTCTACCTCGATACGGCCCGTGAGGTACTTGAACGTCTCGATCATATCTCCCCTCTCTCTGCGTTCCTCGAGTGAGTATAGCCGCAATTTATCCAGCCGTTCCTTGTAGGTCAGCTACAACAATTTTGCAAAGTCCTAAAAACTCTGCTGTTTACACAATATCTAAATGGCTTACCTACTGAACTAACGAATTGATAGCACTTTTAACGTTTTCTTTTTCATGTTCTCATTTTTATGTATTCTGGTCTTTAATTATTTGTGAACCGATTCGAGCTCTGTTACGAGATGATCCGATATACAAACCGAAGACTAGACTAGACTATCCTGTCTTCACGGAGGCCAATCCAAGTCACAAGTACCTAAACTTAGAGTAGCAAGTCTAATGATCAGTGGCCTAAAGAAGTGAAAGTTATTGATGATATTCTTCCTGTAAATGAGTCTATGATTATTCTAGGTGTAAGACTTGATTCTGGCCTTACAATTTTAATTTAATTTAATTTAATTTAATTTCTTATATACAGCTATACCGTGAGGTTCAAAGCAGTTTACAATAAAGATGCAATAAAATAAAAATAAATAAAGATAGGTACTTGGAAGTTCTCTAACTGTCCCGAAGGCTCACAATCTAACTAAAGTACCTGAGAAAACAATTATTTAAAAAAAAAAAAAAAAAAAATGGTAAAGATAGAAAAGATAAAAAACAGAGACAAGATATGAACATCCCAACAAGTATTCAGTGAATAAATTAAATTAGGATTAAAAACAATGAAGTTGCAAGACTAAGACAGAACAAGCATGTTTTGCACAAATGCAATTGTTACATTGATTAAAACCCATGCTATCGCCATATGATTTTCGTACAGTAGTTCAGGCTATGGTTTTGTCGAGACTTGATTACTGCAATGCCCTGCACCTTGGCATAACAAAAGCAAGGTGCAGGGCACTGCAGGTAGCTCAAAACACAGCAGTAAGATTGATATTTGGATTGTTGAAATATGACCATCTCCAACAACTGCACTGGTTACCAGTTGTTTGCAGAATACAATATAAAGCATTAATGATCTGTCACCAATTCTTGTATGGAATCATAGCAGAATTGTTTAAAAATAATATGCTTAGTTATTTACCAAGCAGACGTTCTGAGAATTTAGCTTTGCTAAAAACGAATGCTAACCCGAGGTTGGTGGAGACTGGTAAAATGACTTTCTGTTGTGCAGGAGTTAAAATATGGAACTCCCTTGTGGGCCAAATACGAAATTGTCATGAAAGGGGCCTGTTTAGAAAATTGCTAAAGACACAATTATTTGTAGACACCTTTTTCTAGTCAGTAATTTTCTCTGGTTTAGCTGAAGAATTATTTATGATCTTTTTATTTAAGCTTTTGCTGCTATTTTGCAGATATGTTTTTAGGACTGTTTGTTTTATTATGTTCTTTTATAATTTTTTTATGTAATTCATGTAAACCATTTAGTTTTAAACGGTTTAGAAATGTTTAAAATAAATAAATTCCATTATCTCAGCATAAGCAAGATTCCGGAACCCCAAATAGCAGCAACATTCCATACAGAATCCCCAAAGAGTAGCAAGATTCTAGAATCCCAGAGAGTAGCAACATTCCATTATCTCAGAGTAAGCAAGATTCCAGAACCCCAAATAGCAGCAACATTCCACACAGAATCCCCAAAGAGTAGCAAGATTCTAGAATCCCAGAGAGTAGCAACATTCCATGCTACCGATCCAGGGCAAGCAGTGGCTTCCCCCATGTCTGTCTCAACATTTTGCTAAAGGTTTGATTATCACTGCAAAAGGTCTGTGTCCTAAGCCCGCCCTATACCTGCCCTATACCCATCCAGAACACACCTTCAACATTCCCCCTTTGAACTAACAGAAAATGAACAGCCTAGAAAAACATTTAAAATATGGGTTTTGAAAATAGTGATTTGGACTTTTTTAAGCAAAAAAAAAAAAATCCAAATGCCACTTTATGCCATTTTTGAGATCTCTCTCTCTTTTGAAAATGAGCCCCATAGTAGATGGTAGCAGATAAAGACCTCTACGGCCCAGCAAGATAAACTCATAGCATAAGTATGTTGGAAAAGAGACAGCTGAGGGGAGATATGATTGAAGTCTACAAAATCCTGAGTGGTGTAGAATGGGTACAAGGGGATCGATTTTTTACTGCAAGATTTACAAAGACTAGGGGGCACTCGATGAAGTTAGAGTAATACTTTTAAATCCAATAGGAGGAAATATTTTTTCACTCAGAGAATAGTTAAGCTCTGGAAGGCGTTGCCAGAGGATGTAGCTGATTTAAAAAAAAGGTTTGGATAAGTTCCTGGAGGAAAAGTCCCTAGTCTGTTTTTGAGAAAGCCACTACTTGCCCTGGATCGGTAGCATGGAATATTGCTACTCCTTGGGCTTTGGCCAGGTACTAGGGACCTGGTTTGGCCACCGTGAGAATGGGCTACTGGGCTTGATGGACCATTGGTCTGACCCAGTAAAGCTATTGTTATGTTCTTAGTAAATATTTCAGAAATAGTATCACTATTACCTTCTAGAGCAGGCATTTCTTTGTATTAAGTGGTCTTGATAAGGCCATATTGCAAACCTTCCTCTGCTCCTTAACTGCCTGCATGTGCCTATCTGAACAGGATATGCCTTGCCTGTTGGGTAATATTGTTTAGACATGTGAATGAAGATTAAGTTATCTAATATCTGCAAGCCCATTGCAGAAATAGAGCCTTGGAGCTATGGCCTTAATAAAGCTGATAAAATATGTGGAACATACACCAGTCAGCTCTTCTCCCTTTCCTCCGCCCCACCACACACATAGTTCTACCAAAGTGCAGTGACAATTGGGTAGAAATGACAAGTGAGCAAAACAATCACAATTTTAGCAAAATAGCAATCCAAAGTAATATTTACTGTGTTAAATACAGAGCATGGTAATCCCTTATTCCTTCAGTACCTGGTTTTTTTTTAGTCTCTTTGCTCTCTGGTGTCAGCTTTGACCATTGAAACCAAAGGGTGATCATATAGCCTTCTTCTGTGCATATACATTATGGTTGATCTTTGGGGTGCACAAAGTATTCTAGTTATTTATGTGCATCCTATTAAATTTTCAAAGCAATGTGTGCCTCTAGGAACTCTTCTTACTGGGGTTAAAAAAGTATGTGCATATAGGTTGTACCTAGATATTTTACCTGTATATTGGGCAGGCAGTTGTACAGAAGTTCATTTTTGCAGGTACAATGCTCATAAGAGTCCAACATTAAAAAAAAAAAGTAAGGAGCCTAGTTATCAACATAGTTAGTTAGCTAGTTAGTTAAGTGTCATTGACTTGTGCCCGAGTCCTAGTGACTTGATGAATTACGGATCTAAAAAGAGATCAATTTTGTACTAGTCCGGTAAGGTCCTCCAGGGTTATCTCCCATGGGTTTTTTCAGCATGTCCAGCCCTCTTCGCCTATTTCCTTTGATCTTCCCAAACATAATGTCCTTCTCCAATGATCTTTTTCTTCAGACAGTGTAGCAAAATAAGATAGTCATAACTTCATCATTTGGGCTTCAAGTGAAATAACTATTCTAGAATTGATTTGTTAGTTCTTCTGGTGGTCCACGGCACGCATAAAATCCTTCTCCAACTCTGAAGCTCAAATGAGTTAATCTTCTTTCTGTCTTGTTTCTGTAGTGTCCAGCTTTGACATTCGTAATTGACCACTGAGAAAATGTTATTTCCTTGCCTGTGAATACTTTGTCAAGAGCCTTCATTGAAGAGTGACCCAGTGCTATTCTACGGAGTATTTCTTCCCTTCTAGTTGCTTCTTTGTTTACGAAAGAGATCAGGAGATTGAAATCCTTTTCAACTTCTTTCTATCACTTTCAAGCTCAAAATCTTTATCATTTTCCATGTTCATGATCTTCGTTTTGCTTATGTTCAGTTCTAATCCCATGTTACAACTTTCAGCTTTGACTTTTTTCAGTAGTTATCAACATATACTACCATAAAAGATGTGTCATTTTACGACCAACTCGTACTATTTTATTACATGTTCCATTGTATGCAACAAGGCTTAGTTACTAATAACTGGGGTTAATGGTAAAATAACGTATTAACAGTAGCAAATACTGATAATTTCCCCCCTATAAATAAGAAAACTAAAAGTCTTGATTGCATAAATCTTCATGCCTGTTTCTGTTGTATGAAATGAAATTGAAGCAAAGGTCTAAACATGGCAAACATGAAGCTACCAAAGAAAAAGAATCTCCAGGATAGTTATTCAAAGGTACAGATTGATGGAAGGTTATCAGAAAATATCGATGTGTTGAATATCCATTGGAGTCCTGACATTTTCTTCGCTATCAAGCAGGGTGGATTTGATTTAAATCACTAATCAGAAAGACTTGATTTAAATCATGGTCTTCTACAGACTCATTCTTGCTGGTATAATGTTAATATTTACAACCAGATGTCATCAGAATAGGCTAGTTCTTGATATACTGCTCAAAACAGTCCACTACAGAGTTCCGTCTAATATCTTTTGGGAGCATTAGCTTGGTTCCGCCCATTGTTTTCAGAGCTGCTGCAAAATGATTATTACGAAAGTATTTAGTAATTTCAACAACATTGGGCTTTATTTCTGGGACCTGAAGTCTTTGACTAGGAGGTGCAGCAAATGAGCACTGCAAACATATGTTATTAGCTTGGTATTCTCTTCATGCTCTTCTAAATTTCTTCTCATCTTGGATACACTTGCAGCAATGTCTATGACTAAACTGCATACTAGACATTGAATTTTTGTTCATATTTTATTATAGCTTTTGTAGCTACTTCCTGTCAATATTCTTCTGTATGTGGATTTCGTGAAGCATCAATTGTTTCTGCAAGAAAGACATTCCCTTCTTCTGTTATACAAGCACATACAACAGAATCATACTCCACGCATCAAAACTTACCCCAAAATTTAAACACTGCATGAATTATAGAGCCTCATGCTACATAATTAAAAATAATCCTTATTTCATGATGAATAACTTTAGAACTATAATATATCTTAAACAGAAAACTATCTTTAGATAGATTTTTCATCCAAAAAGTATTTTATTTAAAAAAACCAAAAAAACAATTTAAATTAAAAAAAATTGATGTTTTTGATATTTTTTTTTGTCCTTGATTTTTAATTACTCTGCTATCAAGTGGAAGCAATTTGGAACAACAACCAAGACACTAATTCTATATAGTTTTAAATATTTGTTTACTCTTTTGCTGTTGATTCACTTTATACTGTTGTTCAACAGCTTATATGTTAAGAAATAAAGGGCCCCTTTTACAAAGCCGTAATAACAATGCTGCCATGGTAAATGCACAGAAGCCCATTTAATTCTTATAGGCTTCGGTGTATTTACTGTGGCAGCATTACTACCAAAAAAGAATGGGCAAAAACTCAATTTTCTTACTGTGCAAAGTTCGTAGATATTGTCTTAAATGACTTAAGGCTATTATTGAGTGAAGGGGAGTTATGACTTACACAACTGATACTTTTGGTTTCTTGTTCTTTATCACATTTTTGAATATATCTGTAAATTTTCTTTGGCGTTGAATGTGCAAAGTATATTTAGATCAATGAAATTTGTACTTTATCTTGTTTCGAATTTTGTTTTTTTAGACAGCAGAATGTGGGAATGCACAATGGTATGAAGACTTTTGCAAGGCACTATTTTCCTCATATATGTGTAGGTTCAAGGTTCAACTTTATTTATGCAACTAGTTTCGACACATATGGTAGCATATAGTGCGGTTTTCTTTGTCCGTGCCCTTTAAAGCGAGCACGTTTAGCTAGACAGTTCTGCTATGGAATTAATCTTTTCTGATCCATATTTTCATCTTCCATATTTTAGCTGTTCAAACATACCATATGCCTCATGCAATACTTCAGATTTCTAATGGATCATTTCAAAAAGTAAAGTGTGCCATTGCTTTCTACCATTTATTCAATTACCTTCAAATTCTATATATTCTACCCAAAATTCTGTGCCCAAATTTTGGCATACCCCCAAGTCGCGCGCACATTTTAAGTAACAAGCTATTAACTAGTCATAATTGGGTACCAGTAGCTAATTATTTTGGTTAATTGGCTCCAAATATGATTTGCGCTATTCTATAAAGATGTGCGGGCAAAACTTGTAGCACATAATTGAAAAGGGGGCATGGCCATGAGAGGGGCATGGGTGGTTGTGGCGTTAATTAAAGGTGCCCAGTATTATAGAGTTTGGGGTTTCTGTGCACATATGCGCTACGATTTATGGAAGGTTTCAGATGGTGTAATCCTTGTGAAAGTTGTGCTCGGATTCTGTAAATGGTGCACAACGTGGAGCTCTGTTTATAGAATAGTGCTCTAGGCAGATTTTTTTTCAGTGCCCAAATTTGGGCACCATTTAGGGCTCCTTTTATTTAGCCGCGTTAGGGCTTTAATGTGCGGAATAACGCATGCAAAATTGCCGCCTGCGCTAGACCTTAATGCCAGCATTGAGCTGGCATTAGTTCTAGCCACGTAGCGCGGGTTTAGCGTGCGCTAAAAACGCTAGCGTGCCTTAGTAAAAGGAGCCCTTACTGTTTTTTTTTTTAAAGTAAGATTTTTTTCATTTGTTATAAGTAACATAAAGCAATTGGCAAATACATAAAGAAAAAAAGGAAAAAAAAAAAAAAAAATACAAACATCCTAACAAGCCCACATGAAGAGGAGCGGAGAAGAATATTAAGAAAAACATTGAACATTATTGGACTTTATTTTATTTCATTTGATTTTTTTGCCAGGTTTTTATTTTATTTTTTTTTGTTTTAACTTTTCTTTATGATAGTCATTTATCCTCCCATATATTTTTGTTTTTGTTTAATTTTTTTATGACTTTTATTAATTCTCTCTTGTTATACCTTAGTATGTTAATTGTTTTTGTGGCGCTTTAGCTAGATTGTGAGCCTTTTTGGACAGATAGGGAAGTTCCAAGCGTCTAAAATTTACAAATTGTAAGCCGAATAGAATTGCTGGATATACGGCCTATAAATACTTAAATAAATAAAACACAACAACATCTTTATTTAACCTTTATTAAACCTGTAAGAGAGAAGAAATTTATTTCATGACTTTCTCAGACATATTTAAAAGAAAAGTTTCCAAATGAACCGGATCCAGAAATGCATAAGAATCAGCTCCTCCTGTAACCAGACATTAACAAGGAAATTTTAAGAAAAAAGTGCCCCACCCTCCCCACTAAAACTCTAGGCCTAAAGCAGGAGAAAAGCTTTATGTCAAATTTGAGTTTGTCTGGATACATCTGGGAACATAGGGCTCCTTTTACAAAGGTGCGCTAGCCAAAAAATTACCGCCTGCTTAAAAGGAGGCGGTAGCGGCTAGCGCACGCTAAAACCGCAAGCGCACCTTTGTAAAAGGAGCCCATAGAAATTGGTTGAACATAAAATAAAACAGATTTTTTTTTTAAAATAAGACTTCATAATTATTTTTTTCTCCACTGAAGGCACAGTAACTAATAAAGTTGTTCTCTTGATTATAGAATCCTGAGTTGTTTCTAGAAATTTTGGCTATTTACTGAATTTAATCATTAGGGCCTAATATTAAAAGTAGTTGGGCTTCTAAATATGTGCTCCTAATTTAGGGGTCTTTTACGAAGCCGTGGTAGTGATTCTCCTGCACTGAAATCCATAGGAATTGAAAGGGCTACGGCGCATTTGCCGGAGGAGAATCGCTAACGTGGATTTGGAAAAGGATTCCATAGGCTCCTAAATGTGTGCCTTATTTTCAGCTAAAAACTCATCTTAAATTTGGAGCGTAAAAGTTATGCTCATAAATTAAAGCTTGCCATCGTTTGCCTAGATTTAACTAGTGAAAATCAGTACTAAGCTCCTAATTTCTTTTCTCCACCTTAAATCCGCCTCCATTCCACACACATTTTTTTCTTCTCCTAAGTTGAAGAGTTTAGTGAAATGGTAAATTTTCAAAGCGGCCACTTTATGAGCACAACCCTCAATGTTAGGAGCACAAATTCTTTGCCTATCGAACCTTCAGTGTTAATGATTCCTTCTAGATGAAAAATCTAATCTAATCTAATATTTGATTTTTTTATACCGATTCATCCCAACAGGAGGGCTCAACAAAATAATAATAAAATTATACAGGAGATTAGAGCAGAAACTATGGGCTCCTTTTATCAAGCTGCGCTAGCGTGTCGGACATTTCATCACGCGGCCGGCTAAAAAACTAACGCCTGCTCAATGCAGGCGTTAGTGGCTAGGTGTTAAACCCCTACCGCAGCTTGATAAAAGGACCCCTATATCTTTTAGGCCAGAATTTTATCTTTTATGATTGATTATTAGAAAAAGAAAGATCTGTTTCTGTTGCATAAAAGTCCATTAAACTCAGTCATGCACTTTAATCTATCGTCTGTAATTCTTCTGAATAATTTGCCTTAGTAAATAATGAGAGGTCCAGAGGATTTGATTTTGCAACTATTGATACGATTCATTACTCATCTCACGGGTTCTAAATGGAGGTGAGCCATTTCATTTGAGATTCCTCTATGACGATTAACACATTACATTATATTTAAGTTTTAAGATTTTACACTGGACTAGGAACATCGCCAAGTGAAAATTAAGTGGGTAACATTCCCCAACCTCTTGGTTCATTATCTGTCCCTTTTTATTTGTTTTTGAAGTGTATTTAAGCCATCTCCTCCCTTTTTCAAGTGTATTATTTTATTACAATCAGTACTAATTGTCTTGTTTTTTTTATTTTTATCTTAAACTAATTTTTAACCAAATGTAAATCGCATTGGATTTGGATTTTGCGATCAAATCAAACATATTAAATAAACTTGAAACTTCTTTCCCGCCAATACCTTTCAGTTCTAGGCGGTTTACAACAAGAGTTGGCCTGGGCATTTCCAGGGAGACGATACCACAATTCATCTCTTGGGAATGCTAGTCAGTTCAGAGCTTTTGTGGCTATTCTTCCTACCCTTGTTAGAAAAAATGTGCATTGCTGGAAGCAGGGTTGTAGCCAGCCCTCCAATTGGGGGGGGGGGGAATCACCTTTCCTGGTGGGGATGCCCTCCCAGCCAAACCTCATCCTCATGCAGCTACAGTACAGAAGAAGTTGGTGGCATGCCGCAAGCCACCAACACCAGGACTCCCCGAGCATGCTTGTACGAACTGAGCATGTGTGAGGAGTTCCAGCATTAGCAGGTGGACGCAGGCTTCTTTACTGCAGCAACACAAGAAGGAAGGGAGCAGCTCAGCAACACATTTCTTTGGGGAGCTTCAGCATCCCTATCAGTCATTAAATTTGAGGTGTATATTTGAGCCTAAAATGGGGAGGGTTCAGGCAATGCTGTAGTGAGGAAAGGTTGTGCCTGGAGCAGAGGTGCATGGCATTACAGCACAATGCACCCCTCCAGCAGTGAGGGGGTCTCTTAGATGCTCTCTTCCCCCATTCCCCCCATTCCTCTTCTAGTCTTCGCTAACAGTGATCAGAGTCACCTATCTGCTGTTTGCGCCAGCTGAGCCTTCCCTTTGACTTCACTTCCTGGTTCCGTGAAGGAAGTGATTGTCAGAGCTGAGGCTGACATGAGCAGCAGGGAGGAGTTCTTACTTACTGTCAGTGAAGACTAGAAGACCTGAAGAGATACAGGAGGGGGGGGGGATGTATTTTTAGAGACCCTCCCCTATCACAGGGAAAGGAAGGAGAGATGGTGGCACCCCTGCCGAGATGGCACTCAGGGCTCTCTGTCATCCCGTCCCCCTTACATTGACAACTCCCCCTTCCCTGTAACTACTCCACTGGCTGGAAGGCAGAACTGATCTCAGAGTAGTTTTGCAAGCTGTTATGGTCAGAATCAGTTGGTCCAATTCAGTGAGTCAGCCCTTTCCCGAATGGGCATGAAGGTAACTTGTGAAGGTAACTTTCTGTAAGTAACACAGTAGATGACAGCAGATAAAGGGCTGAATGGCCTATCCAGTCTGCAACCGTGACACCCATTATCAAGCCACAATTAAATCAACAGTGAATGCTGTTTAAAATATGTATACTTTGCCATTTTGGGGACACAGATCATAAAAGTCCACCCAGCACTGTCCTTATGACCATAAGTGTTTGTACTGTCATTGGGATTACATCCTTCTCACACCATCGACAGATGGTATAAGTTTTTAATCGCCTCCCTGGGAGAAAATCATAGAATTGGTTGAGGTAATTTTGGTCAGTTTATTTATTGTCTGGGATAAAATAATGCCCAGCAGCAGCTGCTAAGTAGAAAAACACAGGCACAGCTTCTAAAACATCCAGGTGCTTACTGGTAATTTTTTGCTTGCATGGACAAGTGCTTAAGTGACCAGCACCAATCGAGAAGATGTTTGTAATTATCTTCTGTAACATAAAGGCTGTTTTAGATCAGGATTAAGCGTAGCATAAAGGACCTGATTCTATAAATGGCACCTAGCTGGTCCTAACTTGTAGGCATTGGTAGGTGCACTTGTCAGTCAAGTGCTAGGTACTGAATATACTGTAGAATCATGCCTAGAGGGATGTAATTCAACCATGCCTATTCTCTGCCCCTAACTGTGTCTACTTTTCAGGCAAGCGTCGTTAGTTGGTGGAGGGTGCCTTGACTTAGGTCAGGGGTGGACAAACTTTTTGACGTGTGGGCCACAATGGGTTCTTAAATTTGACAAGTATCTTTCCCTCCATCCCTTCCATCCCTTGTGCAGCAGAACCCTTGAGCATCTGCCCCCGCTGCACCGCCGACCGCCCGCTGATCCTCCAACCTTCCCTCCCATCCCAACCCCGCCGACGCGAGCCCTATATACCTCCCTCCAAAGCAGCGTCGGGCCGGCAACATTCTAAACGGCTGCATCGTGGCCTTTTCTTGTCGGAGCCTTCCGTGTGCCGCGTTACTGATGACATCATCAGTGATGTGGAAGAGGGAATTCCCCAATGAGAGAGGGCTGCGAAGCAGCCTGTTTAGAATGTTGCCGGCCTGATGCTGCTCTGGAGGGAGGTATGTAGGGCTCGCGGTTGGCGGGGTTCGAATGGTCGGCGGGCCAGATTAAAAAACTAAACGGGCCGGATATGGCCTGCAGGCCGTAGTTTGCCCATGTCTGACATAGGTGTTGCTAGTCGTCGAGCTGATATTTGCACGCAACCTAAATTGATCATTAAAATAATGTTTCCTTAATTGGTTTTTAATGGTGCGGTCAATTATCATTACGTTTAAACCAATTAAAAGCAATTAAATTGCTCACGGCCTTGTGGTAGCAGCTCCGATGCTCAGAGAATTCCTACGAGCGTCAGAGCTGTTACCGCCGCGGCTGACGCTAAAAAAACATGCTACGGTTTTGTTAAAGGGGTACGAGGGGGGTGTTTAAGTGAGGCGTTACTATCGAATCAGGCTTTTAGAGGCTAATTTGATAACAGGGCACCTGGTTTAAGAGGGTAAATAGGTGCCAACTTAGGCACTATTTTATAAAGACACCCAGGCATTTATGTGTCTGTATCAAACACTAGCATAAGCAGTAGAAATTAAGCCTAAAATGCAGACATGGACAATTATACTTGCCTGTGAGCAGGTATAAATGTTTGTGCATCCATTATGCATACATATGCATTGATTAGTATATTTTATAATCTCCCCATATATACTTGTGAACTCCATCCATGCTCCTCCTCCCCACCCCCACCCCTGTGCATGCTTACTAGCAAAGCACATATTTTCATGCTATCACCTGCAGTTTTACACTGGTCCATATTTTATGAGACTTCTTTGATGCTACTGCGTAAGTGGTAAAAGAGTACTATTTGGCTTTCTGCCAGGTAATTGTGGCCTGGATTGGCCACTGTGGAAACAGGATACCGGGCTGGACGAATCATTGGTCTGGCCCAGTATGGCTATTCTTTTTTCCTATATGAACCAAGTATAGGACAATCAAGCCATTGTGACATCACTGATGAGGTCGGCTCTTAGGTATTGGTGGAATGAGGCATTGTGATATCACAATTTCAGCTTTGGAATGTTGCTACTATTTGGCTTTTTGCCAGGTACTTATGACCTGGATTGGCCACTGTGAAAACAGGATACCGGGCTGGACGAATCATTGGTCTGGCCCAGTATGGCTATTCTTTTTTCCTATATGAACCAAGTATAGGACAATCAAGCCATTGTGACATCACTGATGAGGTCGGCTCTTAGGTATTGGTGGAATGAAGCATTGTGATATCACAAGTTCAGCTTTGGAATGTTGCTACTATTTGGCTTTTTGCCAGGTACTTATGACCTGGATTGGCCACTGTGAAAACAGGATACCGGGCTGGACGAATCATTGGTCTGGCCCAGTATGGCTATTCTTTTTTTCTTATATGAACCAAGTATAGGACAGTCAAGCCATTGATGAGGTCGGCCCTATTCAAAGCCCTAACAAGGACCAAACTATCTGAGCAACTGCCTAAACAGGAAAAACACATCCAGACCAAGGAGAACTCATGCACACTTTACCCACTCCCCCAGTCAAAGGTATACAAAGCAAAAAAATATACGACGGACTATTAGCCACCAGAGCAGCGAAACTAGACCACCACCTCTCCAATCTGCTGACTATAACGGCCAACTACAAAACATTCAGGAAAGAACTTAAAACCGTTCTATTCAAGAAATTTATCAAATGATCTAACTAAACCTGATCGACCCTCCACAGATCCCGACGCATACTACATCTATTAGCCATGTTTTCTCCCTGGAAATGCCCAGGCCAACTCTTGTTGTAAACCGCCTAAAACTGAAAGGTATTGGCGGGATAGAAGACACCAATGTAATGTAATTGGTGGAATGAGGCATTGTGACATCACAATCTCAGCTTTGGAATGTGGCTTCTATTTGGCTTTCTGCCAGGTACTTGAGACCTGGTTTGGCCACTGTGGAAGCAGAATACTAGGCTAGATAGATCCAGTATGGCTATTCTTATGGTCTTATGGGTAAGTGATACTGTGCCTGGCTAGGAACAAAGAGCATCAATCCAGGTCTAAAGTACCCAGCATGATCCCAAAGAATCAACCTTTTCCTTGCTACTTCAATATGATCTTTTATGGAGCTAATCTTCTTTTTAGAGTACCATTAAAGTGCTTCATGACATGGGGGACAGAATTTGTCCCTGTTCCTGTCCCCGCGGTTAAAGGTGTCTTAAGGAGAGAGGGAAGAATCAGAGTATGAATGGGCAAAGCCATTGACCCTCAAATCTTGATTGAAGAATGCTGGTGTAGATGGATTGAGGTTGAGATAGACACTAAAGAATGACACAGGATGGTTTCCCATGTTTATTCCGTCCCCGTGTCTTTCTCTATTTCATAGCCCGTAACATCCTCAGTTAAGACCAAAGAAAAAAACATGAAGCACACATGGTTCAGTTCTAGAGAATTCCTTAGCTGCCAAGGAGCTCAAACGCCTCCAACAGGTTCAAAATTCGGCAATCCGCGTCTGGAACAACCTCAGTTATCGCGACCCCACCTCCCCAGCCCTCCAAGCAGAACACTGGCTTCCGATCAACAAATGTTGCACATTCAAGGCCCTGGTAATAGATCACAAACGACTCCATCTCACTACACCAGCCTGCATCACCTCCAAACTTCAGCAGTACACCCCCGCCCACCCACTCCTTTCCGAAGCAGAAAAGCGGCTATGCACCCCCCTCCCCCTGGGAGATCTCTCAGGATGGAAACTGCCCGTAAGCGCTCCTATAGCCATTTTGTACCACACCTATGGAACCAGCTACCTGCACAAATCAGATCACTGAACTCATTGATGAGCTTCCGAAGAGCAGTAAAAACCTTCCTTTTCATCTGATCTACCTCCAGGAAGCTGCTCCCCTGTACTCCCTTCTTCCGATGAACACTGCTATACAATCAACAGGAAACCCCCCCCTGTGACTGCTATGAATACCTCTCTACTTCCTGTCTTGTCCTACACTACCATGCACATGAACATCCAATATAACTGACTGTTTTGTGTCTACTGTATTCTACTGTGTATGTGCTTTTGTAACCCGTTCTGAGCTCACGGAAGGACGGGGTAGAAATCTAAATAAATAAATAAAAATTCATGGCCAGATATATATATATATATATTTCTGAAAATAAATACACCATATAACTTTCTCTCTCGTCATTATTGGGAGGTTAACCGGGGCCGTCTCCTGAAGATTCTCTTCTATGCCTCTGAATTCTGCTAGAGTACTCTTAGGATGTCCTTAAAAGAAAGTGAATGCTTCCCATGATATCAGTTTGAGGGCAGAGTTCAAGGTCTATCACCATGGTGTAAGAATCTTTAGTAACGTGGTGCGATTGGAATCCCATGACACCAGAGTGTGAAAAGAGGCAGGGCAAGGTCATATGGCAGGAAATTATTTATCTCGCTGGTCTAAAAGAAATGCGTTGGGTTGAAGACCGCGGCTACACAAAGCACATCAGTTATCAAAGCGGACCAAGATGATGTCTTTTTATTTTTTTTTTGTTTCTCATTAGCTGATGCTGTCATAGGTTGCCAGCGTCAACAAAAAGTCTCCCCCATCTGCCTTTTTCTCTGCAAAGCTTTTGTAAAAGGAGAGCGTCTCCCTTTGCCATTGTAATTATCTCTCTTGTCATTGTTTTAACTCGGAGTGTAAAGCTATGAATACATTATGCAAAAAAAAAAAAAAAATCTATTTTTCTCCTTTAAGCCTTGCACATACACTGAAATGTCAGACGTGCTAACAGTCATTTCAGGAAAATTTAATTGCAAAAGTAAAACGTGTTGAAAATAAAAAAATAATTTTATGAGCTCAAGAAACGGCGTAACTGTTTCAGTTTGGTCACATTTGAATGAGACCTGGCTTATTCTGCTAGCCAAAGAACCTTTTAAGAATTATTTTTGTGGCTATAATTTATGTTTAATCCGTCTTTATTTGGAAGATATGAATATATACACCAGAAGAGAAACATGAGTCAAGGCACATATGTAGTCTGCCTCCAAGTGACAGATAACCAGAAAAATATTAATTGTTCAACTTACACAGTCTTGAAACTCATTCCATCTTTACTATAACTTTTAACATCCCTCCCAACCTCTCCCCTCCCCCCCTCCCATCTGTATCCTTAGTCAAAGCAGAAAGCAGTGCAAAAATCAGTAAATGTATTTGGAGAAGTTCAAAATCCAACTGTGCTCTACAGGAGTGTGGAATGGGATGATTTATCACGGCTGTGATGAAACGGCCACAATGAATCGTTACAGGGAGACTGGGCTTCTGAGATGAGCAGCTCAAAGCTCCAGCCGGGCCACCCTGTCAGCCACCACTGAATGCTTGTGAAGAGCAGCCCTAGCGGCAGCTTCTCCCCCTCAGGGCTCTATCTGCGATGCAGCTGTGGCCCAGGGGCCCGGGCTCCTCGCCAGCCATCGCTACACATCTCCCGGCCTCACCCTGCAGATTGCTGCTTGCCACCACCTGCTTCCTCCTTGCCCTGTGGCTTGCTGTTAATTCTCAGGGTGTTGTGGGGGCATCATTGGGAGGGGGGTCATCTTTCCCACACGCTGAATCAGATTCATCATGGCCAGTATGTCAACATATGTCAATCCCTCTTTTTCTGCTGCTTCACGCTATTTTCATGACATCTCTAGAGAAACGATAGGTTCATACCAGTTTAAACTGGTTCTGACCAGTTCCTACCAGTCTATACCAGTTCTAACCAGTTCCATTTAAAAATGCTACAAAAACCCAGTTCAAACCAATGTAAACTGGTTCCGACTGGTCTAAACCGGTGTGGATTGGATCAGACAGGTTCAAACCAATTTTGACCATACCGGGTTTGGATCGGTCAGGACCAGTCGAAACTGGTTTGAATCAGTTTAGACCAGTATATTAGGGGATTTGTTGTTAATGCCGTCTGCATTAAGAATAAATTTAATTCATTGGCATTGTCTTCAGTGGGTACATTGACACATATGTTATTCGAATGTTCTTTACTACAACTCTAATGGTCATTTGTCTGTCACATTATTCAAGAAATCTGTAATATACATACAGTATGCCACTATCACTCGCCATTTTATTTTGGAGATTATCTTTTTATGTTTCTGCTTTGGATCCTGCTAAAGCAGGGGTGCACAACTTTGGTCCTGGAAGGCCAAATCCAGTCGGGTTTTCAGGATTTCCTCAGTGAATTTGCATGAGATCTGTTTGTCTGCACTGCTTCCATTGTATGCATATAGATCTCATGCATTTTCATTGAGGAAAGCCTGAAAACCTGGCCTGGCAAGGGCCAAAGTTATGCAACCCTGTGCTAAGGAAAGGCTTTTCAATATATTGATGGCATTAGCTCTTAAGATAGTCTTCTTGGAAATAGATTAAAGGAAGTGGTGGAGTGAGGGTAGGAGGCGCCCGGGGCAGTGGCATTCCCCCACTCCTTCCCTCCCCACCCGACACACTCATGCCCTCCCTTCCCCCCGTACTTTAAATCTTTACCAGCGCGAGCAGCTTCTCTAGCCTGCTACTCGTGCCGGTGCTGGCTTTCTCGCGGACGTCACTTCCAGGCCTCACGAACCAGGAAGTGATTTCAGAGGAGAGCTAGGCTGGTGTGAGCAGCAGGCCGGATAAATTGCTTGCGCTGGTGAAGATTTAAAGAGGTGTGAGAGAAGGGAGGGCACAAGCATGGTGGGGGGGGGGCAAAGAGATGCCGGCGCCCCCACCAAGATGGGGCAGTCGGCACCCCCCTCCCATTTACTATGCCACCATTCGCTGTAATCGATTTCCAAGAAGACAAGACTATCGTAAGAGCTAGTGCCATCAATGTATTGAAAAGCCTTTCCTTAGCAGGATCCGAAGCAGAAAGATAATCTCCGAAATACAGTTACCGCATTAAAAAAAAAAACCTTTAAGTGTGCTTGCTTTAAATGCTGCTCCTCAGACTATAATTAATGAGCTTTCTGAAAATCGCCCTGTAAGAAATGCCCCAAATGTCAAAAGGCACCATTTTAAATAAAGAAAGGTCTTTGCGTTCCTTCCAGCCATCTTATTCCTCTCTGACAGGTTCCATCGTTCATTACTTCAGATAATATGTAGAGGGATAATCAAGGTCCAGCAGCAGAATGTCCCAAAGGATTTCTGTGCCTGCCAGCAGTAAATAAACACTTGTTTCTGGTTTCCAAGAAAATGGCCAACTAATTGAATTAGCCTATTTTGTTATCTAATATAATGGACCTGTTGTACTTCATGTTTCCTATGAAATTAGATTACATGATGTACCATACTTTTCTGGGCCCTTATGGGATTGAACGATTAAGTCTGGTACATATTGTATTTCTTTGAAAACATTTAAGTTCACTGCGCTGGGCACTGAGGTCAAAGGTGTTTCTGGTAAGGGCGGATAGCGTAGCTGGTTTTAAGAAAGGTTTGGACAAGTTCCTGGAGGAAACGTCCATAGTCTGTTATTGAGAAAGACCTGGGGGAAGCCACTGCTTGCCCTGGATCGGTAGCATGGAATGTTGCTACTCTTTGGGATTCTAGAATCTTGCTACTCTTTGGGGATTCTATATGGAATGTTGCTGCTATTTGGGGTTCCGGAATCTTGCTTACTCTGAGATAATGGAATGTTGCTACTCCTTGGGTTTTGGCCAGGTACTAGTGATTTGGATTGACCACCGTGAAAACGGGCTATTGGGCTTGATGGACCATTGGTCTGACCCACTAAGGCTATTCTTATGTTATTAATACAAGGTGTTATCTATAATGCATCAAGTTTTGTGTCGGTTAGCTCCAGTGTCTCCAAACTTTTTGGAAAATATATCGACTAAGAAGAATGTTGAGTCCGAGGGAGGAATGGAGCTGATTGCGATTAGGGAACTGGGAGTACACTGTGTGAAGATGAAAGCTTCTCTATTTTCGATAGCTGGTGTAAAATTGTGGAATATACTTCCAAGGAGTTTGCGACTTTGCACAAATTGTGTGAATTTCAAGAAATTGTTGATAACACAGCTATTTGTTGGTGCCTTGAACGGGATAGCTAAATGACATAGTTCTAGGGCCATGTAATGAACAACAGATAGATAGGAAAGTGAAAGACAGATAATGTTTTTTGTTTTATATGCTGTTTTGTCTTCTATACTTATATGTGTATTTTTTTATTTTTTTTTTTGTAATCCGCTTAGTTTTTGGCAGTCTATACATTTTTAAAATAGATTAAAGCTAATTGATAGAAATGATACCGTGTTTCCCCGAAAATATGAGCTATCCCGAAAATAAGCATTAGCATGATTTTTAAGGATGCTTCTAATATACCCCCAAAATAAGCCCTAATTAAGATGCGGCAGAAGGAAGGTCCCGCCGGGGAAGGCCGCGAAGCATCTCGTTCAGAGCATCTCGTTTTTGGAGGCCTCGGAGTGGAGAAATGCCAGTCTCATGGTGGGAGGGTCGTGGGGTTCTGCTGCACAGGGGGGGATGGAAGGGAGGGATAGAAAGATGTTGCACGAGGTGATGAGTTAGAGGGGAGGAAAGATGCTGCACTTGGTGGGGGGAAGAAAGGAAAGAAAAAAAATAAGACATCTCCCAAAATAAGGCCTAGTGTGTTTTTTTCGATCCAAAATCAATATGACACTGTCTTATTTTCAGGGAAAACACAAATTAGCAGAATTATCTGCTGGAGGATTTCTGCAGATGTGGCAGAATGAACCTTTGTTGTACCAGTCCAAGCATGACTGCCTCTGCAGTTCTACAAACACTCAGGAAAAATGCTTCCTATGGCCCAGTTCTTGTATATTGCTAATTTTCTTAACAGTGGCTCCTAGAGGTGGTGCTTTGGATGGGCCCCAGTGGTGGCAAAGCAAGACATGTCACTGTTCATACTTTTTAAAAAAGTGTTTACTATTTTCACCACTGAAGAACTGATGTTTGCAAATATGTATGCCAGGTGTAATTGAATGACAAGGGGAGAAAGTTTCCCCATCCCTGCGGGATCTTTCTATTCCCGTCCCGTTCCCACAAACTCTGCCCCATTCCTGCAAGCTCTGTCCTCATCTGCACAAGCCTCGAACATTTTAAAATCGTAAGTGTTTGAGGCTCGCGCAGATAATGCAGAGCTGTCAGGGGTGGGACAGGGTCAGAACTCTTAGAGAAAAGATGGGGATATTGAGATCCTGTGGGGACGGGCTCAGCAATCCCCTCTCCCATTTATAAAACCAATTTTAAAGCTACAGGAGCCTGCAGATCTGCTGTGTTCATTAAAAATGCATCTTCCTCTTTGTGCCAACCACTTAGGCCACTAACTGAGTATCTGTCACCTCATTATTCTCTGGGTGCGTGGTGAATGGGAGACCTGATGGACTGAAATATCCATTCGAAACTGCTGGAGGAAAACACAAATTATAGCAGCACCTAAAACCAGAGTTCAGGCTTTTTTTAAAATTCATGGAAGTCCCAATCAGTGGGGGCAGTTGCAGCTTAAACATTTCTGGATATCTTTAAGTGAATTCTCAGCCAGGCTAACCCAGGGGTAGGCAATTCCGGTCCTCGAGAGCCGGAGCCAGGTCAGGTTTTCAGGATATCCACAATAAATATGCATGAGATAGATTTGCATCTCAAGGAGGCAGTGCATGCAAATCCATCTCATACATATTCATTGTGGATATCCTGAAAACCTGACCTGGCTCCGGCTCTCGAGGACTGGAATTGCCTACCCATGGGCTAACCGATTAAATCAGAACTGATTAGGTTATCCCAGGAGTCTCAAAGGCCCTCCTTGTGATCCAGTCGGGTTTTCAGGATTTCCCCAATGAATATGCATGAGATGTATGTGCATGCACTGCTTTCAATGCATATTCATTGGGAAAATCCTGAAAACCTGACTGGATTGTGGCCCTCAAGGAGGGACTTTGAGATCCCTGGGTTATCCATTTAAGGAGGGGGGTTTCCAACCCAGTCCTTGAGACACACCAAGCCAGTCAGGTTTCAGGATATCTGTCGTGAATATGCATTAAATAGATCTGCCGTGAAGGTAGTGCATGGAACTTAATCTCATTCATATTCATTGTGGATATCTTGAAAATATGACTGACTTGGTATGTCCCAAGGACTGGATTGAGATCCCCTGATTTAAAGTAAGGACTGCTCTTTATGTGTTCTACCTACAGGAATAAGTTATTGATGAATAGCCATATAATTAGCTCCACCCACCAAATCTCCTGAGGTGCCTACTGACTTCAGGATACATTGTAGAGCTGCTTGCTTCCTGGTACTTGAGTTCGCAGGAAAGTGTGGTCATTACATCATCTTCTATTTTCAGAGCGTAGTTTCCGCTTGTGTATACCAAACATTCCGACAGTGAGTTTCCCATAAGTAATCCATCAACTAGAAAGTTCAGCAAAATCTGTTTATAGGCTATAGTCCTTTCCTTAGAAGACTGCCCCGCTTTAAAAAAAATATGCTAGTCAAAGATTTTGTTTGTGCTTGATTGTAAAGGCAGAATCCAGATGTTTTGTAGGTTTCCAAAGGCACATGATAACCTTGATAGGTGGTATATAAAATCAAAAAAATTTGATTTATTCATCAACAGAGAGTCATTTTCCAAATTTGTTTCTGTGACCTTCCTACTGCACTGTGCCAGGCAGCTGCTCAGTATCTAGGGCAGGGGTCTCAAAGTCCCTCCTTGAGGGCCGCAATCCAGTCGGGTTTTCAGGATTTCCCCAATGAATATGCATGAGATCTATGTGCATGCACTGCTTTCAATGCATATTTATTGGGGAAATCCAGAAAACCCGACTGGATTGTGGCCCTCAAGAAGGGACTTTGAGATCCCTGATCTAGGGGATTCCTTCAGAGCATCTCTCAGTGGGGCAGAGAGAGCTTATAGTTTGAATTTTGAGATGGGGTGTATGTCTTTGTAGATAGCTTTAAATTAAAAAGTATGAGGTCAATATTCAAAGCAATTTAGCTAGCCAGGAACTAGTTAGTCCCGCTGAATACCAGCACTCACCACTAAACTGAAAATTGGCTATTTTATGGGTGATCTTGGGGGAGGAGTCAGCACTTAACTGCCTAAATTAACCTCACAGTTTGAAGTCTTTGGACCATATAAAGCACAGTCCTATCTTTATCCAGTTTCACCTAGGTCAGGGGTAGGGAACTCCGGTCCTCGAGAGCCGTATTCCAGTCGGGTTTTCAAGATTTCCCCAATGAATAAGCAGTGCATGCAAATAGATCTCATGCATATTCATTGGGGAAATCCTGAAAACCCGACTGGAAAAGTTAAGTTTTAATCCGGCGCGCTGACATCCTGCGCGCATTTGTCTGAGCGGCTTTGTCGGCGCGCTTTTGACTCGTCACCGTGTCACACTGTGCCATGTTTGTCATGTTATATTTTTCCAGGCTTTGCTACGTATGTAAACTTGTGACCCGTTCTGGGCTCTCCTGGCAGGATGGGATCTAAAACCGAATCAATCAATCAATGTGGCACCTCACCACTGGCTCATAGTTAAGAATAGCCCTTATAGAGCTTTAATTTTGGGAGGTCCAATGTGGAACATAGTGGGCTGTGAACAATCTCATTAGTCTGCGGCGTGTTGTAAACATTTGAGAATGAAAAGATTGGAACTGTAGAAAGGTTAAATCCAGGGCTGTGGAGTCAGTTTTTTGTACTTCAGACTCCGACTCCGACTCCAGGTACCCGAAATTTCCTCCGACTCCGACTCCTCGACTCCGACTCCACAGCACTGGTTAATTTTCAGATCGTTAAAATGGAATGTCAAGTTGAGAGAAATGAGCATTTTCGACACCACCTTCTTTTTGCTTTTAATCAAGGTTCTAAGGCCGCAGAAGCTGCTCGCAACATTTGTGCTGTGTATATAGTGGGTGCTATAGCTGAAAGAATCGCTCGTGATTGATATGCCAAGTTCAAAAATGGAGTCGGTAGATAAATGTTCCGACTCCGACTCCTCAGTTTTTTGTACTTCAGACTCCGACTCCGACTCCAGGTACCCG